>NC_138185.1:50301372-51036372 GCF_964194105.1 Spermophilus citellus
AAAAAAAAAAAAAGAGCTTTGTAATGTTGTGAACAACCAATAAAAAAAAATGAAAGAAAATACAGCCTCAGTTCAGTGGTGTACGCCTGCAATTCCAGCAACACAGGAAGCTGAGGCAAGAGGATTACAAATTCAAATCCAGCTCACCAGTTTAGCAAGGCCCTAAGGAACTTAGGGAGATCCTGTCTCAAAATAAAAAATAAAAAGGGCTGGGGATGTGGCTCAGTGGTAAAATGCCTCTGGCTTCAATCCCCAGTACAAAATAAAATATAAAAGCAAAAATACAAGGACTTGGTAAAATTAGCAATATGTAACTTAATATCTCAAAAAACAGTACAAAAACTGGGCAAAAAATTAACATGTAAAATAGGTATTTTCTTTTGAATTAGCAAAAACATAGATGAAAATTCACCCCCTTTTAAACAGGGGGCTGGGGGGCATTTTCCCCCAAAATTCCCATGTAAACGTGCCATAATATATATTTTACTTTAAAAAATAGATTTATTGATACATAATTGACACATACTGCATAAAGTATATAATTTGATACAATTTTAGCATATGTAAATACTTGTGAAACCATCAGCACAATCAAGATTATCATCTCAAGAATTTCCTCTTGTGCACCCATCACTTCATTCATCTCTTAAGACTTTTTTATCATCCCAAACTCTATACCCATTAAACATTGACTCCCCAATTCTTCCCTTTCTTGGGTGGTATGAGTGGAACCCAGGACCTTGTGCATGCTAGGCAAGTGCTCTACCACTGAGCTACACTTGTAGCCCTCCTCCAGCCCCTTTTAATACTTCCCTCCCAAACCCTCCATTCCCAAGTTTCTTTGGATCTATTTTCTGTCACTATATATTGATTTGATTTGGCTAGTTTTATATACATGGGCTCTATCTGGCTGTTCGTACACAGCATAATTATTTGAGATTCATTTTCTCGTTCATTGATGCCTGTAACTAATAGTTTATTTAATATTTTATTTTTTAGAGAAGTTTTAGATCCACGGCAAAACTGAAGAAACACACAAAGAACTACATTTGCTAAACTAATGAAACTACACTGATGAATCATCACCCAGAGTTCATGGTTTACATTAGGACCCCTACTTGCTGTTGTACATTCTGTGGATTTTCACAAATGTATGATATACATCTACCATTACAGTATAATTCAGAGTAGTTTTGCTGTCCTAAAAATCCTCTGTGCTCTGAGTTAATTTGTTTTTATTGCTGAGTAATATTTCACTGTGTGGGTACATCACATTTTGTTTTTATATTTGCCTACTGATGTTCATTTGGGTAGTTTCCAGGTTTGGTCTATTACAGTTTAAAGGTGCTATTAACATTCTCTATTTTTTTGTTTTCTATTTCCTTGATTTCTTTGTTAGACACTTACTTTGGGGTTAAATTTGTTTTTTCTACTTTTGTAATGTAAAGGATGAAATCATCAACTGAAGCAGTTTCTATCTTTCTACTATAGGCATTTAGGGCTACAAATTCCTCAAGGATGCTTTAGGAACGTAAGTGTCTTCATTTTCATTCACTAAACTACTTTTTAATTTCCAGTTTGATTTCTTCTTTGATTCATGGTTTATTCAGAAGTATGTCAATCAGTTCCCAAATGTTTTTTCAGATATCTTTCCATTATTAATTTCTTTCTTTCTTTCTTTCTTTCTCTTTTTCTCTTCTGTTACCAGGGATTGAACCTAGGGGAGATTAACCACGGAGCTACATCCTGTCCTTTTTTTAAATTTTGAGACAAGTTCTCACTAAGTTGCTTAGGGCCTCACAAAGTTCCTGGAGAAAACAAACAGCGAGATAATAGATAATAGAGGCTGGCTTTGAACTTGTGATACTCCTGCCTCAGAATCCTGAGCCAGTGGGAGCACACCATTGTGTCTGGCTCCTTATTGATTTCAAATGTAATTCCTTATAGTCAGAAAACATACTCTGTATGACCTAAATTCATTTAAAGTTATTGAGACCTATTTAATAGCCCAGATTGTGGTCTACTGGTACATGTTCCATATGCACTTGAATAAAACATGTTATCTGCTGTTGTTGGGTACATTGTCAATTAGGTTGGCTTGCTTGATAGTGACATTCAAGTCTACTACATGCTAGTTTTCCACCTACTTTTATCAGTTACTGAGAGAGAGGTGCTGAAATCTCTGATGACAATTGTAAAGGTGTCTTTCTTCTTTGCATTTCTATCAACTTGCTTTATGTACTTGAAGCTCCTTGAAAGAATGTGTCAAAATTATTGTCTTCTGCTTTAACAGATTCCTTTTGAAAACACGTGTTTAATAAACATCATATAGTTGGTGCTTGCTTTTTTATCTAAATGATAATCTTTTAACTGGGTAGTTAGGCCATTTACATTTAATGTTTTTCTCTTTGTTTTGCAGTGGTGGGGAATATGGTGGATAGTAATTTTTCCCCATGTTTTTATTAGTGCATAATGATTGTACATAATGGTGAGATTTGTTGTCACATATTTATATATAACAATATAATTTTGCTGTTATCATTCCCCAGTATTTTTCCTTTCCTTCCTCTCCTCCCTCCTCCTGGTCCCTTTCCTCTATTTTACTAATCTCCTTTCAATTTTCATGAGATTTCCCCCCCCCCACTACTACTATTGCCTTTTTCATCTCTCTAGCTTCCATACATGACAGAAAACATACTACCCTTGATTTTCTGAATGTGCTTATTTCACTTTACATAATATTCTTGTTCCATCCATTTCCCAAATGACATAATTTCATTCCTATTTATGGCTGAATAAAACTCCTTTGTTTTTTTTTGTATATATATATATATATATATATATATATATATACACACAAAATATATAAAATATATATGTATGTCCAGTATACATATATATTATATATATATATGCACACACATATGTATATATAAAGAAAATGTGGTGTATATATATACATACATGTATATGTGTACGTATAAAGAAAATGTGGTATATACACGTCTGTATAAATATGGTGTGTATATATATGTGTATACATATATGATACCATATAAAATATGGTGTGTGTATATATATGTTTTTTTTTTTCTTTACCCATTCATCCACTGATGAACACCTAGGCTAGTTCCATAGTGATACAGTTTAGATATGTGGTATCCCCCAAAAGTTCATGTGTAAGACAATGCAATAACATTCAGAGGCAAAATGGTTAGATTATGAGAGCTTTAACCTAATCAGTGGATTGACTCAATGATATGGATTAACTAGGTGGTAATTAGAGGAAGGAGGGTGTGGCTTTAGGAGGTGGGTCACTGGGGTCATGCTTTAAGGTTTATATTTTTTCTGTGGTGAGCAGAGCTTGCTCTCTGCTTCCTGGTGGCCATGTTTCTGAGCTGTTTACCTCCAACATGATGTTCTGCCTCACCTTGGGCCCAAAGTTATGGAGTTGACCATCTATGGACTGAAACTCCTGAAACTGTGAGACGCAAATAAACTTCCAAAACTCTATACTCTTCTTCTCAGGTTTTTGTTCACAACAATGAAAAAGTTAACTAAAACATGTAGTTTGGCTATTGTGAATTGGGCTGCTATAAACATGGGTATGCCAACTTTAATTCTTTAGGATAAATACTGAGGAGTAGTATGGCGCGCTTTTGAGGAACCTCCAAATTGATTCCCATAATGGTTGTAAATAATTAACAATCCCATCAATGGTGTAAAAGTGTTACTTTTTCTGATATCCTCTCCAGCATTTTTTATTGTTTGTATTCTTAATGGCTGCCATCCTATAGATAATCAAACACTTTTTATGACTCCATTTTATTTCCTTTGTTGGGTTGTTAGAACTCTATTTTTAGTTGTCATAAGGTTTACAGTTTTCATCTTCATTCTACATCTTAGTGAAATTTTTAACATTTCATGTATAAGAACATTTTAAGAATGTGATTACATTTCTTCTTTCCCAGTCTATGCATTTATTGTCATGAATTTCACTTTTATATTCATTATAAACCCTACAACGCATTGTTATTGATTCCTTATCATTTCATAAAACTTTTCTCATGCAATTATTTCTAAAAATGTTCTTCATTCATTTGTGAAGATTCAGTTGTTCTATCTGGTATAATTTTCCTTCTGCCTGAAGGTCATCCTTTGTTTCTTCTTGTTTTGGGAGAGGGGCACTGGGAATTGACTCCAGAGGTCCTTTACACTGAGCTACATCCCCAGCCCTTTTTATTTTTTACTTTAAGACAGGCCCCCTTGGGGCTGGGAATGTGGCTCAAGCGGTAGCGCGCTCGCCTGGCATGCGTGCGGCCCGGGTTCGATCCTCAGCACCACATACCAACAAAGATGCTGTGTCCACCGAGAACTAAAAAATAATAAAATTTAAAAAATTCTCTCTCTCTCTCTCTCTCCTCTCTCTCTCTCTCTTAAAAAAAAAAAAAAAAAAAAAAAGACAGGCCCCCTGCAAGTTTCTGAATTTGTAATCCTCCTTCTTCAGCCTCTGGAGTAGCTAGGATTATAGGCCTGTACAACCATATCCAGCATCCTTTGCATTTCATATAGTGTTGGTCTGTTGGCGATGAATTCTTTCAGCTTCTGTATGTCTGAAAACTTCATGATTGTGCTTTCATTTTTGAAAACTATTTTCCTCCTGATAGAGAATTCTAGGTGAATTTTGTTTTTCTTTAAACACTATAAAGATGCCTCTCCATTGTCTTCTCAGTTGGATTTTATTTTTCCTTAAAAAAAAAAACTGCTATATATATCTTTGTTCTTATTTATGTATGTGTCTTTTTCCCCATCCAGATGCTTTTAGTATGTTTTCCTCTATCACTAATTTTGAGCAATTTGATCACGACATGTCTTTGTGAATAGCTGTCTTCACACTTCTTGGGAAGGAGATTCATTTAGTTTCTCAGTAGGGGGTATAGTTTTCACCAAGATAGGAAAGTTTCTGGCCATAAGTTCTTCAAATATTTTTACTCTCCTTCCCCTTCTCTGGGGACTCAAACTACCCATATAATAGGCTGCTGAAACTTGTTCCACAGTCTAATGTCATTAAAATGGTGAGGAAAAAGTGTTTTGCTTTATCATTTTATTTCATTACATTCTCTCAGAAGTAACAAAAGATTAAAGCCAAGATTCATTCCCTAAGACTAAGAGTTGAATTAAATTTGTCTTATTTTTCAGTTATAAATCTTAACAATCATATCCTAACACAGTCAGTCCTAGGAGCATTTTTACTCTTCGGAATTGAAAACATTAAGGCTTAATAAAGCATACAAAAACAATCCATAAATGTCTCTTTGTTCCCAAAGAAGGCAAAAACCCATGAGGATTTTGTTGGCAGAGCTGATCAGCTGGTGCCTTACCTTAAGAAGGCCTTATTCTGCTAACAGAAAGGGTTTTCCCATTGCAGCACAGCTTGTTTTCAAGGGCTTTTCATATGACTACACTTCCTATCTTGCTTTATTTTTCTTTATAGCAGTGGACCACCATGTTGAGATTTTAGTGTATATTTATGTGCATAATAATATAAGTAATGCGGGCTGGGGTTGTGGTTCAGCAGTAGAGTGCTTGCCTAACATGTGTAAAGCCCTGGGTTTGATCCTCAGCACTACATAAAAATAAATAAATAGAATAAAGGTATTGTGGGGAAAAAAAAGAAAGAATGTAAGCTCTGCAGATACTGAGACTATCCTATTTTGTGTGACATTTTAATCCATACCCTCTAACCTTCAAAGAGGCTAAATGAAAGAAAAGAACATATTTGTTAAATAAATGACAGAACATGCAAGCAATACTCTCAAAATATGCCACACTGTTAATAGCAATTATCAAGTGGGAGTTTCAGTTCCTCCATCATCTTCCTCTGTCTCAAGTTTTTATAAAGATTTTTTTCTTACTTAGAAATCACATGAAAAGGGCTGGGGATGTGGCTCAAGCGGTAGCGCGCTCGTCTGGCATGCATGCGGCCCAGGTTCGATCCTCAGCACCACATACCAACAAAGATGTTGTGTCTGCCGATAACTAACTAAATAAATAAATAAATATTTTTTTAAAAAAAGAAATCACATGAAAAGTAAACTGAAAGGAACAGAATGAAAGAGAAGTAGCTCCTCAGAGGACACCTTTCACCATGGTGATGGCTGTCTCCTGGGTGTCCTCACACTTGGAGATCCCTTCCTATGTTTTGTACAACCTCCTTGAGTTTTCTCTTGAGGCCCTGGGCCTATATTAACAGGCTCCCAGTTGGCCTGCACTGGTGTAATAGTCTCCTTCTAGAGGAACCCTAAGCCAAATACCAAACATCCTGGAATGTAACCTTTTTTTTTTTTTTTCCTTCCTGTAGGTTCTGACATGACATGCCCTATTAAAGTGTCCTATGCCCTCAAACTGTGGGAATTTCTTTTTTTCTATTTCTAGACAGCTTGGTTAGCCAGTAATGTCACTTTGCATTACATTCTGTCAATAAAGTAAAAGGCTAAATGATGGGATGTTCCAAAGATAAATTAGCACATAAAAATGTCAGAGTAATTGCAGCAACTCAGGAGGCTGTGGCAGAAGGATCACAAGTTCTAGGCCAGCCTCAGCAACTTAGTGAGACCCTGTCTCTTAAAAAAAAAAAAAAAAAAAAAAAAGCCATATGTGTGTGTGTGTGTGTGTGTGTGTGTATTTCAGTGATAGAGCACCCCTCCTAGGTCTAATCCACAGTGAGAGAGAGAGAACATGCACACACAAAAAAACAAAGGGGCGGGGAGGAGACTGACCATCTCCAGATATCCTTGTAAGCATCCTTGTATACTCTCTGCCAAAGGCACAATCAAGATATTTAGGTGGCCAGGCATGGTGACACATGCCTATAATCCTAGTGGCTTGGGAGGCCGAGGCAGGAGAATTTCAAGTTCAAAGTCAGCCTCAGCAAATTAGTGAGGCCCTAAGCAACTTAGTGAGACTTGTCTCTAAATTAAAAAAAAAAAAAAAAAATTAAAAAGGAATGGAGAGGTGACTCAGTGGTTAAACATCCCTGGGTTCAATCTCTAGTACCAAAACAAATTACAAACACACAAACACAAAAACCATTTGGGTAGCCAGGAGTCATGGCATATACCTGCAATTCCAGTGGCTCAGGAGGTTGAGGTAGGAAGGTTGCAAATTTGAGTCCAACCTCAGCAACTTAACAAGACCCTGTCTCAAAATAAAATATTTAATAATGAGCTAGAAATGTGGCTCAGTGGTTAAGTGCCATGTTCAATCCTGGTACCCACCCCCCAAAAAAAATTAGAATGCAAGAGCTGATGGTTGCCACCCATAAAGACTGATTAAGACAACCAACTTCCTAAGGAAGGGGACTATCTTCCTGTATCTCTATATTCCAGTGCCTGACACAGCATCTGCCAAAGTCTAGTAGTAAATAAAATAATCCATGGGTACCTGACACTGATATAGTCACTTTCAGGCAGGACCAAGAATGGTATAATAACCAAGGATGAATAGATAAGGGCATATCTGTTGTACACATGATTAGGAGAAGAAAACTGAAAAAAATCAAAGCTTTATCTCTTCTAGAGACCTGAGCTACTGTAAAAAACAAAAACAAAAAACAAAACAAAAAAACTGACTTCAACTCTCATCTTTCTTACTTGCCCATAATAACAGTTCAGTCAGTATATCCAAATCTTGCATGAAGAATCTGGTAGTCAGATAAGAAGTGAAGACAATTTGAACTTTTTGTTGTAGTTTTTTACCGTAAAGCTTAGGGATACTTCTTTCAAGCTTCCAGAATAAACCCTAAATTCCAATACTCATGAAGTTGTTTCTATTCCTTCACTTCCTGTTTTTTCTTTTTTAAAATATTTTTTAGTTGTTCATGGATCTTTATTTGTATCTATTTTTTTTATCTGTTTGTTTATATGCGGTGCTAAGAATTGAACCCAGTGCCTCACATGTCTCAGGCAAGTGCTTTACCACTGAACTACAACCCCAGGCCTCTGCATTCATCTTGACAAACACTGTAGGAGAGGGGTATTATCAAGGGAGTAGCTAGTGAGCTCCCAGTGAGCTACTAGCCAGACATGGTGGCGCACATCTGTAATCCCAGCAGCACCAGGAGGCTGAGGTAGGAAGACTGCAAGTTCAAAGCCAGCCTTAGTAACTTAGTGAGACACTAAGCAACTTAGCAAGACCTTGTCTCAAAATAAAACATAAAAAGGGCTGGGGATGTAGGTCAGTGGTTAAGCACCTCTGGGTTCAGTCCCTGCTACCAAAGAAGAAAAAAAAAAAGCGAGTTCCCTCTGGCACAGGTACTCCTTGCTCCAGCCCTATGTCCTGTGCTCTCACCATGTGATAACTATGACTTCCACTATATTATAATGCAACATGAAAGCCCTCATCAAAGGCAGCCCCTTGATCTTGGACTTTCCACCCTCCAAAACAAGGAGCCAAATATTCTATTGTTTATAAGTTAGCTAGTCAGTGGTATAGCAGTGAAAACAGACCAATAGAGGAAATTGGTATTGAGAAGTGGGCTGTTGCTTACAAATACCTGAAAATGTGGAAGCAGTTTTGGAACTGGGTAATGGATAGAAATTGGAAGAATCTGGTGGAGCAAGCTAGAAAAAGTCTGCACTGCCATAAATGGAACATTAAGAGTGATTCTGATGAAGGCTCAGAAGAAAGCTGTAAGCAAAATCAGGAACTTGCAGAGAGTTTCCTTAAGTGCCTGTGATCAGAATGCTGGTAGAAATACGAAAAGTAAAGGGCACTCTGTTGAAATTTCAGACAGAAACAGGATATTGGAAACTAGAGTAAAGACCACTCTTGTTATAAAGTGGCAAAAAGACTTTATGTCTGTACCCTAGAACTTTATGAAATAGCCTCTGGGGATATGACTTCCTCTACCTAGATTTCTTTTCTTTCTTTCTCTCTCTCTCTCTCTCTCTCTCTCTCTCTCTCTCTCTCTCTCTCTCTCTTTTTCTCTACCTAGATTTCAAAGGATGCTGCAGACAGCCTGGGTGCCCAGGCAGAGCCTTGTCATGGGGGCAAAGCTACCACAGAGTCCCTACTATGGTAATGCCTGATGAAGGTTACAGGGGTAGGGCCACCCCCAAGATCCCAGAACTATAGAGCTATCAGTGTGCCAGCATGAGACTCTTAACTCCTGAGAGGTGCTGAGACCAAAAAAGTTGTAGGGGCTTTGAAGGCCTGATCCCCACACCACTGTGCCCAGGATGCAAGATACTAAGTCAAAAATCATTCTCTAGCTTTAGGACTTAATCCAGCCAGGTACAGTGGCACACATCTGTAATCCCAAAAGCCCAGGAGTCTGAGGGAGGAGGATCATAAATTGGAAGCCAGCCTAGTCAATTTAGTGAGACCCTGTTTCAAAATAAAACATAAAAAGGGCTGGGGATGTAGCCTAGTGGTAGAGTACCCCTGGGTTCAATACCCAGTCTGGGAAGAGGGAGTGGACACTTAATGCTGTTTTTCCCATTGAGCTTTGGACTGCCTTACTCCTTTCTTTTTGATGCTCTCTCCCTTTTGGAATGAGAATATCTATCCTGTGCCCCACCACTGCATTTCAGAAGTACATTCCTTGTTTTGATTTCACAGGTACATAGCTAGAGGAAATTTGCCTCAGGATGAATTGTGTTTCAGTGTCATCCATAATGATTCCAATGAGACTCTGAACTTTGGACTGTGTAGTTAATGTTGTATTGAGTTAAGACTTTTGGGACTACTGGAATAAAATGCTATTGTTTAAATGTCCCCTCCAAAATTCATACTGAGAAAAAAATTTTTCTAAGAAGACAAGTCTCATTATGTTGCCCAGGCTGCCCCCAAACTCCTGGACACAAGTGATCCTACTGCCTCAGCCTCCTGAACAGGTAGAACTTGAGGTATGATACAACACCTGGCTCATGTGGAAATTTAAGCCACTGGGATGGTATTGGGAGGTGAGATGCCTAAGAGGTATTAAGGTCATGAATCTCCACCCTCCTGAATATGCATTAATGATGCTACAATTGGGAGTGATTTAGATATCATGGGAGTGACTTTGTTATACAAGCAAACTCTCTTGTTTGGTTGTTCTCTTGCTCCTTCTCACCCTTTTCTTAAGTGTTCCTTTGCTATGTGATGCCTTCCTCCATGTTATGATTCAGTATGAAGGTCTTCATCAGATGTAGTGCCTGGATCTTGGATTTCCCAGCCTCTCAGAACCATGATCCATATAAATTTTGATTATTTTTAATTTACCCAGTCTGTGGTATTCTGTTATAGCATCAGCCAATGTACAAAGATAGTTCCCTTCTCAGTACATGGCAACTCTATTTTTCTCATTGTTCAGAAAAAAAAAATCCTGTGAATATGACTCCTGTCTCTTTCACACTCATCCATTTAATCCATTAGCAAATCCTATTGGCATCTCCTTTAAAACATTCAGAATTCCACATTTCTTCTTACCCTCATGGCTGGCCCAAGCCCTCACAGTATCTTACCTGGATGACAAGAGCCCCAGCTGGACTTCCACATCCCTGTCCCCAGTCTGTTCTTATTACAGACTCAGAGTGACATGATAATACATACAACCTATCATGTTATTCTTCTGCTCTAAAGCAGTCAGGGGCTTCCATTCAAATGTCCCCTTGTTAGGAAGGCCTCTTTCTCACCCAAACCACACATCCTACCATGGTGCCCAGTCTAAAGATGTTCCTCTACTGGCTCTAGAGCACCTGATGTTCCTCTACTGGCCTAGAGCACCTGATGTGTCATATCTCTCTTCATTTGTCACCTGTCTCCCTTACTGGAATGTAAAGTCCATGAGAACATGGACTGCGGTCACTACTATGGCCTCAGCAGTCACAGGTATTCAAACTATGTTAAATGAGTGGCTGAAAAAAGTGCTGGATGATCAAAGACTATAGTTAAAAATGCTCCAGTATTAACAGTTACGATGATGGATCATGATGAACCGTACATGCATGACTATGAGAAGCCAGACTAATAACCTGGGGAATAAAAAGAAAGCAGTACATTCTTCCTGATATGTGCTAATGACTTTATCACTTCCCTCAGCATGTAATGTCAGTAGTAATAATGGGATAGAAGATGCCACTGACTGAGGGCTTGCTGCTGGTGGAAACTTTCCACACACCTAGACCTCACCACAATCCTGCATCAAAGACATTCTTTTCCCCACATCACGGATGAAGAGACAAATCAGAAAGTTAAGCAAATGACAGATTCTGAAAACACTCCCTCAAGACCCAGTTTGCCATGCAAGCAAGCTTCCTCTTAAACATGGAATCATACTACAATGGGAACCAAACCCAAATGAGAGATCCTTCTAAGCATGGGACATTTTATTTTAGTCCAGGCTTTCTAGCTATCATTTCTTTCTGTGTTGGTCAGCTCTTCTAAACTACACTCCAGACATTGGCCCTCAGTTTAGGAGAAGGCAAATGACTCATTCCCTCTCCATACTGAAAAAGCCCACTGGCAAAGCACAAACTCACTGAAACTTAATTTCTATTTAAAAACTTAATTTTACCACCTCTGGGTGAAAAGCATTGACTTAATCTGTTTTCTTTCATGGCTGGATTTCAATAAGCATTCTTCCTGAAGACTTCATTTTGAGAGGAAAAGTGTTCTATTGTAAGGAAAAGCAGAAATATGGGATGGGGTCCCATCTTCATCAGCCTACACCTGACAAAGTGATCATCTTCCATGCCTCTTTTCAGTCTGTCCAAAGGTATCTTCCATAATATGCCTGTCTGCAAAAGTTACCACAAAAGGGAGACACGCCCTTGGAAAGGGAGGGTGTGTGTTGGCTGAAAGCAACTTTGAACCAAGCACAGATACAGGATGCAAAGCCCTAATAAAACCAGAACCCAGTTCTAAGGTTCCAGGCCTCTGTCTGGACTGTGGCTGTGAAAAGGTATATCAAGTTGGGAAGTGGCAGACCCACCTGTTAAATTCTTGTTAGAGTCTTATCCTAGACTGTACTCTAGGTAGAGAAGATAGAAAAAGAGGGATAAAGCAGACTTTAGCTATAACAGCTTGGTGAACACTTGCTCTCATCTCCTCAATCTGTGAAGCAAGGGTGAAGAGACACCACATAGGAATGCTTGGAGGGTGAGCTGACTATCACACCTCAGGACAGCTAAAGGAAAAGGAGATAGGCATTAATCTCAGCCACCTGCCTTTCAGCATTATGGTAAAGCATTAGCAGCTTCAGATGAAATCCCTTCTTTGGGTCAAGGAAGAACTAAGGTGATGACTGTTCTTTGGTATTACACAGGAGGGTGCTCTAGCATCTCCCATGCAATTCATTGATCTCCATCTATCTGGCCTATCTGGCCTGCAGTTTGAAAGAGGAAGGGTGAAGACCAGTTGATTGAGATACACAGATCTTGCGTGTCTTATGATTTTAGTTCAGGGTCCAAATGGGACAACTTGTACCTTAAATGTACCTTCCCAAGAATTCCAGAGCTACAAAAATGAGAAGAAAATGAGAAGCCCATAAAGTTCTTCTTTGCCCAGCACCTTCTCACAGACAATTTGCAAAGTAAAACTAGTATCTAGAGCTAGGAGTATACAGGTATGTGGTTATTATGCTTTGGATCTTAAATGTCCCCCCAAAGCCATGTTTTGAAGGATTAGTCCTCAGCTAATAGCATTATTGAGAGGTAATGAAACTTTTTTGGTGGTGGTGGGGAGGTACCAGGGACTGAAACCACGTTTGTTTTAACATTGATTATATCATCAGCCCTTTTTATTTTGAGACAGGGTCTTGCTATAGTTGATCAGGCTGGCTTCAAACTTGTGATCCTCCTACCTCAGCATCCCAAATAACTGGGAAATAGGCTTGTACCACTGTATGTGGCTAGGTGGTAGAAACTTTAAGAGGTGGGACCTAGTGAAAGGAAGTTAGGTGAGGGAGGGGTATGGGGTAGTTGGTAGGGGAGAAGAGGATTCCCTTGAAGGGGATATTGGGACCTTGTCCCTTACCTCCTCCTGCTTTGTCTCTTAGCCACCAAGATGTGAACAGATCTCCTCTGCCATGTGCTCCTATCATAGGACCAAAGAGATGGAGTCAAGTGACCTTGGACTAAATCCTCTGAAACAATGAGCCAAAATAAATCTTTCTTCTTTTTTAAAATTGATTTTTCTCAGGTACTTCATCATAGCAAATCTGACCTAATACAGTAATAAAGCACATGCTTAAAACAAGGTCCTGGGCTTAATTCTTAAAACCAAACCAAATAAAATAAAACAATTTTAAAAACCCTAATATCTAGTTCATCTTCTCAAGGGATACAGAGTTGATGTATGACTTCGATATTTATTTACTTTTAAAAATTACCTTTTAAGCCAGGTGCAGTGGTGCGTGCCGGTAGTTCCAGCAACTCATAAGGCTGAGGCAAGAGGATCACAAGTTCGAGGCCAGCCTCAGCAACTTAGAAAAACCCTGAGCAACTTAGTGAAACCCTGTCTTTAAAAAAAAATGGTTGGGATGTAGCTCAGAGGTAAATCACCTCTGGGTTAAATTACCCTTCAGCTCAGAAATTTTAAAAAACAAAATAAAACCAAAAACTTTGGTTTCCAAAGTTGTTCTAATTTGAATTAACTAAAAAATGTTAAAATTATGGTGACCAACACACACAAATACAATTAAAACAAAACTCTACAAAACCAAAACAACATCTACTCTTTTCTGGAAAGACTAGAAGACCTGGCTGCCTTGGGCCACATTCCAGGTAGTATCAGGACCAGGTGTGGAGGCTGCTGCCCCCTGCAGATGGAACTTGTTCTGTACTTCTGGGCAGCCCTCAGCATTACCTGGCTCTCCCAGAAATAATAAAGGAGATAGATATATTCTATATATATATATATATATATATATACACACACACACACACACACACACACACACACATATACACATATATATGTATATATACACACACACAGTCACATACACACACACATATATTTCAAACTCTAGTGTTTATGTGTTAGATATATCATTAGTCAGCCTAATCAAGAAAAAAATAAGGGCAAGAAAGCCTAAGTACATAAATGGGACCAAAACCAGGGAAATAAGTCCCAGATAAAGAGGAAAAAAGCTGGGGCTGCGGCTGTAACTCAGTGGTAAAGTGCTTGCCTTGCATATGTGAGGCACTGGATTCAATCCTCAGCACCACATAAAAATAAATAAAGATACTGTGTGTTCATCTACAACTAAATAAATATTTAAAAAAAAAAAAAGAAAAAAAAGCTGATTAAAAGCTGATTAAGTTCATGATTTTCTTTATTTTTTTTCCTTTGGTACCAGGAACTAAACTCAGGGTGCTTTACCAGTAAGCCACATCTCTAGCCCTTTTTATTTTGAGACAGGGTCTCACTAAGCTGCTCAGAGCCTTGCTAAGTTGCTGAGGCTAGCTTTGAACTTGCAATTCTCCTGCCTCAGCCTCCTGAGCCCCTGGAATTAGAGGTGTGCATCACCACACCTGGTAAGTGGATGATTTTCTATGAATACACAAACCACCAAAACTAAACCCAGAAAGAGATAACAAATCTGAACAGACCAATGGTCTCAAAGAAACTGTATAGTTATAAAAGCGCTATATTCTAAAAAAGCACCAGGTTTAGGTAGTTTTATAGGGGAATTTACCTATAAATTTAAAAAAACAAACAGATAATTTCAAAAGAATTTTAAACTGACTAAAGCAGAGAAAGTACAGCCCGCATACACACACACACACACACACACACACACACACACACAAAAGACAGAACCCAGGGGCACTCTACTACTGAACTACTACATCTCCAGCCATTTTAATTTTTTATTTTGAGACAAGGTCTTGCTAACCTTCCAGTTCAAGACAGGGCCTTAACTTGCAATCCTTCTGCCTCAGTCTTCTAGCGGCTTTTTTTTTTTTTTTTTAAGGGATGCAGTCTTATTATATTGCTCAGACTGGGATCCCTCTGGGATTAAATGATCCTCCTGCCTCAGTCTTCTGAGTGGCTAGAACTACAGGTACATGCCATAAACCCAGCCAAAGAACATTTTTAATATTAAAAGATATAGAAAACACAACTTGATAAAGATAACACTAAAAAAGAGAATTATAGAGGGTTGGAGATGTAGCTCAGTGGTAGAGCACTCACATGGCATATGGGAGGCCCTGAGTTGGATCCCTAGTATTGCAAAAGAAAAAAGAAAATTATACACTACTTTCACAAATAATGATGTATCATTTCTAAATAAAATGTTAATAAATGGACTCTGGCTACACAATAGGGTTTATCCCAGGAATGCAATAATAATTCAATAACATAAAATCTATTGTTACAATAACATATTAACAAGTAAAGGAAAAAATTACTATGATCATAACACAGATATTAAAATTTTAAAAATTCAACTACTATTAATGACTTTAAAATGTTATTAGCAACATACTTTTTAGTAAAAAATCAGCACACTTAATGACAAAACTAAAAGCAATCTCATTAAAGATGAGAAATTAGGGCTGGGGAAGGTGGCTCATTCTTGTATTTGCCTAGCATGTTTGAAGCCCTATGTTCAATCCCCAGCACATGGGGGAGGGGGGAGAGTAGGTTGGATATAGTGGTGCATGCCTGGAATCCCAGCAACTCAGGAGGCTGAGGCAGGAGGATCACGAAGCTCGAGGCCAGCCTTAGCAACTTAGCAACACCCTCTCCCAAAGTAAAATAAACTAGGACTGGGGATATAGATCAGTAGTAAACCGCCATACTAACTCCCACCCCCAGTCCCCAAAAGGTGAGGAACCAGTTAAAAGTACCCAGTATCATCTCCATTATTTAACTTTGTTCTGGAAATACACTGCAATCAGAAAAGAGAAACAAGTGGCATAAATATTGGAAAACAAGGGACAAAATTATTATTTGTAGCTGAGGTGATAGTACTCCTGGAAAATCCAACAATAGTAAAAACTATTAGAAACAATAAAATTAAGTTGCTAGTTATAAAATTAATAAATAGAACAACTAAGAATATGCAATGCAATAAAGGATCCTATTTTCAGTAAAAACAAAAAAGATGAACTAGGATAAAGAATGTATAGAATTTTCAAGTAAAGATATTTCTCTCTTTTTTTTTATATCATTGATTGAACTCAGGGGCACTTTTACCACTGAGCTACAATTCTTTTATTATTTTTTATTTTGAGATAGGATCTTACTAAGTTGCCGAAACTGGCTTGGAAATTTCGATCCTCCTGCCTCAACCGCCAGAGTTGCTAGGATTATACGCTTGTGCCATCATAACCAGCTCAGACAGACATTTCTGAGACAATTTGGGAAATGGTTTGTGGTCTGGATATTTGATAATATTGATATCGGATAAAAATTTAGTTTAATGGATAGGATAATAGCATTGGGGTTATATATATTTCAAAAAGTCCTTATTTGTTAAGTATTTTATAAAGAAAATAATTTGTTTCAAAATATTACAGTCCCCCAACCTACAAGAAAATAGAGAGGAGGGATAAATGATTCAAGTTTGGCTAAACATTGAAAACTGTTCAAACCATTGGATCACTATATTGTCTACTTTCATATATTTGAAAATCTTGTAGCGATCTTGAAGCTAGACACAGTACTGTGTTCCTGTAATCCCAGCAGCTCTGGAGGCTCAGGTAGGAGGATTGGTACGTAGTTCAAAGCCAGCCTCATCAACTTAGTGAGGCCTTAAGCAACTTACAAAGACCCTGTCTCCAAAAGAGAAAAAAAAGGGCTGGGGATGTAGCTTAATGGTTAATCATCTCTAGGTTCAATCACTAGTATCAAAAATAAAATGTTCATAATAAAGAATTAAAAGAAATGTGCAGGAGGACCATAAAAGACAACTAATTGCAAAGGCATATATCAGGCTTATATACACATAAAATGCCACCTAGAAGTACTAGAAATTAATACCAAAATCAGATGTAATTTTCTTCTATCAGACAAAGGTCAAAATATGGGATAATACACGGTATAGGAGGCGGAGGCAACTTACATTGACGGTCAGAGTACAGATTAATACAACTTCTGTGGAGGGTTAACCTAGCTTTACCTTTTGAAGTTATAAACACACACCCCTGGCCTAGAAATTCCACTTCTTGGAATTTATTCCCCAGATATTCATTCATTCAACAAGTATTTTCTGCCATCTACTATGTGCCAGGCACTAGAGATACACAAGTCAAGAAAACAACCTGCTCTCTTGTGCTTCCATTCTTGTGGGATAGGAGGCACAGGTAAAGCAAGTCAACAAGTATGCATGCAATTATAATGCCATGTAAGTGATAAGGTAAACAGGGATGGGCTGGTCTGGGAAGGTCTCTCTGGGCCTGAGTCAAGCACCAGAATGTCTAGGACAGGCAACAGGAAAAAAAGCCAAGGGGTAACACAAATTTGACCTTTCTTCTATGTTGTGCATTTTATTTCCCTAACAGCCTTTTGATTACCTAAAGGATATGGACACTATTGAAGGTTTCTCTTTGTCCCCTGATACAAAACTGAAAATTAATCATATTCTTTTAGTATAGTACATCTCACAAGGAAGGTGTCAGGGCAACATTGTTTCCCAACATTATTGTGCATAACAATTCGATCTTTTACAAGCAAAGACTTTCCAACTTACTTAAGTTTTGTGCTGTCTACTAATAAAATGTATTAAAGTAAAAACTCTTGATAACAGTTAAACCTTTCCAAAAAGAACAGATTAGTTTCACAAAAAATACTCACATGTGAAATCAAACCTATCAGTCCCTGCCCTTCTGGCAGGACTGAGAATCATTGACTTAGAGGCCGCTAGTTTAATTTCATGTTCTTTTTAAGTACTAAAGTTGAAGTTCTCATTTTCTTTAGGGGCTATCTGAATAAATATTTTATGCTTCAGGTTCAATTGAAGGCATTCCAACTGCTTCCAAAAGAAACACCTGAGAACATCACATACCAACTTCAATCAAACATCATCATGAAATACCAACGCTTCAAAATTGCCATGAATTATATGTTCCACAAACAGTCAAATCATTAAGAAAACAGCAAAGAGGGAAAGAAATATGTCCCTGTGAAATAAGCTCCCATCTCAATTCCGAAATCAGCTTTATATAACCGCATTCTTCTTCGCAAAGGGAGAAAACACATGCACACACCTCAAATGACTTCGGGACTCTACAATAATTCTCAGTGGGACCAACTCCTTTATACAGATTTCAAAGGTAAGCAGCCACCAGCACAGCGAACGATCGGTTATCCTCCAACAACTGAGAATGTGGTGTATCCTTCCTTTCCCTTGAACCCCACAGGCCATTTAACCTTTCCCCAAAGGCTCAGCAGTTCTGAGCAGCGAATGCCACTTCTAATAACAGTTACCCGAGAAGTACTGAAGTGAGAGACCAGGGTACCACCAGGCTTGCACACAGGCGCCGGCTAGTGCGCTCGGTTTGGGAGGTCAATGCAAACCAGGTAGGAGCGGACCCCGGAGCTCGGAGGGTCTGACGCCAGCCTCTCCACGTCCCACCGCCTACGTGCCGCGCGTCCGGGGGCCTCCCCACCCCTTACGCTACTCTTGTGCTAGGTCACGACTTCCGTGCCTCTCCAAACCCGTAGCCTAGGGGTCCGCAGTGGCTCTCCTGGAAAAGTGTAGGGGTGCAAAGATGCGTTTGAAGTGCTGGGTGGGTAAGTGGGAGGCGCGGAGCGCCAGAGAGGATACTAGAGTTGAAGGGACGTAAGGTGCTCCCGAGGGAAGGTGCCTGGGGAAAGGATGGGGGTTGGGAGCTCCTTGCTGGCCAAGTAAGGGGAAGAGGTCTGAAGAAGGGTCAAAGAGGACACCGGGAGAATGGGGGGGTGAGGTGGGAAATCCTTATGCAGGCAGCTAATGTGAGGGGGGCGGCGATTCGGGGAGACCTGTGGGCCGCACCTGCACGGCAGGTGAGGGGAACTCTCTCCACTACCAGTGCATCGCCTCACCTGCCCAGCGTCCGCTTCATGCCCGAGTCGGCTGCACAACGGGGCTCCGGCCCCTTGCCGGCCAGGCGCAGGTTCTGCTTCAGGCGGCAGTCGGCGTCCAGCGCCGCGGTGGCCGAGCCGGAGGAGGATGAACCCGAGGCGGCGCAGCGCTCATGCTCCAAGGTGACGGGCTCGGTCCGTTTCCTCATCCCGCGGCCGACAAGGCCGGCCGCCCACGGCGCCCGCTGGCCTCGCCCGCCCGCCTGCGCCGCCCTCGCCGCAGCCGCCGCAGCTCACAGCCTTCACCGCCGGGAGCCCGCCCGCTGCCCCTCACATCTCAGCCCCAGGCCGCAGCGCCCGCTGAGGACCAGCGCTGGGGGCCGGTCGGCCTCACAGGCCAATCAGCGCCAGAATCCTGCTCGCTCTGCCCCCTCCCCGCCCCATCAACTCCACCCGGGTCCCTCGGGGAGCGCGCCCAGCATCCCCAGCGCCGACCCGCAGCCATCTTGGAGTAGGGCGGTAGAAGCTGCCTCCTCGCGTCATTGTCAGGGCAGCGCAAGGTTGTTAGGTTTATGCAGCGCAGAGGACTGGGTCGGGCATGGGGCTAGGGGAGTACCTTCTGGGCATTCTTGTAACCCGCAGACAACCCAGTGGTGCCTCAGTTCAGTGGTCCGAAAGGCGAAAACACTGGGAGAACGCCGGCCAGAAAGTGGCCACCCTGCGAGCCTGAGCTGCTGCCCAAAGTTGTCTGTCTCCCTTTCCAACCCAGGGCCTCTGGCTCCTAACCCTGGATTACTGTTCATTTAGGTTTATATGAACAAAAAGGTAACATCACAATTCCGTTTTAATGATTAGTTGCTATTTTTCCAGAAGGACTCTTTTTTTTTTGGGGGGGGGGCGATGCTGGGGATGAACCAAGGGACATTACCACTAAACCACATCCCCAGCCCGTTTTATTTATTTATTTTTTAGTTATTTTATATTTATGTGGTGCTGAGGATTGAACCCAGTGCCTGACGCATGCTAAGCAAGCGCTGTATCTCTGACCCACAACCCCAGCCCCTCCAGCCCGTTTTATTTTCATTTATTATTTATTTTGATTCATGGTCTCTGTCAGTTAGTTAGGGCCTAAGCTAAATTGCTGAGTCTGGCCTCGAACCTGTGATCCTGTCTCCTCAGCCTTCCTAGTCACTGGGATTATAGGCACCGTGCAGGACTTTGTCTTTTAAAATATGCCTTCAGGGAGTTAATTTTTATTTGAAAAAGTTGTGTGTGTGTGTGTGTGTGTGTGTGTGTATGTATATATATATATATATATATATATATATATATATATATAAAACCTTGGGATCGAATATATGAAAAAGTGAACTGAACTGCTTAAACAGTTTACTCTTTAGTGATTTTGTTTTTTTGGTACTAGGGATTGAACCTTGGGTGCTTAACCATTGAACCATATCCCAGCTCTTTTTATTTTTTAATTTTGAGGCAGGGTCTTGCTCAGTGGCTAAGGCTGGCTTTGAATCCGAGATCCTCCTGTTTCAGCCTCATGAGCCACTGGGATTACAGTCATCGCCACCATGCCTGGCAACAGTTTACTCTTTGAAAACAGATTTTGGATTTTTAAAAGCATTTACCTCTTTGAGGAAATCCATTTCAAAGATGACTTTGCACTTGTGAAACCCAGTTAAGTATTAATTCAACCCATTCTAAATAGAGCAAAGGAAATAAAGGGCAGTTTAGCTCACAGATTTAGTTTTACAGCTTTGACTTTCTATAGTTTTAGAAACTGAGACAGGAGGATCACAAATTCTAGACCAGTCTTAGCAATTTAATGAGACTTTGTTTCAAAAAAGGCTGGGCATGTTGTTCACTGGAAAAGCATCCCCTGGGTATAATTGCCAATTTTAAACATACTGTGGAATTTAAAAGGTGAATTCTTTGAAGTGAAATAACAGTACTGGGGATTTGGGGATTCAGAAGTTAAAGTGTAGAAAAATTATTTTATCTGTCACAAAATCCCCCCACCCCCTTTTTTTGGGGTACCAGAGATTGAACCCAGAGGTGCTTAACCAGTGAGCCACATCTCTAGCCTTTTTTATATTTTATTTAGAGACAGGGTCTCACTGAGTTGTTTAGGGTCTCACTATATTGAACTCATAATCCTCCTGCCTCAGTCTTCCGCTGGGATTGCAGGTGTATGCCCACCTTGCCTTGGCACAAAATCCTTTTTAATAAGGGGTTGGGGGGCAAGGAAGACAGGGAGAGCTGGAGAGAAGAAAGAAAAAAGAAACATAAGTTGGTATTGAATCTTTCTCACTGGCCCTGGGTTTGCCCATATAGTTATCTCCTGGTTTTGAGGCTTTAAATATGGTCCCCTCCTTTCCTTGAATCCAGGCTTCTTTATCCAAAGATCTATTCATCTCTGATATCTGACAGGCACCCAGACTACTGTGTTCAAAACAACTCCCGGCTCTCCTTCCACTCTAACTTCATAAGCTTCCCCTCCAGGGAAATGGCAACTCTGTTTTTGTGCTGCCTCGGGCTAAAACTCTGGGGTCACCTTTGATTTCTTTCTTCTGGCATCAAACTTTGTCAGCCAGCTCCCCTTTCAGAATCTACTCAGGTTCCAACACTTCTCATCACCTCTACCTTCTCCACCCTGGGCTAAGACATCATGCCTCACTTGGATTATTTTAATAGCAGGGGTGGTCTCCCTCCTGCCTCTACCTTTGCTTCATTTCTGTCTACTTAACTCAGCTGCCACATAGGATTTTTATTTTTTCTATTGCCACATGTAATTCTGTCATTCATTTGTTAAAATCACCTTGATGGTTCCCCAACTCATTCAAAATAAAACTGAAAGCTTATGAAAGGATATACAGGGTCCTTGCTCAATCACTGCCTTCTTCCTGGTCCTTACATGCCACAGTCACCCTTGCTCAGAACCTTTGCACTTTAGTACCTGCTACCTGCAATTCCCTGTCCTCCAGTTGCCCACACCTACAGGTCGTGCTCCCTCCCCCTTCACATCTGTGTATTCACTGAACACTTTTAACTTAAAACCCTCAGACTCACCTTCACTGTGTTCACCTTTCTTGACTTATTCTTTTATTTATTTATTTGTTATGAGGATTGAACCCAGTGCCTCGCATGTGCTAGGCAAGCGCTCTACCTCTGAGCCACAACCCCAGGCCCTCTTGACTTATTCTTGTTTGTGCTTGTCACCAATATATTTGTCAATGTGTCTGTATCTCTATTTTTTTTCCACGCTGCAATGTAAAATCTGAGAAAAGACCTATTTACTGCTGTATTTTCAATGCTCAGACCAATGTCTGGCTCATAGTAGGCACTTTGTAAATATTTCCTGAGGGAGAGACTGTATCCTCACAACTCCTCTGCAATGCCACTAGGGTCCCCATTTTACAAGTGAGGAAGTGAGTCTCAAGTTCATTAAGGGACTCTGCCTTCTGCGTGAAATTGAAAAGATATATGGCTGAGGATTATGGATGCTTGTCCTTGGATCAAAATCCCACAGCATGGTCCATGACAGAAGTATGTACTTGGTTTAAAAAAGTTATCCTTTAGTGTTTAGAAGAAATGTAAGGATAAGGTCCAGAAACTGTTTTTTTTTTTTTTAATGGGCCATTTCCCTTTATCAGATAATGTGTACTTTATCTACTTTGCAAAAGAGCAACATTATTTCTAGGGTTAGCCACAATGAATCCAATACTGCTTTTTAGAAATTAATATTGCTTAGGGGCTAAAGGCATAGCTCATTGGTAGAGCCCTTGCCTAGCATAGCATGGTCCTGGGTTCCATCCCCAGCATCAAAAGAAAAAAAAAGACTTTTTTTTTTTTTTTCAAATTAGCCAAATAAGCCAGGCATGATGATGCACGTTTATAATCCCAGCAACTCAGGAGGCTAAAGCAGGATAACAATTTCCAGGCTAGCCTCAGCATCTTAAAGAGACTGTCTCAAAATAAAATAACCCCAATGCTATGTATAATTATAATACTCTAATAAAAAATATCCCAGACAACCACAATAAAATTAATATTCCTCATTAAGAAATAAAAGGGTTGGGATTATAGCTTAGTGGTAGACAGCCTCTGGGTTCAATCCCCAATACCACAAAAAAACAAAGAACAAAACCCCCACAAACACACAAAACAAACAAACAAAACAAAACAAAAAAAAAAAAAAAAGAAAGAAAGAAAGAAAAGAAAAGAAAAAGGATGGTACTGAGCCAAAAGTGGAAAGCTTAGCTACAAGGTCTAATTGAGTTTATGAGCTCTTTTGTGATCTTGGGGAAGTTATCTAACTTCTGTTTCTTTATCAGTTCAGAGTCTTAACCACCTTTAGCGAACGTTATGAAAATTAAGTATAAAGGGCTGGGGCCATAACTCAGAGGCTAAGAGCTTGCCTAGCAGGAGTCAGGCACTGGGTTCCATCCTCAGCCCCACAAAATAAAGGCATAATGTCCATAGACAACTACTAAAATTTAAAAAAAAATAAATACGTATCACAGTCCCTACCACACAGGAGGCACCCAACCCAGGAGGGTTATCAAACGAAAAACCCTGCTGCAAAACTAAAACGAAAACACCGGCGAGTGTCTCAATCCCTCCCCCCCCACCCCGCCCCCATTTTTCTAGCTACATATGCCAAGGCTTGGGAAGATTAAGTATCTTGTTCAGGTGATAGCAAGTTGAGGCGATAGCAACAGCCACCTGGAACAACGCCAGGCTGCTTGTTCTTTGTACTGAGAGCTGGGCATCACTAAAGAAAAAACCAACCCCCTTATTCCGCCGTTTCTGTAACACGGTCGCGCAGAGTGGGCAAATGTCCCTCTTTGGCTGCCGTAGGGCAGAAAATTTGGCCACGCGTTCCTATTGGCTAGGCTTGTTTGGCGCCAAAGCGTGTCGCAGAGGGGGAGGCAAAGAGCTGAAGCTGTGGTGTGCAGAACAGAAGGTACGCGGAAGCCGAGAGCCCTGCGACTGTTTGGATTGAAACCTTGACGAGCCCGAGGGACCCGAGAGACCGTCATGTTCTGCGAAAAAGCTGTGGAGCTGGTTCGTGAGCTGCACCGCGCGCCAGAAGGGCAGCTACCCGCTTTCAATGTGAGGACGGCGGTCTAGACCTGAAAGGGGCGGGGCCTGGACGGCTTCCTTGCAGTTCTTCCCTGCATCTCACCTGGAGGATTTACTTTCCCACGTGGTTAGCAACCAAGTCGTGATAAATTTTTGGAACGCGGCACAGCAAAATATAAGAGGGAACACAAAGTATTCATGCCTTTATTTCCCAGCTGCTTAGTGAATTTCCTCACTTGAGTATAATTGAGTACTTTTCATTGTATAGTGTTGTTTTGTTTTTTTTTGCCGCAGTTTCTTTGTTTAACCAAATATTTACTTTCTGCCTGATAGTGAGCTAGCATTTGCTGTCCACTCCGGCAGCGAAATGTAACTAAAAGGCTGGCCTGCAGGGCTTGGCATGTAGGTCATAGAGTGTTTGCCTAGCATGCCCGAGAATCCCCTGCACCAGGGCAGAGGGCAGGACAGCTTCTGAAAGAGCCTGAGATTCTGGTTGTGGGGCAGTTATTCAAGCTTTCTTGTTATCAGTTTTCTCTGCAAAAAATGGGAATGATGATGATAGTAACCAGCTCGTCGTGCAATGAGGGTGTCTGAACAATGCCTGACATACAGTAAAGCAGAGTCAGTGGTTGCTGTTAATTTTATTTCCACTAGGGTTACTGTTACTATTATTAATGTGATTATTCTTATTTTTCTGTAATTGCTCCCTAAGGCAGGGTGCCAAGCCATTGACCTACATCATCACGTCCAAATAATAAACCCTTTAGGTTTCAACAATTCCCCCCCCCCCCCCATTTTTCTAGGTACATATGCCAAGGCTTGGGAAGATTAAGTATCTTGTTCAGGTGATAGCAGGTAAGAACTAAAGTAAGGTTTCCAGTCATGGCATTTTGGCTCCAGAGCTTGCACTCTAAATGCTGTGCTTGACCTCCTCCCCTATCCTAGGGCAGCCATGGTGTGGATGCCAGGACACATTCTTCTGGGAGAGGGGCATAGAGGTAATGATATGCAGTGTGATAAGTGGTGCCAACAAATTATAGATAAGGAACATGAAGGAGAATCACAAAGTAAACTGGTGGGGGTGGGACTAGAAAAGGGTACTTAAAATTTTTATTTTTATTTTTTGTAGTTGTAGATGGACAAAATGCCTTTATTTATTCTTATGTGGTGCTAAGGATGGAACCTAGTGCCTCACACATGCTAGGCAAGCCCTCTGCCACTGAACTACAGCCCCAGCCCACAAAAGGGTACCTTTGAGCCACATCATCTTTAAGGATGAGGTTACATTCTGAAGGGATTGAGGCATTCTAGCTGAAGGATATGGTAATACAAAGACACATGGTTACATTGCAAAGGTGACTGAAAGGGCATGTAAAGGTGGATTTGCAGTCTAGAATAGTTAAGTATTCATTCATAATGTGTGTTTTGAAAGCTGGTAGAGGATTTTAGTCAGGTGAATAATTTTTGCATTTTGAGGGTAATTATGGCAACAGTATGGGGGGATGGATTGAAGAGAAGACCAAATGGGAGCAGAAAGATTGTTTGTGTGATTACAGTAGGTCAGGTGACAGATGTGTGTACTTTAAATTGTCAAAAGTCAGTGGCACTAAAATCAGTATCTGAGACAAACAGGATCTGTACTATTAAAATGGGTAGAAATGGGGTGGATAATGAATGGGCCAGGATCTTGGAAAGATTCTCAGGTAATAGGAAACCATAAGTTAAAAATGAATTCCTTTTGGGAAAAGGTAATGAATTTTGTTTTGAACAATAAAGAGCACCTAGTCTGGGACTGGGCCCTTGGCCCTAGGTTCAATCCCCAGACAAAAAAAAAGTCCTAGTTTTTACACTTACACCATTTTACAAAGGAGGAAACTGAACCAAGAGAAATTATGGATCAGAGTTAAGGGACTGGTCTCAATTTAGAGCACATTGGAGGCAGAGCCTCAACTTGAACTCAGGCTTCTTAGATTATAATCTCTTTTTCAATTTAGAATAGTTACCTCATGCAGGGCTCAGAGGCGCTTGCCTCTGCTTGGCAGGCTGAGACAGGAGGATGGAGAGTTCAAAGCCAGCCTCAGCAAAAATGAGGCGCTAAGCCTTACCATGTCTGTCCTTTTACTCAGTGAGACCCTGTCTCTAAAAAAAAAAAAAAAAAAAAAAAGTAAGGTTACCTCATTTAAAAAGTGAGGAGACAATAATGCAAAACTGAGCAAAGATGCTGGAATGTGTGTAGGCTCTAAAATTTGGCTCCATACTGGATCGTAGAACTAGTTATTGTGGAGGTTATCGTACATATGAGGAAATGGGGCCCAAAGAGGCAGAGAAGTGTCCAAACAGGTGCTGGTGGGCTGGCCTTGGAACCTGGCTCTTAATACACTTCTTAGTCTTAGTTCTTTTTTGGGGGAGGGGGAGATACTGGGGATTGAACTCAGGGTTACTCAACCACTGAGCCACATCCCTAGCCCTATTCGGTATTTTATTTAGAGACAGAGTCTCACCAAGTAATTTAGCACCTCACTGTTGCTGAGGCTGGCTTTGAACTCACGATCCTCCTCCCTCAGCCTCCCGAGCTGCTTAGATTACAGGTGTGTGCCACTATGATTGGTTAATCTTAACTCTTTTTACTCATTTTTTTGGGCAGAGGGGGTACTGGGGATTGATTCCAGGTATGCTTTATCACAGAGCTATGTCCCCAGTCCTTTTTATTTTTGATTTTGAGTCAGGTGTCCCTAAATTACTCAGGCTGGCCTCAAAATTTTGATCTTTCTGCCTTATCCTCCCAAGTCACTGGGATTATAGGTAAGCACCATCATGCCTGGCTTTTTATTCAAATTTTAAGATTAAAGTGTTGGTTTAGGGGGCCAGAGTCTTAGAAGCTGTAATGTGAAGACAGTGACTATCACTATCTTTAAGGTCTTAATTTGTGAGAGTATCTTTTGTTATCTTTTGCTCATTAGTGCCTTTCACTGACTGAAACACCTGCTAGGCAGGTGACTCTGCTGCCTGGAAGACTGAGTCTGTAGAGACTGGCCTCAGACACAGCTGAATGGGAGAAGACAATACTTGATCTGAGATGCAGCAGTCTTTCAAGAATCATGTGGTGGTACATGCCTATAATCCCAGCTACTCAGAGGGCGAGGCAGGAGGATTACAAGTTCAGAACCAACCTCTGCAATATAGGGAGACCCTGTCTCAATTAAAAAAAAAAAAAAATCATCTCTTCATTCCTCCCATACCAGGTAGTTGACAGCCAGGGGTTTAGAGCAGAGGCTTTGCCTTGTTTATTCTAGAATCACTTGTGGTTGGGTGCTGTATTCAGCAAACTAAAAAATGATTACTACCTTTCTGTATGCAGAACTGAATTTATTCCCCCTAAAAAAGTATGTTTTCAGCCTATAATCCCAGTGAACCTGTGAGGCTGATGCAGGGTGATTACAAGTTCCAGGCCAGCCTAGGCAACTGAGTGAGACCTTATCTCAAAAAAAATTTAGAAAGGCTGGTAATATAATTCAGTGGTAGAGTACCCCCACCCCCAGCTTAAAAAAAATGTTTTTAAGAATATTATCTTGGGGTCAGGTATGATGGCACTCATCTGTAATCCCAGCAACTTGGGAGGCTGAGGCAGGAGGAGGCCAGCACCTGCAATTTAGCAAGACCCTGTCTCAATAAAAAAGGGCTGAGAATGTGGCTGAGTGGTTAAGTGCTTCTGGGTTCAATCCTGAGTACCCTAAATGAAAGACTATTATCTTGAGCTGTTGGAAGCTTATAGTCTGAGATGCGCACAGAATAGATGTAATTTCCTCTATAGATAAAACTCAAAGTCTGAAAACTTGCGTATATTTCAAAGAATTATTTCATATTTGGCTTTTGTATACCTACAGATATATAGTTGTACAATGTTTTAAAATAACATTTGTTTATAAAAATATTGAGTTTTTATAAATCAAACCTTCCCATAATTTTAAAAAATTAGATGCTAAAAGAGAAAGTAAAAGTCATGCTTACATTTTGTGTGTGTGTGTGTGTTACTGAGAATTGAACCCAGGGCTTTGTGCATTCGAGGCAAGTAACCTACCAACTAAGCTATATCCACAGCCTCTTGCTTAAATTTTTATCAGGAATTATATCTTGAGTAGGTTAAGTAGTTGTGTAGTGGTATATCAAAAGTTTTATTTGCAGTGCTGGAGATCAAACCCAGGGCCTTGCGCATACTAGGCAAGTGCTTTATTATTTCATCTTCTACCAAAAATATTTATGCTAATGCATATATTTTGGCCCTAAGAATAGATTGGGAAAACAAATGGGAATCTTTTCTTTGGATTGTTCACAGAGTTACTGTGTAACATTCATGAAATTTAATATTTTATTTAATAGAAAGTTAAAAAACTCTCCTACTTGTGATGCATTCTGCTTGTATTTAATTTTATATTTTTAAAATGCTTTTCAACCTACCTGATTTCATATGCTGCAATGGCTGTCAGTCCCATATTTTTCAAAACATTGTGTTAAAGCTGAATGCACCAGATGCTCAGAGATCCCTCCTTCTTGTCAATACAGAACATTCATTTGGTGACCACTCTGTCACTGTCTTATCTGAGCTATAATTATGGAAACTTAGGGTTGGAAGGGCCCTTGAAAGTCTTCAACCTCACTCTCCATTTGGCACTTAATTCTCTCCACCACTATCCCACCTACTTAAGGTATTATTAGCTTCTCTTTAAACATCTCCAGTGACGCAGAATTTACTACCTTCCCACTTTTGGTAAATTCCCAATCCTGGCTAAGGCCATCATTTTGTTTAAGGTCTGAAAGGCCATGTAGGACTAGTTGACTCCCTCTTCCACTTGATCAGTCACTAAAGATGGCCATCATGCCTTCAAGTCCTCCTTTCTCCATTTCCATCAGTGAATCCCTGGTTTATCTCTGCGTGATTTCTACAATTTTTGCCTTTGTGATCACCCACACTGGGGCACTTTTGTCAATATACTTCTAGAACTGTGACATTAGCATTGGGTACATTATTCTGGCTCTTTTCTTTTTTTTTTTTTTCTTTACATAAATTTTTTTTATTGGTTGTTCACAACATTACAAAGCTCTTGACATATCATATTTCATACATTAGATTGAAGTGGGTTATGAACCCCCAATTTTACCCCAAATGCAGATTGCAGAATCACGTCGGTTACACATCCACAATTTTACATAATGCCCTATTAGTAATTGTTGTATTCTGCTACCTTTCCTATCCCCTACTATCCCCCCTCCCCTCCCCTCCCCTCCCATCTTCTCTCTCTACTCCATCTACTGTAATTCATTTCTCTCCTTGTTTATTTTCCCATTCCCCTCACAACCTCTTATAAGTAATTTTGTATAGCAATGAGGGTCTCCCTTCATTTCCATGCAATTTCCCTTTTCTCTCCCTTTCCCTCCCATCTCATGTCTCTGTTTAATGTTAATCTTTTCTTCCTACTCTTCCTCCCTGCTCTGTTCATAGTTGCTCTCATTATATCAAAGAAGACATTTGGTATTTGTTTTTTAGGGATTGGCTAGCTTCACTAAGCATAATCTGCTCTAGTGCCATCCATTTCCCTGCAAATTCTATAATTTTGTCATTTTTTAGTGCTGCATAGTACTCCATTGTGTATAGATGCCACATTTTTTTTCCATTCATCTATTGAAGGGCATCTGGGTTGGTTCCACAGTCTAGCTATTGTGAATTGTGCTGCTATGAACATCGATGTGGCAGTATCCCTGTAGCATGCTCTTTTAAGGTCTTCAGGGAATAGTCCGAGAAGGGCAATAGCAGGGTCAAATGGTGGTTCCATTCCCAGCTTTCCCAGGAATCTCCAAACTGCTTTCCAAATTGGCCGCACCAATTTACAGTCCCACCAGCAATGTACAAGTGTACCCTTTTCTCCACATCCTCGCCAGCACTTGTTGTTGTTTGACTTCATAGTGGCTGCCAATCTTACTGGAGTGAGATGGTATCTTAGGGTGGTTTTGATTTTCATTTGTCTGACTGCTAGAGATGGTGAGCATTTTTTCATGTACTTGTTGATTGATTGTATATCCTCCTCTGAGAAGTGTCTGTTCAGGTCCTTGGCCCATTTGTTGATTGGGTTATTTGTTATCTTATTGTCTAATTTTTTGAGTTCTTTGTATACTCTGGATATTAGGGCTCTATCTGAAGTGTGAGGAGTAAAAATTTGTTCCCAGGATGTAGGCTCCCTATTTACCTCTCTTATTGTTTCTCTTGCTGAGAAAAAACTTTTTAGTTTAATTAAGTCCCATTTGTTGATTCTTGTTATTAACTCTTGTGCTATGGGTGTCCTATTAAGGAATTTGGAGCCCGACCCCACAATATGTAGATCGGAGCCAACTTTTTCTTCTATCAGATGCAGAGTCTCTGATTTGATATCAAGCTCCTTGATCCATTTTGAGTTAACTTTTGTGCATGGCGAGAGAAAGGGATTCAGTTTCATTTTGTTGCATATGGATTTCCAGTTTTCCCAACACCATTTGTTGAAGATGCTATCCTTCCTCCATTGCATGCTTTTAGCCCCTTTATCAAATATAAGATAGTTGTAACTTTGTGGATTAGTCTCTGTGTCCTCTATTTTATACCATTGGTCCACCCGCCTGTTTTGGTACCAGTACCATGCTGTTTTTGTCACTACTGCTCTGTAATATAGTTTGAAATCTGGTATCGCTATACCGCCTGATTCACACTTCCTGCTTAGACTTGCTTTTGTTATTCTGGGTCTTTTATTTTTCCATATGAATTTCATGATTGCTTTATCTATTTCTACAAGAAATGCCATTGGGATTTTGATTGGCGTTGCATTAAACCTATAGAGAACTTTTGGTAATATCGCCATTTTGATAATGTTAGTTCTGCCTATCCATGAACAGGGTATATTTTTCCATCTTCTAAGATCATCTTCTACTTCTCTCTTTGGGGTTCTGTAGTTTTCATTGTATAAATCTTTCACCTCTTTTGTTAGGTTGATTCCCAAGTATTTTATTTTTTTTGAGGATATTGTGAATGGAGTGTTTTTCCTCATTTCCGTTTCAGAAGTTTTGTTGCTGATATACAGAAATGCCTTTGACTTATGCGTGTTGATTTTATATCCTGCCACTTTGCTGAATTCATTTATTAGTTCTAGTAGTTTCTTTGTAGACCCTTTTGGGTCTTCTAGGTATAGAATCATGTCATCTGCAAATAGTGATAATTTAAGTTCTTCTTTTCCAATTTTTATGCCTTTAATTTCTTTCGTCTGTCTAATTGCTCTGGCCAGTGTTTCGAGAACTATATTGAATAGAAGTGGAGATAGAGGGCATCCCTGTCTTGTTCCGGATTTTAGAGGGAATGCCTTTAACTTTTGTCCATTCAGAATGATGCTAGCCTGAGGCTTAGCATAGATAGCTTTTACAATGTCAAGGTAAGTTCCTGTTATCCCTAGTTTTTCTAATGTTTTGAACATAAAGGGATGCTGTACTTTGTCGAATACTTTCTCTGCATCTATCGAGATGATCATATGGTTCTTATCTTTAAATTCTGGCTCTTTTCTGTTGCTATATTTTCTCTTAGGTTGTTGTTTAATTTGTGGTTTCATGTCTTGTCTGCCTTATTGATTAACATCCTTTATATATGGTGACTGCATTTTATAAGGGAAACATACTTATGTAACTCTTATGTAAGTAAGAGAGTCTTTATCCTCCAATAAAACAAAAGTACATCCCCCCCCCCAAAAAAAAGAAAGTTAAAAAAAAACTGCTCCAGGGTGGGTAGTAGGAAAACTCCTTTGGCCTTCTTATTCTTGTAGTACAAACTTAAAGTACTTTTTTGGGGTGGGGTAATTAACCCTTTAAAGACTATTTTCAGTAAATAATAATTTACGTGCTTTGGTTATGCATGCCTTATTGCTTCTGTAGGATTATTATTATTATTATTATTATTTGTTTCTTAAAATATGGGATTTATTGTATACTCTTTTTTTTTTTTAAAAGAGAGAGTGAGAGAGAGATTTTTTAATATTTATTTATTTTTTTTAGTTCTCGGCGGACACAACATCTTTGTTGGTATGTGGTGCTGAGGATCGAACCCGGGCCACACGCATGCCAGGCGAGTGCGCTACCGCTTGAGCCACATCCCCAGCCCTTATTGTATACTCTTTTGATTCCAAGGTGCCTAAATGTACAGATTTCTTATGTAAGAAGAATTTGAACCATCACTGCACAAATTCATAGTTTGGCATTAATTTTTTTTTTTTTTTTTTTTTTTTTTTTTTTTTTTTTTTGGTTTCAGCACTAATTTATTTGTTTTAGGAATCCAAATAAGAATTTAGCTGTCATGTCTCCTTAGTCTCTTTCTATTATTATTTTTTTGCATTCATTTTTATTGAGGGTTTTTGTTTGTTTGTTTGCTACTAAGTTTTTATTTTGAGACAGGGTCTCTACTAAGTTGCTTAGGGCCTCACTAAGTTGCTGAGGCTGGTTTGAACTTGCAGTCCTCCTGCCTTAGTCTCCCAAGCTGCTGGGATTATAGGTGGGTGCCTCTACACCTGCCTGAGATATAATTTATATATAACAAAACATACAGTTTAATAGACTTTACAAATTTTGACAAATGTATACTTTATATCCAGTACCCTGATCACGATTTTATAAAGCTCACCACTGTTTTATTTTGTAGCCAACCTCCCTGCTACAGCCTTTGGCAACCACAAATTTGCTTTCTCTCACTACAGGTTATATTTCTCCTTTTCTGCATATTGCTGGATTCCACATCCAGGAACTGGCAAACTTTTTCTGTAAAGGGCTACATGGTATTACATAGTGTACACTCATTTGTGCCTGGCCTTTTTTAGCTTAGTGTAATATATTTGAGATTATACTTATTTTGTATGGTTTCAGTAATTCATTCCTTTTAATTGAGCCTTTACATTTTTTTCACTGTGTAAGATGTACACATATAAAGTCATTTTCTTTTGGGTACCAAGATTGAAGTCAGGGGCACTCTACCACTGAGCCACATCCCTAGCCCTATTTTGTATTTTATTTAGAGACAAGGTCTCACTGAGTTGCTTAGCAAAACTTGCTGAATTGCTGAGGCTGGCTTTGAATTTGAGATCCTCCTGCCTCCACTTCCCAAGCCACTGGGAGTACAGGCTTGTGCCACCGCGCCCAGCCATATAAAGCCATTTTAACTGTGAACTTTAATGGCATTAATTATATTCACATTGCCATCAATCATTACCACTATTACCAAAACCTTTTTATCACCTCAAACAGAGACTCTTTCACCATTAAGCAATAATTGTACCAATTTCCCTTTTTCTGCAGCTTCTGGTAACCTTTAAACTATTTTGGGTCTATATGAATTTGTCTTTGCTAAATATTTTGGATAAGTGGAGCCATAACAATACTTTTTATTTTGTGTCTGGTGTCTTTCATTTAGCATAAAGTTTTCAGGATTCATCCATGTTGTAGCATCTATCAGTACTTCATTTCTTCCTAGGGCTGAATTATATTCCATTGAAGGTTTATACTACATTTGGTTTATTCATCTATCAGTTGGTGGACATTTTGAGTTGTTTCTTCTTTTGGACTATTATGAATAATGCTGCTAAGAACATTTCTGTACAGATTTTTGTGGGAACATGTTTGCAGTTTGCTTGGATATGTACTTAGGAGTGGAATTGCTGCATCATATAGTAATTCTTTTTAACTTCTGATGAGCCAGTGGATTGTTTTTTCATGGGGATATCCAGTTAACATTATTTGCTAACACCACGGCCATCCTATTGTTCTTTTTGTAAGGTTTGTAAATCAAAGATCAATATAGTACAAACAATATTGTCACAGATTTGGTAGAGAAATAAATGAATTTGTATCAATATCAGTTTATATATTTTAGGAGGATGGAATCAGACAAGTTCTGGAGGAAATGAAAGCTTTATATGAACAAAACCAGTCTGATGTGTAAGTTTTGATATTTTAAAACAATTTAAGAAGTTGAAGTCATATAATCTTACATCATGTTTTTTTTGTGAGTGTATGTTTTTTTTTTTGTTTGTTTGTTTTTTTGTTTTCTGTTTGTTTTCCTTTTTGGTACTAGGGATTGAACCATGGAGCACTTAACCACTAAGCTACATGCACAGCCCCCCTTTATTTTTTTATTTTGAGATTTTGAGACAGGGCCTCACTAAGTTGCTAAGGATGGCCTCAAACTTGCAATCCTCATGAGTCACTGGGTTACCAGTGTGTGCCATCATGCCTGGCTTATGTCAGTTTTGGGGATGTGGATTTTTTTTTTTTTTACAATTCTCTCTGAGCCTGATCATACCCTAACTGTACAAGTTAACACAGAGCCAGGACATAGATGGATTTGTGTTGATCATTGCTTGGTAAGTGGTAGATATTTAAAAATTATTGTGGTTTGACTAATATATATTGAATTAAAAGGAATTAAGGCAGAGTTAAAAAGATGAGACACAAGCAAATAAAAACCATAATAAAGTGAAATATATAGTTTCCACTGTTTTCATTAATAGATGCCTTAATTTGACTAAGGAATAATTTGTAAAATTGGCACTAATAGCAAGTGATTTCTGATAGCTTGAGTGGACTTCACTGAGAACTGATGTAACAGAGGGCTACAGCTTAGTAGGTCAAGAGAAGCCTCTAGTTTCATAGAATATTTAGATCTGAACATGCTAATTGGAACAACGAGGAATCTGGGCTATGTGACAAACTTCACAGGTTCCAGTGACATAAAAGTGCTGGATCAAAATTGAGGTGGCCAAGATCTAAATCTAGAGACATCTATCTCTGTGACATGAGATTTCCTCTTTGGCCTTGTAGAGTGTAGCCTAAGTAGAATGGCTTAGGTAGAATGTTTTTATGAGTTAGTTTGATATAGAAATCAGTGGCATGCTGATAAGATTTGTGGGGCACACAGATGATAGGAGCATTTTCCCATTTCTGTGTATTAGGATAAATAACAGAAAAATCTTTATAGATGGAATGAAGAACTGAACCTCAGCAGAGTTGCAGCAAATGACATTAATTCATTCAACAAATATGCACTGAAAAAGGATATGCCAACAAGTGGCCCCAGTATTTGCCTCGTAATTGACATAGCCCAGATTCCTGTTCTTGTGACTCTTAGTCTAGTGCAGAGATAAATATTAAATACAGACATACCAAATTGGGAGACATGCTGTGAAAGAAGGCAACAGAGGGCTGGGAGACACTTAAAGAAGATACAACTTAGATTGAGGAATCAGGGCCATTCTAAGGAAGAGACATTTCAGCTGAGGCCTAAAGGAGAAGTGGTTTTATTGAGGCACCGATTGCTTAATAAGGAACAGAGGGTGACACCAAATGCAATTTTTAAGTGTGGATGGGTGGTGACTCATTTGTGTCTTAAGAAACTATCCTGGCTGTCCTGCGCACAGCTCCTGGGGAAGCTAAGAGGAGAGGGAGGCACATTGGTTATCTAGGTGACTGGAGAGGTGACCTGGAGTTAGTAAAAGTGAACAGAAAAATAAAGATATTTTGGAGGTGGTCTAGCAGTCCTTGGTCCAATAAGGAAATAGTTTTCCTTGTTCCCTGTATTTGGACAATTTGTGGGGTGGGAAGTGTAGCTCAGTGGAAGAGTGCTTGCTTAGCGTGCACAAAGCCTTGAGTTTGATCCCCAGCACCACAAAATAACCCAGAACAAACAAACAAAAAAACCCCAAGCATTTAAGTTAGTAGTTGTTGGCTTTGAAATTTTTACTAATATGGTAACATACCCATATATACATTTTGTTCTTTTAATGTTCTTATCAGAAATGAAGCAAAGTTGGGTGGACGAGGTGATTTGATACCAACTATTAAATTTCGGCACTGTTCTCTGTTAAGAAATCGACGCTGCACTGTTGCCTACTTGTAAGTTTCTCACTGTTTATTTGGGATGGAAGGAACCCAGAGGGTTTTCTGTGTGGTTTGGTTTTCCAGATAACCTTTCCAAATGGGTAGCAGGGAATCTTAGATTTGTCTCTCTTTTTTAAAAACATTTTTTGCAGTACTGTGGCTGAACCCAGGGATGCTGTACTATAGAGCTGCACCCCCAGGCCTTTAAATTTTTTATTTTGAAACAGGATCTTGGTAAGTTGCTGAGGCTGGCCTCCAATTTGGTATCCTCCTGTCTTAGCCTCCTGAGTTGCTAAGATTGTAGATATGTACCACTGTGCCTGGCTATCTCTTGTCTCTTTATAAATATTCTAAATCTTCTCTTTTTCTATTTTTAAAAATTTGTTATGAAAAATTGCAATATTCATTAAAGGAAGAAGATTAATAAACCCTCAGAGTCATCATATCCCCTTAGGTCAATTTATTTTATTTTTAATTTTTTTGGCAATATTGGGGATGGGACATATCCTCACACATGCTAGGAAAGCACTTTATAACTGAGCTACATCCCCAGTACCTTTATGTCTTTTTAATATTTTGCCATAGTACTTCATCATATACATTTTTAGAATATTATGCACTTTACCACTGACTATTTTAGTATCTTTAATGTCTTTCTTATTTCTCTAAAAAATAAGAATTGGCTGGGCATGGTGGCGCTACCTGTAATCCCAATGGCTCGGGAAGCTAAGGCAGGAGGATCACAAGTTCCAAGTCAGCCTCAGCAAATTAGCTAGGCCCTAAACAACTTAGTGAGACTCCATCTCAAAAAATTTTTAAAAAAAGGGGGCAGCCTGGGGGCATAGCTCAGTGGTTAAACACCTTGAGTTGAATCTTTAGTACCAAAATATAAAAAAAGTAAAAGTAAAAAATAAGGATCATTTGGACCTTTATAACCACTGTATGGTGTCACAACTGGAGGAGTGAACAATGTCTTCATGGCATCTGTTCAGTCCATCTGCATGTTTGTTCCATTGTTTCAAAGATACCTTCTTATAATTGGCTTGTTTATATCAAGAAACAAGTATATTTTATTTAGGCTGTTGTGAATCTTGAGTCTATCCTAATCAGAACAACTTCTAATTTCCCCCTTTAATTCTTATACTGTCTAATTCCTTCTATACGTTGTAGGTATGACCGATTGCTTCGGATTAGAGCTCTCAGGTGGGAATATGGCAGTGTTTTGCCAAGTGCTTTACGATTTCACATGTCTGCTGAAGAAGTAAGTTTGCATTGTTCAAATTTTATGAAAATGTGGAGTTTGTGGTATTGTTCTGTAATAGGGTTGTTTCTCCTTTTGTTTTTAATATCTGTTCTTAGGCAAGTTTTGACATTATTTTGTGTATACTGTGATGGAAAAATATGTGGTAGGGAATAATTCTAAATGCTATCTGGAAAACTCTGTTATTACTCAGCAAAATAGAATTCCATTATGTGATTTATAAGTGATCAATTAGTGGGGTTTAAAAACTGGTGTTATTAGTTGGTGTTTTCCATAAAATATATGCATGTTTATGTATATGTACATAGGCAAGTGCATACACACAGTTTCTTTCTTTCTTTGTTACTGAGAATTGAAACCAGGAGTGATTTACAACTGAGCTACATTTCCAGTCCTTTTTATTTTTTATTTTGAGACAGGGTCCTACTAAGTTGCTTAGGGCCTTGCTAAATTGCAGAGGCTGACCTTGAATTTGCTATCTTCTTGCTTCAGCCTCCTGTGTCTCTGGGATTACAGGAGTGTGTCACTGTACCCAACCACACATACACACTTTCTAAACAATATTACAAATTCATATTATAAATGAAATTCTTAATTTATCCAGTTACTTAGGGACAGAGCTAGCTCAGTATTTAAGGCCACAGGATTGGAGTCAGGCAGACTTGGATTCAAATCCAGTTAGTGGTTCTCCACTAACTGTCAAATCTTTGGCAAGCAACTTGACCTCTCTCTATGCCTAAATTCTCTTATTTACAAAATGAAGTTCATAGTATCTACTTGTTACAAGGTTGCAATGACTTCTGACACTAAATACCTGGAGTTAGACTAGATTTCACAGAATCTTCCACAACACTGCTCTCACTTCAGATACCAGACACAAATCCTAAGGTGCCAGAGTCACAAGTTCTGAGGTATCACTATCTCCTAAGGTTCAACAGTTCTCCAGAGTGACTCATAGAACTCAGGAAACCACTATGCTTAAAACTTAAATGTCCTAGAGAAAAAAGAACACAAAATCAGAATCAGCCAAAAAAAGAGGCTCACAGGGTGAGGGTTAAGAGGGTCCTAGACTTGAACCTTCCGGCATCTTTTCCCTGTCAGAAATTAACACCCTTCTAATACATTTAGGTATAATAGTAGTACTCATGGGATATTCTCTAACATGGCAGCTCATATAAGAATTGGTATCCAGAGTGCTAGGGTTTCATTCCAGAAAATGACTGGCTGAATCACTGGTACTAAGATTGAGCTCAGTCTGAATCCCTCCTACCTTCCCCAGAGGCCAAAAGCCCATATCTAATAACATGGTAATTTTTCTGGATTAGCTAGCCCCCTCTCTGAGTCATCTTGTTAGTACAAATTATCCAGGGGTCCTCCATGAGTCACCTCATTAGTACATATTATCAGAAATTACTATGAATGACAAGAAACTTCTATTATTTGAAAAATTCTATGGATTTAGAAGTTACCTCCCAAGTATGCAAACAAAAGCCAGCCAGTTTCTTCATCTTAAAAAAAATTCTGTCTGGTCGCAGTGGCATGTATCTGTAATCAGAAATTTGGGAGGCTGAAATGGGAAGATCATAAAGTGGAGGCCAGCCTCAGCAAATTAGTGTGGCCCTCAGCAACTTAGTGAGACCCTGTCTCAAAATAAAAAGGACTGAAGATGTGGCTCAGTGATAAAGTACCCCTGGATTAAATACCCAGTACCAAAAACTATTTAATTTTTTGTAGTACTGGGGATTGAACCCAGGACCTTGTAAATGCTAGGCAAGGACTTTACCACCAAGCTGGAGATTTTATTTTGAGATGGTCCTCTTTAAGTTGCCCGGGATGGCCTCAGATTTGGAGTTCTTCTCCTTCAGCCTCATGAATAACAGAACTTATAGGCATGAACCATTGCACTTGGCCCAATTTCTTCATTGTATAGTGCATATATGGTTAAGACATAAAAATATTCTCATCTGATTTCAAAATAGTAAAATCTTTTATGCTGTAGCTTTTGATCTCCTAACCTTGTTTTTAAAACTATAAAATCTATAGGTCTGTATAGGTCACTAACATGAAAGGTAATGAAAATAGGTTATTTTTTTATATTAATATTTTTCCATAAACAAGTATTTTGTGACAATGTCAGTATGTTCTTTTATGGAAGGAATGTATATATTCTGCATTGCTCTTTCATCCGGGAGTGAAGTTAAATCAACTTTGTATTATTTTTTTCTCACTTTTTGTTTCTCTTTGGAGCCCCTTATATTTTGCTGTCCTCAGTAGAGACACTCCAGGAAAAAAACAAGTTGGAAAGATCCATGTTTGACTTGTTTGGAATCATCTCAAAGTTTTTCATTATACTTATCAAAATAAAACATGATTTAAAATTTTTGGTTATTATAAAATATAATGTAGGTTTTACCACATACATCCTCTCTTAACCCTTCTGAATCTTTTTAATCCATTTCATTATTTGTATTATGAAATTTATATGTAACACACATACATACACATATACATACAAAGAGATGTACAAAAGAAGATAAAGAGCTTCATAATGTGTCACCGAGAAATACCCATGAATCCATCACCCTATTCAAGAAAGACATCACCTTAGAAGCTCTGCATCCCTTCTCCCCATGTCACCACTGACATTTGTGCAGACTAATCACTTCCTTGCTTTAAAAAATATTATTTTACCACCTAAGCATGCATCCCTAAACACTGTAACTTAGTGTTGTTTATTTTTGAACTTTTTCTATTCATACAGCGTTTTGACTTTTTTCACTGCCATATACTATTCCATTCTGAGTAGGGGCTGCAATTTATTGTTGATACTGTTTCTAGCTTTGCACAGTAATGAATAATGCTATTATGAACATTCTTGTAATATGGCAATAAGTATGCATTTCTGCTGAATACCTGGGAATGGAATTTCCATGTGGGAATATATGTCCTAGTTTATACCTGTTACCCTGGTATCATTACTTATATTACCTCTTCATTTTCAGAAGTGTCTTGGATTCTTTGTATATTAAATTATATGCACAATATACATTATGTGGTCACTCAAGTCCAAGGTGTTTTAATCTCTAGGCATTTTTGACTGAATAATCATTGGGGGTTGTCCTTAGTATTGGCGGGGGATTAGCAGCAACCATTGGGTATTATCCTCTAGGTGCCAGCAGTGCTCTCCTCTCCCAAGTTGTAACAATCAAAAATATCACCAGACATTGCCTAATGTCCACTTGGCGTTGAGAGACCTCTTGGTTTAGCCTGTAGGACATATTTATTTATTTATTATTTTTGTGCTAGGGATTTTGCCCAAAGGTGTCTTATCCCCAGGCTCTTTTAGTTTAAGTTTTTTGTTTGTTTGTTTGTTTTATGGTGGTTTTTTTTTTTTTTTTTTTGGTACTGGGGATATTGAGATCACCTAGTACCATTTATGAAAAAGATCCTCCTGGAAAAAAAAGAAAAAGAAAAGCAAGTGTATGGGGCTGAGGATATAGCTCATTTGGTAGAGTGCTTACCTCGCATGCATAAGGCCCCGGGTTCAATCCCCAGCACCACCAAAAATAAATAAATAAATAAAAAGATTCTCCTGGATCCACCTACTCTGTGCATGGTGCCACCTCTGACATAAATTGTATATTTCTGTATCTGTGGATTTTGGATGGGAGTTCTTTCTTCTCTCCTAGCACCAATTCCACTGTTATAATTACTTTAACTTTATCATAATGTCTGAACAAGCATTCCCATCTTGTTCTTTTTCAGGTATTTCAACTATTGACCATTTGCATTCCTGTGTAATTTTAGATTCAATCTGTCATTTTTGAGGGGATGGGGGGTTCCAGGGATTGAACTCAGGCACTCAATCACTGAGCCACATTCCCAGTCCTGCTTTATATTTTATTTAGAGACAGGGTCCAACATTGCTTACACTCTGCTTTTGCTGAGGCTGGCTTTGAACTCACAAACCTCCTGCCTCAGCCTCCTGAGCTGCTAGATTACAAGCATGCTCTACTGCATCTGCATTCAAATTTTTTGAGTGAGACCGAGTTGAACATATAGATCATTTGACATAATTACAATATTGAATTGTTTGATCTGTTAATGTGGTATACACTCCATATATTTAGATCTTCTTTCATTTCAATGGTTTTTGGATAACAGATTTTTTAAAAAATTTCTTACATACATGACAATAGTTGAATGCATTACATTCATAATTATCCATTCACAGCACGATTTTTCTTAACTCTCTATATAAAGTATGTTTACGCCAAATTATGCCATTATACAAGAACTCTGGTTTTTTTTGCAATACAATTCTTAATACACCTTTAACAGATTTTTTAAAAATTAAATAATAGATTACCAAGATCCATTTCTTTTTCTTTTTTTCTTGTGGTGCTGGGGATTGAACCCAGGGCCTTGAACATGCAAGGAAAGTACTCTACCAACTGAGCTATATCCCCAGCCCTATGATACCTTTCTTATACCACAATGTTATCATTTTAAAGTATAAAATTCATTGGTTTTCAGTATACTTACAGAATTGTATATCCATTACTATCATTCTTTTCCAGAATATTTTCCTCACCCCCAAAAGAAACCATGTATTCTTCATCAGTTACTCCATAGTTTCTCCCTTTCAGTACTTAGAAATCACCAATCTACTTTTGTCTCTTTGCCTACTATGGGTTTTTCATGAGTAGAATCATGGCAATATATAGCCTTCTACCTCTTACACTTAGTTTAAATTTTCAAGGTTCATCTGTGTGGTAAAAAACGTTTCAGAACTTTATTTCTGTTTATGACTGAATACTGTTTTATTGTGTGGATATATATATCCATTCATCGGTTGATGCATACTTGGGTTGTTTTCTCAAAAGTATTTTTTAATTTTCAGAAATAGCATCAATGCTATTTTATAATTGTGTTTGTAATTCTGAAATGTTATTTTTATGATGTTTCCAATCATAAATATAGGTATATGATTAATATGTATAAACTTTTGAGAGCAGAGATTTTTGTCATTTTGTTGAATGTTCCCTCCTAAGTATCCACAACAGTGCCAGGTTCATAGAATGCAATCAATAATTGCAGTGTAAAATGAATGAATGGCCATAATAGTGATCTACATTGGGATGTATATGCTGTTTCTGAAAGGCTGAGTGTATAATTTGTGCAAGTTTTCTTATAACTTTATTAAATGACTGTATTTATATTTGCAGATAGAGTGGTTTAATCAGTATAAAAAGTCCCTTGCTACCTACATGAGGTCACTGGGAGGAGATGAAGGTTTGGACATCACGCAGGATATGAAACCTCCAAAAAGTTTATATATTGAAGTATGTATAAATTTTTTTTTTTTTTTTTTTGGTACCAGGAATTGAACCCAAGGGTGCGTAATGACTGAGCACATCCCCAGCCCTTTTTATTTAGAGACAGGGTCTCACTAAGTTGCTTAGGACCTTGCTAATTTGCTCAGACTGGCTTTTAACTCATGATCCTCCTGCTTTAGCCCCTGAGCCACTGGGATTAGAGGCATGTGGCATTGCACCTAGTATGTACATTTTTTAATGTATAGGTTGTGCTTCTTTTTGTCTAAGGTGAGGGAGAGGGATATGAATGAATACATGTTAGCTGCTACTTAAAAATAAAGGAAGCATAAGCCCAAACCAATAAAGTTGGGTGACCAATATGGGGATGGTAGCAATAAAACAGCTAAAATTCTGTGACCATACTTTGTTTTATAGTTTTATCTCTGGAACCATATGAATGTTTTACTTATTATGAAAACAAAATTTAATCAAAATGGAAACCCAGTCCCTATTCCACCTCCTCCACCCCTACCTGTGGAGATGCCAGGGATCAGAGGAATCCCTAAATTTTGAAAACAGTGAAACAAATGAACCTATCTTTGAAATTGATAGATTAGACAAATAGGAATTATTTCTGTTTGGTTTTTAAACTTTTCCCCCTATTTTATTGCACTAAAATATACAAAACATAAATTTCATCATCTTAACCATCTTCTTTTTTGGTATCAGGGGTTGTACCCACTGAATCACATCCCTAGCCCTTTTTATTTTTTAGTTTGGAATAGGCTCTCAAAAATTGCTTAGGGCCTCCCTAAATTGCTGAGGCTGGCTTTGAACTTGTGATCTCTCTGCCTCAGCCTCCCAAGCTGCTGGGATTACAGGCGTGTATCATCATGCCCGGCTTACCTATCCTTTAAGTATATAGTTCAGAAAGTATTAAACGCTTTCATAATATTGTGCAATCCATGTCGAGATTTCTTTTTGCCTCATAATACTGGAACTAAACCCACTAAAGAGTAATACCCCAAATCTCCTCTCTTCCTAGCCCTTGCAAACCACCATCTACTTTGTCTTTTTTTTTTTTTTAATATATTTATTTTTTAGTTTTTTTTTTTTTTTTTTTTTAAGGTGGACACAATATCTTTATTTTTATGTGGTGTTGAGGATCGAACCCAGTGCCTCACGCATGCTAGGTGAGCACTCTACCACTGAGCCACAACCCCAGCCCCTACTTTGTCTTTATGATTTTAACTATTAAGTTTCTTATAGAAGTGGAATCATAAAGTAATTGTCTTTTTGTGACAGGCTTATTGTGTAGCATAATATTTTCAAGATTCATCCATTTTGTAGCATGTGTCAGAATTTCTTTCCTTTTTTAGGTCTTACTTAAAGTAATATTCCATTTTATGGGTAAACCATATTCCTTATCCATTTATCCATTGATGGATACTGTAATTCCAGGGAGATTGGGGAGGAGGTTTGTAAGTTTGAGTCCAGCCTGGGCCAGTGAAACTCTGTTTAAAAATAAGGGTTGGGGATGTATCTCAGTGCACTCTCAGTGGTGGCGATTCCCTGGCTTTCATCTTCAGTAAACGTACACACACACACACACACACACACACACACACACAATTTGAGACCCTGCTTTCATTTCATTTTGGTGTATACCCCAAAATAGAATTGCTGTGTCACATGGTGTTTAAACTTTGAGGAACTGCCGTACTGTTTTACAAGTGCTGTACCATTTTACATTCTCTAATAATGCACATAAGGTTTCAATTTCTCTTCATCCTCACCAAAATTTATATCATATTTTTCCCTTTTTAAAAAATTATGGTCATCCATAATTTTTTGTGAGAAATGTTATCTCATTTTTGGTTTGAGATGAATTTCTTTAATAATTAGTGATGTTGAGCATCTTTTCACGTTTCTTGGCTATTTATATGTCTGGAAAAATATCTTTTCAGGTTTCTTTGTCCATTTTGAATTGGGTTTACATTTTTGTTGAGTTTTAGGTTCTCTATAGTCTGGATAGTAATCCTTTTTCACATATATGATTTGCAAATATTTTCTCTTATTCTGTGGATTACCTTTTTAAGTTGTTAGTACTTTCTTCACATGCACAAAAGATTGGAGCTTCATGCCATCCAGTTTGTCTGTGGTTGTTGTTGCTGCTTGTTCTTTTGGTGCTACATCCAAGAAATCATTGCCAAATCCAGAGTTGTACAGCTTCTGCCCTAAGTTTTCGAAGAGTTGTGCTTTAGGTCAATTTTTGTATTTGGTGTTATGTAATACTCCAACATTTCTTCTTTTGTACGTCTTTCTTGAAAAGATTTTTCTTTCTGCATGGAATGGTCTTGGTACCCTTTTCATAAGACCATTCAAGAGTTTGTTTTGGGGACTGGAGTGGTGGCTCAGCCTAGCACATGTAAGGCACTAGGTTTGATCCTCAGCCCCACATAAAAAAATAAAATAAAGATATTATGTCCTCGTACAACTAAAAAGTATATATTAAAAAAAGAGTTTATTTTGTATTCTGTTCCATTGCTATGTGTGTGTTTTTATGCCAGAACTATGACTATTTTAATTATTGAAGCCTTGTAGTAGGTTTTGAAATCAGGAAATGAGTCCCTAAAATTTGTTCTTTTTCAAGATTGCTTTGGCTGTTTGAGGTCTCTAGAGATTTTATGGATTGATTTTTTTTATTTGTCCAAAATATATCTTTGAAATTTTTATAAAAGTTATATTGAGATTTTAATAGGGGTTTTATTGACTCTGTAGATTGGTTTGAGTACTGTTTACCTCTTAATATTGTATCTTCTAATTCATGAACATGGGTGGTATATTCACTTACTATTATCTTCTTTAAATTCTTTCAGCAGTGATTAATAGTTTTCATTGACAAGCCTTTCATTTCCCTGGCTAAGTTAATTCCTAAGTATTGTATTCTTTTTCTTGTTATATAAATGGGATTATTTTGTAATTTCCTTTTTCATATTTTCATTGTTGGTGTATAGAAATGGAACTGAGGTTTGTGTGTTGTCTGTGTATCCTGATACTTTGCTAAATTCATTCACTAGTTACAGTTTTTTGTGTGTGTTGAAGCGATCTTTAAGGTTTTCTACATGTACAGTCATATCATCTATGGACAGAAATAATTAATTCTTTCTGTTGGTGTTTGTTTTTTGAGACAGGATCTTGCCAAATTGCTGAGGCTGATCTGGAATTTGTGGTCCTTCTGCCTTAGCAGCTGGGATTGCAGAAGAACACTACCATGCTGAACTTCTTTCTAATTTAGATGCTTTTATTTTTTCTTGCCCAATTACTCATTTATACCTTCCAATTACATATTAAACAGAAGTAACAAAAGTGAGCATTCTTACACTGTTTCTGGACTTGGCAGAAAAGATTTCAGTCCTTCACAATTGATATGTTTGCTGTGGATTTTTTTTTCCTTTGCATTTCTGGGGATCAGATCCAGGGGTGCTGTGCCACTGATTTATACCCCAGCCCTTATTTATTTATTTATTTATATCTTTATTTTATTTTATTTATTTTTGTGTGATGCTGAGGATCAAACCCAGGGCCTCACACATGCTAAGGCGAGTGCTCTTAAAATTAATTAACTGATTTACTTATTTTGTGGTGCTGGGAATTGATCCCAGGGCCTCATGAATTCTAGGCAAGCATTCTACTATTGAGCCACATCCCCACCCTGTTTTTAAAAATTTTATTTTGAGATAGGGCACAAGGTCCTGAGGCTGGTCTCAAATTGGCAATCCTCCTACCTCAGCCCCAGAGTTGCTGGGATCACAGGTGTGTACTATTGCACCTGGCTACTGCAGTGGATTTTTTGTGTATGGCTTTTATTATGTTGACATAGTTTCCTTCTGTTCCTAGTTGGTTAAGTGTTTTTGTCATGAAAAGGTGTTGAATTTTGCCAAGTGCTTTTTCTTGTCCATATGGAAGTGATTATGTAGTCCTGTTGGAGAATGAAGGATCAAAGTCATTTTGAAAGGTCATAAATTAGTAATACAGACTATCTCAGGGAAGCACCAGAGTTTATGAGGGAAACTTGTTATATAATTCCAGTTAACAAAAGCAGTAGGAATAAAAGATAGACCTAATGCCATTTTGTAACCCTAATGCTAGAAGAAAATAGTTACTTAATCTTTATGTGAATAGTTGGACTTTTATGATGGATAGTTATGGATAACACTTAGACCCACTGATCATTTTTAAAATCCACAAAGGACCACTTATAAGAGGAAGTACAGGAAATGCCAAAATACAAAACCTTGTCTGAAAAAAAAAACCTCTAGACCTGTCTTCCAGTTTATAGGAAATTCAGGAAGAGGATCATGGTAAATGACCCACCAAAATCTACAACAAAATCTTGATTGTTGCAAGATGCATCAAACTACCCACTCAGTTTCTTCAACAGATAAATTGCCAGGAGGAAGGAAAGAAAAAGTTAAAAGAGGGAGGGAAACCTATACATTAAGACCAAAAAAAAAAAAAAACAAAAACAAAACAAAACCCATGTATTTTGTAACTAAGTGAATTCTGATTTCAATCTAGAAACTTAAGAAAAAATCATGAGACAATTGGGGACATTGGATATTTAATGACTATTTCAAGATATTAAAAAAGTGTTGAGATAGTAATGTGATTATGTTTTTAAAAAATTTTATTTTCTAGTAATAGATATGAAAATAATTCAAAAGTGAAGGAGGGAAACCTGTTTGGCCACATGTTAATTGTTTAAGCTAGTTGAAGTGAATATGGAGTATCATTAGTCTTTTTTACTTTTGAATGTGTTCAAGGTTTTCCATAAGTGACAAAAGTGAGCATTTGTACACTGTTTCTGAACTTGGCAGAAAAGATTTCAGTCCTTCACAATTGATATGTTTGCTGTGGATTTTTTTTGTCCAGTCTAGGGCTGGAGATGTAGTACAGTGGTGGAGCTTATGCTTAACACACATAAGGCCCCTGACTCAATCCCCAGCAATCTTCTCTCCATCCAAAGAGGAAAATAAAAGTCTGCTTAAAGAAATAAATAGGAGGTGGTGGAGATTTTTTAGAATAGTATTTCAAGGTTAAAATACTTTGGTAGGATTCTGGAGTAATCATAGGACATGGTGAAATTATCTGGAAAAGTATGAGACACTTAAGTTGGCTTTACTGGAAGGAAACAGCATTTTTTCTTTTCCTTCTTGTTTGTTTTTTGGTACTGGGAATTGATTGAACCCAGGGGTACTTTACCACTGAGCTAAGTGCCCAGCCCTTTTTTAAAATTTTGAAACAGGGTCTCAGTAAGTTGCTTAAAGCTTTGCTAAGTTGTTGAGCTGGCTTCAAACTTGGGAATCCGCTTCAGCCTCCTGAGTCACTGGGATTATAGGTGTGTGCTACTGTGCCCAGCAGTAGCAGTGTTTTGAAGCCAGTCCTTTTGTACTTAAGAATGAATACTAGTCTGTGTTCTTATAGAGGAGGAAAACTGTCCTGCTTATTTTCAGTGTCTCTTTACAGTTTTAAAGGTGATTATCAAAAGGCTACCTCACTTTTCCAAACAGGAACTATTCCCAATTCTTGTCATGTGAGGCTGCATCTATTCCTTCATGGTGTACACTAAGAATTCCTAGGGAAGTCTGATGACCAGAGGCGACTGGAATAATCTGTTCTAAAAGTAGACATTTGGCAAACTCTGTCCTATTCTCAGGTATTGATAAAAATTTTATGGGTGTGTGGGCCAAGGACTTGAACAGAAAATTCTCAGAAGAGGATATACAATCAATCAACAAATACATGAAAAAATGCTCACCATCTCTAGCAGTCAGAGAAATGCAAATTAAAACTACTCTAAGATACCATCTCACTCCAATAAGAATGGCAGCCATTATGAAGTCAAACAACAATAAGTGCTGGTGAGGATGCGGGGAAAAAGGTACACTCATACATTGCTGGTGGGACTGCAAATTGGTGTGGCCAATTTGGAAAGCAGTATGGAGATTCCTTGGAAAGCTGGGAATGGAACCACCATTTGATCCAGCTATTCCCCTTCTTGGACTATACTCAAAAGACCTAAAAAGAGCATACTACAGGGACACAGCCACATCAATGTTTATAGCAGCACAATTCACAATAGCTAGAATGTGGAACCAACCTAGATGCCCTTCAATAGATGAATGGATTAAAAATGTGGCATTTATACACAATGGAATATTACTCAGCACTAAAAAATAACAAGATCATGGCATTTGCAGGCAAATGGATGGCATTAGAGCAGATTATGCTAAGTGAAGTTAGCCAGTCCCTAAAAAACAAATGCCGAACGTCTTCTCTGATATAAGGGGGGTGACTCAAAATGGGATAGGGAGGAAGAGCATGAGAAGAAGACTACCACTAAATGGGGAAGAGAGGTGGGAGGGAAAAAGAGAAGGGGAGTTGCACGGAAGATGGAAGGAGAACCTCATTGTTATACAGAATACATATATGATGTTGTGATGAGAAAAAGAAAAAAAAAGTTTGTCACATTAAATTGGATAGACAGAAAGCATGGGAGAGGAGGGGAGGAGTAGGAAGGATAGGAAGGGCAGCAGAATAGAATAGACATTATGATTGATGTATGTACATTCCATGTATGTATTATATGTCAAAATACATTCTGCTGTCATGTATGACTAAAAGTAAAAATAAAACGTATGGAAAAAAATTTTATGGGTGAGATCTACAAGAATCAGTCTGGAGGAGATCTAAACTTTTGGTAGGTAGATATTTCAAAAGCTTACTTTTTCAGGATTTTCAGAGGGGAAAGGATCCAATGATATCTTCTTTATTCAGCTCCCTGGATGTTCTTGCTTTCAACATTAATACACATACACATTCAGAGATTTTGCCATTTTTTTTTTCCCTATCAAAGCAGGACAATTAGAACCATGAGAATATCACAGTAGTAGCACCAGACCCAAGTATACAGAAAGGAAACAGATGGAAAGCCTAATATTTTACTCTAGGTATTCAGGTATTACCTGATTTCTTCTTGTTTACTACCTATTAAAAATATTTTAAGTTGGGTACAGTGGCATGAATCTGTAGTGTCAGCCATTTGGGAGGCTGACGCAGGAGGATCACTTGAGTCCAGGAGTTCAGAATCATCCTGGGTAACATCTTAAAGAAAGAATGAAAAAACCAAAAAATTTAGATAAAGTATCAGGTTTTTGTTTTTTTTTCCCTTTTAGGTGCGGTGTCTAAAAGACTATGGGGAATTTGAAGTTGATGATGATGGCACTTCGGTCCTTCTTAAAAAAAACAGCCAGGTATTTCTTGTCATTAGATATTGTACCTTGAATCTTGTTAAGAGTATTGAGTGTGGAAATGTAGAGTCAGTAGCAAAATGAATATCATCTTGTGATCACCTATACTTTAGGCATTATGTTTATTTTTTTCTAAACATATTTAATATTAAGCATTTTCCAGGGAAATTATTTTTATGGGCCTTATGCTAGGTATACAGTAGATCATGATCTGAGGCTATTAAAATGTTGGATTTAGTTTCTGTCTTCAAATTATAAGTAGTAAAAAAAAGTTCCCATGCAATCATTTTCCTAATTATTTGGCAAACAATAATGATATAGATGAAGAATTTCTTAGTAATTTATATATAACTTTCTGTTTGAGCCTGGGAGCATTTTATCATTCAGCTATATCCCAGCCCCTTTTATTTTTATTTTGAGACAGGGTCTTGCTAAGTTTCTAAGGCTGGCTTCAAACTTGTTATCCTCCTGCCTCAGCATCCTGAGTCATTGGGATTATAGGTGTGGGCTGTACCTGGCTAATGTAACAATTTAATAGGGAAAGATTGAAGTTGTAAAATTATAACTGGAGCTAAATTTTTCTTCATAAAGCATGTTTCCTTAACAGTTTTCATATTTGATGGGTTCACATGAGCTAAGTTTATTTTTATGCTATTCCCATTTTGTGAAATCACAGTATATGAGTGATATTTGTGGCTTTTATAAGAGCCGCTTTTTCTTTGTTGCCTGTCATCTTGGTACTGACCAGTTGAAAGTCTAAGGATACCAAAAGTCACTGGTGCTGACTAAGCCCAGGAGCAAAAAAATGTTTCAGGTCACATAATTCTTAGGCTTATTTCCCTAACAAGGTGAGATGGTCTAGTTTACTGTTACTTTACAGCAATTGCCTCCTAAAACAAAGATTGAATATTTTAAAAACAGTTTTTAAGGGTACCATAAAATCTTTGGTTGTTAAAGCAGTTTCATTCCCATAACTCTTAGAGTGAGTCAAAATCAAGTGATAAATTCATGCTGTCATAATAAAGACTGTATTTCTAGAGGATTCAGCAGGAAGTTGTAGTAAGAGCAAAGGTGTCCTCAGAAAGCAAGATATGTAAATGTAAAGATACCACTTCATCCCCAAACTGTCCTGTGGTTGAATCTGTTTCTTAGGCTTTATTTCTGATTGTCTGCTGTGTGCTCAGGCAATGATTCCTTGGAACACTCATCTGCTCCTTGTGGACATATAAACAAAGCTTTCCTCTTTTGATACTTTTAACATTTTGTCTACCAGCTATCATCTTTCCCTCAACTGTAGAAATAGAGACATTAACATAAAAACATAACTGTATTTGAAACTTATTATCAACTATTTGATGCAAGGGGTTTCTAAAATGTCATACCAGGATAAGGATGTGGCTCAGTGATAGAGGTCTTGCCTACCATGTCTCTGGTTCAGTCCTCATCACTGAACAAGAAATTATAGTAAAATATATAAAACATAAAATTTATCATCTTAACTGTTTTGGTGGGCATGATAGCACATGCCTGTATTCCTAGTGACTTGGGAGACTGAGGCAAGAGTATTGTAAGTTCCAAACAATCAATAATTCAGACCATATCTAAAATTGATTGTCTATAGAATCTGTGGTGTACATCATCTATATAATGTAAACATTAATAGGAAAACATTTTCTTACTATAAGTTCTTTAATACTTGATAATATGGAAGGCGTTTTTTAGATAATAATTGTTGGTCTTTGTGTCCCCATGACTGGTTTGGAAGAATTTGGTTCGGAGGTCTTTCATAAGGCCTTTGGGTTTGTGAGGTATGATGTCCAGTGCAGTGTCACTGAAATTACATTTTGCTTCTTGAGTAGTTTTGATTCACTATAGCTACAAGTGGTATCAATTTTAGTTGATTATAACAACAAATAAAGTTTAGCTTTTCATTACTTAGCTTTCAAAACATAATCAACTGCTACATTTTAATGATGCAAAATGTAATTGGAAAGGCATTTATGAGAATAAATATATATCAAGAGTACTACTTAAAAAATGTAATTTTCTTACTCTTCTTCCTTTTACTCCCTTTCCTCTGTAGCACTTTTTGCCTCGATGGAAGTGTGAGCAGTTAATCAGACAAGGAGTTCTGGAGCATGTCTTGTCGTAACTGTGTCTTGTCATGACTGCGTCTCATGGTGACCACATGGGGAGGCTTTGCCAAGGATGAGGCTGAACACATTCCACAAAAATGTCTATACTTTCACTGCTCCTCCCCGCACCTCCCTCTTGGATTTAAAATTTACAGATAACTGTAAGATAACCAAAAAGAACTGAGGTTTGTTTAATGGTAGAGTGCTTGTCCCGTACATGGGACGTCCTGGGTTCCATTCCCAATACCTAAAATGTATTTAAAAAAAGAAAAAAAAGGAATAGTTGGCCAAGGTGTATTAAGGACCTTTGTTTCTGTGTGTATACCATTCCTTCTGCTCCTTTCTGGAAAAAAGCTGTATCTGGCCATAGGTGGTGGCACACACCTGTAAACCCAGCTACTCAGGAGGCTGAGGCAGGAGTATTACAAGTTCAAGGCTAGCCTCAGCAACTTAGTGAGGCCCTAAGCAATTTAGTGAGACTGTGGATGTGGTTTGGTTCAGTGGTTCAGTGATAAAGTGCCTATGGGTTGAATCCCTGGTAACCCCCCTGAAAAAAAAAAATTTAAAAAGTTCTTTCTATAATCAAAACATTCTCATTTTTGTTACAGTATGTTTTTATAAATGAAAATAAATAAATATTCATAAGTTTGAATCTCTTTAAAATAAAGGGAGTTTCATGGCTGTACAGATAGAAGGCAGATCCTTATGAATCTTGAGTGTTTTCTGGTAATATGTATTTTGTATGCCAGGGGTCCAAATTTCTGGAATACATGTTTCTAAATCACTTGAATAAATATGATTTTCTAAAAATAAAATGTCAAGATCTGTAATAATGTAATGGCATATAATTCATTGTATGATTATTTGGGAAGAAGAGAGGAAGGACACTATGGATGTTGCTATTTCCAGCAAATTTCCCTTTTCTAGCCCCAATTTCTATGTCTCTTTCTAAAGCAGTAAGACTGATGCTCACTCACCATCTCAAAATAGGGGGTTAGCCACCCAGCCTGAGTCCTTATGTGAAATTAATGAATATCAGTTGAAAATTCAAAATTGTGGTATTTGTATCAATTTATATTGACAGACTGTCTGTAATTGTGACTGGAATTTTAAACATAAATCATTTTTTTCTTCTAAAGGTAATATGTATAGAGGTTAAAAAAGTTAAAACAGTACAATGTAGAAAATTGAAGATAAGGGCTGAGGATATAGCTCAGTGGTTCAAATCTCAGCACCACAAAAAACAAGAAAGAAAAATAGTAGGTCGTTTCCTTTTTTTATTAAATATTAACCGTCTTGTGTGGCCATTATTAGCTGTACTGTAGGTGGAGTACAATCCTATTTTTTTTGTCATTTGTTTTCAAGTTTTTGTTTGTAAAGTGAATGGAACTATATTCGTTGGTGTGTGTGTCTATGCCTTGACAGTGTTTTTTTTTTTGTTTTTTTTTTTTTTTTTTAAGGTACTGAGGATTGAACCCAGAGGTACTGAGCCTCATCCACAGCCTTTTTAAAATATTTTATGTAGAGACAGTGTCTCACTGAGTTACTTAGGGTCTTGCTAAGTTGCTGAGGCTGGCTTTGAAATCATGATCCTCCTGCTTTAGCCTCCCAAGCAATTGGATTACCAGTGTGTACCACTGTGCCCGGCCCTTGTCAGTGTTTTGAGTTATCTCTTCCTTTGAAACAAATCACCTGAAATGTGGTGGCTTTAAACCACATTATTTTATTTTCTCACATTTCTGTGACTTGAGTGGGCTCGGTTTGGCAGTTCTACAGAACTTGCTTGCAAGATTGCCTTGTTTTTTTTTTTTTTTTTTTTTTTTTTTTTTAGAGTGAGAATTTTTTTAGTATTTATTCTTTTTAGATTTCGGCGGACACAACATCTTTGTTTGTATGTGGTGCTGAGGATCAAACCTGGGCCGCACGCATGCCAGGCGAGCGCGCTACCGCTTGAGCCACATCCCCAGCCCAAGATTGCTTTCTGATGGTGGCCTGGCTGGGATGGCTCACTTTATCTGTGTGGTCTCATATTGTTCTCAAAAGTGGCAGGTTTCACCTGGCAGGCTCAAGGTCCTCACAATTTAGACAGTGGAAGTGGGAGCTGTTTTTTGGAAGGCTGGGCGTGGTGTTACATTCCATTAGCACAGTCATAGACTACTCAGGTTCAATTAAAGGACCATGCAAACCACATGAAGCTGAAACACAGTGGTCACCAGACCCAGGTTTGGTGTCGGTATTCTTATGTGAAATGAGTGGGTGCGCATTCTGTTCTCCCCGATCCCCAGGTGCTGAGGATTGAATCTAAGGTCTTGTGTATTCTACTCAGGCACCTAAACCACTGAGCCACATCCTCATTCTCTTTTTGAGACAGAGTCTCACTGAGTTGATCAGGCTGGCCTGGAATTTGTGATCCTCTTGCCTCAGTTTCCTGAGTGATTGGGATTACAGTGTGTACCACTGTACCTGGCAAGAGTAGACTTTTTAAAATTTTGGTTAAATCCCATCTGTTTATTATTTAGTGTTGCATCTGTTGAACTCTTCCCACTAAGGTCACAATTTATTTCCTTTTTTCATCTGTATAAGAATGCCCAAGAGTTATAGTTTTTAAAGTTTTACACTTAGGTCTATGATCCATTTTGAGTTACTTTTTGTTTATGCTACAAGGTATGCTTCCAAGTTCACTTTTGTTTTCCTTTCCAGGTCCTATAGATCCAACTTTAACAGCACCATTTGTTAAAAAGGCTATTCTTTCTCTGCTCTATTACCTTTGCATCTTTTTAAAAAATTGTGTATGTACAGGTTTATTTCTAGACTCTCAGATCTGTTCTGATATGTGAGCTGATATCTTAACAACTCTTTTGATCCAGAAATAAAGATTTCTTTCCAATTATTTCTGTCTTCCATTTCTCTCAATAATTTGTAGTTTTCAGTTTACAGGTTTAGTATTACTTAGTTTTGGAACAGTATTTTAAATTTCAGATTCTAATTGTTAGTAAACAGAAAGAAAATTGATTGTTGGGTTTGTATCCTGCTGTCTTGCTAAATTTATTTACTTTCATAGCTTTTTTTGTAGATCATTTTCCACATCCATAGTCATGTTTTCTTATGAAAGTTTTTACTCCTTCCTTTGTAATCAAAATACATTTATTTCTTCTTCTTGCCTGATTGTACTAATTAGAGCCACCAGTAGAGTGTTGGATAAAAGTAGAGAACACACATCTTAATCCTGATCACCAAGTGGAAGGCTTTCAGTCTTTTATCATTAAGTATAATGTAAGCTTTTAACGTTTTTGTAGATGCCTTTCATCAGTATGGAAGAAGTTCCACTCTAACCACCAGGTGTGGTGGCACACATCTGGAATCCTAACGACTCAGGAGGCTAAGGAAGGAGAACTACAAGTTTGAGGCCAGCCTGAATACCCATTATTAAAACAAAACGAGAAGTTGCATTCTATCACCAGTTTACAGTTTTAAAACAATTTTCAAAATCTTTTGAGTCCTTCCATAATGCTATCAAATTTTTATCCTGTAACATTTATAGTAAGTGCCAAAAGAAGAGGTGGCATGCCAGCATCAGGATGGTGGCTGCCCCGAGGGAAGAAGATCAAGAATGAAAGACCTAGCTTTCAGGGCTGGGGATGTGGCTCAAGAGGTAGCGCGCTTGCCTGGCATGTGTGCAGCCCGGGTTCAATTCTCAGTACCACATACAAACAAAGATGTTGTGTCCACCGAGAACTAGAAAATAAATATTAAAAAGTTCTCTCTTAAAAAAAGAAAAAGAAAAGAAAGAAAAAGACCTAGCTTTCCACCTCTATTCTAAAAGGTTGTAGCAGAAAGTTACCTCAAACACATCTAGTTGACGTGCACATGGGTGCTTCTTATGAAATGATTTTCTATGTTTGAAAATTTTAAAAAGCAATTTTAATAGAAAAGAATTTATTGTAAATACAGTGACTTCATATTACAGTAGTACATTCTGATAAACCAAATGGCCATAATTTATGTATATTTCAGATAGAAACTATACTTTTTTTACATAGGTACAATTTCCAGTGTGATGACATTTCAAGGAAGAAAAGATTGCATCTGCAATAAACATGATCATCCCTGAGTCAACAGAACTTAGGCTCTTCCCAGACTTACCCTCAAAGGGAGCAGTACCTGCAGGGTTTCTGTCCCCTCCTGTATTGCTGGTTGACCGTTCTCAGCAACAGAAGCCTTTCTGGAATGTGTGTACAGACCAACCATCAAGCGCTTTAATGATCTAAGTCCCCAGAAATAACCTTTGCAGCCAAAGGTACAACACTGAAAATTTAACAACTCTCTTAGCTGTTCTTTGCTGAGAACCCCCAAAATCTGTTTTATTAGTATGTAACAAGACTGGAAATTATCCCTGATAGCTAATACAAAACATTCTCTATTGCACCAGCATATTTTTCCAGCATCTGGCACATAGTGGACATTCGTTAATTTGGGGGTGAAGAATTACAATCCTTAGTTTCTGAGGGTGCACAGATGATGAACCATAGCAAATTATGGAATCAGAGTGGCTTAATTTTAAAAGATGTTCTTCAAGCTGGGTGTAATGGCCCAGGCCTATAATCCCTGTTATCATACTTGGGAGGGTGAGATAGGAGATCCCAAGTTCCAGGCCAGCCTGGGCAATTTAAACCCTATATAAAAAAAAAAAAAAATTAAAAATTCTTTAAAAGGGCTGGAGATGTATTTCAGTGATAGAGCACCCCTTGGTTCAATCCCCAGTACTGCAAAAACAGAAACAAAACATTCCTTAGAATGAATTCTAGAAAACCAGCAGTATTTACACAGAGAGGGATGCTAGGGCAATCTTATTGATAAGTTTGTTGAGAGCATGGACTTTTTCTTCCAAAATGCGGTTTTTGCTCTCAGCACCTCGTTGCTTCTCTTCTGTGACCTGAAGAGCCTTCATGAGGTGAGCATTTTCCACATAGAGTTCCTTGAGCAGCAGATCAGATTTAGTGTTCTTTTTGAACTAGAGAGAAGAAAAAGCCATGCTTTACTGTGAATCCAGTTTAGAAAAGTTACACAAACAAGCCTGCTCCCTCTTATCCTTTCATCTCTGTTCCAAGCATAATTTTGGGTTCTTACAGGTGTGATGCAAATATTAGATATGGTATATTTGTTCCCTGGCCTGAGGGAGGAAATTGAGAATATGCTGAATCATGTGGTGGATAACTGAAGACAACTTCATGAGAATCTTTTTTTTTTTTTTTTTTTTTTAACCATGAAATAAAGACTTAAAAAGACCAAAATCGGGACTCAAAAAAAAAAAAAAAAAAAAAAAAAGCCCTCTTATTTTAATGCAGTGTAAAATCTTCAACATTGCCAAAAATGTTTGATTTGTTTTGGGTGCTATGCTACCTGTGATGTCACACAGGACATATGGAGGCACTGCATTCTCCCTTGTAGCTGTGTGTATGAGCCAGTCATCACACAAACCACAGCAGGACAGGCTTCAGAGGTGGACCCAGGCTGTTCAAGTCAGCAGCCCTTCCATGATCTTTCCTGAGACACGAAGGCTCAGGGCTGAGTGTTGGGCTTTGTGAACCCCACATGGAATCTGTTCACTTAACGAGTAGTTACTACACACCCCCATGTGTGCACATTATTCTAGTAACATCCCTGTTCTCATGGAGCACGTATTCTAACAGGAGAAGGCAGAGGGTAGAAGCATGCATTTGCTAAGGAATCCAGCACCCAGCAGTGGACAGATAGCTGGGGGTGGGCTGCGCATGTTTCATTTTGGGTGGGGTAAACCACATTTCTGAGGATATCTGAATAAGAGGTGTGAACAAAACCAGGGAGCAAATCATTAGGTGTGGACACCGCAGGCAGAAGGAAGAATAAGCCCTGTGGCTGGCATGTAGATGGGGTGAACTGTGGCTAGAGGGACATGTGTAGCCGGAGGCAGACAAGAGGAGGAGAGAGGGAAAAGGGAGGGAACTCTGGGAATTCAGATGCTATTGTAAAAACTGTGTATTTTTTACTTGGGAGACATGGGAAGGCTGGTTCTGAGGACTGGATGAAATTCATGTTTTAAAAGATGTGCTGAGAGTTGACTGGTGGAGGACACAGGAAACCAGTCGGAATGCCAGAGATGAAGTGAATTGTGGTTAGACTCGGTGTCTACTTTGAGGGTGGCTCTAAGGATTAGGTGTGAACTCAGGGAGGGAGTGACAGGTTCACAAACTCAAGAGGAGAGGAGAACTGGTAGGGCTGGGGAAGATAGGGAGCTGTAAGATTTGTTTCCTAGTGGCAGTGAGGGTACCAGGAAAGAGCAGCTGTGGAGGTAGTGGCCAGAGAGGAGGTGGAGGACGCAGGACATGGGTGAGAAGATGTCAGAATGCTAGCAGGTTCTCCCTGGAGAGTCTGGTCTCATGTGAAATAAGCAGCAAAACCACAGAGGTTACAGGAGCCAGGGGTCAGAGAGGAGGTAGAGGGGAGGGGTCTCTCAGGAAGGAGGGGTGCAAGCCATGGAGGGAGCTAGCATAGGGCCTATGGGACAGGGGTAGGTGGGCAGGAGTCACAGGATTTAACAAGAATTAAGGTTTTCCAGGAGCAAGGACAAACTGAGGTAGTAACTGGAAGAGTGTGTCACCAGAGCAGGTGAGTGAGATAACAGTGGGAGGGACAGTGGACTGCACTGGCAGGGAAGGGTAGGTATTAAGGAAGAGGATCTCAATCAGGGTGACTACAATGGGAACCTTCCACATAATCAAGACTCAAAAGAAAAAGGTCCAAATGTCTCACCCAATTTGGATCAGCTCAGGATCACTCTGGTAAATCAAACTATACTCCATTGCTAGCGAAAAAATATTTTTTCCAGATTTTCACATCTCCTTTAATTTCTTGAAGCAGTGAATGGAGATAGTGGCATATACCCAGCTGGTGTCTAACCACATTGTCCCAGTTCATTCGGCTCCTGCAGTGCTGGGGCCTTGCCTCCACCAATGTGCCACACCATGCTGTTGCACTGTTGCCACCCTGGGCATGTTGCCAACCACCATCACATTATAAACTTTTATAGATCAGGGGAGCTATGGCTGCCCCGCCTTTTAATATCTTTGCTCCTGAGAACAGCCCATATTACTTTTCCCTGGTGTTATTTGACTGAAAACCTTAAAACCTTTTGTACTTAAAACCTTCCTTACCTAAAAAACAAACAAACAAACAAAACCTTTCTGGGCTGGTGATATGGTTCAGTTTCGTGGAGTGCTTGCCTTGCGTGCACAAGGCCCTGGGTTCGATCCCACAAACAAACAAACAAAAAATTTCCTTTACTTAAAACCTTCCAGTGAGGTGAAAGGTTGGGAAAAATCATTCCACTCATATGGACTGCGGAAACAAGCAGGAGTGTCCATACTCATATCAAATAAAATAGATTTCAAGCCAAAGTTAATCAAAAGGGATAAAGAGGGACACTGCATACTGCTCAAGGGAACCATACACCAACAAGACATAACAATCATAAATATATATGCCCCAAACAATGGTGCAGCTATGTTCATCAAGCAAACTCTTCTCAAGTTCAAGAGTCTAATAGACCACCATACAATAATCATGGGAGACTTCAACACACCTCTCTCACCACTGGACAGATCCTCCAAACAAAAGTTAAATAAGGAAACTATAAAACTCAATAACACAATTAACAACCTAGACTTAATTGACATATATAGAATATACCACCCAACATCAAGTAGTTACACTTTTTTCTCAGCAGCACATGGATCCTTCTCAAAAATAGATCATATATTATGTCACAGGGCAACTCTTAGACAATATAAAGGAGTAGAGATAATACCATGCATCTTATCTGATCATAATGGAATGAAACTGAAAATCAACGATAAAAGAAGGAAGGAAAAATCATGCATCACTTGGAGAATGAACAACGGGTTACTGAATGATCAATGGGTTATAGAAGACATTAAGGAGGAAATTAAAAAATTCTTAGAGTTAAATGAAAACACAGACACAACATATCGGAATCTATGGGACACATTGAAAGCAGTTCTAAGAGGAAAATTCACTGCTTGGAGCTCATTCCTTAAAAAAAGAAAAAACCAACAAATAAATGATCTCATACTTCATCTCAAAATCCTAGAAAAAGAAGAGCAAAACAACAGCAAAAGAAGTAGAAGGCAAGAAATAATTAAAATCAGAGCTGAAATTAATTAAATCGAAACAAAAGAAACAATTGAAAAAATTGACAAAACTAAAAGTTGGTTCTTTGAAAAAATAAATAAAATCGACAGACCCTTAGCCATGCTAACGAAGAGAAGAAGAGAGAGAACCCAAATTACTAGCATACGGGATGAAAAAGGCAATATCACAACAGACACTTCAGAAATACAGAAGATAATCAGAAATTACTTTGAATCCTTATACTCCAATAAAATAGAAGATAGTGAAGGCATAGATAAATTTCTTAAGTCATATGATCTGCCCAGATTGAGTCAGGAAGATATAGACAACCTAAACAGACCGATAACAATAGAGGAAATAGAAGAAACCATCAAAAGACTACCAACTAAGAAAAGCCCAGGACAGGACGGGTATACAGCAGAGTTTTACAAAACCTTTAAAGAGGAACTAACACCAATACTTTTCAAGCTATTTCAGGAAATAGAAAAAGAGGGAGAACTTCCAAATACATTCTACGAGGCCAACATCACCCTGATGCCTAAATCAGACATAGACACTTCAAAGAAAGAAAACTACAGACCAATATCTCTAATGAACCTAGATGCAAAAATCCTCAATAAAATTCTGGTGAATCGGATTCAAAAACATATCAAAAAAATTATACACCATGATCAAGTAGGATTCATCCCTGGGATGCAAGGATGGTTCAATATACGGAAATCAATAAATGTTATTCACCACATCAATAGACTTAAAAATAAGAACCATATGATCATCTCGATAGATGCGGAAAAAGCATTCGACAAAGTACAGCATCCCTTTTTGTTCAAAACACTAGAAAAATTAGGGATAACAGGATCATACCACAACATTGTAAAAGCAATCTATGATAAGCCACAGGCCAGCATCATTCTGAATGGAGAAAAATTGAAGGCATTCCCTCTAAGATGTGGTACAAGACAGGGATGCCCTCTCTCACCACTTCTGTTCAACATAGTCCTCGAAACACTGGCCAGAGCAATTAGACAGACGAAAGAAATTAAAGGCATAAAAATAGGAAAAGAAGAACTTAAATTATCACTATTTGCAGATGATATGATTCTATACCTAACAGACCCAAAAGGGTCTACAAAGAAACTATTATAGCTGATAAATGAATTCAGCAAAGTGGCAGGATATAAAATCAACACGCATAAATCAAATGCATTCCTGTATATCAGCGACAAATCCTCTGAAACGGAAATGAGGACAACTACTCCATTCACAATATCCCCCCAAAAAATAAAATACTTGGGAATCAACCTAACAAAAGAGGTGAAAGACTTATACAATGAAAACTACAGAACCCTAAAGAGAGATATAGAAGAAGACCTCAGAAGATGGAAAAATATACCCTGTTCATGGATAGGCAGAACTAACATCATCAAAATGGAGATATTACCAAAAGTTCTCTATAAGTTCAATGCTATGCCAATCAAAATCCCAACAGCATTTCTTGTAGAAATAGATAAAACAATCATGAAATTCATATGGAATAATAAAAGACCCAAAATAGCAAAAACAATGCTAAGCAGGAAGTGTGAATCAGGCAGTATAGCGATACCAGACTTCAAACTATACTACAGAGCAATAGTAACAAAAACAGCATGGTACTGGTACCAAAACAGGCGGGTGGACCAATGGTACAGAATAGAGGACACAGTAACCAATCCACAAAACTACAACTATCTTATATTTGATAAAGGGGCTATAAGCATGCAATGGAGGAAGGATAGCATCTTCAACAAATGGTGTTGGGAAAACTGGAAATCCATTTGCATCAAAATGAAACTGAATCCCTTTCTCTCGCCATGCACAAAACTTAACTCAAAATGGATCAAGGAGCTTGATATTAAATCAGAGACACGGCGTCTGATAGAAGAAAAAGTTGGCTATGATCTACATACTGTGGGGTCGGGCTCCAAATTCCTCAATAGGACACCCATAGCGCAAGAGTTAACAACTAGAATCAACAAATGGGACTTACTCAAACTAAAAATTTTTTTCTCAGCAAAAGAAACAATAAGAGAGATAAACAGGGAGCCTACATGCTGGGAACAAATCTTTACTCCACACACTTCAGATAGAGCCCTAATATCCAGAGTATACAAAGAACTCAAAAAATTAGACAATAAGATAACAAATAACCCAATCAACAAATGGGCCAAGGACCTGAACAGACACTTCTCAGAGGAGGACATACAATCAATCAATAAGTACATGAAAAAATGCTCACCATCGCTAGCAGTCAGAGAAATGCAAATCAAAACCACCCTAAGATACCATCTCACTCCAGTAAGATTGGCAGCCATTATGAAGTCCAACAACAACAAGTGCTGGCGAGGATGTGGGGAAAAGGGTACACTTGTACATTGTTGGTGGGACTGCAAATTGGTGCAGCCAATTTGGAAAGCAGTATGGAGATTTCTTGGAAAGGTGGGAATAGAACCACCATTTGACCCAGCTATTCCCCTTCTCGGTCTATTCCCTAAAGACCTAATAAGAGCATGCTTCAGGGACACTGCTACGTCGATGTTCATAGCAGCACAATTCACGATAGCAAGATTGTGGAACCAACCTAGATGCCCTTCAATAGATGAATGGATAAAAAATGTGGCATTTATACACAATGGAGTATTACTCTGCTTTAAAAAATGACAAAATCATAGAATTTGGAGGGAAATGGATGGCATTAGAGCAGATTATGCTAAGTGAAGCTAGCCAATCCTTAAAAAACAAATGCCAAATGACTGCTTTGATATAGGGGGAGTAACCAAGGACAGGGTAGGGACGAAGAGCTTGAGAAGAAGATTAACATTAAACAGGGATGAGAGGTGGTAGGGAAAGGGAGTGAGAAGGGAAATCGCATGGAAATGGAAGGTGATCCTCAGGGTTATACAAAATTACATATAAGAGGAAAGGAGGGGTAAGAGAAAAATAATACAAGTGGAAGAAATGATTTACAGTAGAGGGGGTAGAGAGAGAAAAGGGGAGGGGAGGGGAGGGGAAGGGGGATAGTAGAGAATAGGATAGACAGCAGAATACATCAGTCACTAGAATGGCAACATGTAAATCAATGGAAGTGTAACTGATGTGATACAGCAATCTGTATATGGGGTAAAAATGGGAGTTCATAACCGACTTGAATCAAACTGTGAAATATGATATATTAAGAACTATGTAATGTTTTGAACGACCAACAATAAAAAAAAACCTTCCAGTGGCTTCTAACAATTAAAATAAAACCCAAACTTCTGACTCTGGCCTATAGAAATGACAGGCTCTGTCTCCCTGTAATGCCACCCCAGTGAATTCACACCATCCCCAGTGATCACCTCTTGGGCTTTCAAAGATATCATGCTTGGTTCCAGTCTAAAGACATTTGCCTGGGTTTTCCTGCCTCAAAGCACCTCCTCAAAGTCCTAGCACATGGGGATGTGTGTGTCTTTTCACACTCCCATGTAACTTGGAGGATAACTCCTAATGCACAGGAAAGTTGCACCTAGTAGGCAAGGGAGACTTCCAAAGTCCACCTGTCTTCTGCCAGGGACGCGTCTAGACCTACCCATGCTGGGTCACTGAGTGTCTGGCCCAATGCCACTACTCAGAGTGGTCCTGCCTACCACACCCACATCTCTCCATCTCCTCATCCTCTTTCTCAAAATGTGACCATGGCTCAGGTCACTTGTACTATCTGGAGGCTTCTGTCACCTCCGGATCAAAGGTCCCTGAGGTACCCCAGGGTCTGCCTAGAGTGATACCTTAGCCAACAGTAAGTGCCAGAGGGCATCTTCTGAAAGAATTAATCAACAATCCAGGTGCAGTGGTGCATGCCTATAATCCCAGTGGCTTGTGAGGCTGAGGCAGGAGGATTTCGAATTCAAAGCCAATTGAGGCACTGAGCAACTTGGAAAAACCCCATCTCTAGATAAAATATAAAAAATGGGCTGGGGATGTTGCTCAATGGTTGAGTACCCCTGGGTTCAATCCTTGGTACCAAAAGAAAAATAAAAAAGAATTGCTAGGAGCCACAAGCAAATAATATGATGCATGGCACTTTCGGTTCTAAGGTGACACCAGCTAGCCATTGAGATGATATGATTATGTTAAGATTTACATTCATATGGAAATTGGACTCCTGCTGTTCACCTTGGCCTGCTAGGGACTCATGTTACGGGACTCCTGGAGAGTTCCCATTGGTTGGGGAAGGATAGTAGGAGGGAATTCCAGGGGAGGTCCACCACCCCCCCCCAGTTCCGGTAGACGTGTGCGTGGGTGGACCGGTTTTTGGCTTGCCGGGGCGTACGGAGTATTGGGGGCTTTTTCAAAAATAAAGTTTTGTTCCTGCTTGAGTGGCTCGTGATTCTGTGCCCAGCCAAGACACTGGCAATTGGTGGCCCGGACGGGGAACACCTGAAACTTAGAGGTGAGTAAAATTGCTCGCCCCTGAGGGAAGGCGACAGAATGGGTGACCATTTCAAAAAACAATGTGTTTTTTTTTTGATTTATTTTGTTTTTATTTCAAGCTTCCTAGCCCTAGAATTTTCTCAGGCGAACTGGGAAAAATGGTTGGCTCAAGGTTTGAAGTTATTCGGCCCTGAGAAAGAGAAAATTGATACAACCATTCTCTGCTCCGTTTTTGTTTCATTCTGCTTCGGCTTTGTTTTATCCTATCTTATTGGGTTACGTTACCTTTATAGTAGATTAGAATCTAGTAAAAAACAAACCGAAAATCTGTTAAGTAAATTGTTAGAGGTCCAAACTATGGTAGAAAAAACGCTAGGTCAAGCAAAAGAGAAGGTCTCTCAAGCTAGTCAGACAGGAAAATTTAAAGAAAGAAAGCTTAGAGGAAAAACATCCATCAGGTGGAGAATTACAACAGGAGGCTGCTACTAACTCCGTTCTATCACCAGAGGGCGTAATTCAACCAACAGCTCCATCTACAGCTGAGCGGCCCTTAATTCCCGTAGTTGATGGACGGAATTCTGAGGCAGGACCCCAAAGATTAGCATGCCCTGTACTTGAGCAGGCAGGAGGGCAACGAATTCACCGTGCTTTAGATTTCAAAACAGTAAAGCAATTAAAGGAGGCTGTAACAACCTATGGGCCGCAAGCTCCCTTCACGGTAAGCATGGTCTAATCTGTTACCAACTTGGACATGACACCAGCAGATTGGGCTAACATGTGTCGATCTATGCTAAATGGAGGACAATATTTGTTATGGAAGGTTGCCAATGAAGAATTTTGCATGGAGACAGCTAGGCGAAATGCAGAAGCCGGTTACCCTCAAAGAAATATAGATATGTTATTAGGAAAGGGACCTTATGAAGGTCAAAGACAGCAAATTGAATATGACCCTGGCGTATACGCACAAATTGCTGTAGATGCAGTTAGGGCATGGAAAACTTTACAGGGGCATGGAGATTTACAAGGTCAATTATCTAAGGTAATACAAGGAACTAATGAACCTTATGCTGAATTTGTAGATAGGCTTATTCAGACAGCCTCTAGAATATTTGGAAATACATAACAGGCAATGCCATTTATAAAACAACTGGCTTATGACCAAGCAAATCGTTGCTACAGAGAGGTCATTAGACCATGGAGACATGAAGATTTAAACACATATATTAAATTATGTAGAGACATTAATGAACAAGGGCAAGTCTTAGCAGCAGTACAACAGGCTTTAGATGCCAGGCCAAAAACATGCTATAATTGTAATCAAACAGGACATTTTAAAAGGAGTTGCCCCATAAGAGGAGGGTTTAACAAAACTAGGTATCAAAGGAATAGAATACCGGGTATTTGCCCACGATGCCATAGAGGGAAACATTGGGCTAATGAATGCCGTTCTCAAACCACCATAGAGGGTATTCCGTTATCAAAAAACGGACAAGGACCAAGTGTTTACCCACGATATTGTGGAGAAAGCTATCAGGCTCCATTGCCAAAAAACAGACTAGAGGGCCCAATGCCCCGGGGCCCAAAACCACAAATATACGGGGCAATGGAGGAACCCAGCAGCACCATCAAGGTAGTGCCCAGGACGCATTATTCATTAAATCCCTCATCAGACAAACTAGAGGGAGCACAGGGTTGGACATCTGCGCCTCTGCCAGAGCAGTACTAACTCCAGAGATGGGAGTTCAAATCATTCCCACAGGAGTAAAAGGACCTCTTCCCCAGGGAACAGTAGGCTTATTATTGGGACGCAGTTCTTCTACACTAAAAGGACTTATGATAAGTCCTGGGGTAACTGATCCCGATTATGAGGGTGAAATAAAAATTATAGCTAGTTCTCCAAGAGGTATATCAGTAATTTCACCAGGAGATAGAATAGCACAGTTATTAATAATACCCAGCCTGCATGATAAATTTTCCAGTTGTAATGTAGAAAGAGGTTCCAAGGGATTAGGCTCCAAAGGTGTAGATTGGGCTATGCTGTCTTTAAATTTAGATTCTCGCCCAATGCTAAAATTAAATATTCAAGGACATGACTTTAATGGGCTGCTGGACACAGGAGCTGACCTTAGTGTCATATCTCGTCAAGAATGGCCAAAACATTGGCCATTACAACAAGCCACTCAAACGCTTCGAGGCCTAGGAGTGGCAACAAATCCCCATAGAAGTGCTATGGTATTAGATTGGAGGGATCCTGAAGGATGTGAAGGAACTATACAGCCCTATGTATTGGATCATCTTCCCGTAAATTTATGGGGACGAGATGTCCTAGATCAATTAGGATTGACATTAACAAATAACATCAATCCTAACGCGCCCACTACTAGGGCTAAACAAGGCTTTAGGAAAGAAAAAAGGTTAAGAGAACAAGAACAAGGTATGACAGCACCTATTCAAATAGATCAAGAAATAAATAGACATGGATTGGGTTTTCAGAAAGGGCCACTGAGACAATCAAAATTACTTGGAAATCAGAAAGACCAGTGTGGGTTCCTCAGTGGCCCCTGACTAAAGAAAAGATACAAGTAGCCCATGACTTGGTCAGACAACAATTAGTGGAAGGACATATACAACCTTCCGTATCCCCCTATAATACTCCCATTTTTGTCATTAAAAAGAAATCTGGTAAATGGAGATTATTACAAGATTTAAGAGCCATTAATAATGAGATGTTTATTATGGGACCTGCTCAATCAGGGATTCCCCAATTGTCTGCTTTACCAAAAACCTGGCATGTTTTAGCTATAGATATTAAAGATTGTTTCTTTTCAATTCCAATTCATCCCGAGGATAGTCCACATTTTGCATTTACTATCCCTGCACTGAATCATGAAGGTCCTGATCAGAGATATGAATGGAAAGTACTCCCTCAAGGGATGGCTAACAGCCCAACTATGTGTCAAATTTATGTTAATAAAGCAATCCAGCCACTTAGAAATCAAAATCCTGAACTACAAATATTTCACTATATGGATGATGTGTTATTGGCACATAAAGATAAAAACACATTGCTAAAATGTTATGCCACACTTACAAACTTATTCAAAAATTATAATCTAGAGATAGCAATAGATAAAGTACAATTAAATCTTCCAATTAATTATTTAGGAGTTCTATTATCCTCAACCATGGTCCGTCCACCAAAAATTCAAATACGAGTAGATCAACTCAAATCACTTAATGACTTTCAAAAGTTATTGGGAGACATAAATTGGATAAGGCCTTATCTAGGCATACTAACAGGAGAGTTGGGACCTTTATTTGATATTCTAAAAGGTCCATCAGATCCAAATTCACCCCGCATGTTAATGCCTGAAGCAAGAAAAGCATTAAAAATCATTGAAACATATATGGAAAATATGCATTTGGATAGAATTGATATAAGTTTGCCTTTATTATTTATTGTACTACCAACAAAAAATATTCCTACAGGAGTATTTTGGCAAGAAGGTCCATTATTGTGGATACATTTATCTTATTCTCCTAACACTATTCTTACTAGATATCCTGAGGCTGTAGGACAATTAATACTCAAAGGAATAAAAGCAACAAAGGGAGTGTTTGGGATTTCTCCCAATAAAATTATTACTCCATATACTATGGATCAAATTGATGAGTTAGCTAATGAGTTAAATACTTGGGCTATAATCATGTATAAAACTAGTGTTTCATTTGATAATCACTTACCATCTAATCCTTTGTTGTCTTTTTGGTCTAAGCATCCTGTAGTTTTTCCAAAAATGACAAGAAAAACCCCTATCATAAATGCTCCAAATATATTCACTGATGGGTCAAACAATGGTACAGCAGCAGTAGTTACTCCTGATCAAACTTTTACATTTTTAGTACCCAAACAATCAACTCAAAAGGTAGAGCTTAATGCAGTATTACAAGCTTTTATGATGTTTAAAGATTCTGTATTTAATTTATTCTCTGATAGTCAGTATGTAGTTAATGCTATAGTATCCCTTGAAGGTGCTGGTAGGATTTCACCTTCTTCTTCTGTTTTCTCTTTGTTTTCCACTATACAAAGTCTAATCTGGGACAGAAAAGATCCATTCTTTATAGGACATATCAGGGCACATACAGGATTGCCTGGAGCCCTTAGTATGGGCAATGAACTAGCAGATAAATCTACACATGACATACATATTTTCTCCACAATAGAAGAAGCTATAAATTTTCATAAAAGGTTCCATGTCAATGCTAATACTTTACAAAAGCGTTTTAAAATAACTAAAGAACAAGCCAGACATATAATAAAACAATGTCAAAACTGTGTGACATTTTTACCACAAGTTAATCTTGGAGTCAATCCTAGAGGACTGATACCTAACCATATTTGGCAGATGGACGTCATACACTTGCCAGAATTTGGAAAATTAAAATATTTACATGTTACAGTTGATACTTCTTCCGGATTTTTGACGGGCTCCCTTCACGCCGGAGAAAAAACTAAAGATGTTATAGCTCATTGCTTACAAAATTTTGCCACTGTGTGCATTCCAAAACAGTTAAAAACGGACAATGGTCCTGGTTATACTTCCACCTCTTTTAAACAATTTTGCTCATCATTTGGCATTACTCACATAACAGGAATTCCATACAATCCACAAGGACAAGGCATAGTTGAAAGAGCTCATCAAACTATTAAAATGTACTTATTAAAACAAAAGGAGGGAATTGGAAAGGGGTATATATCCCCCAAAGATAAACTTAAAATAATCCTTTTTACTCTAAACTTTTTAAATTTGGATTCATCGGGACTTAGTGCTGCGGAAAGACATTTGTATCCAAAAAATGTACATAAGCCTAAGGTACTTTGGAAAGATATTCTAACAGGACAATGGAAAGGTCCGGATCCAGTGATAGTCTGGAGTCGGGGCTCTGTCTGTGTTTTTCCACAGGAGGAACAGCAGCCGATTTGGATTCCAGAGAGATTAACAAAAACAATTTCTACAGAAAAAGAAGATGATTTGACTCAAATCCATAACAGCTGATATCCAGAACTCCAGCTTGGCTATTCTTATATCTTCGACAGTGATCAACCAGGATGCTTTTTTCAATATCTATTTTATTATTGCTTTTCCCACATCATAAAGTTCCATTTTAATTTTGAGCTCATACAGACATAAATTAATGTTTTTCTGATCAGTTTTATTTTTTGACTATGGAGTTTTTAAACATTGCAATGGAGATTTCACCTAGGTAATCTACAAGGCCTTTACTATTGTCTTATATGTTGTATGTTACGTGTGCACATTTCTGTTTTGTGTTGTATGTCTGTATGTCCATATATCATATATGAGGAGCGCTCATAAAAATATGGATCCCAAATTTTTTTTATTATTCACGTGATTTTAATGGTTTAATTTAATTTGGGTAAACATCTGTTGAAGACTGTTTTAATATGTGTACAAATAAGCAGGTTAACAGATCTGTTTGTTTACTTTCACCTTTCCTTTTCATTATATTTAATAATTCTGTTCAGGATAATGTAAATTGTTCTAAAAATTGTTTTCTTAATACCTGTTGAAATGTTACATTTTTTTTCTTCTCTTTTCTTAACATCATTGTCAATCCCTATTTTCATCCCAGTGCCGGTGAAGACAAAGATGAAACCAAACTACAACTTCTTCAATAATTATCACAACAAACTGTATAAACTGATACATCAATGAATAATAACTCAACAAGTAATGCTCAGTCACTGAGTCGATTTATTTTGGGAGGAAATGGACATATTGATAGATTCCTCCACTTTGAACTGCTTACAAAACTTGCCTGGACTATGTATCACTTGTATGCATTGTGCTCTATCTGTTGATGCAGCGAATTATGGTAGTGCTGGCGTATCTTTGCTGTAGTGTCACCAGTGATGCAATTTTTCCTAAAGAGCCGTCTATTGACTTGATGTCGTGGCATTTCTGTATCCTCCTCCCTTCTACTAGTGATGGTCTAATGTAGGGGCCAACTGAGGTGAGGCAAAGAACCTCACCCCCCCACCGGCACCAAGGTCAAATTTGGGGGCCAACAGAGGTGAGGCAAAAAACCTCACCCCCCCCACTGGTGCATGGGCCTATCCACAGGTATGGCTATATACTGGACTGGTAGTCAGTGACGGGTATGATTCAGTTGCAGTGGTATCAACCTAAGACAGGAGGCTGACGCCTAGAGGTCAGTTTTCCGATGACGGGTAAGAACCATATGTTGAATTGGACATACCTAACAGGCACGGTCCCTAGCCACATTGCCTGTTGCTTAATTAAACAGAAGGGGGCAGATGCTAGGAGCCACAAGCAAATAATATGATGCATGGCACTTTCGGTTGTAAGGTGACGCCAGCTAGCCATTGAGATGATATGATTATGTTAAGATTTACATTCATATGGAAATTGGACTCCTGCTGTTCACCTTGGCCTGCTAGGGACTCATGTTACGGGACTCCTGGAGAGTTCCCATTGGTTGGGGAAGCATAGTAGGACGGAATTCCGGGGGAGGTCCGGCCCCCCCGGTACTGGTAGACGCGCGCGTGGGTGGACCAGTTTTTGGCTTGCCAGGCGCGTATGGAGTATTGGCGGCTTTTTCAAAAATAAAGTTTTGTTCCTGCTTGAGTGGCTCGTGATTCTGTGCCCAGCCAAGACATTGGCAAAGAATGAACCAATAAATGAACAAATGATGTCCTTTTTTGGTGTGAACAACTCAAAAAGAGATCTTGAAACAATTCCCAAAAGAAAACACATATGATGTACAAATATAGCACGGATATGTATTTAGCAAAATTAATCTACAGATTACTTTTACTTTTTTATCTACTGAAAATGATTTGTACATCCTCCAATTGAAGTTTAGATGAGTCATAGAATCAAAATGGGAATGGGGTTCTTTGGATTCTGTGAAGACAGGCTTTTTCTGGGTTAGATGCTGAACGTAAAAGGGAAAATTGTGCTGAAACAGACATGTAGACCAGTAGTACAGAATAGAAGAGATGGAGACAAACCCACATATATACAGTTAGTTATCTATTACTAGACAAATGCGCCAAAAACATTGATTGGAGAAAAGATAGCCTATTCAACAAATGGTGCTGGGAAAACTGGAATTCCACATGTAACAAAATGAAATTAAACCCTTATCTATCAGCCTGCATGAAACTCAACTCAAAGAGAATCATAGGCACTAGAACAGAGACCCTGCACCTAATAGGAAAAAAAGTAGGCCCCGATCCTCACCATGTCAGCCTAGGATCTGACTTCCTTAATAAGACTCCTAAAGAAGTAAAATCAAGAATCAATACAAGGGATGGATTCCAACTAAAAAGCTGCTTCTCAGCAAAGGAAACAATAATGTGAAGAGAGAGCCTACAGAATGGGAGAAAATCTTTACCACATGCACCTCAGATAGAGCTTTAATCTCCAGGATATGAGCATTAATCTCCAGGATAATATAAAGAACTCAAAGAACTTAACACCAAAAATAAATAAATAAATAAATAAATAAATAACCCAATCAATAAATGGGCAAAGGAACTGAACAGACACTTCACAGAAGATGATACACAATCAATCAACAAATATATGAAAAATGTTCAACACCTCTAGCAATTAGTGAAGTGCAAATCAAAACTGAGACTTTGGGCTGGGGATGTGGCTCAAGCGGTAGCGCGCTCGCCTGGCATGCGTGTGGCCCAGGTTCGATCCTCAGCACCACATACAAACAAAGACGTTGTGTCCGCCGAAAACTAAAAAATAAATATTAAAATTAAAAAAAAAAAACCCTGAGACTTCATCTCAGTCTGGTCAGAATGGCAGTTATCAAGAATACAAGTAAAAATAAATGTTGGCGAGGATGTGGGGGAAAAGGTACACTCATACATTGCTGGTGGGACTGCAAATTGATACTACCACTATGGAAAGTGGTATGGTCAAAACTCAGGTCAAAAACTGAGGCTCAGAGGTGAAGTAACTTATTCCGTGACTTAATAAAAACAAATAGCAGAGCCAGTGTTTGCTCTTAAAAGTATAGCGAACTTTATTCAGTCTGAAAGTTTGAGTATGTATGATTTAATTTTTTAAAAATATAAGAAATATAGCTTGTTAGAGTATTAAAATCAAGAGGACAGAAACTTTTTATCTCCAGTCTCCTGACTCTTCTTTTAGGCACAAAGTAATGTTCATGTTGTTTTTTTCCTGTGCTGGGGATTGAACCAAGAGCCTCCAGAATGTGAGGCAAGCACTCTGCCATCAAGTTATATCATGGCCCAACCCCCGCCAACCCCCCGCTTTTTTTTTAGGAAGGGCTTCACTAAGTTGCCCAGACTGGCCTTGAATTTACAATTTTCCTGCCTCGGCCCCCTGAGTTGCTGGAATTCTAGGCCTGTGCCAACACATCCAGCATGTTAACGTTTTGTTTTCAATGAATTGAATCTATGCTCTTCTGTTATCCTCTCCTCAATAATTGTAGCTGAACCATTTACCCTTTCCATTGGAGCCTACATTCTGGTGAATGCAGGTAATAAGTAAGCTAATCAATTATATGATTTCAGACACTGAATAAATGCTATGAAGGAAATGAAAAAAAAATTTAAAGAAAAGAAAGTGGTATGGAGATTCCTCAGAAACCTTGGGATGGAACCACCACTTGACCCAGCTTTCCCACTCCTTGGTTTATACCCAAAGGACTTAAAATCAGCATACTATAGTGATGCAGCCACATCAATGTTCATAGAAGCTCAATTCACAATAGCTAAACTATGGAACCAACCTAGATGTCCAGTAGATTAATAGATAAAGAAAATGTGGTGTATATACACAATGGATAATTACTCAGCTTAAAGAAGAATGAAATGATAGCATTTGCTGTTAAATGGAATGGAGCTGGAGAATATCATGCTAAGCGAAATAAGCCAATTCCCAAAAAACAAAGGCTGAATGTTTTCTCTGCTATGTGGATGCTAATTTACAATAAGTGGGGCAGGCTAGGGAAGAACAGAATTACTATGAATTAGGTAGAGGGGATTGAAGAGAGGGGAGGGGGTATGGGAGTATAAAGGATAGTAGAATGTATCTGACATTATTACCCTGTGTACATACATGACTGCATGACCAGTATGATTCTACATCATGTACAACCAGAAGAATGAGAAATTATATACCATTTATGTATGATGTGTCAAAGTGAATTCTACTGTCATATATAACTAATTAGAACAAATTAAAAAAAGTAAAAATTAAAAAAAAGATATTGGCCAAATTATATTTTTATGTTGCCCTCATCGTTATATGTTTGTATAGCAATGAATCCCTCTATTATGTATAGTTTATAATGCACCAATAAAAAATGTGTGAGGGGGGAAGGACCGAAGGAAATGATAAGAAGCATTGAAACTCACTTGTTCTCTCAGCTCATCCACCTTCTCTTGTAGGAGCCATTCTACATTCTGCAAGTACATCTCTGCCTCTTTGGCCTGCCCTTCCTTGGTTTTCATCTGCCTTTCATGTTCTTCCTGCCACAGAAGGTTACACACCAGTATTTACATTTAAAACAGAATCATCTCAGGACTTATTTAAATTGGCTAAAATGTACAAATCTAAGCGTGACTGTAGATGACCTTCCTACTACTTTGTAGAGTAGTAGTTTAAAAATGTCTGCAAAGGGCCACCAACTGACCACCTCTCTTTGTAGTCCAGAGAGAATCTATTGATTACTTTGTCTTCAAAGACCTGGTCCTAGAATTTTAATTATAAATGACTCCAAAGTGAGTTCCCCTAGAATTTTAATTATAAATGACTCCAAAGTGAGTTCCCACAGATGATCCCTGACTTAGATGGGTTGAAGTAGCCTTTAGGGTCAGCTAACTCCTTTCTGTATACTCCTGAGAGGATCCCCTCCTCTCCCTGAGCTATCTTCAACACAGGCTTAGAGAGTCTCTTTGTTACGGTAAGGAATGGAAGCTCACAGCTTCTCTACAACTAGCCTTCAAGTTGCTGGAAGTGGCCATAGAGCCACCCACTCCTGGGCCTTGGGCTTTACAGTTGGGCAGTTTCTGGTTAACTAAGGACCAGTAATCCAAGCATACTCTGCCATTCCATCAGCTGGCCTTCAGAACCTTCTCCCAAATAGCTAGCTCAGAGTGTGGTGCCCCCACTCACTCTCTGTGCATCCAGTAGTCTCCCAGCCTCCTTTTCTTGGACGCTGAGTAGGTGCTGCAGCTCAGTCACACGGTCCCTAGGCACCAGTTGGCTCTTCTGCTCCTGCAGGTGCTGAACCTCCTGTGCATGCTGGGATTGGGCTGCCTTCAGCCTCAGATGGGCGCTGTGTAACTACATGGAGAGAAGTAACAATGGTTGTAGTATGACTAAGGGTTCAGAGTCATTAGCAGACACAGAAGTGAAAGCATTGGTGAGTTAGTCTCTGCATTTAAGGATACCCTACAACTGAAAGGGCAGGAGGGCCTACTCCCCCTTCTTTGTGGTCCCTGAGTATGCTGCAACACCTAGGAATTCAGAGAGCCCCTTTATTTGGAATTATGACAGCCAAGCTCCCATTAGTCAGAGCTTCGCCACGTGTCATGAAAACTTATGCCTGTCATCCTCAGCAAGATGGTATTAGGATTTCATGATGGATCTATGGAAGGATCAGGTTCTGTCCCATCCAGCATCTTTGCAGCCTGCTACACAGGAGCAGTATAACCCATGCAAGCCATGCATGCTAATCCTTCTTTAAGGGAGGAGTTCACACTTCTGAGGCACAGCTCTGGCTGGAGGTCACAGAATGTGATTAACTGCATAACTTAGCCAACTCCTTCAGGCAACTGGAGATAAGGTCTAAACACAACTTAAACTGGTTTGCTGAGGTTTCATCTAGAACACAGTTCACCCTTGCTTCATCTCTGAGACCCACGACAGGAGTAAGGACCATGGCTCCATCAGGGATCACATGTGAGGCATGGTGAAAAGAAAGGAACCACCTTCAGTCCTAGACATGTTAAATCCCTTACTAGCTGTATGACCTCAGGCTGCCTAATAACTTCTCTGGGCTCAACTAGGCTTGGCGATGCTGTCCATCAGCATTTTGTTGATGTTCCTTTTAGGCTGGGACTATATCAAGTATTTCTGACTGCTGCACACACCTGTTCTTGACTTTCTTCAAGGCTCACTGTCAGCTCTGACTGTGACAGCCTCAGATTCTGACATTCCTGATTCACGTGTTGAAGTTCAACTTCAAGTTTTTTGATTTGGTTATCCTGATTAAAAAGAAAAAATTACAAGTATAAGAAATATCTTAGCAATCTAATACATGTTGAATGTAGAAACTTCAGAAAATTACAGAAAAGAAAATGTTACAAATTTAACCCCCCCCCCCCCACGATCCCTTGAGCCAGGCCCACACCTGACATGCTATCATGACTCCTTCATCCCTCTTCTACACACATATTATCAATAAGATATTTCAGTAAGAGAGAGCATAGTGCTGTCCTTCTTAGTGTAACTGGACTGTTTTCCCAAGACATCAAGTGTTATAAGAATCTTTTTTGGGGGGGCTGGGGTCGTGGCTCAGTGGTAGAGCACTTGCCTAGCATGTGTGAGGCACTGGGTTCGATTCTCAGCACCACATAAATAAATAAATGTATTGTGTCCATTCACAACTAAAAATATTTTTTAAAAATCTGGTGTGATGATTCAGACTGACTCCAGTCTATTTTGCTATAATAAATACCACAGCAATGAAAATTCTTCCAGTTAAATTTCCCATAATGTTCTTAGCTGTAATTTCTATAAGCATGATTATGAACTCAAATCAGAGACATTCCTGAGGCTCTCGAGACATAATTTGCCAAACTACCCTCTACTCTTTCTGGATCCTGATGATGTGCCAAAGCTGCTCAAGTCTACCCACTTCTCTAGGGCTTAGGAAGCTCCTCATGTCACTGCTAGGGTACCCACCTCCAAGACATCAGGGTTTATTGACCTGTTTGTGGCTGAGTCTCCATTGCCTGGCTTCCCACTGCCTGGCTGCAGGGCAGGACCTTGATGGTGCTGCCTTAGTCCACTCACCTGCTGCTCCTCCCGGCGCCTTGCCTCCTCCAGCCTCTGCCTTAACAGCTGAATGGCAATGTGATTCTTCTCCTTTTGGGCCTGATGTGTAGAAGCATCTCCTTCCAGCTGAAGGACTCTACAGTTGAGCTGTGACAATTCATCCTTGTATTTCTGAATCTACAGGGAAAAAAAAAAGGTTAAAATAGATTAAAACAAATGCTTTTAAACCAGTAGCTCAATTTAGATCATTCTAGTGGTCCCAATTAGAAGAAGGGGAAGCCAGTGGCATCTGGCACTGGATGTCCCACAGAGCCGAAGATGGTCCGGCCTCAGTATTGGGGGTGCTTAGGACCAGAAGCCCTGCTCTGTCACCTAGAAGTGAGACACACTTATACCACCAGAGATGGTTATGTGCCATGACCACTGAAACTACCATTCTGAAGAACTTCCACGTCTTCTTCGTTTGGTCCATGGCTACTTCTAACATATTTAAAGCAATTTAAAGTTAAAAAAAAAAAACTAATTAATCTTGAAGTGTAAAAATCTCTTCATAATCCTCCTTTGGTCTCTATCACTGGAGACATAAGCACAGCTTCTAGCAGGAGCATAGCCACCACACAGTACATTTTGCTTTCTCTCAGTGGCCATTGCTCAGTGGGTAGTGGGTGTATAGCAAACACATGGGGTAAATGAGTGAAGACACCAGGCACCAAAACATACCTAAAAGTTGGTCTTTTACCAAGGTAATTTCAGCTATTCTTGTTTTTGGGTGTTTTTTTTTGGGGGGGGGGATCATAACTATCTTCTTATAGTCCAGTTTTTCTTATTTGATTTTTCGACAGCAGTCAGTTTTGAGGACACAGAGTGTTGGCAGCTAAGCAGCATCCTCTGAAGCACTACTATCAGTACACACATAATCTCCCCAGATCTAGGCTGACACCATTTTGTTTTTGTGGGTTTAATTAGCACACATTGGAACCTCGAAGTTGCTTCAGTATGGATTCATGCAAGGTTAGTGAGTCTCTATGCTGTTCTCAAGCTCTTCTCTGAATTAATCTTACCTCATCCCTTCTCTAGAACTTTAGGACTGAGGGTGAAGATGTTGCTACCATGTCTTAAGTTCTGGGTAGTTCTGTCTGGATTTTTGATATTTTTGGTAAAAATTGACATTGATTTTCAATACTGATGTACATTCATCTTGTCCTCTAAGGATAGCCTTGATTTCATCAATAGAAATGGAATCTTTCTTCAACTCCTAATATAAATAAACTTGAAAAAAGTTTCAGTTAGAAAACCTAGTTCAGAAACTAAGCTAATTTATAAGTGACCTCTATAATAATGGTATTGATAACCAGAGAATGTATTTCAAAATATCACAATATATTAAGAAGCATGACCACTTTATTTTCAAACTCAGCTATTGCATTGGAGGGGTTTATTGTATCTGTAGCATGTCACTGATTATTCCAGTTAGTTTTATAATAATTTTTTAAAAACATGTCTTTGGAATAAATAAAAATTGGTGACAGTAATTGCTACTGATTTGTTCAATCCCTTAATGCACTGTATGGTCAACATGTCACCATGATATAGTGGAATTCCCCATGCAGCATATTACTGTTATGTGATGACTGGCTTTTGAAGCAATTTTTTTTTTAGAATTTTTAATATTTATTTATTTTTTAGTTCTCGGCGGACACAACATCTTTGTTGGTATGTGGTGCTGAGGATCGAACCCGGGCCGCACGCATGCCAGGTGAGCACGCTACCGCGTAAGCCACATCCCCAGCCCTTTTGAAGCAATTTGATAATAAAGTGCTTTGATATTCTAATTGACATGGAACAAGTTTTTTCCTGCTTCCCAAATAGAATTTTGTAACCAACTTTGCTATTTTTTTAAACAGTTTGTAAGAATGTATCATTTCTTGGGGAAAGGCCATCCATCAACAACTATCATAACTGCTACTTTGTTATATATAAAATACTTATATTGAACCTGGTGGTCTAATGAGTCTTTAGGAAGAAGATTGTTTTTCAATATTATTTTTATCATGGAAATCTCAGAATCAGCTTAAGCTATAGATTTCATGAGAAAAGACTAGAGCTCTTGGTCAGAATGATATTTGGTGATGGAAACTTGTTCATAATTTATTGCTACTGTGGAAATATTTGCATTTTCTTATTTAATCTTTTACAGTTAAATATTTTGATTTGTTCTATGCCTTCAGTTTAAATTATTTCAGGACTTTTTTGGACTATGTTTTTTCAGGACTATGTTTAAATAATGGTATGATAATCATTCAGGATGGAAATAAAAGTCATCCTTTCCAAAATAAATAAATAAATAAAAATAAACTAACTAGTTAATCATTTTCTACTCAACTTTAGTATTTAAAGTCTTTGGAAAGAATTTAAAATGTACAGACCGGGCTGGGGATGTGGCTCAAGCGGTAGCGCGCTTGCCTGGCATGCGTGCGGCCCGGGTTCGATCCTCAGCACCACGTACAAACAAAGATGTTGTGTCCGCCGAGAACTAAAAAATAAATATTAAAAATTCTCTCTCTCTCTCTCTCTCCTCTCTCACTCTCTCTTTAAAAAAAATAAATAAATAAAATGTACAGACCAATTTCAAGAACATTACAAGGAAAATTCACACACCCTTCAGTCAGACTTCCCAATGACAGCATCCTCCCCAACTGCTCTGCCATTTGCGCTATCTCATGTGTATACAAGTGTACGTGCGAATGCACACACATATACAGGTTGTTTTCTTCCCCCACCCCAGCCCTGCAGCATGTTTCCTATTAAGAGAAGTGCTCTCTCACATGGTAACCTGGATGTCCCACACACATTCCAGTTTCAACAACTGGCCCAGTGATGTCCTTTATAGCACCCCTTCCCCAGTACAGGGTCAGAAGGTGTCTCATCTATGATGTCTTGGCCTTCTTGAATGTGGGATGTTTCTATAGTCTTTTAAAGGTCTTTTTGTTATTGACATTTTTGTCAAATACGATTCCTCCTCCATTTTAACAGTTTTTTATTTAGTGTTTGTCTGATGCTTCCTGTTGTCTCATGTGATGTGTTCTTGGCCAGGTGCTACATAGGTGATGCTGTAACTTCTCTGGGCTTTGTGTCAGGAGGTGTAGATGTCATCTGCCTCTGGTGACAGATGTTTATGATGATCATTTTCTTTAACCTCTAACTTGCCTCCAGTTAGCTTTTACTGCAGAAGCTGATATATCAGCAGCTACCTCCTAAGCACAGGTTAAAATAAAGGGATATTTGTGTCAAAGATAACTGCTCTCAATCTGATCAAGATTTTAGGTCTAATTTCCAGTTTATAAAACAAACGTGACATAGGACCAGACTAAACTACCTCTTAGGAAGCACCCTGGTAATCCAGAATGTACATTACCATATTATGATGGTGCCAGAGACAACCAGCTGGTCTCTTCAAAAAGCATGAGAAAAAACTGGAGATATGGGTCAAAAAGATTAATGAGATGCTTGGGTGGACTATATTTGCACAGATGTCCCCTGGTAGCACCTGCCACTCATGTCCTCTTCTGCAGTAATGGCCTACTTGAACATGGGCCCATGTGGCTCTGGGGACTCAGTGAGAAAGATGGGGAATGACTTTTATCTATCAGGATCTCAGTCTCACAGAGAGGACCTGTGTTAACAAACACATTCAGAAGGAGTCCCCAGATGATCAGCCTGTGTGTCCAGTCTTCCCAGTCACAGCCCCAACACCACACAGCAGGGACAAACCATCAGGGATACGCCTGTGTCTGAATCCCTGATCAACAAGTTCCATGAGTACAATTGTATGGTTAGTTTATGCCAACAAATTGATTTGATAGCTAAATAAAATGTGTCAGCCATAACTGCATTCTAGGGTCAAAGATTTTATTATGTAAGCCATTTTTGAATAAGTGGAAAAATGTGAATGTGGTCTGAATTCTGGATGGTGTTAGATAGTTACAGTTAAGTTTCTTAAGTGTGAGATCAATAGTGTGGTTAGATATAAGATATTTTTAGAAAACGCCTGATGAGGGGCTGGGGTTGTGGCTCAGTGGTAGAGCATTTGTCTAGCACATGTGAGGCTCTGGGTTCGATCCTCAGCACCATATAAAAACAAATAAATAAAATAAAGATACTGTGTCCAACTACAACTAAAAAGTAAATAAATATTAAAAAAAAGAAAGAAAATGCCTGATAAGGGCTGGGGATGTGGCTCAAGCGGTAGCGCGCTCGCCTGGCATGCGTGCGGCCCGGGTTCGAACCTCAGCACCACATACAAAGATGTTGTGTCCGCCAAAAACTAAAAAAAATAAATATTAAAAAAATTAAAAAAAAAAAAAAAAAAGAAAATGCCTGATAAAATATTTAGGAAAGAAGTATCATGGTATCTGTAATCTACCTTCAAATAGTTCAAAGAATAGACACAAGAAACATGGAGATGTAAACAGAGAACTAAAAGCATGTATACCAATAACATATACTGTTCACCTACCTACCACAATTAAGGTTGTGGTAGGTAGGTGAACAGTATATGCTACTTCCACTTATATATGTTTAAAGGTTTTCATAATAAAATTTTTTGGGAAAGAGGACAAATGGTTATTTATAAACCCATTTATAAATATTTTACAGAGGGAACATGAGAAGGAAAAGGGCAGAGTGGCTACTCTGAAACCAGGAAGGACCTACACGGACCATTTCCACAAGAGGCTGCCGTAAGTGTTCTTAAGTGAATCCATCATTATCCTCCATGAGGCTTATGTAAGTCACCTTTTAAAAATGTAACCAATACCTCAAATAATCAATTTACAAAAAGAAAAGGCTTATTTTGGCTCACAGTTTTGGAGATTTCAGTCCATGACCAATTGACCCTATGGCTTTGGGTCATGTGGTATAGCAATATATATCATGGTGGTTTGCACATGGTAGAACAAAGATGCTTACCTCAGGAAACAAAGACAGAGAAAAAGGAAGGGGTGGCATCCCACAGTCCCTTTGTGAAGCATACCCTCAATGACCAGGCCCCACTTAAAGATTCTACCACCTCCAAATAGTGCCACTCTGTGGAATAAGTCTTTAATTCATGGGCCTTGTGGGGGGGGGGGCACTCCAGATCAAACTACAGCAAGGCCCAAGCAAAGCCACCACAGGCTCACCATGGAAATGAACACTGGGAGCTGGGAGCCAAGACAAGCTGCTGTTCTACTAGTGGATTGAGGCAGAAGCTGTTTTCATTGGCCATGTGAGAAGAGCAGGCACTATGAGAGATGAGTTGTAGGGACTTTTCTTTGGCAAAAGCAAGGGTTTGAGATGAAGAAGGCGACAAAGAAACTCCTAGAATAAGCAAGTTCAGCAAGGCCACAGGATGCAAAATTAGCACAAAAAAGTCAACTCTATTTCTGTACATGGGCACAGCATGTACAGAAGCTCAAATCAAAAACATACTACTTCTGGTTTCAGGTCTCACATGTAAAGAGCTTAGAAATTATCACTCCCATCCTGCCAACAAGAAAAAGCTGAAAAATGGGGCTGGGGTTGTAGCTCAATTGCGGAGCACTTGCCTTGCAAGTGTGAGGCACTTGGTTCAATCCTCAGCACCACATAAAAATAAATAAATAAAGGTATTTAAAAAAAAAAAAAGGAAAAGCTGAACAAACTGAAAAGCAGCAAATCTTAGATCCATCAGAGAACTAAAGTCACAGGACAACCCAAACATTCTGAAAACTGGAGAGACCGGTATTGGGAGAGATACAATCAGTTTATCAGGAGCAGAAGGCTTCAGCAGGAAACTGATAGGAAAGCTTTATCTGTAAAGACAAATATTGGAGACTCTAGGCCTGGGCTAACCTGAGAGCTAGAGTGCCAGGGTTGGGGGCACTGTCACGGAGACTCCAATGTCTCTAAGCCTTATCAGGTTCTCACAGTTAAAATTAGAGAAAAATCCCTTCAGGCTTCCTCAGGGGAAAGTGATTGCTTCAAATTGTGTTTCTCTGAAATCCACACATTGAAGCCAGTGTTTAGGGTTGGGGATGGGGCTTTCAGGAAATAATTTAGGTTAAATGAGGTCACAAAAGTGGGCTTCTAGAAAAAAGTAGGCCCAAATCTCCATCATGTTGAATTAGGCCCCAACTTCCTTAATAAGACTCCTATAGCACAAGAATTAAAATCAAGAATCAATAAATGGGATGGATTCAAATTAAAAGTTCTTCTCAGCAAAAGAATCAATCAGTGAGGTAAACAGAGAACCTACAGAATGGGAGCAAATTTTTACCATACACACATCAGACAGAGCATTAATCTTTAGGATATATAAAGAACTCAAAAATCTTAACACCAAAAAAAAAAAAAACAAATAACCCAGTCAATAAATGGGCCAAGAACTGAACAGATCCTTCTCAGAAGATGATATACAATCAATCAACAAATATATGAAAAAAATATTCAACATCTCTAGCAATTAGAGAAGTGCAAATCAAAACTACTCTAAGATTTCATCTTACTCCAGTCAGAATGGCAGCAATTAAGAATACAAACAACAATAAGTGCTGGTGAGGATGTGGGGAAAAGGCACACTCATACATTGTTGCTGGGACTGTAAATTGGTGCAGCCAATATGGAAAGCAGTATGGAGATTCCTTGGAAAACTTGGAATGGAAACACAATTTGACTCAGCTATCCCACTCCTCAGTTTATACCCAAAGGACTTAAAAACAGCATACTACAGGGACACAGCCACATCAATGTTTACAGCAGCACAATTCACAATAGCTAAATTGTAGAACCAACCTAGAGCCCTTCAGTAGATGAATGGATAAAGAAAATGTAGTGTATATATATAATGAAATATTACTCACCATTAAAAGAGAATAAAATCATGGCATTTGCAGGTAAATGGATGGAGGTGGAGAATATTAAGCTAAGTGAAATAAGCCAATCCCAAAAAACCAAATGCCGAATGTTTTCTCTGATATGAGGGTGCTGATCCATAATGGAGATTGGCGGGATGGTAGGGGGGAACATGGGAGGTATGGATGAACTTTAGATAGAGCAAAAAGGAAGGAGGGAAAAGGAAGGGGCACAGGGGTGGGAAAGACGGTGGAATGAGATGGACATCATTACCCTAAGTACATGTATGAAGACCCAAATGGTGTGACTCTACTTTCTGAACAACCAGAGACACGAAAAATTGTGCTTTGTGTAATATAAATTGAAATGCATTCTGCTGTCATATTACAAATTAGAATAAAATTTTAAAAAGTGGGCTTCTTATATAATATGATTAGTGCAATTATAGACAGCAAGAGAGAAATTTCTCTCTTTAAGCCTTGTGAGGACATGGTGAGAAGCCAGGACCAATGTCCCTTGATCTCAGACTTCCAGCCTCTAGGACAGTAAGAAATAAGTATCTGTTGCTCAAGTCACTCAGTGTATTTTGTGAAGCAGCCCATGCTAACTAAAATGGTGACTAGATAGAAGGACACCCAGAGGATATTGTTTTCAGGCCCTAAGGAAAATAACTCCCTAGAACTTAATTGACCTATGGAAAGGAAAATACTGAACTGTACCCCCTCCAGCCTGCCCATCTCAGTACATAGCCAACAGAATGTCAATAATACAAAATACTCAAAACATGAAACGTTGGCAAGGATGTAGAGAAACCAGATCATATATACGTGCTGGTAAGAGTATAAAATGTTACAGGCATGCTAGGAAACAGTTTCGGAGTTTCTTATAAAAATAAATGTGTTGGGCACAGTGGCACATGCCTGTTACCCCCAGAGACATGGGAGGTTGAGGTAGGAGGATGGCAAGTTTGAGACTGACCTGGGCAACTAAGCAAGACCCTGTCTCAAAAAAAAAAAAAAAAAAAAGTGTTAGAGATATACCTCCATGAAACAAACAAAAAAAAAACTAAACATGTGGCTACCACACAACTTAGTTATTATTGTCTTAGGGGTTTATCCTGGTAAAACAAAAACTTATGTTCACACAAAAACCAGAGTAACAATATTTGTAGCAGCTTTATTTGTAATAGCCCAAACTTGGAATCAGTCATATATCCTTCAAAAGTTTGAGGCCGGATAGCCTTCAAAGTTTGAGGCTGACCTGGGCTAAGCCAGACCCTGTCTCAAAATAAAAAATAAAAAGGGTTAGAGATATACTTCAATGAAGCAAACAAACAAATAAAAACAACCAAACATGTGACTACCACACAACTCAGTCATTATTGTAATGTGAAAACAAACTGTTGTATGTCTGTTCCACAGGAACTACTCAGCAACAAAAACAACTACTGATACACACAACACTTGGATGACTCTTCAAGGAATTATGATAGGTAAAAAAGACAATCCTAAAAGTCACATTCTATATAATTCTACTTGTATAATATTTTGAAATAAAAGTTTAGAAACAGGACATTTTAGTGGTTGTCAGAATTAGGTGGGCAGGGAGAAAGCTGGCATGGTCATAAAAGGGCAACACTAGGAATGCCCATGATGTTAGAAATATTCAATATCTTGACTGTGGTGGTGGATACAGAAACCTACACAGATGATGAACTCAACATACACACATACATAAGAGTACACAAGTAAAACTGGATAAATCTAAATATGATCCATGGATTTAATTGATGTCAATATCTTGGCTGTGATATTTATTATAGGCTGAATTGTGTCCTCTACCCAGAGTCATATGTCTTAACCCCTGACACTTCAGAATATGAATGTATTTGGAGATGGGTCTTGAAAGAGGTTATTAAGGTAATGAGATCATATAGATAGGCCTTAATCCAATATGACTGGCAACCTTATATGAAGAGGAGATTAGGACACATACATGTACAGAGGGACAACTATGTAAACAAAGAAGGAGAAGGTACCATCTTCAAGCCAAGGAAAGAGACCTCAGAAGAAACCAACCCTGTAGGTACCTTGATCTCAAACTTTTAGACATCAAAATTGTGATGAAATGAATTTTTATTATTTAAACCCTCATAGTCTGTAATATGGAATTTTGACAACCCTAAAATACTAACACAGATATTGCACTATTGTTTTGAAAAATGTTACCACTGGGGAAAACTAAAGTGTATAAGGGATTGTTCTGTATTTCTTATAAATATGTATGAATCTATAATTATTAATAACAATTTTTTAAAAAGCCAAGGATAACACATTCTAGGTTGATTGCTTATTCCTTAATTAGTCTTAATTAAAAGACAGGAAGAAGAACAAAGTACAAAATGCATTTTTGTATTGGGGGCAGGAGGAGGATCAGCATGGGAGGTGAAAAAAACATTTATACACAGAGTAAGATATAATGATCACATAATAAGTAACCATAATGAGGGTGATGGAAATCAGATATCTCATTGGAGAAATGGGTTACAAATACAAAAAAGGAGAAAACTAGCATTATCCCTAAGATGTTGGGTGCAAATTGCAGATATGGGTTTGAATTCATAGTTTTCAATATAGAGGTAAATAAATAGACATACTTGAAACTATATGCATATGTATAAACACATACATGTCCTAGCTGTATCCACTAACATCTCCTGGAAGCAGCATACCCCAGGAACAATGAGCACATCCAGTGCCATCGAATGGTCTAAAGACCATTCTAAAGATTATCCTTGGCTAGAAGTAACCAAGGGCTCCCTGGAGAAATAGCAGACTCCAAGGCTGGAGCAGGGGAAATATGACTAGAACCCAGAACATCTTGGGTTACCAGAAAGTAAGGAAGTACTCAAAGAACGATTAGGACCTATCCAAAGAACATAAGATGCTACCTACCAAGGGCTCCCATTGCCCAAATCTGAGACAATTTGAGCATCAAAATAAATACTAATTGTAATATATTATAACCCATCAAATCATTATATGATACAAATCACTCAATAAGTTAATGGGAGAAGAATACCAATTAATAATATTAAGACGGGGAGATTAGCTATCATAACTGTAACTGATTCCACCAAAATACAAAAGGCTGCCAAAATTAGGGAGTGAGAGGTTGATAAAGAGCAGGATATTTACATAATATCAAAGCTTCTCCCTGTTAAATATGAATTACAAAGGGAAAAGTAACTGTGGAGAGGCTCAGTCAACACCACCTTACCCAAGCAATCAAAGTGTTCAACAAAGGGACAAAACATTGTGTCTCTGAGAGGATGAAATGGGGATATAGCATCACTTCTGAGTTGTTCCTACCCAAAACAGAGAATCTGACTTATCACAAGGAGCTATTAGACAACTCAGATGGAGGGACATCCTCATAGTGGCCACCTGCAATCTTGAAAATGTCAAGGTCTTAACAATCAAAGACAGACTAATATAATATAACTAATATAATATAACTGCCAACATTCCAGACACCTGCTAAACCAAAATGGGGTGAGTGGGTTCCTATGCATGCCAGTACCTGATTTTGAGGGGGAAGTAGGGACTGGCAACTCTCTCTCTCACATCTTTTAGAAAAAAGCTCTCTACTTCCTTTTTGTAAGTGTGAGACTATTCCAGGATAATAACAACAACAAAAAAAAGGCTTCATGCCAGTCATCAATACTTGACCTGTATGTTGAGTTCTTCCATTTCAAGGCAGGTCTTTTCTTTGTCTCTCTTTAAATCTTCAATTTCCTTTCTGTTGAAAAAGCAAAATAAACAACATCATTTCTGACTAACCAGTGTCTTTTCCTTGGCTATCACCCACTATGACATTACAGCTTGAATTTGTAGTCACAGAAGAGATTCTGTCTGTCCTGGGTCTTCCACAGCCCCAGGACACCCACTGCCACGGTGTCTATGACAATACTACTGAGGCTGCTGGTGATGATGAGGAGGGAGGAGCCAGTCCAATCCCAAATCAGGGAAAATTTAGAAATGTGAAATTGCTCAGATATATAGGCAGCTGCCGCTATTGTATGAATAAACAGCACCTGTAAAATTCCTTAGTCACACATACTAATATTTCTTTTTCTGCAAAACATGTAACTTATTCACACTCAGCAGCATGAAGACCCAAGCAGTCTTACTACTACTGAGGTTTGTTGCTAAAGGGTCCTGGCAAAACACAGAGAGAAAAAAAGAATTTTGTTTATTTAAATTTTTATTTGTTATTTTTAGTTATATGTAACAGTAGAATCCATTTTTGATATAATTATATAAGCATGGAATATACGTTATTCTAATTAAGATCCCAGGCATGTGAATGTACACAATATTGAGATTCACTGTGGTGTATTGTTATATGCACATAGGAAACTTATATTAGAATCATTCTACTGTCTTTCCTAATCCTGTCCCCACTCCCTTCCTTTCACTCCCCTTTGTCTAATCCACTGAATTTCTATTCCCCACCCCACTAAAAAAAGAATTTTAGACTGTGGAATTGCTATAACATAATAGTAACTACTCTAGCAACATCACAGTAATTTATCAAACCAGAACCACATTCTCAGCATTTTAGAGCTGAGCTCATCTTGAAATTCATAGTTGGGAAAAAATAAAAAAGAATAAACGAATTGTCCTTGGATGCAGTTACAGTAGTGACAGCAGAAAGCCACTCTCACCCTGCAGACTCTCCCCTTCTCTGGTGCACACGTCCCTGCCCTGCCTGTCCCATCTCCAGCCTTGACTCACTGACATTGATATACCAGCAATGAACCTTGAGGAAATGCACAGCTGAAACCATTTATGAGAACATAACCAGATAGACTCTCCTTACTCAGGAAGGCCCTAGTAGCACTTCCCACCCCTCCAAAAACACTCACTGTCCCCCACGCCTAATTGTGACATGGAGCATTTCTGTATAGGTGAGAAGTGTCTGTATGTCAGTTTTGAGGGCTGTGTCCTGGAGTTGTGGATGTGGAGCCAACCATGCAGCAGCATGCATACGCTCTGTCCCCACTTCTGAGACAAAGGAGCATATACAGTGGCTGCCAACCTGTGGTGGGAAGTCAGAATCCCCTATGCCTATCAGATCTGTTCAGAAGTCCACAAGTTCATCCACGTAGGTCTTTCTGGAATGAGGTTTATCTGCCAGAATCTCCCACTTTCTATATCAATCCCTGCTAAGCTCATTCTAGAGACAGATACAGAGGCCTCTGTCTTGTCAATGTGGGCGAACTACTGAGACATGCCTTACCTCTGTGCATCATTTGTACTCTCTGCAGCTTCAAGTTCCTGCTGAATATTTCCCAGATCATTTTTCAACAATATGTTTTCTTCAGAAATCCTCTGAAACTCGATTCTGCATGAAAAATTGAAAAAAGCCTGGTGAGAAGGAGCTGAAAATTGCAGTCTTCATTCCCTCCCTGGAGGTGATGCAGGGTATTTTTTTGCCTTTTCTCTTCTCCAGTGGTAACATGCTCTGACATGCATCTCCTGTGAGCATCTCACAGGAGCACCACTGTCTTAGCTTCAAAACTTCACTTTATCAACAGCCCATGAATGCAATCAGCACCATTATTTTGTTTACCTTTCGGGGCAGCTGACATTTCACCACTTCCACCTGAATATGGATATGGGTACTGGCTTCTATTGCCAAGTGCTAGGGGTAAGTCCTCAGGGATGGCAAAGGATATTCATCCCTGGCCAGTGAACTGCAGCCAGAGCTAAGAAGCACAAGGAATCAGACCAAACTACAAAGGCATACTTTCTCTCTTGTGAGAGTTCACCCATCCCACACCCTCACAGCAGCTCTGGAAGGAAATGCTTAGGAAAATTCCATGTCAATTCACAGAGAGATACCTGACAGAAGGTGGCCCCTCATGTGGGAACCATCTTGGGACATCAACTAACACCACTGATTTAAGAAAGATAAAATTTACTGATACAGATCATTAAAGAGGCATCTTAAAATTCATACTTGATGCCTGGAGGATTTATTAATATGCGGGAGTCTAGCTGACATTTACTTCCCCTGGTAGGTCTCTATCTGGATTTAGCCTCCCATTTTTTTTTCAAATTAAGAACACATCTCTGAGTTCATTTTATCTATGTTGCTTATAGCATTAAGCCTATGTATCCCCTTAACATAACTTCCTATATGTCATGATAGACTAAGAGAAGAATAAAGAAATAGAAGTCTCTGGAATTTAAAAAGTAACAGGAAGGGGAACTGAACTGATCAAATTATATTGTTATATTATATGCCTCTACAAATATGCAACAATCAATCCACTATTATGTATAATTATAATGCACCAATAGTTTTTTTTTTTTAAAGCAGCAAAGGGTTTCATGCAAGAGAGCAAAACAAATTATATCTGCTTTGAAGCTACCACTCTGTCTCCAGAATGGAAAACAAAGTGATTGAATGCAAGTGGAGTGTGTGGGGGGTCTACTTCCAGGAGCCCAGGAAAACTGAAGGCAGCCTCTCCACACCCTCAAACTCCTCAGAAACAATGAAACCTGTGTAGGCCTGAGTGTGCACTGTGTGACTATCCTCACAGAAGGCAACGGAAACTCCCAGGAATCCCCCAAACAAAATGAAAAACCGGAAGCTGAAATGAAAGCTGAGTGGGAAGCTACAAAGGTGGGTGACCCTGCAATGAATATACCAGCACCACTATCAGCAGGGACACCTGTTTTTTTTTTTTTTTTTTACCTTCTCTGTATTTTATACTTTAAATATCATAGCAATTCTATCAAACAGAACAAGACCTGGACAGTCAGGGCTCTGAAAGGAGGTGCAAGGGGTCCCAGATGAGTATCTCCCTACTTCTCTGCAAAAGCAATACAAAACCCTGTGCAGAAAAGCATCCCCTTAGGGCTACCAAAATTCCCAGAGATTAACAAAGTAAATATGAGCTCATAATCACAGAACACCCAAACATACATGGAAAAAAAAAAAACCCATGAGATACAGCAGAAGTAAAAACTAAACAGAACAAAACCAAACAAGGAAAAAAAATTAGGGGGCTGGGGATGTGGCTCAAGCGGTTAGCGAGCTTGCCTGGCATGCATGTGGCCCGGGTTCGATCCTCAGCACCACATACAAAGATGTTGTGTCCGCCGAGAACTAAAAAATACATAAATAAATAAAATCTCTCATATCTCTCTCTCTCTCTCTCTCTCTCTCTCTCTCTCAAAAAACTCTCTTCATCACTTTAAAAAAAATTAGATCCTCTAGGAACTTTAGATATTAGAATTATCAGACACAAACTAAAAATAAATATTATACAATTTTACAAAAATTAAGGATGGAAATTTAAAAAAATGAACAGGCCATAAGACGACATCATGATCAGATAGGTTCAAACAGAATCTTTAGAAACAAAAAGTCAAATGTTTATAAAAACTCACTGAATGAGTTTAAACAGATTAAAGAAGTAACTGACCTGGAATACAGAGATATTGGGTGTGTGGGGGGATAAGATAACCTGGGTGTGGTACAGAGAAAAGAGAAAGAAGATGGAAAAATATAAGAGAAGTTGATAAAGGAAGGAAAAAGCAGAAAAGATCTAACATCATATATCTAATTAGCACTATGAATGAAGTAGCAGTTTGTGTGTTGTAGAGAGCCATTTTGCTGTGCTGCCTTGTGTGGGCGTGAGCCTAATTCTTGGGCTGAGACCCAGTTCTTTGTTTTCAGCCACTCCCTAGAATACAATGTATCAATTGTCCAGCTCCTGGAACAAACTGTTTTCAAGAAGTGCTTGTTGCTTTGCACAAGCTGGAGCTGGGTGTCTCTTGCATTATGTGCAAGTGCTGGGTCTATCATTCTATTGGCTGCTGCTGTGTTGCTATGCACTCTTTGTCCAATGGTGTACGAGCAGGGCTGCAGCTGAAGTATATAAGGGGTGGTTTTTTCGGGCCCGGGGCCCTTTTTCTCTCATCTATACCTCATGGAAGCTTCCAATAAAGTGTGTTAAAGAAGAATCCTGCTGTTGTCGTCTTTCCTGCCGGCGGGTAGACGCGACAAGTGGTGCCGAAACCCGGGAGAATCAGAACTTTCAGTCGACAGGAGTGGTGCACCGATCGTCCGTGAGTGGACCCCTCGTCCCGGAGTGGACCCCTCGTCCCGGAGTGGACCCCTCGTCCCGTGAGTGGACCCCTCGTCCCTGAGTGGACCCCTCGTCCGTGAGCGGACCCCTCGTCCCCGAGAGCGGGACCCCGTAGGCCTCATATTTTATTGCAGCTGCAATGTGTGCTTTCACTTTTGTTTTCTGTGTTCTTTTTGTCGTCTGTGTCTTTTGTTTTCTGTGTTTTTCTTGTTGTTGTGTCAGGGGTGCCGCACCTTCAAGTCCGCTTTTCTCGGCCCTAGATGGTCTGTTACGCTCCAAGGGCCTGAAAGTGAAGCATAGCACTTTACAGAGATTGGTGCAATGTGTTGCTTCGGTATGGTTCTCTGCTTGTGGTTTCTCTGTCGCCTTAAGGCCCGCAATGCTCATGATAAGGCTATGCTCACACAAGCTCTTGCAGCTTTAGAAAATGGCAACTCACCTCAAGTTTGGCTTGCGCAAATTAAACAGTGAATCTTTGACATGGTCGTTGCACCCCAAGTTTACGGACATTGCACTGGGAACGACATGTCTCTTCTTGCTATTCTCTTAGTGTTGGAAAGCCCTTACACTCTGCCGGCTTTACTGCCATTGCACGCAGATGGGTTTCCACACTAGTGCTTTTCTATCGCTTTAGGACCCGTGCCTTTCTTTTAGGGTGTTGCCAACTTGTTTATCGTTGTATTTCTATACAGCCACAGTTCAGCCTCAGAGACCTAATAATGACTGGCTGAGTAGATACCATTAAACGCCTTGGCAACAACGAGCTGATCTTGTAGTACCCAGAGACGGGCAACTTTCACGCTTGCACTGCAACCTAAGACAGGGGAATGGGGCCTCCCCAAGGACGGGTAAGCAATGTAAGGGCAGTGAACGACCTAAGACAGGGGCTACTTGATTCCCTTTGACGTGCAACAAACAAAAGGAAAACACTGCTGGCAGTGGATTCCCCCCGGCCCCCAGGGCTTGGATCCAGCCCTGAAGTTTATGCACGTCAAGGAGGCCAGCTCACAAGGCCTTGTAAGATCTGTGGTGTCTGTTTTCATATTCAGCCAATACCGGTCATGCGGGAACGTCCTGACCTGCTTGGGTCTGATAAGGTTCCTGGTTGAAGGCTTAGTATGAGTAATGGCAATTCACCTCTACTCTTGCCTGTATTGTTTTTAGAAAACAAAAGGGGGGAACTGTAGAGAGCCATTTTGCTGTGCTGCCTTGTGTGGGCGTGAGCCTAATTCTTGGGCTGAGACCCAGTTCTTTGTTTTCAGCCACTCCCTAGAATACAATGTATCAATTGTCCAGCTCCTGGAACAAACTGTTTTCAAGAAGTGCTTGTTGCTTTGCACAAGCTGGAGCTGGGTGTCTCTTGCATTATGTGCAAGTGCTGGGTCTATCATTCTATTGGCTGCTGCTGTGTTGCTATGCACTCTTTGTCCAATGGTGTACGAGCAGGGCTGCAGCTGAAGTATATAAGGGGTGGTTTTTTCGGGCCCGGGGCCCTTTTTCTCTCATCTATACCTCATGGAAGCTTCCAATAAAGTGTGTTAAAGAAGAATCCTGCTGTTGTCGTCTTTCCTGCTGGCGGGTAGACGCGACAGTGTGTAGTTTTTTTTTTTAACAGTACAGTCAAAAGCTGTCCTTCAGTCCTTTGAATATGTTCTTTCAGTATCAGATTCTATTGTTAACTTGTATCAGCTACTCTAATAGTTCCTTTGAATATGTAATCATTTATCTGCTGCTGCTATAACAAATGACCAAAAACCCAGAGGCTTAAAAAAACAGATTTGTCATCTTAAAGTTTTGGTAGTTAGAAGAATAAAATGAGTCTCATTGGGCTAAAAGCTAGCACTGAGCTTTTAGCCCTACATTCAAGCCCTTTTAATCTTTTATTTTGATATAGGGTCTCACTAAGTTGTCCAGGCTGGCCTTGAACTTGGGATCCTCCTACCTTTGCCTCCTAAATCAGTGGGATTTCACACATGCACCACCATGGCCAGGGAGAGGTAGTATTTTAAGAGCAATGGCTGAGGAACTTTCATAAGACAATATCCCAAACATTCTAAATAATAATGTTTTCTAAATAGGATAAACAAAAAGAAAACTCTTTTTCCACAACTTAACAATTCCATTCCTAGGTACATAACGACATAAATTCTTCAAAAGACATGTACAAAACTTTCATCACAGTACTATATTGACAGCCCCGAACCAGAAACTATTGAAATATCCATCAACAGATGAAAAAAATAAACAAACTGTAGTATAATCACCTAACAGCATACTACATAGTAATACCAATGAACGAATTATACCTATAAGCAAAAATAGGGGCAAAGAAAAATATGAGCCAAGAAAATCAGATGCAAGAGAGTATATACTACATGAAGAAAAAAGAGAAAAAAATTAATCACTGTTGTTAGAATTTGGGCTAGCAGTTTACCCACTTATGGAGGTGGGCTTTGATGTGTTCTGTTTCTTGCTCTGACTGCTAGTAACAGAGATATTGGGTGTGTGTGGGGATAAGATAACCTGGGTGTGTTCAATTTGTTGAAAATTCTCTGAACTGTACATATGTGCATTTTTCTTATGTATATTACACTTTAACATAAAGCTAAAAAGAAAGAAATATATACCAAAGGTAAAATGCCAAAGATACAGAATATTTTAGAAGCAGCCAAAAGACAAAAGTCAAATCACCTGCTGTGGTAGGCAGAGTAATAGCCTCTAAAAGATGCCCACATCCTTGTTCCTGTCCTCACAACTTGTGGACATGTAACATCATATAGCAGAGGGGATCAAGGCTGCTACCTAAGTGACCTTACATAGGTCATCATGGATTATCTGGGTGGCCCCAGTGTAATCACCAAGATCCTTAAAAGTAGAAGGCAAGGCAGAAGAGTCAGCATCAGGGTCATGTGATGTGGGAAGGGCTTGACCCACCATCCATGGCTTTAAAGATAGAAGGGGGTATGAATCTGAAAGTGAGCAGTCTCTAGAAGTTGGAAAAAGCACAAGGGATTCCCTGTAGAATTTCCAGAAAGGAATGCAGTCTTGCTAGCACCAGCACCTGGCTTTTAGCCCAATGAGACTTATTTTACTCTTCTAACCATCAAAACTTTTAGATGACAAATCAGTGTTGTTTTAAGTCCCTGGGTTTTTGGTCATTTGTTACAGCAGCAGCAGATAAATGATACATATTCAAAGGAGCTATTAGAGTAGCTGTCACAAGTTAACAGTAGAATATAATACTGAAAGAATATGTTCAAAGGGCTGAAGGACAGCTTTTGACTGTTAATCTGGATTTGTATTTCTAGGAATACTATTTTTAGAAAATGAAGAAAAGTTTAAGACATTTTTTCAGGTAATCAGAAAGTGAGGAAATCTACTCCAAATAATTTCCTTACTAACTTCCTTCTGAAGAAAGATCATGGTCCCATAGGGCAAGCATGTGATACAAGGAGTTAACAAACTTCCTGAGGTGCTATAGGCTGAGAAGCATGCAATGCTACCATATTGCAATTACACCTAAAATGTTTCAACCAAATCTGAGAAAAAGTAAGTATGTGAACTAATGGCCATCATGCCAAATGTCTTCATTCTTCAGAACTTTATGTCCAAATTCCTACAAACAATCTCCCAAAATAGACTTACAAAGACAGAAAACTAGAACAGATCTACAACTAGTATGGAGAGTGCATCAACAACTAAAAACATTGTAACAAAGAGTTCAAGAGTAGATGGCTTCACTGGTGAGTTCTATCAAACATTAAAAAAAATTAATACCAATTCATCTTAATCTCTTCCCAAAATTGAAAAGGAGGAAAGTGAAAGGAAATTAGAAATTGTTGAGTTTGGAAGTCTAAACTCATTCAATGAGGTCAGCATTATCCTGATACCAAAGCCAAAGACACAAGAAAACTACAGGCCAATAACCCTTAGGAAGAGTGATAGTACAAACCTCCACAAAATACTAGCAAAAGTCAATGCTTAATGGGTACAGTTTCTGTTTGAGATAATGAAAGTTTTGAAAGTACATAGTGGTGAGTGTTGGACAACACTGTGAATGTTAAATACCAATCAATAGTATGCTTAAAAATGGTTAAAATGACCAATTTCATGGTGTGTATATTTTTAACATGATAAAAAAATATCAATGTCTGGGCTGGGAGGTCCTGGGTTCCATCTCCAGAATCAACACTCCCCCCACCCCGCACAAACAAAAAGATTGTATCAAAGTTAAATTTCTCATGTATGGGGCCAGGCACAGTGGCGCACACCTGTAATTCCAGTGGCTTGGGAAGATGAGGCAGGAGGACTGTGAGTTCAAACCCAGCCTCAGCAAAAGTGAGGCACTAAGCAACTCAGTGAGACGCCGTCTCTAAATAAAATACAAAATAGGGTTGGGGCTATAGCTCAGTGCCCCTGAGTTCAATCCATAGTATCCCCCCCAAAAAAAATTCCCATGTATGTACCATAACCATATGGTGGATATAATAATATTATGGAAGAGAGTGTCTTTGTTCTTACAAAATAACATGCTGAATTATTTAGCAGTAAAGTATCATGATGTCTGTGTTTACATCAAATGATTCAGGACACCCCTCTGCAACAAAAAAAAAAAGTTGTGTGTGGAAAGAGAAAGAGACATAGTGAAGATACAGGGGATTCACTCTGGCCCTGAGCATGTGCAGACCATTTCTGCTGTTCTCTATACTGCAGGCACAGATTCTCTCACAAACCAAATCTGATCAGGTACCTCTCTGGATTTTGCTTTCTCTTGTGATAAAGGGCCCAGGCTTCCCCACAGCCTTCAAAATCCATGTTTGACCCTTGACTAGAATGGGAACCTGCTGCTACAGTGGGCTCAGGGAAGGTAGCACATGTTTATCTAGAAGGGGCAGCAAGGCCACTATGCTGGGAATTGTGATCAAGGGCTAACTTGGCTGGGATTGGGGCAAGACCTACCCTTTCAGAACAGGAGCCAGGTCTGGGGCCAATATTGGGTTAGGGATTCCTTGGGAGCTCAGGGGTACCTCTGAACTGCTGAGCCCTATGGACTCCTTCAGGCTTCCCAATCTTGTGTGAGCTGGTCCCTCAGTTGCTCTGCACACAGGTGATCCTCCCTTGTAATCACCTTCCCCTGAAGACACCAGCCTCTTTCCCCCGCTCCTCCTTCTCAGAGCCCTTTCTTCCCTAGCCCTACTTTGTTTCTTGCAGGAGGCAGTATTAAAAGCTCCTTAAGTACCCACCTCCCACCTTCTCCCATGATGCTCAGTGGCACTTCCTGGGCATCCAGTGATAGCCACTTGATCCATCTCTGACTTCCCTGCCCACCCATAACCTCTGTCAATTTGGCCTCCAAACTTCTGTCCAACAACTTTCTGAACCTTTGCAGCCATCATTCTGAACAGCTCTAACAATCACCTCCTCGCCACACTCCCCATGCACTCCTGCCTTCACTGTCCTGCAATCTGCTGTCCTCCTGACAACAGTGGGCCAGCTCAGGCCCCAGCACTTTGTTTTTGGAAAACACTCCTGTGAGAGCTGGCTAGTATCCACCAAAGCCTTTGCAGAGCCCCTACTGCCCTGTCTCCTCATACACCAAGTCCCTCTGACCTGGTTCTGCCTGTTCCCCTGTGCCTAAGGCAGGCAGGGCAGCCTCAGGGTTGCTTTGACATGAGGCCTGAACCTACATGCACTCCTAGGGCTTCAATCCACAACAATTATTTATTTGTCTTCCCCTGGGCTTTTACTACATATATCCATGCCCTTGGAAAATGCAAACATTTGAGCAGCATGACCTTTAAGTTTTCTTCATCCTTAAAACGTGACATACTTCTTTATAACACTGGGATATGCAACAAGTGAAGTGCCCTGTAGGGTAAGAGCTCTAAACATTTGTTCTGCTTTACCTACAATCTCTTCCCAGCCTGGCATGCTGCAGAGACCCAGGTGACACTGTCCAGTGCCAGGATGGGACATGTGGGACAGCAGAGGGGACAAGGGCAGCCTTCCAGAATTCAGGTCCAGGAAGGTTACAGCTCTCAGGCTTGGAGGCCAAGAGTAGATAAAACTTTGAGAATGGTCACAGGGGACAACAGAGTAGGATTCATGAAGCTGAACTACTGTGTGCTATTGTCTATGATGTGTCCATACATGGAGGCAACATCTAGAGTGATCACAAAGGAAAGGCATAACACTATGTTCACTATGACCCTCCTTGGACATGGTGCCACCTCTACTTCATCAATGGGGCTATCCAGAAATCAGGGCAGTGAGAACAAGGCTACATCCCTAAGAGGCAAAGGTGTGCGACAAAACAAAACAAAACAAAACAAAACAAAACACCTGAATGGTGAGGAACAGCCCTTTGGGCCAGCAAGGGGCAAGGGTAGCCCTTGAGGTTGCTGGCCTTCCAGCTGATGATCAAGTTTTCTTTCTTAAATTGGCTGGTATGGTGACATTTATTTCTTGGCACTGGGAATGGAACCCAGAGCTTCACACATGCTAAGCCAGTATTCTATTACTGAACTACACCCCTACTCCCACATCTTTTTTCTCCTAAAGGAAGTAACCTGTCCATCATCCTCCCAATGTACACACCAACTGGAATACAGATATCATCACTCCTATGTGACTATGCCCACTACTGGGACACACCATGTCTGCTTTGTCAGTGTTACTGACATGGACAAGAGCCATGGACAATAACTTCCTGAAGCCTGTTTCCACAGGACTGGACATCTTGTAGGTGTGCATATGGAGACTAATGGAACTAAATGACAGCAAGCATGGAGCATGTCATGGAACAGCATCATGTGCTTGCACAGGGATGTTCAAGTGTCCATAAACATCTTCTGGGCAGGGAACCAGGTGAGGGGCCCTCAAAGCCATGCTCTGCAGCTCTGGAAAAGCCAGCAGTCACTGCAGTGTGCAGGCCAAGGACAGTGCCTAGTACACACAGGAGGAGCTGTCGTCCCTCACCCCCTGCCTCTCAAACTCAGCAAGCAGAGGCCTCACAGATGATCCAGGACCAACCACAGACCTTGTTCTGTTAGGCAGAGATAGAAATACCAGAGCCTGCTGAGCTGCTCAGGAAAGCACTGCCCTGCCTCTCCTCTGCACACCTGCTGAGCACCCAGTGACCAGAAATGCCTGGGGCAGGGCTCATGATGGCCACATAGGTGCAAGGTTACAGAGTTAGCCTATCTGTGAGCTCGCCAGTGGGGAAGGACTATGTAACAGTCACTAGTGAGAGGCTACTGGGTTTAGTTCTGCATTTTAAGAATAGAAAAAACGAGATCAATCAACATGGCGGCGGGCGCGGAGAGATCAAGTCTCTGACCTCTTCAGCTGTGCGGGCATAGGGAGTCGTAAACCGTCGAAATGCTGTTTCATCAGGATCACTAGGCAATGCTGAGCTGACGTGGATCTGGAGCGAACAGTCTGGGCCTCTCAGAACACATACAGAGCCCGGATCGGCTGAATTCAAGCTCCCATTCGCCTGCTTCTCGCAGACAAACTGCTGTGACTCAGCACTAAACGATCCCGCTGAAACAACTGGTCGGCCCTTCTGATCCTACGAAGGTTAATGCCAATCGAGCCTTCATAGGCAGTGGCCACAGGATTGAAACGGGGCTTGGGAGAGACAGTCAGGATCCACCCGTTGCATTGGTCACTCGGCAAATGGAAACAAACTGTCACCGTTTGCATGGGATTCCACCATGGCAGAGGACTGACATCACCAGAATGCGGCGGAGGAGATAACTTCATTGAAACCAGCGGCTACAGGTGTGTAATCCCCTAGCCTTCCCTCTCCACACATCGGGGAAACCTTAAGGGCCCCTCCCATCTCTCCCGTGAGCGCGATAGCCAGACCAAGGGAATCAGGAGTGGCACGGGACCCGCGGCGTGGAACTCCCGGCTACCACTCCCAACAGTGCTGACAACTGAGGTCTCTTGCACCAGCTTCCGGGGGTGTGCCTACCGGAGGGTAAGCAAAATTCACTGAGGATTCTCAGCCCCAAGCTCTACAAACTTAGGGTCTGAGGGAATGGCAAACTGGGAGAGTGTGCCCAGGCGTTCATGAAATCAGGGCTCCCGGGAGCAGCAGACCTGGCGTGTAGCCAGTATTGTGGTGAGCGTCACCAGTGAGCGGGGCCTGACTTGAGGAAAAGTGGGGAAGCGACTAGACACAAGAGAAGGCCCTAGGCACTCAGGATTGGAGATCCGCCCAGTCTGGGAGGAAGAGCTGCTGCACAGTGATTGGTTCCCGCATATTGTTCCCGGTGGGCACAGCTACACCTACTGGAAGAGAAGTTAATCAAACTCTAAGACTGCATTTATTAATTTTTTTTTTAATTTGGGTTCTTTTTTTCATTTTCATTTGTTTTCTTGTTTTTAAAATTTTTTCTATTTTTTAATTTTAATTTTATTATTATTATTATTTTTTAATTTATTTTTCTTTTTTTATTTTCTATTTTTTTCTTTTGTCTTTTCATTTCTTTTCAATTTTCTTATTCCCCCTTCCTTGAATTCTACCTGCCTACTCTCATTCTCATTAGTGACTTCTTCCCTTCCATTTTAATACCTTTCCTCCCAAGCATCAAATAAATTTATAGGAGTAAACAGTAACTCAGCAGTCAAACAGAACAAGAAGTAACATGAGCAGCATGAAAAAGCAAGGAAGAAAAGGAGTACAAACAATGCAGGACAGCCGAAATATTCAGGAGGACCTAGAGTCATCAGAAAAATGGTCATATAAAGAACTCAAGGAACACCTTAGACAGATGGAATGGAACATCAAAGAGGATACGAGACAGCAAATCCAAACAACGAAAGACCACATTAAAAATGACTTACATAAACAGATAAAAGAAGAAGTTAAGCATCTTTATCAGGAGATAGAGATTATAAAAAATAATCAAACAATAATTCTAGAAATGAAGGAAACGATAAACCAAATTAAAAACTCAATTGAGAGTATCACTAACAGAGTGGAGCAAGTAGAAGCCAGAATGTCAGATAATGAAGACAAAATATATCATCTTGAAAAGAGTCTAGCCAACTCAGAAAGGCTGGTAAAAAATCACGAGAAAAACATCCAAGAGTTATGGGATAACATAAAAAAAAACAAACTTACGAGTCATTGGGATAGAAGAAGGTACAGAGATTCAAACCAAGGGAATGAGTAACCTGCTGAATGAAATAATTACAGAAAACTTTCCAGAAATGAAAAAGGAAACGGATATTCAAATTGTAGATGCATACAGGACACCAAGCACACAAAATCACAGTAGACCAACGCCAAGACACATTGTTATGAAGATATCCAATATACAGAACAAAGAGAAAATATTAAAAGCTACAAGAGAAAGGAGACACATTACATTCAGGGGTAAACCAATAAGGTTAACAATGGATTTTTAATCACAGACGCTGAAAGCAAGAAGATACTGGAACAACGTATTTCAAACACTGAAAGACAATGGATGCCAACCAAGAATTATGTATCCAGCAAAATTAAGCTTCAGGTATGACAATGAAATAAAAATCTTTCATAATAAACAAAAGTTAAAAGAATTTGCGGGGCTGGGGATGTGGCTCAAGCGGTAGCGCGCTCGCCTGGCATGCGTGCAGCCCGGGTTCGATCCTCAGCACCACAAACAAAGATGTTGTGCCTGCCAAAAATTAAAAAATAAATATTAAAAAAAAAGAATTTGCAGCCAGAAAACCAGCATTGCAAAGCATTTTGAGCAAAACACTACACAAGGAAGAAATGAAAAACAATAACCAAAACCATCAGTGGGAAGTGCCTCGGTAAAGACAGAGGGCGAGGGGAAAGATAATCATGGAGAAACAAACTAAATTTTTTTTAAAAAAGGATAAATAATCAAACATGGCTGGAAGTACAAACCATATATCAATAGTAACTCTAAATGTTAATGGCTTAAACTCTCCAATAAAGCGACATAGGCTGGTATCATGGATTAAAAAAACAAATCCAACAATATGCTGCCTCCAGGAGACACATCTGATTGGAAAAGACATACACAGGCTGAAGGTCAAAGGTTGGGAAAAAATATACCACACACACGGTCCTCGTAAGCAAGCAGGGGTGGCCATTCTCATATCAAATAAAATCGACTTCAAGACTAAGATAATCAAAAGGGATAAGGAAGGACAGTATATACTGTTAAAAGGAACCATTCACCAACAAGACATAAAAATTATCAATATTTATGCACCAAATAATGGTGCTGCGACGTTCATAAAACAAATTCTCCTCAAGTTCAAGAATCAAATAGACCACAACACAATAATTATGGGTGACTTCAACACACCTCTCTCACCATTGGACAGATCCTCCAAACAAAAGTTGAATAAAGAAACTATAGAACTCAATATCACAATCGATAACCTAGACTTAACTGACATATATAGAATATATCAACCATCATCAAGTGGATATACTTTTTTTCTCAGCAGCACATGGATCCTTCTCAAAAATAGACCATATATTATGCCATAGGGCAACCCTCAGTAAATATAAAGGGGTGGAGATAATACCATGCATTTTATCTGATCATAATGGAATGAAACTGGAAATCAATGATAAAAGAAGGAAGGAAAAATCCTACATCACATGGAAAATGAACAATATGTTACTGAATGATCAATGGGTTACAGAAGACATAAAGGAGGAAATCAAAAAATTCTTAGAGATAAATGAAAATACAGACACAACATATCGGAATCTATGGGACACAATGAAAGCAGTTTTAAGAGGAAAATTCATCACCTGGTGGTCATTCCTCAAAAAAAGAAAAACCAACAAATAAATGAGCTCACACTTCATCTCAAAGCCCTAGAAAAGGAAGAGCAAAACAACAGCAAATGTAGCAGAAGGCAAGAAATAATTAAAATCAGAGCGAAAATCAACGAAATTGAAACAAAATAAACTATTGAAAAAATTAACAAAACTAAAAGTTGGTTCTTCGAAAAAATAAATAAGATCGACAGACCCTTAGCCATGCTAACAAAGAGAAGAAGAGAGAGAACTCAAATTACTAACATACGGGATGAAAAAGGCAATATCACAACAGATGCTACAGAAATACAGAAGACAATTAGAAATCATTTTGAAAACCTATATTCCAATAAAATAGAAGATAGTGAAGACATCGATAAATTTCTTAAGTCATATGACTTGCCCAGATTGAGTCAGGAGGATACACACAATTTGAACAGACCAATATCAATGGATGAAATTGAAGAAGCCATCAAAAGACTACCAACCAAGAAAAGCCCAGGACCGGATGGGTATACAGCGGAGTTTTACAAAACCTTTAAAGAAGAATTAATACCAATACTTTTCAAGTTATTTCAGGAAATAGAAAAAGAGAGAGCTCTTCCAAATTCATTCTATGAGGCCAACATCACCCTGATTCCGAAACCAGACAAAGATACCTCAAAGAAAGAAAACTACAGATCAATTTCTCTAATGAACCTAGATACAAAATCCTCAATAAAATTCTGGCAAATCAGATACAAAAACACATCAAAAAAATTGTGCACCATGATCAAGTAGGATTCATCCCTGGGATGCAAGGATGGTTCAATATACGGAAATCAATAAATGTTATTCACCACATCAATAGACTAAAAGATAAGAACCATATGATCATCTCGATAGACGCAGAAAAAGCATTCGACAAAGTACAGCATCCCTTTATGTTCAAAACATTAGAAAAACTAGGGATAACAGGAACTTACCTCGACATTGTAAAAGCTCTCCATGCTAAGCCTCAGGCTAGCATCATTCTGAATGAAGAAAAATTGAAGGCATTCCCTCTAAAATCCGGAACAAGACAGGGATGCCCTCTCTCACCACTTCTGTTCAACATAGTCCTTGAAATACTAGCCAGAGCAATTAGACAGATGAAAGAAATTAAAGGCATAAAAATAGGAAAAGAAGAACTTAAATTATCACTATTTGCGGAAGACATGATTCTATACCTAGAAGACCCAAAAGGGTCTACAAAAAACTACTAGAACTAATAAATGAATTCAGCAAAGTGGCAGGATATAAAATCAACACGCATAAATCAAAGGCATTTCTGTATATCAGCGACAAAACTTCTGAAACAGAAATGAGGAAAAACACTCCATTCACAATATCATCCAAAAAAATAAAATACTTGGGAATCAACCTAACAAAAGAGGTGAAAGATTTATACAATGAAAACTACAGAACCCTAAAAAGAGAAGTAGAAGAAGATCTTAGAAGATGGAAAAATATACCCTGTTCATGGATAGGCAGAACTAACATCATCAAAATGGCGATATTACCAAAAGTTCTGTATAGGTTTAATGCAATGCCAATCAAAATCCCAACGGCATTTCTTGTAGAAATAGATAAAGCAATCATGAAATTCATATGGAAAAATAAAAGACCCAGAATAGCAAAAGCAATTCTAAGCAGGAAGTGTGAATCAGGCGGTATAGCGATACCAGATTTCAAACTATATTACAGAGCAATAGTAACAAAAACAGCACGGTACTGGTACCAAAACAGGCGGGTGGACCAATGGTACAGAATAGAGGACACAGAGACTAATCCACAAAGTTACAACTATCTTATATTTGATAAAGGGGCTAAAAGCATGCAATGGAGGAAGGATAGCATCTTCAACAAATGGTGCTGGGAAAACTGGAAATCCATATGCAACAAAATGAAACTGAATCCCTTTCTCTCGCCATGCACAAAAGTTAACTCAAAATGGATCAAGGAGCTTGATATCAAATCAGAGACTCTGCATCTGATAGAAAAAAAAGTTGGCTCCGATCTACATATTTGGGGTTGGGCTCCAAATTCCTTAATAGGACACCCATAGCACAAGAGTTAATAACAAGAATCAACAAATGGGACTTACTTAAACTAAAAAGTTTTTTCTCAGCAAGAGAAACAATAAGAGAGGTAAATAGGGAACCTACATCCTGGGAACAAATTTTTACTCCTCACACTTCAGATAGAGCCCTAATATCCAGAGTATACAAAGAACTCAAAAAATCAGACAATAAGATAACAAATAACCTAATCAACAAATGGGCCAAGGACCTGAACAGACACTTCTCAGAGGAGGATATACAATCAATCAACAAGTACATGAAAAAATGCTCACCGTTGCTAGCAGTCAGAGAAATGCAAATCAAAACCACCCTAAGATACCATCTCACTCCAGTAAGATAGGCAGCCATTCTGAAGTCAAAAAACAACAAGTGCTGGCGAGGATGTGGGGAAAAGGGTACTCTTGTACATTGCTGGTGGGACTGCAAATTGGTGCGACCAATTTGGAAAGCAGTATGGAGATTCCTGGGAAAGCTGGGAATGGAACCACCATTTGACCCAGCTATTGCCCTTCTCGGACTATTCCCTGAAGACCTTAAAAGAGCATGCTACAGGGATACTGCCACATCGATGTTCATAGCAGCACAATTCACAATAGCTAGACTGTGGAACCAACCCAGATGCCCTTCAATTTATACACCATGGAGTATTACGCAGCAGTAAAAAAGATAAAATCATGGAATTTGCAGGGAAATGGATGGCACTAGAGCAGATTATCCTAAGTGAAGCTAGCCAATCCCTAAAAAACAAATGCCAAATGTCTTCTTTGATATAATGAGAGCAACTAAGAATAGAGCAGGGAGGAAGAGCAGGAGAAAAAGATTAACATTAAACAAAGACATGAGGTGGGAGGGAAAGGGACACAAAAGGGAAATTGCATGGAAATGGAGGGAGACCCTCATTGTTATACAAAATTACATATAAGAGGTTGTGAGGGGAATGGGAAAATAAACAAGGAGAGAATATATTAAGAACTATGTAATGTTTTGAACGACCAACAATAAAAAAAAAAACAACAAGGAGAGAAATGAATTACAGTAGATGGGGTAGAGAGAGAAGATGTGAGGGGAGGGGAGGGGGGATAGTAGGGGATAGGAAAGGTAGCAGAATACAACAATCACTAATAGGGCATTATGTAAAATTGTGGATGTGTAACCGACGTGATTCTGCAATCTGCATTTGGGGTAAAATTGGGAGTTCATAACCCACTTCAGTCTAATGTATGAAATATGATATGTCAAGAGCTTTGTAATGTTGTGAACAACCAATAAAAAAAAAAAAGAATAGGAAGAACGAAACCTGTCATTCTCTCTGGAGTCTGCTTCTTTCTCGAGAGCCCGGACAACATCTTCCAGCTGGAGAAGTTTGTTTCTCATATCACTCTTCTCTTTCTCCAATGTCATTTCGGCCTCTGTCTCCTCCAGGGCAGTAAGACACTCCAGCCCAGGCTGCTGTGGGTCTGGGAGCTTGGAGTGTAACAGGGAGGACCCCCAACAGGCAGCCTCCTGGCTGTGCTCAAGCCAGGTCTCCAGGGCATTGTCACCACCCCTGGACATCCCCTCAAAGTCCTGGCCATGACCACTCTCAGGGGCTGGGTCCCTGCTCAGGCTGCTGGCTTGCTCCTCCAAAGTGGCTGGACTGTGCCATGGCTCCAATGTCTGGGGCTGAGCCAACCAGGCAATCCCCTCTGTTGCCAATACGGGAAGCTCCTGGGCATCAGCCTGGCCCAGACTCATTGGGGCCCTGGCAGAAGGCACTGGCTCCTCTGCAGTGGCTCCCTTGTTCCCTTCGCATGGCTGCATGTATGACCTCTTCTCCAAGGGAACAGAAGCTACCTCCCCAGCACTGAGTGGACCCTGACAGTTCTCTCCTAGGCTGAAGCTTTTCAAGGACTCTCTGGATACCAGAACAGGGGTTGGGCTCTGTGTGGTGTCCACACAGCGAGGCTGGCTGGGTAAATCCCTGCATTCAGTTCGCCTCTGGCCAGGCGCGTCTCCTGCCAGTTCCCTCATCTCTCCATCAGTATTCAGGTCCAACTGAGCCAATGGCTGCTCCCCACCTCGGCACAGGGATGTGAGGCCATGTAGAGCCCCCTGCTCACTGCCCGTCACAGTGGTTCCATCGTTCAAGAGGGCCCTCAGTGCCTCTGCCTCCTGGGCCAGCCCTTCCACTTGCTTCCTGTAGGTGTGCTCCAATTTCTCCTTCTGCCGAGCAATCGATCTACAAATCTGTGCCTGTTCCTCACTCATCACTGCCTGCAGTTTCATCTGCTGCTTCTGACAGCGTGTGAGGATCTCCTTCTCTCTCTCTTCCTGCTGCTCTTTCTCCAGGTCCAGTTGTGCCACCAGCTCCCTCAGTCGCCACAGGTGCGTCTGTAGCAGCTGGTCCTTCTCGCTCTGATGCTGCAGGGACAGCCTTTCACAGCGGGCCACATGTTGGGCTTCCAGCCATGACAGTTTCTGGGTCAGCACATCTTCTGCCTCTTTCCTACAGAAATATAATGAGTCACAAAAACATGGGCTCTGCCACAGTGAACCCCAGATCCTTATTCTCAGGGAAGAAAAGGCCACTAGGACTCCTGTTCTAACTGCTTAACTCTTCTCTCCTGACTGATTTTCTGTATCCTTCTTTATCACATCTCACATACTGAGGTAACCCTAACTTCTTTCTACTAAGACAAGTGCCTGCTTTATCTATGTCAGGAATGATTTCCCTGCAAAGGTCACTTGACTTCCTGCTGTCAGTGTGGTGATAGGGCCATGTTTCTTAAGTATCAACAGGTGAACATAACTAGCCTCAGCACACCTGAGTCATTTTGTAAAGTCCTGGCCAATGGGGGAGGTCCTGGACTTGCTGGGGTGACGTAAAATGGCCAGGTGATAGGAGGGGTCATCTTCTTGTGGGCGATAATGCTCTCCATGGGTCTGTATCCCAGTAACCAGCATCATGTCTTCAATAAACAAGGACTAACTCTACCAAGACAGCCTCATGTGACAGGGAGGGAACTTGGCATTTTTCAGGTAACTCCCACCATTAACACCCAAAATACCACACTCAGATTTTCCAAATAGCCCTTTTCCCTTCTGGGTACAAATATTTCAGCCTTTTTGAAGATTCTGACCTGTCCAAATTAACTATCTTTTCCAGTTTGGGGAGGCTTTTTGACTTTTTTTTTTCCCTTATTCCACCATGTCCTGGAAAACCAGAATGCTATACTGAATGATGGAGAAAATTCTGCCTTTGCCTACTAGGCAAGTCTGAGGCAGAAGAGAAAGAACAGAGTTAAAATTCTATACAAAAAACTACTCCATGTCCCAAATTCTGTTAAAAGGGTATTTTGCCTTAAAGTAAAAATCTTTAATACAACAACCAATTTTTTCAGTCCTCATTCATTTACTCAGAGAAAACTCATCCTGCTAGAAGACACTGCAATCCTAAAGAGCTTACCTAAATCTAATTTCAAACTTTGATTGTTAGCAAGAAACCCTAGTCATGAGCTCCAAACCCAAACAGACCTTATCTGCTGTAGTTGGTTCTGGTGCCTCAGCTGCAGCTCCTCCTTCAGTTGCTGGGCCAGGCCACACAGCACCTGCACACAGCACTGTTCCATCCCAGTCTGCCCAGGCTCAGGGCCATGAGTTGCATCCTGTAGCTGCTCCCGCAGGCCCAGGATGACCTCCTGAGACTTGGTATACAATGCTTCCAGGTCTGCTTTCTGGCTTTCCAATGTGCAAACCTCAAGCTGGTGAGCCTGCTCCATCTCCTTTTTCTCCTTCTGAAAGTTTCTCTGCATGACCTCAATTTCCGTCTCGTAGTAATTTACCTAAAGAGGGAACCATGAGACACACAAGTCAGAAAGTCCTAAATATGACCTAACTGGTAAGAACAGAAATATGAAGCTACCAGGCACAATGGCCTAGACCTAACCAGGCCCCAGGGCCTGTGGAAGGAGGTAACAATGTAAATGATGGTAACACTCCCTGAGGACCCATATTGGCCATATGCAATATGTCATCCGTCATGACTTCACAGTGACCCCCCCAAAGCAGGTCCAGTAGGTGGGGTCAGAAGACTCAAGGCCAACCTGGGCATCTGGCCAGGTGACATGAAGAGGGCAGAGGGCATGAGAGCTACTGAGAGATCTAAGGAGCCTTCACAAGACAAGCAGGGTGGCTCTTAACACCTTGGAATACCTGACAGAAGGAATACTATCCAGATATAGGTGGGCAAAGCCATGCTAGAAGCTTCCAATTAATTCATTCAGGGAGATCAAGGACACAACTGCTAATCAGACAAATGAATTGGATTCATGACAGCAAGTCCTGGAAACTGTCCTTAAAATCCACTACTACCTAATAACAGAGCAGGGGACAAGTTCATCCAAGAGGACACACTCAGCCTGAGAAATCCTGCCCATGGAGTCCCCATAGAGGGAAAATTCCAGGTCATTTAGGCTTAGAACAAAGCTTGTCCCTGTGATTCCCAATAGCAGACAAGTTGGAAAAGCTGTCCATCACACAGCTATCTTTAGCACATCCTCATGTGACACTCAGAGCAAAACAAATCCCTTCCTTCCCTGTCATTCATCATTATTATTACATCCTACTTCCCCCCACAGAGGGCCTGGGGGGTAATATCAGTTTTATTTACTCTTTCCTACAATCTTTCCTCTCTGAGCTGGCCCATTACAAGGCAGATGCAGGTGCCAGGGCAGCCTTGTGTGGTAACATTGGTTCAGTGAAGCAATTGCTGCCAGTGTGTAGCCCATGGTGCCCTTGTCCCCTGACCTTGGTCTCCAGCTGGATCTTGAGATCTTGGTAACGTTCCTTCACCTGCTCCATCATTATCTCCGTTTCTATACTCACTGGAGTGGAATCACCCACAGACAAAATGCCTGTGAATGAGAGGACATTCTGTTATGTTATGCACCTCAGGGTCCCTTCTAAACCTTCCAATGTGACATGTGGATAACATCAGTCATCCTGTCTTCATCTCATCACCCTGAAGACAGTACCCCTTCCTTGTGCCCCATCTGTGAGGAATGAGGTGCTAGCAAAAAGGGTTACACCATATTATAAAAGCTAGTGTTCCATAGAAATCAGCAGCCGGTCTTAACCTGAACACAGATTATTCAAGAGAACTGGGAGGCTCCTTACAAGTTCCATCAAGGCCCCAATTCCCTCACCTGAGAGTATGGGCGCCTGAAGGTAGACTCTGCATACAGGCAGGACTTCCCCTCAGTGGGGACTGTCCCATGCCCACCCCACAGCTACCCTAAGTTGCCTTCCATATTCCAGGCTCTTCTACGAGGTTGCCTATGATGCTTCACTAGGCAGATGTATTTCCCTTGAGTTCACAAGATCATCACAACCTTCACCATTTATAACAAATGGCAAAACTCTCCACACTCCTTCACCACCTCTGGTCTCAAGGGTCGTGTAAACATCCAGCCTCGAGTGCTTCCATGGAGCCCCACCAGCCAGCGCCAGGCTCGTACCTGCTGGGCCACGTCCAGAGACCCTCTGTCCATGGGTGCCCAGGTCCTCTGAGGGGCTCTGCCAACTCTCAGGCAGTTGTGCCCGCAGGCCTTCCAGCTCAGCTTGTAGCTCATCATTGCAATCTTGCAGATCCTGTGGGGTAGAGCCAGATACCATCTCCAGCTGCTGCAGCCACTGAGCCCAGTAAGGATGAGCCCAGGACCAGCCCCATTTTTAGGGAGTATCCAATATGGGCTAAGCACACAGTGAGGCCAGCAGGAAATGATTCTGGACTCCTAACATGTTAGTTAGGCTAAGCAAAAACCAGTCAATCTCACACCCAAATGAGTTTTGATCATCAGAAGTACAAGAAAGGCTCAAAGAAAAAAAATGAGTGGATAATAAGGCAACTGTGGAAAATACAGAGAATTTCCAACATCTGAAACTACAGGTGCTTTGTTTAAAAATCACACATGAGAAACCATAATGTCCTGGACTATGTGTTGGGATTCTTTCCTCAGCTGCTGAGCAATATGCAAAGGGTTCTGAAGATGCAGTTATTAAATACCAAAGAGGATGCCACTTGCCTTAGATCAAATGCCACAAAGCAGAAAGGATGATTAGCAAGCAGACAACAAGTAGGTGGAGGCCACATGGGTACAGGAAGTGAAATGAGGGAGAGACACACCCTCAGACAGAGGAGGAAGCTTCAAAGGAAGGGTCTGCATTGGGGCTGGCATGTTTGGGGTCTGCACTTTAATGAAGCATGTCTGGATAAACGGGTCGAGGCACTTGCTTGTTAAAAGGGATAGGAGAAAGAGTTTCCAGCTCATTTTCCTAGATGGTTCCAAATCCTGTAGACTCTCCAGAAACACAGCAACAGTCAGTCCTGATTGTGGGTCTCTCTCCCCTACCCTGGGTCCCAGGCAGAGCTGTGACTCTGTGACTGATCTGACCTTCTCATGGCAGAAGTGATGTCATATGCCTTTTAAGGACAAGTTGCCACATAGTGTCTCTTGGGACACTCCCTCAGGGGGAAGCTGGCTACCATGCTGTGAGGAAGCCCACATTTGAACATAAGGAGAGGAATGGAGTCCCCTAGGCACGCCCACCAGGCACACCCACAAGATAGCAGCTGCCTGAGTTTTGAATTTCTAATTCTTTACAACCTCTTCAGATAGCTCTCATTAAATAACCTAATCTTCCTGAAACCATTGCCGGAGGCCAGTGGAGGCCAGTGTCTTGCCTGCCAACTGTATCATCAAGTCTCCCCTTAGAGCAAGTGCCTTTCTGTGGTAGCTGCAGGCCACCACAGAGGAGGGCCAGGCACTGGGCATCTTAAAGAAGAATTCATGGAGGGTCATTTGCACCTCACTCCAAATCCCCTGTGCAAAAATGCACTTTTCTCCTGAGAATGGAGAAGCTCTGTCCTGGGGAAAGAATAGGCTAGGAACAGAACAGGCACTCGGTTGCTAACTGGCCCTGCCCTTCAACACAGCAGCTTCATTATTCATCTGGTCCTGAGCTGTCCAAATCAGAGTTGCTTGCCACATAGGCTAATGAGCTCCAGAAATATAAACATGACTTCAAAGACTTTAAAAAAAGTTGGGGGTGTTGTACAATATCTCAACAATTGTTTATGTATTAAAATAACATTTTTGATATATTGGATTAAACAAAATATATTATTAAAATTAACAGCACCTATCTCTATATTTTTTAAGGTACCTACTTGAAAACTTAAAACTACATGTGTGACTGGTATTGTATTTTTACTAGCCAGTGCTGATCTAGAAGGCAGCATCAACAGAATCATTTCCACCCAAAGTCAGGCCCTGCTGACTTTGTGGTTCTTTCTGCCACCCAAAATGGGTATTTTGAGAGCATAGAAATATTCCATAAATTCAGTAGTGCCAGAAAACAGAGGTTCTCTCAGATGATGGGGGGCACAGGTCAGGCCAGGAGTGGCTTGTCATGACTGTTGAAGGTGGCATGTGTTCTGGGCACCAGGGGTCTCCACAGGGGGAGGGAGCTGGGCATGAGTAGGAAGCCAGTACTCTGTTGTCACAGACACTACATGTTTATTTGGGGGTGGTTTAAGGACACTAAAGGCAACTTTGGGGCACTACTGCACCAGCCAGGGAGACAGACTTTAATGACAAGCCTAGCAGTCATTTCCTGTAGCCCTGGTAATCTGCAGACTCTGGAACTTTGGAACTTTCCTTCTGGTTAGTGAGGAGAAGGCAAGCTCATAAATGAAATCAGAAATGAGATGGGGTTCAACATCAACACCAAGAAGCAACTTTCAGAAGTGTGGAGAGGAAACCAGTGCTGGCAGGCTGCCTGTGGGGAACCAGTCAAGCTGATTAAGCATAAATGTAGGGTTCTAAAGCCCTGTGTATGTCCAGAAAATGGGAAAAACTGGGTATCTGTTAGGGGCTGATGTAGAAAAGTTCAAAAAGAAAATCAAATTTAGGGTTTCTGATCAAAGATATGCTACTCTGAGTAGCAATAAAGACATGAAACCACAGAGAATCTCTAAGGAGAATCTAATTAACATTTTAGACTCCCCTTTAGCAAGGGCAGCCTCACCATGAAAACTGAGACTGACAGTCAAAAGACAAAGGGAAAGTTAAAATGACAGACAGTGAAATAGAAAGGGAATTCTGCATCAAGAGAAAGCATTGTGTCCTTGCTGGCAAATATCCTTATTATAAGCACAAGAAACCCCAGAGAAGTGACATTGGGAAAAAGGAGAGATGCACAGTGAGGAAGGTGCATCTTCTGGAACCTGGAGATTGACCATAAAAGATGCCCTCAGTCAGCTAGAAGACACTCTTACTGCTCAAAGGTTGCACAATTTGAGCACCAGAATAGCACATGAACGAATTAAAAGCTACTGGGGGAAAAGGGAAATTAATGTCTATACCAAGAACAGAGAGACAAATGGGAGTTCTCTAGCTTGAAGTAGAACAACAATGACAGATGTGGAATGGGTGCTGGAGTTGGAAAAAATCATTTTGCAATTATCATGGTGAGGACTGAGTTGGGCAAGAATCACTAATGGATGCTAAATTCAAATGGATGCATGCCTGGCCTTAAAGTGTTTCCCTACTGCTTAGTTATAAGGGAGGAAAAAACCAATCATATGTCAGGGAAATCAGGCAACACCTCAACCAGATGATCATTACCATCACCAATGAGGGCCAGATAAACACAACGTCTGCTACCTAAGTGTTCTAGCCAAGAAAGCACTGCCTCCATTGAATCAAAAGGAAATACCAGGGATTATAGTTCATAAGAACTTATTACATATCTCAATTTAAATGTAAGAGGCATTTGAAGGTTCCAAATAAAAATAAATGATAAGTGTCTGAGGAGGTGAAAATGCTCATTACTCTGATTTGATCATTACACATTGTATTCACATATTGACTTTCTCACACTGTGCCCTGTAAATATGTTCAATTATATATCAATTAAAATTTTAAAGAAGGATATTCCCTTCTTTTTACACAGGTGTTCATTGCACTATTTTTACATTTTTATGCTTGCAACTTTGTATACATTTTAAAAATGCTCTAAATGTTAGTTGGAAATAGCCAAAAATATCCCAAAAATATGGAAAGGGAAAATTTTTAAATACACAGTTAGCACTAAAATGTAAAATATCTTTAGCAATGTGTCAAAAAATAGATTTTCAAGAATCAGAGGTGAAATAAGTAGCAGAGTTACATTCAAGAAAAAGGATTTATGTATGTTTGAAAAATCCAGTGTACTAAAGGCACATATTAATTGATGGTTACTTCTAAGTTCCTAGTCTACTCAACAAGTTCAAAAGAAAGACCCAGCATGTGACTATGATCCTGGCAGGCAGCTAGCCAGCACATTCCACCTGTATGACTGCCCCCAATATACCCCAAATAAGTCCAGAGGAAGGGTGACAACGGCTCACCATACACAGGATTTTTAAAAGGAAGAATCAGTTCAGAGAAAAACCAGCAGGGCACCTGGGATTGGGGTCTGGAGTCAGAGGCAAACCACAGCAGCAGATGCAGAGCCCACTCAGAACCATAGGTCAGGCTCACCTTTATCCTCTGGTGTTGGCAAAGCAATGTGCAGCAGAAACAAAGTAATTAATGTACTTAAATTGGAGGAAAATCAATGAGAAATGAACTGATAATAGACCCTTAAAATCAAACAATGTTTTATCTGTTTTTCTGGAGACAGGGCATCCCATATTAATTACCAACTTTAAGAATACAAATGTCTTCCCCACACTATCTGCTCCACTTTCAAATCACAGAAAATTACTTTGGTGCCCTTAACAATGACTATTAACAGTATCCCCAGAAATAATCACATTTTTAGTGTGAGGTGACTTGGAATGAATACTTCTAGGTGACTTACATATGGAAAGAATTAGAGAAAACTAAAACCAGTTGTGTCTAATCCATTAGCACACAAGGTAACTATACCTGGACCTGATAGAACTGTCAACTTCACACATAATCACATCTTCAGATAGTTACAAATTATAGTGTTGAACTTGGAACAGTTAACTCATCTGTCTTAGATGTTTCTTATTTTTGTCAATGGAGATTATATATGGAGGATTTTTTTGGTGGGTGCAGTGGGGCTTGAATCCAGGGCCTCATATATGCTAAGCACATGCTCTACCACTAAGTTACATCCCAGACCTACCATATAGTTTTAAATGGCTAACAATTGGAAGATGTGTCTTACTTATTCTTACTCAATTGGTAATGTTGCCTATGTAGGTGTTCATGTCTACAATCATCTACTTCCATGTTCTTTTCTGTCTTTCTTTATTTTAACTTTTTATACTGGGGATTGAACTCAGGGGTGCTTAACCACTGAGCCACATCCCCAGCCCCTTTTATATTTAATTTTATTTAGAAACAGAGTCTTGCTAAATTGCTTAGGGCCTTGCTAAGTTGCTGAGTCTGGCTTTGAACTTGTGATTTTTCTGCCTTGGCCTCCCAAGCCATGGGGATTATAGGTGAGTACTGCCATACCTGGTGTCCTATAATGAAATTCCTTCAAGAGGATTGATCCTGGAAGTAGACCCTTCTATCTCAGAATCTTGGCTGGTCCCTGGGCACACTTGGCATGACTCAACAATGCCTATGTAGGGCTGAGCAACCTCTATTAGACACTCTGCCTAGAGAAGATACTCCTGCCATCCCCTGCTGGACCACTCTACACCTGAAGACCAAGAGTGCTGTTCACCCAGGAGGGGAGAGGTATGAGGGCTGCACATTGCCAGAGGTCTGAGCCAGGCAGACTTCGACAGCCTCCAGGGCAAGCCCATTTCACAGGCACCCCTTCCTGCTGCTGCTGCTGCAGGGTGGACTAGGGGTAGGGTAGGGGTACAGGAAGGTTCTGTGCATCAATGACAAAAGTGAGGGCTTCAGGTACAGCAGGACACAGGGCTGTTTCAGGTGGCTAGGCAGGTTGGGTGGAGCATGTACCCGGCACTTGAGCTCATATTCCTTCAGGAGTACTGCAAACTGCTCCTCCTGGGATGGCAGCTCCATGTTCTGTGGCTCCAGCTGAAAGTGAGAAGGACAAGTAATCAGAGGAAGGCCCTCAGGCCAGTGGAGCTGCTTCTCCAGTCCTGACCCAAGAACCTTCCTCCCTGGTGGGCTGTGCACCTCCAGGTACAACCACTCTGACTTTCCCTGTCCCTGAGTAGTCCCTCTTCTCCTCAGAGGATGGGGAGAGCCCCATGGGAGCCTTGAGGTGGCACAGAGCTCTAACCTTCCTCCTTACCCCCAACTCTGGGAATGGGTATCTGAGGCTCATGCAAATGGTGCTGTCCCTGGTCACAGATGACACCCAATACTGTCACAAAGAGGTATAAAAACGAGGTAAGGTAGCCATGCTTATTTTCTTTCGGTTCTAGAATTTCAGTAGAAAAACATTAAATTCAGTCACCTATATATTCTTTTTTAAGATACAGACAGCTTTTACCCGCTACCACAGGCTTCCCTCTGAAGACTCAAAATCAGCAGAAGGACTTGCCTTGTCTTTCAGCACAAACTCCAGGTCGTTCTGTAGTTTCAGGACTAGTTTCTCTGAATCTGAAAGCTTTTCCACCACTTCCACAATCTCCTTCTGTAATCGACTGTTTTCCTATGAGACACAGGCCAGTGTTGACCAGGCTTAGGAACTGAAGGAGGATGTCAGCAGGTCTCAGTGTCACCTCTCTTAAAGTAGAAGGCTTGTACCAAGCAGCATTTGTAATAAGGGAACAACCCTTAAGGCAGGGCATCTATGTACCCACTGCCTCTGCACTGAACAGGTGGGGCTGTACAAAGATGGCTTCCTGATTGTCTCTACTTTTCTTCTCCCATTCCGCATGCTTAGAAAAGTCAAGGGTGATAAAGAAAAGGCTGAATGCATCATTCCCCCCCCCCCCGAATTGGGGATTGAGCCCAGGGGTGCTCTATCACTAAGCAAAAATGCCCAATCCATTTTATTTTTTGATACAAGGTCAGGCTGGCCTCAAGCTTGAGATTCTCCTGCTTCAACCTCCCAAGTTGTTGGGATTACAGGTGTATGCCTCTGTGCCTGGCCTGAGCTGTTTTCTAAATGAGAGATCTGAAACTGCCCTATTGATATAGGGCTCAGAGGTCTATCAGGGAAGGAGGGTAGGATCTGTAGACACTGGGGATTGTAGTGAGAAGGGTCAAGGGACATAATTCTACCAACAACAAGGCTGGTAAGTGATTTATGCTGTGTCCAGCTTTTCCTCCCAGAGGAGAGAGACAGCTAAGAGGCAGGGCAGATGTGGAAGGAAGCCACTGGGCTCCAAGTTAGGAAGGAAGGAGAAACAGGAGAGCAGGAACCAGGCACACAGATGAGTGCCTCTAAGTCTCAGCTACCTGTCCTGCAGCCTAGAACCTCACTGGAGACAAGCACAGGGAGAGTGCAGAGCATGGGATACTCACCAAAACCATGTCTCTTCCAGGCCACAAATCTGGTCTCTGGCAGGCTACTCTATATGTGCTCCTAGACTCTAAGGGTACCACCAGACTGGCTGTGGTGGCTGGTCCTCATTGATCTCAGGTTTATCTGACCTTGAGCAAAGAATGGGAGCTAGAGGGAGCCACAATATGGCTCCTCACAAAGTTGAAATGTTCTCCTTTGGCTGAGAAAGTAACATCACCCTACTCTGCCAACCATTTGTATCTTCACAGTGGTGCCCCAGGGATGCACCCCACTTACCTTTAGGGCCAGGGTGAGCTTCTCATGGAGGCTGGCCTCCTCAGCCCTCAAGCGGCTCACATCTTGTTCCAGTGCAGCCTTCTGCTTGCAGGCCTGCTCCCAGATCAGCTCCTGCTCCATCTCCACCTCTGAGCGCAGGAGACTCAGCCTTCCCCTGTACCCCTCCTCCAGGTTCCTGTAACATAGCATGCACTCTATGTTGGGGCTCTTTAGGTGTGCCACCTACCTCCTCAGGATGCATTTCTTCTCAGAAGCCCACCCCACCTTTAGCACTTGGCCAGCCATCTGGGACCCTGTCATTCTGCTCAGCAGATGGGGTTGGCTTCTAGCAGATGAACTTCTCATGCAGGCCTGATGCTTATCAGAAAAGGGGTGCTGCTGGGTTACATGAATGCCAGCACCTTGCCCTTGGAGTCCTGGTGTGAGTGAGTGGTCAGAGCTCTCTGGGCTGTATCACACTGATGCACAGCTTTTCTACTCTAAACCTACACTGCACAACATCACACCACACTACCCTGCAGCAGCCCTTTGATAAGGCCTTTGACACCAGATTCGTGTAAAAGTCAACCTCCCTCTGCAAGAAACAGGCAGCATGAAACCTATGGACAATGAATTCTCAAGAGGGAAGAGGAAGATATATGTAGCATTTTTTCCTCAAAATTTCTATTCATCTTTTGCAACAACCATTTCCATCAAATCTTAGTCTTCTTGACACATTTCTCAAACCAAGTCTGTGTAGACTTGCAAATGAAAGAGACTCTGACTTCAGAAGGGTTGACAGTGTCCAGGACTGAGTATAAGAGAAGTATGGGACACCCTCCAGCTGACAAAACTCAGGCTTTTAACCTTGGCTCAGAACTTTGAAGAAATACCCAAAGGGCAAGAAGATGAAGGAAGGACATCTCCTCTTAGGAAAAAAAACACATTATGACAAATAGGACTAACACTTCACAATATATATTTTTGAGAGAGAGAGAGAGAGAGAGAGAGAGAGAGAGAGAATTTTTTAATATTTATTTTTTAGTTTTTGGTGAACACAACATCTTTATTTTATTTTTATGTGGTGCTGAGGATCGAACCCAGCACCCCGCGCATGCTAGGCGAGTGAGCTACCGCTTGAGCCACATTCCCAGCCATTCACAATATTTTGACTAAGTTTAAACTACTATTTTTCCAACAGATAATATTTGATCGTATCACCCCATTCTTTAGAAACCTTTAAAATACACAATGAAAAGAAAATGGTTAAATAAAAAAAGGAGGCAGACTCACATAATGGGACACTCTGCAGCCATCAGAAAAGTATATATAATATGATATCATCTTATATATTGTTATATGGATAGAAAAAAGAAGTAAAGGACATTGAAAAGAGTAATCCTTTCTGGGAAGTAGAATTTCTGGTGTTATTTTCTGAGTTTTCTATAATGAATATGTCACTTATTACATACATAGTAAAAAAAAACTTAACCATAAAAATTACCTATAGGAACCTACTGATAATTTCCCCACTGCTCACAGAATGAGATCCAGCAGCCCACTAGGCTCTCTGGGCTTTGGCTCAGAATCTCTTGATGTGTCCCTCAACCAGATTCATAGAGATATTACTGTAGAGTTTATGATCCTAATTCCTAGGAAAGACATCACCAAGTTCTTTTCTGGTGGTTGGAAGATAATCAAGCCCCACACATTCCAACTAGAATAAATTAACTCTTGGTTACTCAAGGGGATTATCCAAAACCAATTTACTTTTAGATTTTAGGTATATTTGTTTCAAAATGAGTTGTCTTTGTTGGATATAATGGCACACTTGTAATCTTAGTAACCTGAAAGTCTGAGGCAGGAGGATCACAAGTTTGAGGCCAGCCTCAGTAAATTAGCAAGACACTAAGTAATTTAGTGAGAACCTGTCTCAAAATAAAAAATAAAAAGGACTGCGGATGTGGCTCAGTGGTTAAGTGTCTCTGGATTCAATCCCTAGTACCAAAAAGTCATGAAGCTGATATTAACCATTGTTAAAAGAGCTATTAGGAGAATGTGGGTGGGGTGGGTTATCAAGAGAAAGGAAATGACATTCTAGTAACTTACCTACTGGCCTCTCTCAGTAGACTTTCAATCCTTTTTTTTTTTTCCCCTTTATGGTGCTGGGGATATAAACCAGGGCCTCATGCATACTAGGCAAGTGCTCTATACCTGAGTTATCCCCCCAACCCCTTTTCATTCTATTTTTAACAACAAATTTCACTCTGCCAGTGAAACCCAGATCAATTTTACGAGCAGTTCTGGGAAGGCAAGGAACTAGGGAGAACAGCTTAGGGGAGCAAAGGTAAGCACCTTGTCAAGACAAGAGTAGCCTTCACCATGAGGATTCTCCAACTTGGCTTTCAGGAACTCATGTAGCAGGAGTGTACACAGAAAAGCTGGGCTGGACTTTTCAGATGCACCAGCTAAATGGAGACTTTCAACCGCTGCCAGGAGCAGAAACATCACGGACTCACTTCTTAACCACCCCTCTGAGATAAACCCCCATGTGCAGGGGTTTCAGGACAGCGACCCTGACCCACCTTAACCGCAGGAAGGTCAAGCGCCATGTCTGCATCACTTGGTAGGCCTCCCACATCTGCGCTTTTCGGTTTACCCAGACACTGCTTTATGGTGAGGTCATGTGTATTCAGTATCTCAGGACTAATCAGAAACACTTTCAAAGTTTGGCAAAAAGCAATTAATTTTTAGCTTTCCTAAAAACTCCCACAATCCTGCAAGAGCCTTTGATTCAGCAGCTGGTAGAAGCAAGTGTGTAGCTATGCTGGCTCACACACTCACTCTCTCTCTCTCTCTCTCTCTCTCTCTCTCTCTCTCTCTCACACACACACACACACACACACACACCCATGTACTCACATACTTGCTCTTTCACAAACACATCTACACAGTTACTACACACCCACCCCGTCCCCATAGTGCCATCACTAGGCAAGTGCTCTACACTCGAGTTACACCCTCAACCCTTTTTCACTTCTATTTTTAACACATTCCTCCCCACACCATGCAGAAGCATGTGTCAGCCTCAGCCTGCTGTGTTGGCCTTCCCCAGCCACTATGGAGGGGAAGTGGACATAGTAGGCACAGGTGGACACAGTAGGGAGTCCTGACTTGCCCAGAGTCTGCCCATGTGAACTGTCATAGAAGGGAAGGTGGCTGCTACAGGAGGCGAAGTGGAGACCTGCTTCCACCCAGGGCATATCTGCAGAGACCTGAGTGCACAGATTGTGGAGAAGAATTGACTGAGGACCATGGCTGACCCAGGGCAACATGAACAAACTCTTGACCCCTTAGTGTTATTTTCACTTAAGGCTCCATTTTCTTATACTCTCAAACTAAATAAGTTGTCTCAGAAATAGTGCAAGCCTGGCACAGTGGAACACACTTGTAATCCCAGCAGCTTGGGAGGCTGAGGCAAGAGGATTATAGGTTCAAAGCCAGCCTCAGTAACTTAGCAAGGATCTAAGCAACCTAATGAGTTTCCGTCTCAAAATAAAAAATAAAAAGAACTGGGGAGGTAGCTCAATGATTAAGTGCCCCTGGGTTCAATCCCCAATACCAAAAATAAAACAAAAACCAGTGTAAGAATAGGAGAAGACCTACATTTCAGTTTCACGTATCCACACAAAATTGTGGGCAAGTTACTGAACTGCTTCAATTCTCAGTTTCTTTGGCTGAAAATGGAATTAAAATGGTCTATTTTGGGTAGCAGAGGCTCTTATGTGAGGCACCATCTGCACAGACAGAACACTCATACCACAGCAGCCTCATAGGCCAGAAAAGTCTTCGTGGGAGCCTGAGACCACGTTGTCTGCTCAATCTCTGGGCCTCAGACTACACAGCCAAGGTTCTATGGTCTTTGGGAAAAGAAGAATGGGCTTTTGGTATAAACTCAAGGTTTAGCCTAATACAAAGTGCCATGAGGTAGATATTGACTGCTGAGCTCCCCATTCACTGGGACCAGTCTGCATCCTCTATGGCAGCTGGGGCTGGCTGACCAAGCCAAGAGAGGTGCTATCCACAGCTTTTCTGGCTCCTCACAACCAACTTCCTGCTCATCTCTCTTCCCTACCAGCCACAATAATGCTAAAAGTCTCCTTGCTGGCTGGGTGAATGCTCCAAGGTCATGGGAGGCAAATGCGGGAGGGTAAAAATTCCTATGAAATCCCTTTAACTGTCCATCAGGTCTGTGTCAGAGGCTTTCTGTGTATCTTGAATGACACACACAGTATGGGGACTGCTGTGAAAAAGTGTCACTTTCCAATGCCACACACGCATGACAGGGGAGGAGGCAAAGGTGAGAGGTTTTTCAGAGTAATCAAGATACCCATGCCATCTCTCTTTCCCTCCTCCTTTATCTTCATGTGTGGGGGAGGTGCACAGCTGAACCCTTCGAGGGACCACAGGCCAGCAAGCACTGTGCTGACTCCACCCACCACCTACTAAGACTCCCATAGTAAGTACAGGGAAGTTACTTCCCTGCCAAAGTCTGGGAAATCCTCACAGGCAATATTTCCTCAAATGTTCTGGCTTATAAACCAGAGAGGTGACTTTGTGTCCTTTTCTCTGGCCTATCTATCTGCCAACACCACACATTGAAACTATACCAGGGCTTGGCTCAGCATACTAGAACTGTGACATGTGAGTCAGGCCTTGGTCCCTGGGATCCCTCTATCAGCCAAACCAATGAGAGGCCATTTGCCAGCCCCTCTCAAAGCTTCCACTACCTCACAGTCAAATAGGAACATATACAGGTTATGAGCCTCCTTGGCTTTTATAAGGCAGACCCTGAAGTATGTGAGGGCAGAGCCAGGGGTTTTCCCTGTCATCCTTGGGCATGCACAGCTGACACCAGGCACTTTGCACCCACATCCTAAAGACTGGGACTGCGTTTTAGATGTACCTTCTCCTCTCAGAAAGGATATCCTCAAAGCTGTCTTCTGGCTCAGGTGAAACTCAGGGCCTCAGCTCTGCAGCACACACAACTGTGGCCTCAGCAGCCCCGTGCCAACCCCTGCTCTCAGCAATGCATCAGGAGAGGCCCCAGGTGAAGAGTTGCTCCCATGTCTGCCCAGAAGCCACTGCTCTGGACCCAGAACCTACTTGATTTTCTTCTCTGTCAGCTGCTCCAGGGCAGAGTGGCAGTCATCCATCTCTTTCACAAACTCCAGATTCCTCTTCTCGGCTCTCTCTAGGTCCTGTCTTGCCTTGTCTCTCTCCTGCACCAACTGCTCCACTTGTGTTCTGCCACAGGAAGGAGACAGGTTAGATGGGATCCCCACCATAGACCTGACATGCCCCACCTGTTCCTACTCTGGACCCCATGAGTCCCATGTCTGTGTATATGATAAAAACAGATACAGTTACAGAAACTATGTATGGGCTAGCACATGCTGACCTCATTGCCCCCACAACTACCTCCTAGTGTGTTTTCTATAGCTGCTATACCCATTTTATAAATGGGGTTGGGGAAGTACCCCAAATGTTTGGCAAGTAAAATTTCTAGAAGGTTTTTGACCCAGGGAGTTTGTGCCTAGAGCTCCTACTGTGTGCTACATATCTAGATGAGCTCAGGATGCGAGAGGATTTATCTGTAGGCACTTTGTCTCCAGTAAGCCAAGAGCTCTTGGATCTCAGGCCCCTAATCTGCAATGGATGCATAAAGGGAAGGAAAATGTTAGCCACCATTTTTGCACTGGCCACAGTTTTGCACTGCTGCCTGACATCTCAGCAAATACAGGTGGGTCTCTCAAAGAAAAAGGTGACTTATGTGTGTGATCTTGGCTCTGTCACTTCAGTTTCACCCCAATCCCTGGTCCCTGGTGGGCTCTTACAGGTGGTAGCTCAGCTCCTGACGGTAGCAGGCCAGGGCTGCCTGCTGGACAACACCATCAACTGTCAGGAGCTCATTGTCGAGGGCCCAGGTCAACTCCAAAAGATTCACCTTCTCATCCATGCTGAAGTCCAGGCTCTGGAAGTAGCAAGCCCCATTGGGCACAAGAGGATAAGGGACTTCTCCAAACATGCTTCCTAAGGACAGTCCAGGGACAGTCCCATAATGGCTATTGTAGCCAGTACCTATCTCTTTTCTGACTGCAAAAGTCTCTTGGTGGGGGTACCCCATTCAGTCCCAAGTAACTCTACAGGCTACCCCCCATCCTTGTCATGAGGTGCCCCCCACCACATTCCTCTAGTCATGAGGCCACCTGTCCCTTTCAGCACTGTTCTCAGTCATCCCTGTCATACCCTGTCTCTGCCTCAGGGGTGGATGCTACCCAGGCTGGACAGAGCCCCACTGTCTGAAGAAAGCTTGAGGTGTAGGAAGGACATAAGCCAACAAGCACCTCATGGGGACTTAAGTGGAGACCAGGGGGCAGGGCCCTTTATCCCTCTGAAACCAACTGTTGTAAGTCCTGGATAAGCCTTACGAAGCCCACATGAGGAGGCCTGCCCAGCAGCCAACAAAGCAAGACAGGGGAGACCCAATACCACCACTTGACTCAGATTCTGTCACACCTGAAGTCCACCTCCCTGGTGCCCACTCAGGACCCTAAGGTTCTCCTTCTGAGTAAGCCATTTGTGTTGGGGTTTTGCCACATCAAACTAAGTGAATCCTGATTCATCTATGTCTATGAAACACATATATGGATGGATGATTCTGTCAGTAAAATGATCTATCAAAAGGAGGAGCCACGGCTGTGTGTATCCCAGAGAGATTCTGTTTCCCATCAGAATTTGGAAAAATACAGTTAAAAGAATATAATAATTTACGTCATGTGTGTTTTACAATAATACAAAAAGAACAGAAGAGTGAATACCCACACACTCTCAGTTCATTTGGCCAGTAACTAATGTTTTACCACACTTGTTTTGTCAGCATCAAGTACTCCTGACTCCTACTTCCTGCTATGACTTCTAAAAAATTATGAAGTTACACACGAGTCCAGAGGCAGGCACCACATCAGTCTATGGGAGAAGATGCTGTGACATGCCCAGTTCCCCTGGGGGATCGGGGTTGCTCCTGAGAAATGAAGACTTGAATTTCACAGCCACCCACTTTCTAGCATCTCCTAATAAGAAAGGTGGACCACATAGAGCAGCAGGACACTAAGGCTGCTATGACACAGCACATTCTTCTCTGTAACAGTATCACCAGATAGGGTGTGGGGAAGTGACAGAAACCTGCTATAGACGCAGCTGCCAGGAGTAGAAGTCATCAGAAACCATAGTGGCATGCGTGGGAGCCAGGCTTCCTGAGAGCCCATGGCTCCTGGCCTTCTGAGTCTCCCCTCCCATTCTAAACAGAATTGAGCAGTGTAACCAACAGAATACTAAGCAACAGCTTGTATTATGAAGGCCGAAGTCACCAGACACGTGGCTGCTTCCTTGCTCTGACCACTCACTCTGGAGCAGCCAGCTGCCATGTTGGAGGGATACTCAAGCAGCCCTAGGGAAAGGTCTACATGGCAAGGGACAAAGACCTCCTGCCTAAGGTGTGAGCATCAGCCTGTCATTTTTGTGAATGTACCATCCTAGAAGTGATCTCCAGTCCCAGGCGGGCCTGTGGAGGACTGTGGCACTAGTTGACATCTGCCTACAACCTCACAAGGCAATATGAACTGGGACCATCCTGCTCAGCTGACCCCCAATTTTTCATCCACAGAAACTGTTTGAGGTAAGAAATGGTGCATATGTTGTAGGGGGTATGATTTAGTGATAATCTGCTAAGGGGTCTTCTCTCAGAGCAGCATTAAGAGGAACACCCTCATAACAGACCCTATTGCAGGCTCAGGTAAAAAGTGCAATGGCATTGGCTGGAGACCTAGAGAAACCAGGTGTGCAATGCCTGGACATGTGTAAGCCAAGGGCTCTCCCTGCCAGTACTTCCCTCCCAGGGGAAAGTTCTCTCAGGTGCTCACTGCTCTTTATAGGGTTAGAGACCTGTGCTGCTGCTGGCAGCTCCACCAATAAGCAGTTACTAGCAACCTCATATAGTGAAAGGGACCAGATGTGGAGTGACAGATGTCTGAATGACATTCCACCCATCCTGAGGCCCAGGCAAGCTATTGACTCTGTCACTCCCCTGTCAAGTACACATAGAAGCATCTTCAGGACTGATGTGAGGATTCAATAAGGTCACACACTTGACAGATACTTGCTTGGTATCTAAGTGCTGAGAGATATTCAACCAACATTGTTGCTATCTCAATAAAATAAAACCAAAACCTGAAGGCAACTGGCAAATTACAAAAGAAATGAGAACATCATCTGATTTAAAAAAAAAAAAGCAATAGCCAGGTGCAGTGATGCACACCTATAATCCCACTGGCTTGGGAGGCTGAGGCAGAAGGATTGCAAAGTTCAAAGCCAGCCTCAGCAATTTACCGAGGCCCTAGCCACTTAGTGAGAACTTGTCTCAAAATGAAAAAAATTTAACATTAACAAAAAGTGGGAGGAATGCTGGTAAAGTGGTCTAATGGTAAGTACCCCTGGATTCAATCCCTGGTACCAAAATAAATAAGCAAACAAAAGACAATAAAAGGAGTAAGTTCTGAAATAATGAAAAAGGCAAGACAAAGCCTCATCATTGACCAGACCAGGATGGCAGCCAAGATGCTCACCCCTGCACCAAGGAAATATCAGAAGAGCACCTCTGCTCTTTGCCCTCTCTGAATAAATTTTTTTAATTTTTTTTAAGTTGTAGATGGATACAATATCTTTGCTTTGTTTATTTATTTTTATGTGGTGCTGAGGATTGAACCCAGGGCCTCACGCATGTGAGGCAAGCGCTCTACCACTAAGCCACAACCCTAGCCCCTGAATAAAATTTTTGGTGATCCCAACAGCCTCTGATTTTCAGAACAATCATGAGGGCAGCTGTCCAGGTAGGACCTACCATTTTGGCAAGGATGATAAAGGGATGGCAAAAGCTAGGTTGAGCCTCCAGAGGGTCTCTGCCCACACAGGCAGGCAGACTGAAAGGCTGTTTTTGGACTCCTTCATGCTCTGTTGGTTTGTGCTAACAGGGATGTTTTTGGAAACAACAAGACAGAGCCTAGGAAGCGTTAAAATGTGTAATTTCAGGAATACCACACAAAAAAATTTCCAGCACAGAAGCATGAGAATATTTTTATAAATGCTGATATTTCTAATAAGGAAAACTTTGGAAACAACCTACACTGCCTGAGAGTGGGGAAAGGTCACACAAATTAGCAAGATACATAGTATGATATCAATTTTGAAAAAAGTTTTAAGTAGAATGTATTAATACATCTATTTTTTTGTGTGCCAGGGGAAAAAAAAACTACAGAATACCTACCAAACTGTCAGTTCTTGCACCTTCCTTGGACCTCCAGGAATGGAAACAAAACAGGGACAGACTCACTTTCTTATTTTATAGATTTCTGTACTAAGAATTTTTTAAAATAGTATTGAGGATTGAGCTCAGGGTCCCTCTGCCACTGAGCTATATCCCCAGTTCTTTTTTAAAAGTTTTATTTTGATATAGGGTCTTGCTATTTTGCTGAGATTGGCCTCAAAACTGCAATCTGCTTGCTTCAGCCTCCTGAGTAGCTGGGATTACAGTTATGCTCACAGAGCCCCAGCTAGTAGACAATTTTTTTTTTTTTTTAATAATGGAAAGTGAAATTTGGAAATGAAAATAATAAATCTAGGGCTGGGGCTGTAGCTCAGTGGTAGAGCACTTGCCTGGCATGTGGGAGGCACTGGGTTCTATCCTTAGCACCACATAAAAATAAATAAATAAAATAAAGGTATTGTAAAAAAGAAAATAATAAATCTAATCATGGCACGTCCCCAAGACAATCTTCCCCTTAGCCATCTGTTCCCTGTGAGCCTCTGACTCTTCCACTCCAGGGCAGAGCTCTCTCCAAATCCTGACGGCTGGCCCTGTGGCCCCGGAAGGAAGCTTCCTGGGTGGCCCAAAAAAACAGGAGGAGGGTAGTAAAGTACAAGAAACCTCTGACTTTCAACCCCTGGCAGGGAAGGGTCTGTGGGAAGTGGAAACTGTGGCAGAGGAGAGCTCAAGCTGGCAGGGGGCTTTATGAGCAATTACAGCTCACCATGGACTCCTTAGGAACACTGGTGACAGTAACACCCATTAGACCTCTTCACAAATTTGTGGCACTTGCCTCCTTTGTGTAGCAATGGGGTAAAGTATGTAGACAATGGAATTTACCTTCAAATGCCCTTTTTGAGACTCTTATTTTCTTTGTATTTTATATATTATCTTTTAAGATTTAAATTTCCTATATAATAATAGCAGAAATTGAAGGAAAAGATGTTTCCACCAAGACTTGCCTATAAGGGATTTTCTGCACAGAGAACATGTCCTTCCCTGTCCCTGCATGGGGTGCTTTTTCTATCTTTCTCTGTAGAAACATGACCCTCACCCAGCCCAACTGCCCCTGGATGCCACCCACCAGGGCAGCTGTGAATGGTGAGTTTCAAACCTGCAAGATTTCCCTGCCATTCTGAATCCCTTCCTGTGCCCAGGTGGTGATGATCTGCTCAGGAAAGGCAAAGCCACTACCATCATCAACGTTGGAGAAGAAGCGCAGGCCTGAGCACACAGACACAAGGGACGAGGTGGTAGGGGTAGTGTGGCAGCCGTTCTCTGTTGGGACCTGCACAATGGAAAAAGAAGATACCCTGAGCACATGGGTGATGGGAAGCCAGAGCGTCTGCATGTTTTAACGGCTTTCCACCCTCACCAGCCTGTGCTCAGCACATTGCCTTCTCATTGAGGTATAAAACAAGAACAACTCAGGTTATCATTAGCTCCTTTTCCTAGACAAAAGAGGCAGGGTACCATCATAGGATATGTCTAAAATCACATGGATCTGCAGGGAACAGACCAGGGATCTTCACCTAGGGACCCTGACCGGGTGCTTTCTCAATGACCCTTAGGCATCTGCTCTAGTACTGTCCATTTGAGGCCTTATACCTGGGTGGCCTACCATCAGTCCTGGCCAACACATCACTTAACAGAGAGACAATAAAGGGGTTTTGACATCTCAGGTGGTGACAGTGTGCACCTGGCCTTACAAAGGAAGAGCCTGGGAAGGTACATGCCATGCCAGGTAAATTAACTTCGAGAAAAGAAATGAGAAGCCCCAAAAGAAGAAAAGAAATGGCCCAAGAAGAATAATATTTCCTTACAACTCAGAGGCCCACAGTTCACGGTTGAGGAGTGTTAGTGAGTTTTATAAAGAAGGCATAATCTCTCAACCAGAAAGCTGCCTCTAAGACTTCAGGAGTATAAGAATTCAAAGGGCAAGAATGATTTCCATGCTGTTTTCTGCCCCAGGTAGGGTCCTTCCCAAGAAGCCTCTGTTGTCTGGGACTACAGGACTAGGGATGGCAGCACTTCCCGAATATCAGAGACCTCTGCTCACTACCCCCAGCCTCCCTCCACACACAGGAATATCTTCTCCCTGCCCTGCATGGTATCTGTGGCAGCCTTCGTGGATGTCTGTATACAGTGGATGTGTATATGTAGTATATATACATGGGGCGCACAAATACAATGGATGTGGGTGTATAAACAGTGAGTGCACATGAATAGTGAACAATGTGGGTTTGCTGTGTGTGTATGTGTGTGTGTAGTGTGCATGTACACAGTATGCAGATGTGTTTGTAGCTGTGCATGGGTCTTATGTATGCAGAGTATGGGATAATGAGGGAAGATGACTCAGTGTCTGCAATGCCCAGGAGAACAAGAGCAGCTTACCAAGAACAGGAAGTGAGAGGGCCGTGCTGCACTGGGAGGGGCTGCAGCCTCTAGCACATCTGTAACTGCAGGACCTCAGCAGGTTAGGCTGCTGGGTAAGGAGTCCACTGGTGGGAAATGTGGGACCCTCAGTCCTCTTTAGCTGTCAGCCTGGGGCCTAAGGGTGAATGATGACCCCTTTGGAAAGAGCCACAGCTACTCTAAGACCCTGCTCCAGAGGACAACAGTGGCAAACAGGGACAGCTTTATTCAGAGGAGGTGTCTAACTTGATCAGCATGGAACATGACTCACTGGGACTCCAGTCTTTCTCACCTGTAGGGCTAACACCTCTCTGCAACACTGGCTGCTGAGTTTCTTCTTCACCTGTTCTCATTAACTCTAGTCAGATGTACCCACCCCTGGTAAAAGACAGCACTACTGGTCCTACATGATGCCCACCAGCAAAGAAGCATCCACACTACGTCTCCAGAGAAACTGTGCCATCCTGTCCCAGTGCTGAGAGAAACAGTGCTAGGCTAGTGTTCACTGAAAAAAGTCCTAATTTAAATAGCTGCCTGAAATTCACTCTCCCCAGCCCCTGGAGATGGGATCTGTGAAAAAGATAAAATGTAGGACTACAGAATGGGGAGAACTCAGCTAAGGAACACTGAGGACCAATTCTAGATAAGGTACAGCAGAAGCCTTCAGGAGCCAACTCTCAATACCCAATGGGGAAGAGAAGTGAAAGGAGAGAGTTCTCTTTTGGAACATATTACCACACCTACAATTGAGAAGACTCACTGAGGAAATGCTGTGTACCGTGCATTGTTCATTATCCTCCAGAACTCCTAAAATAGTTGACTGTCTCCATCTTATAGATGGGACTAAAGCTTAGAGAAAATAAGTAACTCATCCTGTGATGCACAGCTGGAAAAAGCAACACTGACTCACCCCCAGGTCTGTGTGGTTCCAAAATCTAAGCCACATAGCTTCACGTGTGCACACACTGAGCCAGCTCCTGAGCAGCTCAAGTGGTGACAGCAGCAGAGAAGCCAGCATCCTCAGTCATCAGGGAATGACAACAGTTACTGCTGGATTTTGAGATTTAATTGCTACATTTTACCTGACAATGAGACCAGGGCTTGCTTGATTTGAGCAGGGTAGAAGATTCCAGAAGTGAAGCAGGCTCATGACTGAACAGGCCAACTTGGAATTCCGCAAGACTCACTCTGCCATCTCCATCCTGATCCAGTTTGTTAAATAGGTCTTCAAGTTCCTAGACAAAGACCACCACTTTCAGGTTACCCCCCTCCCTCCTTCCGGCTCCAAGCACCCAGCAAAGGCAGTCTGCTTGTCCTTTTCCAAACTCAAAGGTGTCCAGGCCACTTTCCTAAGGCCTCCTGACTCTGTCTTGTGAAACTTACATAGCCTCACTGGGTTCAGGCCCATTGTGAGACAACAGCATCTAAACTTTCTAATTCCTCAAATACTCAGTGTCTACTGGGGACAGAAACTTGCTGGACCCTGAGGAGATGTACACAGGAAGCATGGCCTGGTCCCAAGGTTCATAGACCAACAAGGGCACAAGGCTACAAACAACCCTTATCATGCCCAGCGCCATGACTGCCTTCCATCCAGCACCTACTCAGGATGAGAGCCACCAGCTGCTGTGAAGACAGGCAGGCTCAGAGATACTGTACTGGGTTGAGAAGTAGAAGGGGTCATGCTGAGAAGGGAAAGGGTGTTCATTCCAGACAGAGGAGGATTTTGAGTGAAGGCATTAGAAGTCCCCAGCATGTTTGACAGCATAATAAATTTGGGAGGCAGGCTCTTAAAAGTATCTGGGGGTTTAGCTTTGGGGAGAAGCATTGGGAGCCACCAAATGACTTTAGATCAGAAATTGTTAGAACTGTCCCAGTGTCTGAAGGGTGAAGGGATTTTCCAGACCCAACATTAAACTATGACCACAACAAAGTTGCTAGGGTCTCACCTCTTTCTCAAGTCCATGGAGTCCGATGCTCTGGCAGACCACAGCCAATTCCTGCTCATTCAGGTGGCCACTGCTGCCAACCCCCAACTCTTCCCAGATGCCCCGTACCTGCCTCTCGGGTGAGTCCAAGGAGGGACTGCAGGGCTTTTGGGAGCTCCCAAAGACCTCAGAACTCCAGGTTTGCAGCTGGCCTGAAGCAAAGGAGATTCACAGTTAAACCCTGATACTTGATAAATACACAATAAAATATTCAGCCTTAAAAAGAAGGTAGGAGCTGGGTGCAGTGGCACACACCTGTAATCCCAGCAGATCGGGAGACTGAGACAGGAGAATCGCAAGTTCAAAGTCAGCCTCAGCAACAGTGAGGTGCTAAACAACTCAGTGAGACCCTGTCTCTCAATAAAATACTGGGGATGTGGCTCCGTGGTTAGTGCCCCTGAGTTCAATCCTCAGTACCAAAGAGAGAGAGAGAGAGAGAGAGAGAGAGAGAGAGAGAGAGAGAGAAGGTAGGGACAGGAAGGAAGAGGAAAAGGAAATCCTACCATTTGTGACATCATGGATAGATCTGGAGAACATTATGCTAAGTGAAATAAGCCAGGCACAGAAGGACAAAAATTGCATGGTTCCACATATAAGTGAATACATGGAACTTTTGGTAATAGAGAGTAATGGAGGTTACCGGGGGCTGGGCTGGGCTGTCTGGGGGAAAATAAGATGTTGGCTAAAGAATACAAAGCTTCAGTTATAAGATGATTAAGTACTGGAAACCTAATGTACAATATAGTAACTACAGTTAATAATACAACGTATTGACTACCAAAATATGTGAAGAGAGATCTGAAGTGCTCTCAGGAAATACATGCAAAAGTAACTATGTGAGGCAAGGGTTTGCTACATAATCATTTCATAGTATATTACATATGTCAAATCATCATGTTGTATAGTTTAAATATATGCAGTTTAAATATATTTTATCTGTCAATCAAGTAAAGCTGTAGGAAAAATGCCAACAATAATTAAACCCTGTGTTCCAAGTTGAAGCATCTAGGGAAAGCACATCAATGCTGGCAATTTATTCAGAAATCAGATGGACCAGTGGAAGGACAGGTGCACACACAGGAGTTGAAAAACAGATGTTTCCAGGTAGAACTAGGTGGTAGGTACATCATGGGTTCATAGTACCCGTTCTTTCCATTATGTGTTTAAGAATTTCCTAACAGAATGTTGAGGGAAAAATCTGCTCCACCTGGGGAAAGCTTTTCAGAAGGTAACTTACTAAAGTCTGACCACTTCAAGTACTTAAAAGATGGCTCTATTTATAACAAAAGGTCAGCTTTTTCTAAGTATTTTTTTTTTACTTCCATAAATCAATATTTCTTTCTCTTTTTGAAGTGCTGGGGATTGAACCCAAGGATTCACACATGCTAGGCAAGCACTATACCACTGAGCTATGCCCTCAGCCCAAGACCAGCTTTTTAACAAATTAATTTTTGAAACTCCTCAAACCCACCCAAAAAGAAGAGTATAGTGAAGCCCAACATACTTGCTCCTCAGGCTCAGCAATGAGAAGACTCTGCCATGTGTAACCTTTCCTCTACAGCTGATTGGCTTCCTGATGTGTTTAAAACTTGTGCAGGAGGACAGACACTGGGGCATCCTTGAGGATGTATCTATGGTGAGCTATCCTGAGACAGATATGCCCCTTTACAAGCCCATCCACATTGCCCAGCCCACTGCAGGAGGAAGGGTCACTTCCATTGAAAGCAGACTTGAAGCAATGCAAGTTCTGTTTCAGTGGTCTGGATCTGTCAGGTAGATGAGCCATGTTGACATTAATTACTTTCCTAATGCAACTAGTAATAAGAAAGCCATTGTCCCCCCAAGAAATAGTAGGCCTACATGCTTGTGAATGATGTGGGGAAATGATGCTGTTGAGGAAAACACAGGAAAGGACCTGCAGCCCAGTGTGACGGAAATCACAGGGTACCCTGCCCAAGGGTGAGGGTTTGGTGGGGGGGGGGGGACAGGACACTGACAGCCATAGATTCTGCCCAGAACCCACAGATGGGATAAAGCACAGCCAGTGGCCCAATAGCTTCCTGGGATGGTCTCGCACCTCTGCCAGCCCCATCCACTTGCCCAACAGGCACCTCTCAGTTCCTTAATCAACTGGGGGAGCGAGAGACCTCCCACAGTCTGAAGACAACTCCATTATGGTCAGCCAGCTCCAGACTTTTCCTCCCTATCATTGTGGCCCTGTACCCCAAAGCATTAGTTCCTCCCACCACTGTCCTCTTCAAAGACATCGAGAGTTTCCTGCTTTCCCTCATGCTGCACAGGTGTCTGAGTTTAAGGACCTCAGTTTGTTCCCTACATGTCTATTGAAACGTCCAGTTTTCCTGTTTATTGATGCACATAACATCCTCCCATTGTAACTCCTTCTCTCTTCTGAAACACCTGTCTTCTTCCTTTCAAATTTCCCCAATAGCAGTTTAAAAGCATGGCTTCAGAATTCTTTGACACTCCTGCCATTAGAACATGGAATATGTGGCCCCTCCCCTCCAACCTAGGGAGTCTTGTGACAGTTCCAACCAAGATGGCAGAAGGGATGCTTACATGACTTTTGGCCAATGTGCTATGAGGCAACCCCAGCCTTCCTTGTGGGATCATGTGCACTGGAGGCCCTGAGACATATGCTATGATGAAACCCAGCCACTCTGAGGCAATTTTCACCCAAGGCCCCAAACCCAGACCTGTGAGTGATCCTTCACACAATTTCAGATTCAGCTTTTGCATGTCTCAGGAGAGGCCCTGGACATATTATGGAGCCCATTCTACCTTTTCACCTTCTCCAAACCTTTCCTGGGTACTCCAGTCAGTTCATTTCTCGGAAAAGCTCTACAATAGTGTCACAAGAAGTTTGAGCTCTACAACCTGAAGGCCTGGCATAAACCTTGCTTTTGTTCTCAAGCTCACTCAGTCTCTCACCTTTGGGCCTTGCTTGGGCTGTGCTAGAGAAGAGGTGCCTAGAGATTTGCCCTCCTGGGGCAGTTCCTCAGGTTTGACATGGGTGCATGCTCCTCCCACACCTACATCATCATTTTTTCACTTCTGCAGCATCACATACTCTACTGTTATCTATGTTTTACAATGTTTGCCATGGTCATTGGTCTTGACTCCCCAGTTAACACTCTAGAATTCTTATGTCATTAGAATGATATTGTTATGGGCTGGGGATGTTGCTCGAGCGGTAATGCGCTCGCCTGGCATGCGCAAGGCGCTGGGTTCTATCCTCAGCACCACATAAAAATAAAATAAGGATGTTGTATCCACCGAAAACTAAAAAATAAATATTAAAAATTTCTCTCTCTCTCTTAAAAAAAAGAATGATATTCTTATATCATTACAAGATAAAATAAAAAAGAAGTCCCTGTCCCAAGAGCTTCCATTTCTCTCCTCAAAGATAACTATAAAGAGTTTTTTGCATGAACTTCCAAAATGCTTCTGTATCCACAGGAGCATGTAACACATGTGCCACTCTAGAAAGGTGAGGCTAGATTTCATGTCCCACTCACTCCTAGCACCCAGCTTCCTTTCCCAGCTCTGGGTCTCACAGTGCCACAGCAACACAAATAGCAGAGCCTTCCATTATCCAGCTCTGCAGTGTTGTGCTAATAGACTATGATTTGCTCATGTACTCCAACTGTTGGCCTCTGTTGCTACATAAGGCTCTTAAGGAACAGGACCATGTCTTACACTGTATCTAGGGAAAGGATAGTAATTTGGCGGGTGCTAAGACAGCTCCTTCACATCAAAGAGCAGCTTTGTCCAGGCTTAGCATGCTAGGAAAGATGAGCAGGGTCAGTCCTGGGCATGACCCAAACCTGCCAGTTGAGATCATACCAGTACTCACAGACCATGAAGCATGGTAGAATCACATTGCTCCCTTGGTCAGTGGCTTCTGCCTCAAGATCTAACATCAGGGAAAGCTGAGGACCAAGTGACCACCTCATGGCTTTGATACCAACATTCTGAAAGCTCTTAGAGAAGGGGTCTACCAGGAACACCACCCAGAGCATGCATTTCCCAAGAAGTTCTTCTTGTGGCTGTGCCCTGTCCATGGATCCAGCTCTTTGAGTTTTCAAAGCCCTGGTCAAAGGCAGAGAACACCAAATAGGATGCTATGACATTACCTTGTGCTTCAAATAATTCATTTTGAGTCTCTTTAGCACTCTCGGCTTCTTCATCTGACTTGAGACTCTGGAAAAACGTAAGGAGAAAGATGTGAGTCCTCCAGTGGATAACACAGTGGGTGGAGCACCAGAACAAAGAGAACAGGATGTTTTGGGTGAGAGAAGGACAATGGAGGCTACATGTCAAGCGAGCACCCCTAGGCTGAGGATTTGCAGGGTGTGGTCCCCATGGAGCAGTATGCACCATGCCTCTGGATCAATGCCCTCTCAGACGTGAGGGGCTTGGACATGAAGACGGTTGCATTCCTCATTCTGCACACTGAGGGCTCCTCAACACAACCAATCACCAGCAGGTTACACTGAAAACAAATTGAAGCCCTCACACTGTAACAGAAGAGAAATACTCTCCCTAAAACAGTACAACGTGATGCTGTTGACTTCAGACACCAGCACTCGACAGGAACTAGTCAATGTTTCAGTTATGAGACACAATCTCCAAAAGAGCTTGTGACATCATCTCCTTCTGCACTGTCCTTTTTCATCCACATTCGTTCATCAAATAGACCTTGCATCCCTCCAAGGTCTCTGGGGACAGCACAATGCATAGCAAGCACTTGACACTTCAGTGGCCTTCACAAGCTTGGGCCTAAGACAGCAGAGCAGGCAGGGCCATTGAGAAGTGCATGATATAAGTAAAAACCTCATGTTTCAGTGACCAAGTCAGCAGATCACAGGGTCTGCTTCAAACAAGTACTGCGCAGACCCCTAACAGATTCCAAATGAACACCTGGAATGACCTTCAAAGCTGTCATTAACTCTCAAGTCAGAATCCGATTGGTGATAAACAGTTAACCTCATTTTTCTAACAAGTTCAATTCAACCAACAATCTCAAAGTCAGGTTTCCCTGCATTCACATTTTGGGGGTCAAAGATGACTTAAGAAGCAGAACGGCACCAACAAAGATGACACACTTTAAGCCCAGGAGTAGAATAACTCAACCCTCTGTGCCTGAGACACAAATTTTTCAAAATAAATACAAAAGGAATGTCCTGGATCTGTTAGTGTTACACAGATATAGCAGGCCCTTGAAAGAAGAGTTGTAATGTTTAAGTATGTTTTTTTTCTTTGCCTCAACAAATGTTCACAATATAAACTAATCAGTCTGGGCCCCAGAACTCTTCTATTAAAGATAAGTTCCCAAACCTGGCTCCATCTGTCAGAAGTTGGTTCACAGAGAACAAGAGCTAGGACTTTCTGGAATCCTTAAAATATAGGTCTAATGAATCAATGATTAACTCAAAAACTATGGACCTGCCTCCAGGGAGAAGCTGATTTCCTTGACCAATTCCAGACACTTGGGTCAAAAGGCTCAGGGCAGGTAGAAGGGAAGAATCAACTCCCAAGACCCCAAGAGGCATCTTGTTATATCTAAGTGTTTGAGGCAAGTAAGACCATTGTTTTGGTGCATCCACATTCCAAGTTTTGAGGCTGCGTCAAAGGCATTTTCCCATTTCTATCCCTCTGCACATTTTCATAAAAATCACCTTCTTGCAGTGATAGGGAAGGTGGTGATGGAAGGAGGGGAGGGAACAAAGTATCAACTGAAAAAGAGTGCTCTGGGGCCAGGATTCCCCCCAAAGATAATCAGACCCAAGACAATTAGAAGGAAATGTTACTCTCAACGTGAACCTTAGCTTCAGGCAACTTATGATGCCCAGGAACATGACTGCCCTCCACAAATCCTCTGGTTATCATATGGAGACTGATGAAGTGAAACACTGGTTTCCCAACACTGGGCAACCTGGGGTGGGAAGGGAGGACTGACCCACCTCCACACTTTCCAGAGATGCAGAACGTCGGAGCTGGCTCTTCAGGCTGGCCTTGGCTTGCTGCTCTGGTACATATTTGGCTTCAGTGGCAGAGTCCCACCGCTCAGGCCGGCTCCGACGGCCATACCACTTGGAGCCACTCACATATTTTGGTGGGACAGCACAAGAGGCAGCTGAAAAGAAAATGGGAGATATGAGGGATGGACCTATGAAGTGGGTTCTGGGCCCACTCATATGACAGGACACCCTCCAAAAATTACAGATTTGACACAAGAGTATGCATCAAGATGTGCCGTTATACACAGGAAAACATGTGGAAAAATGCATGAATGGTTAACAGTGGCTCTCATAACACCAGAGGGTGGGAGACATAGAAAGCCAGAACAGGGAGAGGGAACTTTCCACTAAATTCCATATATTTACATTTTTTTCAAGCATATTTTGCTTTTGTTTATAGAATAAAAAAGAAGTACAAAATCTATTTTTTTATGCAAAGGGGAAAAAAACCCTCCAAATCACTCAAGAACACACTGCTCTGGAGATATGATGACTACTTCTCTCAGCTATTCACCCAATGGAGCTGGAAAGGCATGGGTTGGTGTGGGCCAGACACAGCCAGGAGATTCTCTGCAACCCTGCAGCAGGTCTGAATGTCTGGAGCAGAGGCAGCCATGAATTTGGTTCCAGGATTTGTGAGAATCCCCTAAACCTTACACGTCCTTCTTCCTACCTCTGTTCTATACATCTGTACAATCCTAAAAAAAGTGTATGTGGGTAGGGCAGGAAAGAGAGTTGGGAGGACAGCAGGTAAAGGCTGGGTACAGAAGGAAGAAACAACCAGAATGGGGATATCTGGAGAGAAAGTGATGGGTCCAATGAGGCAAGGCCTGTCCAGAAAACTGAGGAACACTTCATGGCAGACCTGTCTTGGGCCAACCAGAGGAACAGGGTCAGGGACAGAAACTGAGACAAGGTTTAGTGAGGAAGATGCAGAGATCTACTTAGGACATGCTGAACTGATAACAGCTGGAACCACATGCAGTGACTAGTGGGACACTTCAAAAGTCATCATAGGCACGATTAATGACAATTTGAAGCAACAGGCAGCAACAAGCCTGGCCTGGCAAACTCCCCAGAGGGAACACAGCTTAGAGGACATGTTAAAGATCAGAAAAAGCTTCCAAGTCAATAGAGAGAAAATGAGAATGTGTGAGAAAATTCACCAAAGTTCACAGGTTGAATACCACTGTAGAGAAGGGCTCTTGATAAAGAGCTGCCCAAAGGGTGAATGAGTAACCAATAAAGGCTCTTGCTTTTGATTCTGGCCTCTGCTGCACACAAGCTGCAGCTGGTGATGGGAGGCAGGGATCTTCTTCTTCCCTATCAGCTTAGGAGGCATCCTGAGGTGGTATTGAAAGTGGAAATCCCTGGCACATCCAAGGTGAGGAAACTCAGGGGTGCTCATGACCCTCTGGGAATACCACCCCTGCCACAGAGAAGACTCTGGCTACCACAGTCCTGGGTCTCAACTACATACCTGCACACCTGGGGATGGTGCAGCCCACCCTCCCCTCATGCTACTTAGAGCAATAAGCTGCCCAGAATGACCCATGCTCTTTCATAATCCTCCTCAAAGTTCTCATCAGAGAAGCCCATGGAGAAACCACCCTCCATCAGGTTCTCCATCACAGACGACAGTCCACAAGGTTTGTCAGCACAAAAACAAAATGGCAGAGGAGTGGGCAATGGCAACAATGCCAGGAACAGCTCTCTAGTCCCCACAGAATCACAGGGTCTCTCCCTCTGGGGTGAGGAGCACCATAAGTCACCTGGGACTGGTATCTTTCCAGTGTGCTCTGGGCCAGTCTCCTGTCGTCCCACCCTCAGGGCACCTGAGGCACATGACCCAACACACCCTGCAGCAGCCCAGAGTTCCGCCAAAATCCTGCACACTATGTGCAGGAAATACACACAGAGCAGGAGAAAGTGTAACAAAGTCCAAAAAAGCAAAACACACATATTTGTATGCTTAATATTGGCTTTTCTTTAATAAAAGGAGAAAGATGACCGGGAAGCAGGGGTGATCTTCAAAATGCAAGATATATACTCACCTCGTGAAACTCTAGATACCACTAGAGTATCCAAAGCACATTTTTCAGATCACAGTGAGGGTGACAAGAAGGAGCAGCTAAGAGACTGAAAATCAGGAAAAGGATGACATTTTGACTACAGCAGAGGAGGCAAGCAGACCAGAGCCCTGCAGCAGCAGGAAACAGACTGGGCAAGAAGGGGATTGAAAGCACTGGGAACATGGGATGCACATGGGGGATGGGCAGGCCAGTGAGCACAATGAGAAGGGCTGGGTGGGGGAATACTGAACCAAGCTCAACCCCGGAGAGCACAGGCAGGACCCACCTTGACTCTCCATACCACAAGCACACAGCACCAGTTCAGCCTTTTTTTTTTTTTTTTTAACCAGAGATACAGATATTTATTGAGATGGTTTTATGTAGATTTTTTTGTTCAAAAAGTGAAAGATCAAATAATGTAGGTAATTTAAACATAAGCCATTAATATTTTTCTGCCTTCAGTGCCCTTTTAGAAGATATATAAATTGTGATTAATCCCAATAAGTAAAATGAAGAAATGGTGTAAAGATTATTCACTATGAGTAAAAGTACATAAAAATAGTACCAAAACTTTGATTCCTGTCCAAATGTTTATTCCTGACAAAAAAAATTTACTTCTTTGGAACCATTGCTATATATATGATTTTTTGTAATAAACATTTTTGTGATTTTTTTGCATATCACCTGATATATTTGAGGCAAATATATGATATGTCAAGAACATTGTACTGTCATGTGTAACTAATAAAAAAAAATTCTGTAAATGAGCCAGAAACATAATAATGGTCATTCTTTATTGAAAGCACTATATTCATTATAAAAATGATATAAGCTTAAAAATTAAAAGATAGCTCAAATATCAAGGGATTTTAGGAGTTAGAAATTTTTCTTTCAGAATACAGGTGGTAAAATAAGTAGATGGAACATGTGCTGGGAGGAAGACAAGAGTCTTTGCAGAGGAGTCAGCAGAGATTCGAGTCTTTCTCAGGGCTATCTTTTGCACAAAAAGAAAATGTGCAGCCTAAATATACCAGTTCAGCCTTAGCTAGCAGAGAGGGGTGTATGGAGGAGGACAAGGAGATGAAGTCTACCCACTGGCAGGAGGAACAGTGTCTCAGGTGGGGCATAGGACCATTCTGTTAAAGAAAGCTTTGAAATTCTAATCCAAAAGAAAACTGGACTTGATGAGAAAAAGCACAGATCCTCAATGAGTTTGTTTCTTTGTAAGAACTAAGAACATGTGGCACAGAAGGAGAGTTTTAAGCTTAAGAGCACCACATGGCAGGGAGGACTTCCTGAGTTGTTTGGTATAGACAAGGGAGTACACAGCAGTAGGGCTGGGTCTGTCTTTTCTTTTCTTAAATATTTTTTAGTTGTCAATGGATCTTTATTTTACTTATTTATATGCAGCGCTGAGAATCAAACCCAGTGCCTCACACATGCTGGGCAAGCGCTCTACCACTGAGCCACAACCCCAGCCCTGGACCTCACTTTTCTGAAGGCACTTTGATATTTCTGATTGTGTTACAAACTCCTGTGAGTCAGGAAAGGCATGTGGCCCTCTTCTCATCTGAGAGAGAAAGGTGTGAGATAAGGCAATGACAGGATCATGCAAATGGTATGAGTGGAGCTGGTTTGACTGAAGGTTTCCCTGTAACCTTAGAGCCCTGGGCACTGTGCCCAAGGTCTCTACATCCAGCAAGGAGTAAGAAGGGAGCCTGACCAAATAGCACCTAATGGAATAATCAGGATTCCATGCACAAGGGTTTAAAGCTGGAAAATTGGGGCTCCTCAGCACTACTAACTGTGAGATCATGGACAAATTCCTTTCCACCTAGGGTCTCAGTTTTCTCACCTGCATAGTGGGTATAACACCACCACAGGATTTCTATGAGGGTGAAACAGAATCTAAGTAACATACACAAATCTCAGAATACACATGGCACAAGCTCTTTGTCCCCTGCCAGTTTCTTTTCTGCCCAATACTATAATTCCATACCCATGCACCTGTCTGACCAGTATGCCCTGGGGCACAGAGGAATTGCCGGCCACCATTTCATACTCTCTCTCTACACTGGTCCCACAGCACATCCAGTGGGGCAGTGGTAACAAATGAGTACTGTGCATCACCTTTCACCTCGCAGATCACATGTCTCTGAGCATTTGATGGATTTATGATCTCAAAGGATCCTGGAAGGAGGAGAAAACTATAGGCAGGTGGAGTGTGGTTAGAGTGTGTCACTGGGATTGTGTCCTTGGGAACTGTCTCTTGTCCGCTGACCCTTGCTCTCTCTCCTTCTCTCTGCTTCTTGGTTTCCATGAGCTGAGCAGTTCTCCTCTGCCACAAACCCCGGGGGATGTTAATATTCTGCCTCATCTAAGGCCCAAAGCAATGGAGCCAGCTGACCATGAAATGAACCAATGAGTCAGAATAAGTCTTTCATTTTCTAAGTTGTTCTTGTCAGGTATATTGATCACCGTGATGGAAAGCAAAGAATCTGTGACAAAGTGGATGCCAGAGTATCCTGTGCAGGTAGACAGCCTGCCTGTTTGTCACCCTGAGAGCCCTGGAGAGCCACACTTCCATCAGCACTGCACTGCTCCCTCCTCCACACCCATTACACACTGGATCTGGTGAAGCCATCCGCTGCAGGCACAGCATATGTCATTAAATGCCACTACTTTACAGATGAGGAAATGAAAGGAGGAAAGGTCCAAATGTTTTGCCCAAGTCTACATAGTTTGGTAGTGACAGAAAGTGGGGTTAGAATTTAGTTTACAGAACTGCTTGGTTATACTCAGGCCACAAGTAATGAAAAGAAACTAAAGCTGACAGGAGGAAACCCTCTTACCTGATTCCAAAGAACTACTCTCTTCATCTAAGGGGCCAACACCAACAGTGGATGACAGCACAGCCACAAAACCTTCCTTAAATTCCTCAAAGTTAACCTGTATGAATTTAAGAAAAAAGAGGACAATGTTACTTTAGACAGACCCGAATGACAGCCTTTTTTTCCTCAGAAACATCTGATTATTGCCTTATAGTTTGAGGACATTCATTTTATTTTTTCATATGTGTACTTATCATATATGTCCTTAAGATTATTTACAATAGAAGAATATAATAAGAAGGCAACAATGAACCATAATCTCACCACCAAATAAAACACAGTTTTATAAAAGCAGATCAACATAATTAGTAAACAGTAGCCAGATGCAGTGGTGTGTACTATAGTCCCAGCTACTTAGGAGGCTGAGGGAGGAGGATCACTGGAGCCCAGGAATTCAAGGCCAACTTGAGCAACACAGTGAGACCCATCTCTAAAAATGAGAAAAATTCTAAAAATTAGAAAGAAACCAGTGTATAAAAAAGGAATCTGATGACTATAAAACATTAATACAGATAAAACAAATATTAATTATATCACTTTCCATCAAGAAACAGACCATCCATGTTTTAAAAAACATGTTTTGGATTTGGCTCTTTTTTGAATTTGATTTAAATGTAATTGTAAAATTCTTGTTTTTATCTTGCTTTTATGGTTCAACATTACTTCTACAATATTCATTTAAGTTGCTGTGTATAGGTATACTTCATTCATTTTCTCTGCTGCATAGTATTCTCCTATATAACCATGCCACCATCAATCCATTGTTCTACTGACATACCTTTCCACTGTTCCCAGTGTTTAATTATTAAAAACAAACCTAATTTGGGCTGGGGATGTAGCTCAAGCGGTATCATGCTCGCCTGGCATGCGTGAGGCCCGGGTTCGATCCTCAGCGCCACATACAAACAAAGATGTTGTGTCCGCCAAAAACTAAAAAATACATATTAAAAATTCTCTCTCTCTCTCTCTTAAAAAAAAAACACCCTAATTTAAACAATGCTTCACATGACCTTTGCGATTTCTCCATTGCACACACCTAAGAATAGGATCCTGGGTCACAGAATATATATTACATCCCTTTGGTGAACTGAACCTTTGCTAATCTTCTTTACTTCAGTAACACTTTTTACCTAAAAATCCATTTTTTTATATCAAAAAATTACCCCAACTTTCTTTTTGTCAGTGTTTATATGACACATCTTTTCAAACTTTTAACTCCAATTATTTATGTCCTTGTTTCAGATTATCTCTTGTGAGCAGTATTATAGCTCTTTTTTTTCTAGACTATCTTTTAACTGAAATATTTAGTCTACGTATACTTAATGTAATTACTGATATATTTGGATTTTAATCACTACTTTATTTTGTACTTTCAAACTGACCTACTTGCTTGTACTTTTCATTCTGTTCTTTGGATTATTGATTTTATTTTTATATTTATATTTAAATAGTTATATTTTAGGACTTCATTTTCTCTTTATTAATTTAGAAGTTATATAGTCTTTTCGGTTCTTTTACTAATTATCTTGAAACTTGCAAAATGTATTCTTTGTTTCACAAAATTGACTATTAATCAATACTCTTGCCATGTTCTGATAATGCAAAGCAAGTATAATGCTTAAAAAGTCCACTTACTACACTCCTGACTTTGATATCTTTGTTATCATGAATTATAGTTTTTTATATTTTCAACCCTCAAAAATGTTAATTTTAATTTCACCTAGTGGATGTTCATTTAGAATCACACTGTTTTTCATTTCTTCTTGCATTTCTGACCTTGCATCTGGGATAATTTTCCATCTATTTAAAAAATGACATTTATAATTTCATTTTCCTTATATATACTAATGCCAAACTCTTAGTTTGTCTGAGATGTTTTAATTTCACATGCTATCTTTTTTTCTTAGCAGAATAACAATTTATAACATATCATTTATTCTTATAGAATAGTGGAAATTACTCTGATCCCATTTAAACAGAAAGGACCAATAAACCACATAATAGTGTCACACAACAAAATATATGGCCTTGGGGAGAAAAAAAACAAGCCACTAATAGACATAACAATGTGAAATTATCTCAGCGACATAATATTGAATAAAAGGATACAAAGAGTATGTATTGAGTATGTAGAGTACATTTTCATTTATGTAAAGTTTAGCAAAACAAACCTATGACATTAGTGCCAGGAAGGTGGCTAACCTCTGGTGACAGAGGGACCAAAAGGCACATGAGCAGGCATTCAAGGGCTTTTATATCTTTTTGATATAAAAGAAAATGGATTTTTAGGTAAAAAGTGTTACTGAAGTAAAGAAGATTAGCAAAGGTTCAGGTCACACAGGTGTGCTCAGTTTGGAATATTCCTTGTGCTGAACATTTTGCTATGTGCTCTTTTCTCTATGCTTCAATGAAACCCAGGCAGAAATAAATGAACAGAAGAGCTATTAGGTCAAAATAGCACTGAAGCCAGAGTTAGGCAGACAGGCAAGGGTCAGATCCAGAGACTGGAGGGATTGAAATGTTAGTTCCTTCACAGCCCTTCCTCCACTCTTATCAAGAACCTGACCCTGCTCCAACCTGTTGTCCCAGGGATTCTCATCTCCTACAGGGAGTTGTTAATTACTCCCCCTTCCTGCCCAGATCACTCCTCTCAGGCCTCTTCAGCTCACCTGTTTCCCACTTTGGGCCATCCCACAGAGTATTTCCTGAACCTAGTCACATTTGCAGGAAGGAGAAAGAGAAGGGGAAGAACAAAGGAAGCCTAGGACATATAAAAAAGGGCAAAAGCAGGGCTGTGGCTATGGCTCAGTGGCAGAGTGCTTGCCTCGCATGCATGAGGCACTGGGTTTGATCCTCAGCACCAACATAAAAATAAACAAATAAAATAAAGGCATTCTGTCCAACTGCAACTACTTACTTACTTACTTAATTAATTAATTTTTAAAAAGGCAAAAACCTCTCACTTCTTGGGATACCAGGAAACCCTCTTAAAATAAACCCTGCTTTATATGCTTGCCTCAGCGTACTTCTCTAGTGTTATACTTCAACGTGTGAGGGAGCAGAACTCATCAGTTACTCTTCAGTAACTGGCAGTATCAGCACCACAGATGTTAGAGCTGCAGGAGCAGTTATTCTGATTTCCAAATCTTGCAAAGAACTTGAATGAGCATATCTCTGTTTCTCCCACTGAAGCCAGATTTAAAGATAGTGAAAAACCAGCCTCTACCTCAGAGCAAAGCCTGTCCAAGGAAGGGACATGACCTTTGTCCTTGGAAAGACCCACAGAGCACTCCTAGGCACATTCCCACCCTGCTAAGTTGTTTATCTACAAATAACAGGAGAGATCTGCTGTGCCAGGTGTCCCTGACTCAGTCAGGCTAGGTGGGGACCCATAGCACCCCCTAGCAGCCACCAATCAGCATGAGACAAGGAAATACCTGGGATGCCAGATGATCCTCCCAGTAGTTTATGGTGTTGGGAAACCATGTAGTTAAGCATGAACACCCCTCTTGGCTTAAATCAATCAGTTCAAATGAATCCCCCTCTTGTAGTAACCAATCACCCCTACCCAACTTGTTCCCACCAGTGAAAGTGCTAATCATGTTTTAGAGTTGTTATTTGATTTTCCCGCGGTGTGTGATGATTTGCTAAGAGATGCTATGATGTATGTGGGGGTTCCTGCCTTCTCCAAAGAATGTATAAACTGCTGCAAACCCTGGGCTTCAAGCCTCTCAGCGTCACCAGTTGCTGTGTGCTTGGGAGGACCGAGCTAGCTCGCAATAAACACCTCTTTGCTGCTTACATCGATCTTGGTCTCTAGTGGTCTTTTGGGGGTCCTGAATTCGAGCATAAAAATAGGTAGTTAGTGTAGTTAGGTAAATTGGGTCTAATATTGAGTAAGATAAAGAAAATGGAGACCATTATCAAATGGAGTCCAGGAAACCAGAACAGCAGTTAGGGAAATTAATTAATTAATTAATTAATTAATTAATTAATGTCCCCAGGCCCTTCCTGCCCAGATTACTCCTCCAGTCCACCTATCTCCCACCTTTGGGCCTTCCCACCTGCATTCTATCACTGCAGGATAGAGGGAAATAAAGGACAGGAATGTGGGAGGACTAAAAGAAGACCTTAGATATAAAAAAGGAAAGACCTCCTCCTTCCAAGGACTCTGCCTTTCAGGTCCCCTTCTTCCTCCGGGGGAGAAGTCTTGTCTGCTGTCCTTTAATAAAACCTTCCACTTTCCACTCTACACTTGCCTCGGTGTTATACTTCAGTGGTAACACCATGATGGCAAGCTGCTACTTTCCCTGTGTATACAATTATTTTTCTGTCAGCCCAACTGGATTATGAGCTGACTGCTGCAGGTGCTCAACAAATCCTATGTGTTTGCCTCTGTGTTCTTTCACTGCTAAGCAGAATTCTGTTTCTCACATCTAGAGGGATTTTTTTTTTTCACCTTTATTCTCAGAAGACACTTTTGCCAGGAATGAACCTTAGGTCAGCAGTTATTTTCTTTCAGCACATTGGACTGACCACTGTATTCTTCCCTCTATTGCAGTGGAGAAGGCAGCTATCGATCTAACTATGGTTCATTTTTTAGGATATGCATTTTCTCTGGCTAATTTTTTAAAAAATTGTTAAACTTTTCATTTTGAGATAGTTATAGATTCAGATGCAGTTATAAGAAAAACAAAGAGATCACCCACCTGTGACCACTTTTAACATGTCTGTCTGTTTTCCTTCAGTACCACAACAGTATAGTCAGGTGAGGATTTCTTTTTATTTATACTCTTTGGAATACCATGGGCTTTTGGAATCCCAAGCGGTATGCTTCATCTGTTCTGAACATTATCTCCTAGTATCTCTTCATATAATGCTTCTCTCCTTTCCTCCTGGGTCTCCAATTCAAAGAATCCTGAACCTTATCACTCTACCCCTTTACCATCTTTTTGTTTTTATCTATCTTCATGCTACATTCTGGATGATTAGACTTTTCAGTCTAATTTGTTTCCATGTTTAGATTTGTTATATCATTTCTTAGCCATCCCTCTAAGAAGTCCTATGGATCTTTTCAAATTCATTTTTTAAAAGTCTCCTAATATGGTAACAATAATTGTTTTACATTTTGTGGGTCTGCTTCCATTGTTCCTTGTTTTTGTTGGTTCTTACTCAACCTGATTTGTTTGTTTGTGCCCGCTAACCCAATTGTATGCTGGTCATTGCATTTAGCTATTACTTAGGACTAATTTCAGAGCTTAAGAGTAAGCATTTGTTTGCCTTTGCCAGATGTCACAGCAATACCAATGTTTTAATGAAAGGCTTGAGGATATGTAGACTCTGAGGGGGACACAAGACCAAACCACAAAGAAGCACAAAAGTTGACTGACAAGAAAGTCATCTTTGTCCAACAGGTATTACCCATTAGAATTCTCCCTTAAATTTGGGGCTGGTTTCCCACATTCTAACATTGGGCAAACCTGGTTTTGACATATTTACCTTTTGAGTCCCCTGAGATCAATTTTACAGTTGTTTACTTATGATCAGAAAATATTCTGAGGGCAAATGGGGTTTTGTGTGTTGAGGTCACCTCTCTAGGTACTTGGTTTAGCACGGATTTTTGGACTAGTAATTTCTTGCTAAGTCTGTTTTGCTCTTTACTGTCTTTGAGATTTTTGGTTTACTTGCCCTATGAGGAAGGTTGGCCAGAGTTTGCTAACTTGCCACCACTGAAATGGCTGAAGTCTCATTTCTTTTTAGGGCTGCATAAAATTTCATCATATGGACCTACTAGAATTTATTTAATCAATCCCAAAATGAAAAGACAAGTTCTAATCTTGAATAACCCTGCCTATATACATTTCCCATTAAGATAGAAATTGTATTTCTCTCAGCTCTGCATTCCTAACAGCTGGTATTGATTAACACATTATGAGGTGCTTCAAAAATGTTTGATATATATATTCATGGATAATAAAATGGCAAGTTTTGCTTAATCTAATCAGGTTTCCTTTGCATCTTTGATAAAATGATTATTAGCTGACTATCTTCCATCAGGCAGTAGAAGGATATGATGGACCAGTTTGGTGCCATTTTAGACTGGTTATAATATAATTTACATATACCATTAACATACAATATATATACCATTTGGACTTGTATGTTTCCTCATGCCCTTCACTTTCATAACTCTCAAAACAGAAAGAACCCCATTGGCATTCAGATGTTTGCCCTAACAAGACAACCCACCCATCTCCATATGATCTCCGACTCATTCATTGAAATGAAAGGGAGAGTCATGTTTGACTTTAAAATTACTCCCAGTGTCACTATGTTAAGAATCATTTTTTTTTAAGAAGAAGTCTCTCTGCCCAAATTTAAAATATTCAAGGTTAAGATCCTCCCCACTGGTCATTTTTAAAAAATATTATTATTATTATTATTTTAGTTGTAGTTGTACACAATACCTTTATTCATATGTGGTGCTGAGGATAAACCCTAGGGCCTTGCACGTGCTAGGCAAGCGCTCTACCACTAAGCCCCAGCCCCAGTCCCCCCCTTTTTAAATATATATATTTTTAGTTGTAGTTGGACATAATACCTTTATTTATTTATTTTTATGTAGTGCTGAGGATCGAACCCAGTGCTTTGCACGTGCTAGGCAAGTGCTCCACTGCTGAGCCACAACCCCAGCATCCCTACTGGTATTTTTTTTTAAAACACCCCAAAATGATATAATATAAAACAGGCATGGAAATTCCTCATGGTAGTCACAAGAAGTTTAGGCATATTTCCTTTCTGGCTTAATAATAGCAAGATCTAGGATTTTAAAATAAACATTAGCAAGGTTCAAAAACAACCTTGCTAATTCAAATATTACAATATTTATTTTTAAAATTAGAGTTATGTATTAATGACTAAATTTACAGAGTGGAGTTTTTTCCATTTAAAATGAAAGTAGTTTTATTAAATTCTATGGGGAAAATGTTCTTTCATCAAAAATGACCAGTGTGATAATTGGTACTGGGTTTTTTTGTTTTAGTTTTTTTTTTTTTAATCATTAAGACTTCTAAGAAGTAGAAAGGAAGGTCCAGGGTGCCTTTTAGTGTTTCTGATACTGAGAGCAGGTTGTGGTATAGAATGTAGGTCACCACTCTAGGTGACCTTGAATTTCCTAGTGTTTCCATTTTCTATCTGGCCTAGATGAAATTACAGGCACCTTGAAGATGGGTATCATTTAAGTTCAATAAATTTCAAGTTGGTTAATTTTCTAAGACAATCTGCCCTAAGGTAGTCTGAAATTATATCTGAATGATTTACCAGCTGAGTTGCTACTAGATTCAAGTTTGGTAACCCCTTACCCAAACTTTTCTCCATTCTATTCCCAAGAAAAACCTCTGAAAGTTACTCTCGCAGTAAAAAAAAAAAAAAAAGTAATCCTAAAGAATTTCCTAAATTGTAGGATTGGCAAAGCAGGAAAACATCATTCCATTTGCTAATAACTTTCCTTTGACAAGTATCTTTCCTCAACTGATATTTACCTAATACTTATAATAGCCAACTACACAACTCTGTGCTCTTCTTCATGAAAATGGAATCTAATACCCACCCTGGCAAAGTGGTTGCTTCCAAGAAGAGTCTGCAGGAGTATAGGCAGCTGCTTTTCCAGGTGAAGCTTACAGCACAGTTGGGTCAACTCATCTCGGTCCAGAAATCCTGTCCCAGTAGTGTCACAGCTGTTGTAGACTTCCCTGAGCTGTGAGACATAGTGGTTCTCCTCTTCATCCATCCCATAGCAGGCTAGCCATGACAGTGGAAAATAAAAACGTTAGGACAAGTTTCTTGCCACCCCACATCCTTTCTACATGGCTGGACAAACACAGGTCACAGAGCTGGTATGCGGGAACAGACATCAGGAGTTGTATTAGAGTCAAGTGCAGCTGGGAGGAATTAATTTCACCTTTACGCAAAAGGCCTGAAGCAATTAACAAGGACTCAGGATAGAAAGACCAGTGCTTTAATCATAAATCACAAGAAAATGGCTGGCACACACCTGTAATCTCAGCAGCTCTGAAGTCTGAGACAGGAGGATAGCGAGTTCAAAGCCAGCCTCAGCAATGGCGAGGCACTAAGCAACTCAGTGAGACCCTGTCTCTAAATAAAATACAAAATAAGGCTGGGGATGTGGCTCCGTGGTCAACTGCCTCTGAGTTCAATCTCCAGTACCAAAAATAAAATAAAATAAAATAAAATAAATAATTAAAAAATTTATTATAGAATAAACAGAAAAAAGGAAACGTGGGACTCTGTGACATGCACCTGTAGTCTCAAGCTCCCTGCAAGGCTGAGGCAAGAAGATCACTTTGAGTCCAGGAGTTTGAGGCCCACCTGGGCAACACAGTAAGACTGTCTTGAAGAGAAAAGAGAGGAGAAGAGGGAAGGGGGAGGAAGAGGAGAAAAGAGAAGAGAAAGAAAGGGAAAGGAAAAAGAAAAAAAAAGCTAAATTCAAAGATAAAGCATCCAAAATTCTACCACCTAAAAATTTATTAGTATTTTGGCTAACATACATTTCAATTTTTCTGTGTACATAAACTAATGTGTTTTTTCCTTACAAATACAGGGTCTTTCCCTTACAAATACAAGTATTTACTTACAAATACTAAAATTAGTAGTAAAAACTTAACCCAAATTTCACTAAAGTGCTTATAAGAAAACATGGCAACTCCAATAAAGATACACACAGGATATGAATATATCTCCCAAGAAATCATATGATTAACAAACCATCTAAAAGCATTCAAACTAAAACAAGAAGACTATTTGTGACTATCAAATTATCCAGACTAAAAACCTTCCTTGCTCACTCAGACTGAAGACTAATAAGAAAGATCTTACACATCACCAGAGAAAGGACCAACCAATAAGTATTTCTGCAGGATACTGTGTCTATATATAAAAACATAAATATTCCTTTGATCTGATCTAATTATTCACTTACATAAAATTCCTTTGTACTTATGAAACAGATACAGACAAAGATATGAGTTCATCGGAGTATTACTTATGAAAGAACAGGAAAGAAAACAACCTAAATTATAAAACAAAGGAAAAGGGCTGGGGATGTGGCTCAAGTGGTAGCGCGCTCGCCTGGCATGCGTGCGGCCCGGGTTCGATCCTCAGCACCACATACAAACAAAGATGTTGTGTCCGCCAATAACTAAGTAAATAAATAAATAAATTCTCTCTCTCTCTCTCTCTCTCTCTTTAAAAAAAATAAATAAAAATAAAACAAAGGAAAAATGTTTGTTAAATTACAAGTGTGTTTATATGACATAATATTAAATTATCTCAAAACTCATATTTCTATAAAAATATTTACTAGTATGGGAAGTATAGTTAATAAATATTGAGACAGAATACAAGAGTTATTAAATGGGATGGCATCAAAATTAAAAAGCCTCTACACAGCAAAAGAAACAATTAGATATGTAAAGAGAAAACCCATAGAATGGGAGAATATCTTTGCCAGCTACTCTTTCAACAGAAAATTAATATCCAGAATATATAAAGAATTCAACAAACTTAATACCTAAAAATCAAATAACCCAATTAATAAAGGGGCAAAGAAATTAAACTGACATTTCTCAAAAGGAACACAAATGGACAACCAATATACAAAAAAATGTTCAATATCATTAGCATTTAGGGAAATGAAAATCAAAACTACATTGAGATTTCATCTCACTCCAGTCAGAATGGCAGTCATCAAGAATACAAACAATAATCAATGCTGGAGAGGATGTGGAGAAAAAAACAAACAAACACCTAGTGGGTTTGTAAATTATTACAACCACTATGAAAATCTGTAAGAGGGGCTGGGGATGTGGCTCAAGCGGTAGCGCGCTCGCCTGGCATGCGTGCGGCCCGGGTTCGATCCTCAGCACCACATACCAACAAAGATGTTGTGTCCGCCGAGAACTAAAAAATAAATATTAAAAAAATTCTCTCTCTCTCTCTCACTCTCCTCTCTCACTCTCTCTTTAAAAAAAAAAAAAAAAAAAAAAAAAAGAAAATCTGTAAGAATTTCCTCAAAAGATTAGAAATGAAACCACATATGACCTGGTATTTATCCTAAAGAATTAAAGCCATCATGCTATCGTGATACATGCATACCCATGCATGTTCATAATTCATAATAGCCAAATTATGAAACCAGCATAGGATGCACCAATGGATGAATGGATTAAAACATGTGGTATATATACACAATGTAGGTTTATTTAGTCAGAAAGGAGAATGAAATCATGTCATCTGCAAGACACTGCATAGAATTTGAGAATATCACATCAAATGAAATAAGCCAAAGTCGGAAGCTCAAGGGTCATATGTTTTCTTTCATATGTAGAAATTAGAGAGGAAAAAGTAAAAGGTAGGGCAGGAGAGAATCTCATGAAAACCAAAGGGAAATCGGTAGACTAGAGGAAAGAGACCAGGAAGAGGAAGGAGGGGAGGAAAAGTAGAAATACTGAGGAATGATATGGGCCAAATTATGTTGTTATATTGTGGGCATGTACAAATATACAAATTATGTACAAGTATAATCACCAATAAAAATATGGAAAAATAGTGAGGAAGAATAAAAGCTATTTTAATTATATAGCTAATATAGTTATTGGTCATTTTATATATAATAATTCATTTATGCCTTGTAACAATTGTGTCATGAAATGTCTACAATTTCTAGGGGAAACATTTTAAGAAAGGAAAAGAAAAATTCAATTATACTAAAATGGTAAGATTCTTTCGTGGTATTATATGCTTATATTTCTTATTTTGTACTTTTTATATTTCTCAAAAATTTTATATCAAGTAGAATACTTTTAAAAACCTGGAAAAAAATGTTGAGAAAACATGAAAAGTACTAAAGTCCTAAAGATATTAGGATGAACCAACCAAACCACTAAAGTTTAACCATTTTGACCCACAAATATGGCAATTTCATATGGTTCAGACTATTATATAGGCACAAAAACTAAGGAAAAAATCTAAGAGGAAACGTGATAAGGAAACAAAGTCAATCAAACTCATTAATAATCAGATCATTCACAAACATGAAATAATGAAGCAACACATCTTACTAGTAGGCCACATCACAATAAATGCCAACTTAATAGATGCAGATGGTGTTTACTTGCCAACACTTACAAAAGGCAGGGAGATCTGAGTCAGAACTGTATCAAGGACTGAAATATGTTCAGACTAAGCCTTCAATGGGAATTCTGCATGCTTAACATCTTAGTTGAAAAAGCAATAAAACTAATAACAAAAAAAAAATCAACATTAAAGCTGGGCATGATGAAGTATACCTATAATCCCAGCACTTGGGAAGTTAAGGCAGAAGGATGCCTTGAGCCCAGGAATTTAGGATCAGCCTGGGCAACAGAATGAGACCTTGTTTAAACAGCAAACAAAAAAGTAGAATCTTCATCCTGATATTTCACTGTGACTGTAGTAGGCAGAATGCCTTCTCTGATCTCTTAAACACTTGTTTGTAAAATGTATACAATTAGCCAGTGTCCACACTAAGGATACATAAACCAGTTCATGATCTCAGCTCTCATGAAGTATAAAATGGTAATGAACCTGTTCAACAATCTCTGTGGGTGCGCCCAGCTTGCTAACCAAATTATTTATTACTTTGTCATACAGGATTACGCAGATGTTAGGAAAGGTCAAAGAAGGGTGAACACCTGTAACTCTTTCAACCCACTGCAAGAAGCATCCAGAATAAAAATGGACAGAAAAACATCCACAATCGGTAAGAAAGTAAACTGAACTTTCTTAAGTCAACATCTTTCAAACTATTTTCTTTGGTAGACAAAAACCTTTCATCCTGATCTACATAATATTGATATTTGAGCCAGGCACAGTGGTGCACACCTGTAATCCCAGTGGCTCAGGAGGGTGAGACAGGAGAATTGCAAGTTCAAAGCCAGCCTCAGCAACAGCGAGGTGCTTAGCAGCTCAGTGAGACCCTGTCTCTAAATAAAAAATACAAAATAGGGCTGGGGATGTGGCTCAGTGACCAAGTGCCCCTGAGTTCAATCCCCAGTATCAAAAACCAAAACAAACAAAACAAAAGCAAACAAACAAACAAAAAACCTGTTGATATTTGCAAATGCCAATTTTTGATAAAGCCAGAAGTAAATTCACAGGAGAACACACAGTAAGAAAGACAAGTGAGGATGCTGGGGTTATGGCTCAGTGGTAGAGTGCTTGCCTAGCATGTATGAGGCACTGGGTTCCAGTCTCAGCATCACATATAAATAAAATAAAAATCCACTGACAACTAAAAAAATATTAAAATAAAAAAAGACAAGTGGTACAATTCAGAATCTGAAAGGCAAGGAATGAGAACACAGTGGTGCGGGTGAATGGGAGGGGCTGACCTCAGGCAGAGCTAAACATAGTAATACTTCCTTCAGTGTTCCCATTCCCACATCTTCATGAATGGTAGACAAATCCTGTTTTGAAATCTCCTCTATTTTCCCCTATATTTAGTTGTAATCAATTTAAAAAATTAGAAGTATATAAATTAACAACAAACAAAACAACAACAAAACTCCATCCCTCCACCCAACCTGATTCCTAATGAAAACCACTACTCAGAGTGTAGGCTTTGAGACTATTTCCAAGTCTCTATAATATATAAAGTCAGTCATGCACGTGTGCATACATAAAACACATAGATATACATTATTTTCACATGGAAAAGGACATATTATTTTGCAACTTGTTCTTTTAACTGATATTCTCAGAGATCTTTCCATATCTTCCTCATTTAAAAACAACACCATACAAGGAACTGGGATTGTGTCTCAGTGGGAGAGCATTTGCCTACAATCTATGAGGCACTGGGTTCAACCCTCAGCAACACATATAAATAATTTTTTTAAAAAATAAAAGGTCCACCAACAACTACAAAAAAAGTTTTTTAAAAGGCCATACATGATCTTGTATGCAGGAATGCCACAGAATATATCTAAATATTCTCTTAGTAGGAAACATCAGACAAATCCAGGTTTTGTTTTTAAAAAATCATGGGTAATAAAAATCCCTATTCATCCCTCCCTATTTCTCCTGTGAACCCTGAAAGGGGTGAACCAATTGCTATTCCAACTAACCCACCCCAGCAGGCTGCTTCTCTGGGATGGTTTGGGAGTACTCCAGGGGACAGGTGGGTTTGAAGAAGCATTACCTGGCTGGACTGTTTTCCCAAGATTGGGAGGTAAAGAGAAAAGTCTCCCAGCTGTGGGCAAGTAGGGGTGGCCTTGGCTCTCAGTTGTCCCTATGTCACAGCTTTTTATGTACATGGGGAACCAACAGCACAATATGGTGATTCGAAGTTCTTGCTGAGGTGCATCTTTCTTTTTCTAAACTGAGAAGGAAGAGAGTATCCAACTGGAGCCTGAGGGGCTCAAGCTGCCCACAAACAAACTCTGTTTGTGGCAAGGCTCATCCCCCAGCACCACACACCCTTCATGGGTCAAGGAGAGACAGAAAGAAAGAAATAACTTGAAAGACTGGAACTGCAGGCCATAAGACCTGACAAGAACAGCTTTTCCTCATCACCCACAGTGGCTGGGGTAACCCCTTCCTCACTTCCTCTCAGGACCACAGGGTTTTTTGTTTTTGTTTTTTGGTACCGGGGATTGAATCCATGGGTACTTTACCACTGAGCTACATCCCCAGTCCTTTGAATTTATTATTCTGAGACAGGGTCTTCCTAAGTTGTTAGGGCCTCGTTGAGTTTCTGAGGCTAGCCTCAAACTTACAGTCCTCTTGCCCCAGACTTCCAAGTCACCGAGTGCCCAGCCAAACTCACATTTTGAAGGCTAGACTTGGATTTATCCAGGAGATAGAAGTTTTAGTTGCTGAATGACCAGAGAAATACATGCCCCCTGGAAGGCCAGGCAGCAGGGCTGGTGCTTGGAAAGAACCTGTGCCTCAGACTACAGCAGCATGGACAGCAGAGTGCTGAGCAGGCCCAAAGGGGGCCCAGGGGGCACTGCAGACACCGACCTTGCTAAAAATAAACATGGTCAGTTCTGAAAACAGATTAGTACCTAGTAAAAGTGATGGAGGAAACCAGCTCAGGCCCTTTTGCTCTCAGGCCTTCTTCCATGTAGGAAGCAGAGAACAGCCCTCACCAGACACCAAACCTGTCAGCGTTATGACCTTGGGACTTCACAGTCTCCAGAACTGTGAGAAATGAATTTCTGTTATTTATAAATTTCCCTGTCTTTAGATACTGTGTTATAGTAGCACAAACAGACTAAGATACCATCTAAGGAACACAGCCTTGGGAGGAAGAGCTCCTGAACCAGGCAGGTATGACCACCATGGACCTCACCTTCCTCACACCTGCCTTGGCTCTCTTGCCCACAAGGCAGATGAGTACCTGCGAAAAGCCCTAGCCAGCACTCCCATTCTCAGAGCCTACCATGGTGCAGAGAATTTAACGTACAATCTCCAGACTTCCCAAATGCCAGAAATGTTTAGATTTATATTTTTATGTCTGATAGTTTGGATTTATGTTTTTATGAACCTGCTTAAGCAACCACAATATATGATACTGTAATAGCAAAACACAGAGAAGGTCACTGGCACAATGGAGTCCTTGAAACTCCAGGCTGTTTCTCCCAGAACAACAAGAAAAGATCTAGGCTGGAGCAGAGGATAAGCCATGGGGGTAGGGAGACACATAAGCTTGAGAACCTTCCCAGAGGAAAGATCTCACAAACTGAGACCCAGCAAATTCTCAGAAGCACAGGGCAAGTTAGGCATGGAGCACACCTGCCTGCATTCCTGACCTTATATTGCAGGATGAAGAAGGATGCAGGAATGGGGGCTGGAGGTGAAAGGGCACTGGACAGTCTCTGCATCAGCAATGAAGCCTCAGTCATCTGTGTGAACCCATCCACCTACTCATCTGAGTAGGGAAACTTCCAATCTGACCTACTGCCCCCTGAGAAACAGCTGATGTGGAGTGGAGGGTGGGGTTACACCCTGCCTTGCTCAACTTCACTAGGCTGACTGATAGGCCATTCCTCCTTTCCCATCCTTTTCCTTGTCCCTATGAGTCTGAGACCATGCCCTTGCCAGATAGAGGGAAGCAGGAGAGCCAGGTACAACAGGTCTACAGATAAGTTGAAAAGACCTTTTGATCACAATTTGCTAGGACATTTCCTAGCCCACATCCTAGACAATGTCCAGCTGTTTGCCATAAAAAAATCAAATGGCAGAATTAGAAGGTAAGTACAAGAAAACCTTCCATTAAATGGAAACAATGAGCAGATAAAGAATTAGAAAAAGTAAGGACATAAGAAATTACCTCCTGCTTGCACAAGCCTGTAATCACAGCAGCTCAGGAGGCTGAGGCAGGAGAATGGCAAGTTCAAAGTTAGTTTCAGCAACAGCGAGGTGCTAAGCAACTCTGTGAGACTCTGTTTCTTTTATTTTAAATATTTGTTTTTTAGTTGTAGTTGGACACAATATTTTTATTTCATTTGTTTATTTTTATGTGGTGCTGAGGATCGAACCCAGGGTCTCCCACGTGCAAGTCGAATGCTCTAAGGCTGAGCCACAACCCCAGCCCGAGACTCCATTTCTTTAAAGTACAAAATAGGGCTGGGGATATAGCACAGTGGTTGACTGCCCCTGAGTTCAACCCCAGTAACCAAAAAAAAAAAAAAAAAAAAAAAAAAAGGAAGAAGAAGAAGAAGTCCTTATAGAAATAGTTATTAAAAAAGTGAGGTACTGCCATAAAGACAGGCACACACAGACCACTGGAGCCCAGAGAAAAATCCTCACATATATGGTCAAAAGATCTTCAACAAGGGTGTGAAAACCACACAACAGGGAAAGAACTGTCTCCTCTTCAACAAATATTGTAGAGACAACTTGATACTCACAAACAGAAGAATCAGATTTAACTCCTATCTTATACCATATTAAAAATTAATTCAAAATGGATCCAAGACTTCAAGTAAGAACTAAACTACAAAATCCTTAGAAGAGATTAAAAGAAAAGGCTTTGGGAATTATTTCCATTGTGTAGCACTGAAAGCATGGGCAACAAGAGCAAAAATGGACAAAAGAGATAACATCAGAGGGCTGGGGTTGTGGTTCAGCAGTAGAACACTTGCCTAGCACGTGGGAGGCCCTGGGTTCGAGCCTCAGCACCACATAAAAATAAATAAATAAAATAAAGGTATTGTGTCCAACTACAATTGAAAAAAATAAATTTTTTTTAAAGAAAGAGACAACATCAAACTTAAGAATTATATAGTGAGTCCTGTATGGAACTGGAGAAAATACTTGCACATTGCATATCTGATAAGGAGTTAACAACCAAACACCTAAAAAACTTCTACAACTGAAGAACAAAACAAGTATTCCAGTTTTTAAAAATGGGGAAAGGATTTAAATAGACTGTTCTCCAAAGAAGATATACAAATGATGTAGGAACATATGAAAAAAAAAAAAGGCACACAACTTCTCTATTAGAGAAATATATGTTAAAAACACAAGAAGGAGGATCACAAGTTCTTGGCCAGTCTCAGCAACTTAACGAGATCCATTTTCAAAATAAAAATTAAAAAGGGCTGAGGATACAGCTAGGTGGTAGAGTGCCCCTGGGTTCATCTCACTACCATAAAACAAAAAATCCCAGAAAGTAGCAAATCTAGAGGAAGATGTGAAGAAATTAGAATCCTTGAGCATTGATAGTAAGAATGAGGTTGCTCAAAAAAAAAGTAGAATTACCATATAACCCAGCAATGCTGCTTCTGGGTATAAGAAAGAAGGTGGCTTCTAGTATCCAAAAGAACTGAATCAGGGTTGTAAAGAGATTTACATTTGCATGTTCACTGCAGCATCAGTCACAATGACCAAGAAATGGAAGCAACTTTCCTTATGTAGAAGACAGATAATGTGGCATTTCTGTGCAATGGAACATTAATCAACCTCAAAAAGGAAGAAAATTCTGATGCAACATGGGTGAAACTGGAGAACATCATTCTAAGAGAAATAAGCCATCATCAAAGGACAAATATGTATGAGATATCTAGAGTAGTAAAAATCACACACCCACACACGCACAGTAGTAGGGTGATGGCTGGGGGCTGGGGGAGAGAAAATGGGAAGGAGTTGCTGGATGTGTATAGAGTTTCAGTTTTGCAAGATGAAAAATTTTTATATGAAATCAGTCTTAAGTGACCACCAACAGATGACCGAATAAAGAAAATGGTACATAAGCACACGCATGTGCACATGAACGCCATTCAGCCTGGAAAAAAATCCTATCATTTGTAATAACATGGATGAACCTAGAAGACACTAGGCTAAGTGAAATAATCCAGGCACAGAAAGACAAATCATGTATGATCTCACCTATATGTGGACTCTAAAAAAGTTGGTCTCACAGAAGCAAAAAGAGTGATGGTTACTAGAGTTGAGGTGGGGATGTGTATGGAGATGCTGGTCAAAGAGAACAAACCTTTGTGAAGACACAATGAGTAAGTTCTGGGGATCTACTACACAACATGGTGACTACAGTTAGTAAAAATGCATTGAATACCTGAAAACTGCTAAAAAAGTAGTTTTTAAATGCTCCTGCCACACACACATACAAAAACAAACAAACAAACAAACAAAAAACGTTAAGGGTATAAGGTAATGGCTATGTGAATAATTTGTAATGTCACAACATATACATTTATCAAAATATTACTTCTTGTATACTGTAAATATACACAATTTTTTATTTCTCAGCTTTAACATAATAAAACTGGAAGGGCAGAATGAAAAGGTTCTAGAGATCTGTTATACAATCATGTGAATATAGTTAACACTATTTATTTGTATACTTAAAAAATGGTTAAGAGAACCAGTGTAGTTGTCTATCAATGGATGAATGGATAAAGAAAATGGATAAAGAAAAGTGGAGTTCCATTCAGCCATAAAGAGAAATGAAATTATGTCATTTACAGGAAAATTAATGGAACTTGAGGCCATTTTGAGTGAAACATGCCAAACTCAGAAGGTTAAAGGTCATATTTTTTTTCCATAGGTGAAAGCTACAGAGGAAAAAGGAAAAGAAAGGTATATGTGTGGAGATCTCATGAAAATCAAAAGGAGATCAGTAGAGAGGAGGAAAGGAACCAGAAGGAAGGAAAAGGGAAATTACTGGGGATATTGCTATTGGCCAAATGATATTGTTATATCATGTGCATATATGAATATGTAACAAATCCTACCATTCTGTATAATTATAACACACCAATGAAAAAGAAAAAATGGTTAAGAGTAAATTATATGCAATACATTTTTTACTTTTTTTAAATTAAAAGTTAAAAATAAAACCTTTTAAAAAAAAAACAAAAGACAAATAACATAAATGTAGTCATCTGGTCCTTGACAAAGGTGCCAAAAGCTTAAGTTGGAGAAAAGATAGTGTCTACAAAACCTGGATAGCAGTATGTAGAAGAATGAAAGTACCTTTCATCTTGCACAAAAATCAACTCAAAGGGAATCAAAGACTGAGGAATTAGACCAGAAACATTAAGACTGCTAAAACAAAACAGAGGGGGCAACATTCCAACATGTTGGCTTGAACACCAACATCTTTATAAAATTCTTCAAGCCCAAGAAATAAAACTAAGAATCAAAGTGAAATAGCATTAAATTAAAAAGCTTCTGAACAGCAAAGGAAACAAGAGCAGGAAGAGAAAGCCTACAGGATGGGAAAGAATGTGTGCCAGCTACTCTTTCAACAGCATATTAATAACCAGAATATATAAAGAACTCAAAAAGCTCAACACACACAAAATAATAATCCACTCAATAAATGGGCAAAATATCTAAAAAGACATCTCTCAAAAGAAGAAATACAAATGGCCAACAAATATATGAGAAATGAGGGAGATGCAAATCAAAACTATACTGAGATTCATCTCACTCCAGTCAGAATAATGACAGTTGTTAAGAATACAAGTAACAAGGGCTGGGGTTGTGGCTCAGTGGTAGAGCACTCTCCTGGCACACATGAGGCACTGGGTTCGATCCTCAGCACCACATAAAAATTAAATAAAGATATTGTGTGTCCACCTATAACTAAAAAATAAATATTAAAAAAAAATACAAGTAACAATAATTGCTTGGGGATGTGGGGAAAAGGAACACTTATACATTGTTGATGGACTGAAAATTAGTACAACCAGTTTGGAAAGCATTATAAAGATTCCTCAAAAGATTAGAAATGAAACCATCATATGATCCACCTATCCCACTCATTTGTATTTATCCCAAAGATCTAAAATCAGCATACTATAGTGATATCATACAAACATTATAGCAGCACAATCCACAATAACCAATTTATAGAACCAGACTCGGCACCTGTTAATAGACAAACAGATAAAGAAAATGTGGTATACCAATAGACTTAAAAACAGCATACTACAGTGACGCAGACACATCACTCTTTATAGCAGCACAATTCACAATAGCTAAATTGTGGAACCAACCTAGATGCCCTTTAATACATGAATGTATAAAGAAACTGTGGTACATATACACAATGGAATATTACCATTAAAAGAGAATAAAATCATGGCATTTGCAGGTAAATGAATGGAGTTGGAGAATATCATGTTAAGTGAAGTAAGCCAATCCCAAAAAAACAAAGGCCAAATATTTTCTCTGATATGTGGATGCTGATCCATAATGGGGGTGGGTAGGGGGATCATGGGAGGAATGGAGGAACTTTAAGTAGGGCAAAGGGGAGGGGGGGAAGGGAGTGGGAATGGGGGTAGTAATGATAGTGGAATGTGATGGTCATCATTACCCTAAGTACATGTATGAAGACACGAATGGTGTGACTCTAGTTTGTGTACAACCAGAGACTTGAAAATTGTGCTTTATATGTGAAATATGAATTGTAATGCATTCTGCTGTCATGTATAACAAATTAGAATAAATAAATAAAACAAAATAAAGAAAATGTGATTTATATACACAGTAGAGTTCTATTTAGCCATAAACAAGACTGAAATTATGACACTTGTGTGTAAATGGAGGAAACTAGAGAATATCAAGCTGAGCAAAATAAACCAGTCAAATGTTTTCTCTTATATATGGAGGCTAGAGATTAAAAAAAAAAAAAAGAATAACAAAAGTGGGACCTTATGAAAACAGAAGGAAGAATAGTAGAGTAGAAGCAGGGGACCAAGGGTGAGCAAGGAGGAGAGGCAAAGGGGAATAAAATTGACTAAAGTATGCCATGAGCATGTATAAATATACCATAATGTATCTGACTTTATATATAACTAAAATGCACCAACTAAAAATAAATAAATAGAAGGAGGACCAATAGAGCAGAGGAAGGAGATTGGGGAGAGGGAGGAGAGAAAGGAAGGGGATAGTACCAGAGACTGAAATTGAGAAAACTATGATATACACATCCATGAATGTATCAAAATGAACCCCACTCTTACATATAGCTACAACGTGCTAAATATTAAAATTAAAAAACAAAACAAAAATAAAGAAAACTGTTCAAAATATGGTGGCCTGCTTTCTGAAACTGCCTCTGTTCTCCAAATCTTTTATCTAGATTTTCTCTCCCCAGTCCACCCCCACTCCAAAACAAAACAAAACAAAAACCTCACATACCCCTTTTTAAGGCCAAGAAAAGAAAATCCAAGAGAAGAGAAGGGGATATTACTGGAATAACACAAGATTTCTTCAAGCAGACATGTGGCAAAGTCCTGCTGGGTGGAACAACAAATAAAGAATACTCACACCAAGCTCATCCTCATAAATCTCAGAGCAGCAGAATAAACAAGCCCTAAAGACGTCCAGAGAGAAAGACCAGGCCCATAGCCATAGCACCAAGCATCACGACCTGTACCCAAGGGAGGCTGACCACATTGAGGGAAGATGATGTTCCAATCAACCAAGAAACTATCAGAACATGGACTTCAGCAAAATGAGGGATTAACCTTCAACAGAGGAAGACACAGATTCTGGGATCTGGGCCCCAGCTGAGCCACAAAAACTTCGTTGGAGGAGGGCAGCCCTGAACACATGCAGAACAGGCAGCTGGGAATCATGGATATGTCACATTTGGAAAGTAACAGGGATACAGGATGGATTAGTGACAAAGTTGATGGAGCACTAGAAAAAAAAATAAGGATAAGCACATTAAAAAGTAAATAAGTAAAAACCTAGAAAACATTATGCTTTATAAAACTAAACCTGGCAAAAGAATGGAAACATAATCAACACCAATTTCTTGGTTCTACAGAATAATATCATACAATTCTAAGAGTAAATATGCACACTGACTATTGAACCCAAGCCTTGATATCATGAGAACAAAAGAAAGGCTGTTAAGAGGGCTGAACTTCTGCCTGGTAACAAAAAGCCTAGAAATTACAAAAAAGTAATGGCATAAGCAATTCTACTCAGGAATATTTAAGAATGGGGGCATAAATACCAAGATAAACACCTAGAGTTAAAAGTGGCTGCCTCAACAGAATACAACAGACACTAGTATGGCAGTATGTAAAAACGTGGATGTGTAACCAATGTGATTCTGCAATCTGTATACGGGGTAAAAATGGGAGTTCATAACCCACTTGAATCAAATGTATGAAATATGATATGTCAAGAACTATGTAATGTTTTGAACAACTAATAATAAAAATTAAAAAAAAAAAAAGAAAAGAAAAGCACACTGGAGCAGCATAGTGACAAGAGAGTCCAACTTCTTAGAGGAAGAAGGAAACTTAGAGGTCATTCCAACTCACCGTAGCACAGAATCACTCATCCTGTTAGTGACAGAGTTGACCCTCATCTCTGTCATGGTTCCCTGTATTTTGTGAAAATGTTTTATTGTTCAACTCCATGAACTGTCCTTGTAATCTTAAAAAAAAAAAAAGTGGTTGCCTCTAGGGAGAGGTATAGGTGGCAGTGTAGGGAAAGGAGGCTGCTGTTGTCAATATACTTTTAAAACCTTTTTATTTTTAGCTGGGCATGGTGGTGCACCCTGTAATCCCAGTGGCTTGGGAGCCTGAGGCAGGAGGATTGTGAGTTCAAAACCAGCCTCAGCAACTTAGCAAGTCCCTAAGCAACTTAGCGAGACCCTGTCTCAAAATAAAAACATATAAAAAGGGCTGGGGATGTAGCTCCGTTGTTAAGTGCCCCTGGGTTTAATCCCCGGTACCCACTCCCCCCAAAAAAAAAAAAATTTAAAAAATTTTAACCCTCATGAGTGTGTTACTTGGACAAAGTAAAACTGATTTCAACCCAATGATCAATGAATTAGGGGTTAGTTCCATATACAACATAGCAAGTGCTCTTGGAAGATGTGGAAGTTGACATGGAGCCAAGTCTCCCCACTGCTTTCCCCCACATATTAGAAAACAGTACAGGATAGGGACTGAGGCTGGGGCTCAGTGGTAGCTCAGTTGCCTGGCATGTGTGAGGCGCTGGGTACGATTCTCAGCACCACATATAAATAAAGGTCTATCAACAATTTAAAAAATTAAAAAAAAAACAGTACAGGACAATATGAAGTAAATGCTAAATTTCATGGGATCAAGTGCCCACACTTGATGTGGCCATCAGGCATGGCAACATTCTGTGCAGTGACAGGGACACTTTGCAGCAGGGGAGCTACCTGAGGGGATGGTTCTGAACTGCTCAAGCAAAGGATGGTTGTGGCTTGTAAACACAGAAACAGTGATGGGCTGTCAGTGATTTGTAGTTCAGGAGAGATGGAGGCATCTTAGTAAAATCAGTCCCTTTATGGCCACAGTAACATTTCCACAGGCTTCCACAGGGCCCTGATAGGAGTACAGACACATATTAAAGCTTGCATTTTTGTTTCTCTCTCACACATTCTCCCAGGGACTCAGCCTCCACCCACAGGTGGTGATTTCCATGGAGCCAGCAGCTGCCTCTGTTGGGAGGCTCTTCCTGGGGTCCTGTGCTCAGGTTATACTAAGTGAGACATTCTCTGATTTGAGGTGCTGGTGACCAGCTTGTACTCAGGCAAGCTCTGATCTGTCTAAACCCTGTAATATCAACTGAGAGATAAACAAGCATCACTCTCCAGGTTGGGAGTAAACCATGGGGCTGGGAGCAAGGCCGGGGGAGAGGGGGGTGTAAATTTTGCATCTGGTTTGGTCACAGTCTCCTAACTGTGATGGAGCCTGTGATCACTAAGGTAGCTTTTGTTTTTGTTCAGCTTTCTTCCTCCCAGAGAAGCTAAATGTTGGGGTCCTCTCCCCCTCCACAGAAACATAGCCATACATTTTTGCTCTTGCTTATGACATCCTGAAAAAGCAGCATCCTAGCAAAGCTGGGTGATCCCCAAAAGGTAGATAGGTCTGTTTTGTCCCTTGTGAAATTAATACACAGTGTATTTTAATTTTTCCTACAAAATAAATTAAACTGAAATATACTTTCCAGAATTCTTTCAGTTCCCAGCTTCTTCTAGGTGAGGAATCCTTGGACAACCCTGAACCTGGTATAGATGATGAGTAACCAGCCCCTGGGCATCTCTAGCAGAACAGTCATGGTCCCAGGCTGTCCACCTGTGGCTGGCTGCAGGGTGTACCTGCCAGTGTAGTGCCCACTCCCAATACAGAGGGTCAGGTGCTGGGGATAAAAGGCAGGGATGTGGAGCACCACAGTGGGCTTCAAGGCCTGACCAAAGGATGATAACAGTTGATGCTTTCAGGACAATGGTTCTCAGAGCTCAAAGCTGCTGCTGAACAACCCCTTTTCACAGTTTGATCAAATGATTTGAATGCTGCTCTTTAGTGTCTAGTAGGTACTAAATAAATGTTGCCAAAATGCATATGGAAAATGGATTGGCCATTTTCCCTTAAGTCCTAGAACATGAACATCTAATTTCCCTGGAAATACAGCCATATGTATGTTAATGATATCAGCTAGAACAGTGTGTAGTAAGGAGTTCAGGGAATGACCACATTCTTGCCACCAAGGTCACTGGAGAGAGACCACAGATCAGATGCCAAGGTTTCATAGCACAGGAATCTCCCCAACCTGTAAAGGACAGCTCTACATAAACACGGAAGTTGGCAATGTTGCCTCTACAATTAAGAAGCCAGTGTCCTTTTTCTAGGTCTCATTATAAGGCCTCAGGACCTCTAAGACCAGTCACCAAAAGCCCAAGCTCCAGGGTAGTCACAGCTTCTGCAATCTGGCTGCCAAAGTGGTTAAATAAAACGCCTTGCTGAGCTGAGGAGGTAGTTACAGAGAAAGCCAGGCCTCCACAGGTGAAAACTACTGCTTACTCTTTTTCCTTATTGTAACATCACCACCAACATTATCAACACCAAAATAACTGTTCCCACACATGGGTACCTAGACTGGGCTGTCAAGCCACTTAAATCCTATTTCTAAAAGTTCCTCACCGCCTATCTCCCTCCCACCCTCCTTCAAAAAGCAATCAGCTGAACAGCACATGAACCCCAGGAATCTGTTTTGGCTTGGTAAGACCTCTGCCTGAGGGCAGAGGTTAGAAAACTCTTCCCTTATAATATTTCTGCAGACTTATAGAAAGATAAAATAAGGGAAAGACTTCTCAGAAGTTCCATGTGGGGTCTGAGGCAGCTCTGCCAGGAACATTTTAAGTCCAATTCTAAGTCATCAGCAACCCTGCTGGTTCCCAGGGTGGCTTCTAGGCCTACTGAGGTACTAAAGTGTATACCTTACAACAAAGTGGTTCATTATAAATAATAAACACTATTTACCTGGGTAGTCTAGCGTCCTCTTCAGTTTCTTCTTCATTCAAATTGAATTATTTAATACTCCTCAGGATTCCACATATGTATAAGGTGTTTGCACATCAAACCACGTGAAAACTTGACCAGACTTGACCAGCATTCAGCAGCTAACTCAAAATTAGCTAAAGAGGAATACTTGCTAAAATTAGCTAAAAAGGAATACTTGTTTTTCTTTAATTGAAATGAGTAAAATCTTAATAGTTCTAATGCTATAAAACTTAATTTAAAATCCAAACATAAACACTTCTACCAAGTGAAGCAAAATCCTGTTTTCATCGAGGGGAGAAAAACCTGTTTTTAAACAAACTGTAATACTGTCCCAGAGACAAATGTCCTTGGTCATCAGTCAGCAAAACAATGCAGCCCTCTGGAGGCCAAATGAGCAAGGTGTTGATTTGCACTTAATTTATGCACAGTGCTACTGGAAGCCGTTGGGCACTGAGGACAGGAAACGCAGCCTACATATGCAGATCATTTGGGGACTCAAATGACCTCTGCAACAGGAAACAATTCCAAACAAGGCCTTCCATAAAACCTGCTCACCTACAATGAGTAAGACTGACAGTAGCCATTCTGTATTGTTCATCCTTTATCTGAAAAGATGTTATGATCCTGATAAAATATTGAAGCCAGTCTTTAGGTTTCAGCTGAGCAGACCCTGGCACCACTCTCAATGGCCTTACACTTAATAATCAATTTCACACTTCAGAAGTTCTAAACTATTAGAATCAAATTTTGCATTAACTATCTTATGGCTTTTTCTTATTTTTCAAAGAGTATGCCATCTATTTATTTTGTATACACAGTCCCTACATATCTCAGCAATAAAGTTTAAAAGCTGTCTTGTTTCTTTTCTTTTTTTTTTTTTTCCCTGATGGAGATTTAACCCAAGGCCTTGCACATGCTAGGAAAGTGCTCTACCAATGATCTACATCCCTTGCCCCTGCCCTCCACCTTTTTTGAGAGAGGGTCTAAGTTGCCCAGGCAGGTCTCAAAAGGATTATAGGTGTGCAACACTCACTACGCCCAGCTTGAAAGCTATCTTTTCTGTCAAAGTTTAAGAAGCTGTATTTTTTATTGTTTACCAACAATATAAAGATAAGCAAATACCTCATTTAATTGTTACTTATAATGTTCTATTTCCCTATAAAGTAGATTCTTAGAACAAAAACTGTGAAGATATCAAGTTTTAAGTCAGGCATGGTGGTGCACGCCTGTAATCCCAGGAACTAGGAGGATGACGTAGGATGATCACAAATTTAAGCCCAACCTCAGAAATTTAGCAAGGTCCTAAGCAAGACCTTATCTCAAAATAAAAAACCAAAAGGAACGGGGATGTGGCTCAGTGGTAAAAGCACCATTGCATACAGTCCCCAGTACCAAAAAAAAAAAAAAAAAAAAAAAAAATAGAAAAAGAAAAGAAAACAGAAAATCCGAATAGGCATACAACTAAAGGAGAATCTATCAGTTAAAACAGAGCCAGGCTCCTTCTCATAAAAAAGTACAGGTACAACTGCTACATTAGTGAAATCTACCAAGCATTTAAAAAAGAATTAACATCAAACTTTCTCAAACTTTACCAAATACTAAGCAATGAAGAAACATTTCCTAACTCATTCTATTAGGCCTGATACCAAATCCAAACAGATGCCAAGGGATGGGGTAAGGAGGAGCATACATCAATATCCCTTATCCTACCTATGCAAAAATCCTCAACCAAAGACTAGCAAGTCTAATTCAGCAGCACATTAAAAGGATTATATGACATAAACAGGGGGATCTATTCCCAGAATGCAAAGACAGTTCAGCATATGAAAATCAATCAAGGTAACATAATATACTACATGAATAGAATGAAGTGGGGGAACTGGTCATCACAATTGATGCAGAAAGCATTTGTCAAAATCCAATAACTTCCATGGTGACAGCACTCAATAAACTAGGAATAGGAAGGAACTTTCTCAACATAATAAAGGTCACATATGGAAAAAAAAAAACATCGAAAATCACACTCAATGGTAAAAAAGTGAAGCTTTCCCCTTAAGATCAGGATTAAGACAAAAAAGTGACTGCTTTTACTGCTTCTATTGAACACGGTACCAGAAGTTCTAGGCAAAAAAAAAAAAAAAAAAAAAAAAAAAGTTTTCTAATGGGAAAGAAAAATGTTAAATGATCTGTTTATATATGGCATGATCTTATATAATAGAAAATCCTGAAGCTTACACACATAAACCACCCCCTGCAAATTGTTAGACCTCATAAATCAATTCAGAAAAGTTGCAGAATACAAAATCAACATTAAAAAATCCGCCATGGGGCTGGGGATGTGGCTCAAGCGGTAGTGTGCTCGCCTGGCATGCGTGAGGCCCAGGTTCGATCCTCAGCACCACGTACAAACAAAGATGTTGTGTCCACAGAAAAATAAAAAATAAATATTAAAAAAATCTCTCTCTCTCTCTCTCTCTCTCTCTCTCTCTCTCTCTCTCTCTCTCTCTCTTTAAAAAAAAAAAAAAAAAATCTGCCATGGGGCTAGGGTTGTGGCTCAGTGGTAGAGAGCTCACCTAGCATGCATGAGGCACTGGGTTCAATCCTCAGCACCACATAAATGTAAAATAAAGATGTTGCGTCTACCTAAAACTAAAAAATAAATATATATTTTAAAAAATCTGCCATAATTCTAACACACTAGCAATGAGCAATCCAAAAAAAAAGTTCTATTTACACATCAAAAGGAATAAAATAATTAGAAAAGTTCAACCAGGAATGCAAAAGACGTGCATACTAAAAACTCAAAGCACTGCTAATATAAATAAGAGATATTAAATGAAAAGACATTACATATTTAAGGACTCAAGGTCTCAATGTTGTTAAATTGACAATATAATCTATAGATTCAACCAAATCCTTATCAAAATCCCAAAGTCATATTTTGGAGAATAAAAAAGCCCCATCCTAGAATTCAAATGAAATTTGGAATGATCCCCAAATAGCCAAAACAATCTTGAAAAAGAGTGAGAAGCAAATTTCTAACTGCCAGTCCCAGGAGAGGACATCCACTGCATGGAGAACAACAAAGATCATCATTATGCCAACTGCCAGAAGCAAGAGTCCATACACTTATGCCCACTACACCCAAGGCTATTGCTATGTCCACCTCAAACTGGTTACTTATTTGCCTGAGTTGGGTGAGACAGGACATACATACAAGTTAAGAGAATTTATTACTTAAAGACAGGCAGAAGAAATCTCAGATCCATTGTGAGCCAGTCCCCCAAGGCTCAAGAAAGCTCAAGTGCCTCATTTTGAACCACAAGTTGCTTCCAAGGGGCAGCTTTTCTTCAAGGATCATGTGATACACTGGGCAAAGCTCTGAAGGACACCCTGCTTTCAGAGGGGGGAGGAACAAAGTCCAGGCTGTCCTGGGCAATTCCTCCCAAACTCAAGATGTTACTTCCCTAAGAGAGGAACAAAGCCCAGACTGTTTCAGTCAGCCCTTTTCTAATCTGAGGACCTTGGATTCTCAGAACATTATAAAATTATTCTTAAGAACTTAAAGCAAGAAAGGCAAGAGAAGAAGGTTGGTCCACGGCCACCCAGAGAACTGTTCTGCAGAAGAACAAAGCTAGAGGGCTCAAACTTCCTGATTTTAAAAATTACTACGAAGTTAAAATAATCAAAATAATATAGTACTGGAAAGAATGGCCTTCGTCATGAATCACATTCAAAAATTAGCTCAAAATTGATTAAAGAGTTAGAGATGGAGCTCGGTGGTGCAGCACTTGCCTACCATGCATGAAGCACCACTGGGTTTGATATCCAGCACTGCAATCAATCAATCAATCAATCAATAAAATTTAAATGAATATTTTAAAATAAATTTTAAAAATTTAAAAAATTTTTGAAAATGTAAAAAATGGATTAAAGACATTAAGGGATAAAACTGTAAAATTATTAAAAGAAAACAGGAGAAAATTTCCAAGATGTTGAATTGGCAATGGTTTCCTGGATATGACACATGGAGCATGAGTGTGATGGGTGTCGATGCATCCCCCACAGCTCATGTGCTGGAAGCCCAACCCTAATGAACATGTGCAGAGCCCTCATGAATGAATTAGTTGAGTGTAGATTTGTTAGAAAAGAGAGTTTGGCCCTCTCTTTATATATATATTTTAGTTATATATGGACACAATGTCTTTATTTTGTCTACTTATTTTTATGTGGTGCTGAGGATCGAACCTAGTGCCTCACATGTGAGAGGCAAGTTCTCTAGCACTGAGCCACAACAAGTTCTCCAGCCCTTCGCTCCCTCTTGATCTTTCTGGCCTTCTCTCTATGGCCTTCTCTCTATCCGCCATGGGATTAGGCAGTAAGAAGACCCTTGTTTGGTGCTGCGCTTTGATATTATACTTCCTAGCCAGCAGAACCGTGAGAAACAAATTTGGTTTCTTTTAAATTACCTTTTTACTGGCATTCTGATAAAGTAGCATAAGACAGACTAGGACAACAATAACAACAACAACAACAACAAAAATAGAATAAATTGGACTCCATAAAAATTTAAAACTTTAGTATAACAAAAGATACTATCCACAGAGAGAAAGATAATCTATACAGTAAGTGAAAGTATTTGCAAATCATATACTGATAAGGAATTAGTATACAGAATATATACAGAATACCTATAATTCACAACATAAAAATGTTCGCCTAGCACACATGAGGCCCTGGGTTCAATCCTCAGCACCACATAAAAATAAAAATAAAATAAAGATATTTTATCCACCTAAAACTAAAAAAATAAATATTAAAAAACAAACAAACACACACAACTACAATGAGCTAGGCATGGTGGTGCATGCCTGTAATTCCAGCAGCTCAGGAGGCTGAGGTATGAAGATTGCAAATTTGAGGCCAGTCTTAGCAATTTAGCAAGACCCTAAGCAATTTAGTGGGACTGTATTAAAAAAAAAAAAAAAAAAGCTGGGATATGGCTCAGTGGTTAAGTGCCCTTCGGTTTAATCCCTGGTACCAAAACCAAACCAAAACAAAACAAAAATAACCCTACAATGAAATACCACCTCAAAACTCATTAGGATTGCTACTATCAATAAAGCAAAATAGCAGTGTTGGTGAGACTGTGGAGCAACAGTAATTTTCACTATTGGTAAGATTATAAAATGAGACAGCTCTATGGAAAACTTACAGTTCCTCAAAAAGTTAGATACAGATCCAACAACTCATAAAGCACAAAGAGAAAATATACACTCACAATTAAAAGAACCAGGGCTCTTACCATGCCCAAATGACCACACTCAATGGCCAATATTTCGTTCTTCCTGATATAATGTCACAAGAAGTACAAAGATTATCTATGTAATGGCTTTGCCAAAACTGTTTGACTAGACTCTGACTATGAAAAAACACCATCAGGTCTGAAACAGGAATTCTACAATACACTATTGAAAAAGGTCAATATTATTAATCTTTAGTGGGTAACGAAAAGTTCTACATTCAAAGAAGTTGAAAAAAGATAACCATATTCAACATATGCAGTATTTAGAATCTGAACTGAAAGGCTAAAATAGCCATGAAGGACATTTTGCAACAACTGTAGAAACTTAATATGGACTTTACATTGATGCTGCTGCTGAATCATTGTTGGTTCCTTCAGAGGAGATGACACCATTGCAGTTATATGAGATAATGTCCTTATTAGGTGAAACATATTATTAAGTATTTTTAAAAGATTAATATGGCGTTTCCTTTGCTGGTTATACTAACCAATACTCTTTTTGTTCTCTATCTTCATAGGACATAAGTGTTTTCTAAGAACTTAACTATTTTACAATTATCTCCACTTTGACCCATATAATGGTTCTTATTTTTATTTTTATATGGTGCTGAGGATCAAACCCAGTGCCTCACACATGCTAGGCAAGTGCTCTGCCACTGAGCTACAGCCCCAGTTCAGACCCATATAATGTTTTTAAAGAGGTCATATACATAAAATTGTACTTAAAAATTTAAGAAAGGAATTCGTACTTTTCCTTTCATATGATCTAACAAACTATTATCAATCCTTTTCAAAGACAACTGTGGGGGGTGTGTGCGCAGGCACGTATCTTTCACTTTGTGAGGGACTTCCTATATCAACACACAGTTTAAGAGTTATAGGGGGGCTGGGGATGTGGCTCAAGTGATAGCGAGCTCGCCTGGCATGCGTGCGGCCCGGGTTCGATCCTCAGCACCACATAAAACAAAGATGTTGTGTCCGCCGAAAACTAAAAAATAAATATTAAAAAAAAACTTCTCTCTCTCTTTAAAAAAAAAAACTATTTAAAAAAAAAGAGTTATAGGGGGCTGGGGTTGTAGCTCAGTGATAGAGTGCTTGCCTAGCATGTGTGAGGCACTGTGTTCAATTATCAGCACTGCATATAAGTAAATAAAAAATAAAGATCCACCAACAATTAACAAAATATGATTTAAAAATAAGAATTATATGAAGACAGATGGCTTCACTGGTCAATTCTACCAATGGTTTTAAGAAGAATGTAAACAAATTCTTCATAAACTCTTCCCCAAAACAAAAACAACAACAGCAAAAAAACAGGGGAACACTTCTCAAATAATTTTGACAAAAGTATCACAAGAAAACCATATATCAGCCCTGGGTTCGATCCTTAGCACCACATAAAAATAAATAAATAAATAAATAAATAAATAAGTGTATAAAAATACAATAACATTTAAAAAAAGAAAAGAAAAGAAAAAAGAAAACCATACATCAATATCTTTTATGAATATTAAGGCAAAAATCCTCAATAAGATACTAGCAAACCATATCTACCAATATATAAATAAAGAATTATACATTTAAGTCCAGTAGAATTTAAATCAGAAATGCAAAGATTGGTTTGACATCTGAAATTAATCAGTAAAATACAACTAATCAAAAATATAAAGGACAAAATAGGCACAGAAAAAGCATTTGGCAAAATCCAATGCCCCTTATAATTAAAAAAAAAAAAAAAAAGAGCAAACTAGAAATAGAAGGGAACTTCTGAAAACTACAATTAATGTCATCTTAATTGATAAACGATGGAATGTCTGATCTTTCCCTAAGATCCAACAGAAGATAAGAATGCCCATTCTTAGCTCCTCTAATCAGAATTATACTGGAGTTCTAGGTATAATAAGTAGGCAAGAAAAACAGAAATGACATCCAAATTTAAAAAGAAGTAGTAAAACTATCTCTTTGCAGATGACATGATCTTCTACATTAAAAATCCCAAGTATGATATACCCACTGGAGCTCAGGCTCCAGCACAGCAACATATCTTCTGACTAGCAGACCACAGCAGGAGCTCAGGCCCAGCCCAGATCTGTCCACACCGACATGAGCAGGACCCAGGCCCAGGGTAGGTCCGAGTCTGCCCCCATCCCAACACACACACCTGGGAACACAAGCCGAACCCATTTCCATCTTGGGGCACTGAAACATCACCATAGACTTCTCCATGCAGTAGCCCCTACCTTTTAACAAGAGACAGGGACTAGAAGCATATACATCTCAGACATAAGGCTCACCCTTTCAGTCCCATTTCTGTAAGTCATTGCATTCATCTTGGGGCACTTCCACTACTAACTCGAGTTACCTCAGCTATTGCTGCCACCACCTTTGGTTGCAGTAGCATACATTGAAGGACACCAGCAAGATCTGGAAGCCCAACATCAAGGTGAGGTACAGACAATCTGCACAGACACTATAAGAATATAGGGTAGAAACTGTAATGTCTCAGATCCACAGTGTAAGAAAGGAAGACGAAAAAACAAGGAAGGAAAGTGGCCCAAACAAACTAGGATACTACAATAACAGAACCCATGGACAGCGAAGTTGATGAAATGTCAGAGAAGGACTTCAGAAGGTTCATAATTAAAATGATCTATAAATTAAAGAATGACCTAAATGAGCAAATACAGGCAGAAATTGATCACTCCAACAAAGAGATAAGAGATAAAAAATACAGGTAGCAGAAGATTACATCAAGAAAGAGATAGAGACTCTGGAATAAAAAAAAAAGTCAGAAATCCTTGAAATAAAGAAAACAATAAACCAAATAAAAAACTCAATAGAAAGTATAACCAACAAACTAGATCACTTGGAAGACAGAATGTCAGATAATGAAGACAAAGTATACAATCTGGAAAATAAAGTTGACCACACAGTGAAGACAGTAAGAAACCATGAATAAAACATCCAAGAATTATGGGAGAGCACAAAAGACCAAATCCCAGAGTTACTGGTATAGAGGAAGGCACAGAGTTTCAAACCAAAGAAATGCATAATCTCTTCAATGAATGAGATAATATCAGAAAATTTCCCAAGCATGAAGAATAATTGGAAAACCAAATACAAGAGGCTTACAGGACACCAAATGTACAAAATTACAACATATCTACACTGAGGCACATTATAATGAAAATGCCTAGCATACAGAATAAAGATAGAATCTTAAAAGCCACAAGAGAGAGGAATCAGATCACATATAGACAAAGACTAATTCGTATCTCAGCAGATTTTTCAACCCAGACCCTCAAAGCCAGGAGATCATGGAACAACATAGACCAAGCTCTGAAAGAAAATGGATGCCAACTAAGAATCTTATATCCATCAAAACTAAGCTTTATATTTGATGAAATAAAAACCTTCCATGCAAAACAAAGGCTAAAAGAATTTACAACTAGAAAGCCTGTACTACAGAACATCCTTGGCAAATATTCCAAAAAGAGGAAATAACAAACATTGATGAAAATCAGCAGAGGGAGGTATTACACTAAAGAACACACTAATGAGAGGAGAAACCAAGTCAGGTATACTACCTGAAGTCAAATTAAATAACAAATATGGCTGGGAATACAAATCATGTCTCCATAATAACCCTGAACGTTAATGGCCTAAACTTACCGATCAAAAGATATAGATTAGCAGACTGGATTAAAAAAAAAAAAAGACCCAACAACATGCTGCCTCCAAAAGACTCATCTCATAGGAAAGAACATGCATAGACTAAAGGTGAAAGGTTGGAAAAAATCATACCACTCACTTGGACTGAAGAAGGAAGCAGAAGTTTTCATCCTCATATCAAATAAAGTAGACTTCAAACTAAAGTTAATCAAAAGGGATAAAGAAAGACACTATATATTGCTTAAGGGAACCATACACTGACAAGACTTAACAATTATAAATATATATGCCCCAAACAATGTAGCACCTACATTCATCAAATAAACTCTTCTGAAGTTCAAGAATCAGATGGACCACAACATAATAATTTTGGGTAATGTTAACACATCTCTTTTACCACTGGAAAGATCTTCCAAACAAAAGCTGAACAAAGAAACTACAGAACTCAATAATACAATCAATAACTTAGACTTAAATTACATATATAGAATATTTCATCCTTCAATGAGCAAATACACTTTCTTCTCAGCAGCATATGGATCCTTCTATAAAACAGACCATATATTATGCCACTAAGTAACTCTTAGAAAATATTAAAAAAAAGAGGTATACTACCCTGAATTCTATCAGATCATAATGGAATAAAATTAGAAATCAATGATAAAATAAGAAATAAAAGCTACTCCAATACCTGGAGTCTACATAATATGCTACTGAATGAACAATGGGCTGCAAAAGACATCAAGAAGATTAAAAAATTTTTAGAGGTGAATGAGAACACAGATACAACATACTGAAGTCTCTGGGACACTATGAAGGCAGTTCTAAGAGGAAAGTTCATGGCATGGAGTTCATTCCTTAAAAGAGGATAAAGTCAATAAATAAATGACTTAACATTACATCTCAAAGCCATAGCAAAAGAAGAACAAATCAATACCAAAAGCAGAAAAGACAAGAAATAATTAAATCAGAGCTGGAATCAATAAAATTGAAACAAATCAAACAATTGAAAAAATTGACAGAACAAAAAGTTGGTTCTTTGAAAAAACAAATAGAACTGACAAACCCTTAGCCATGCTCATGAAAAGAAGGAGAGAGAAAACTCAAGTTACTAACATACATGATGAAAAAGGAAATCTCACAATGAACACTACAGAAATACAGAAGATAATTAGAAATTATTTTGAAAACTTGTACTCCAATAAAATAGAAAATGTCTAAGTTATTGACAAATTTCTAGAGTCATATGATTTGCCCAAATTGAGTCAGGATGATATATACAATTTAAACATATCAATTTTAAGCAATGAAACAGAAGACGCCATCAGAACCTACCAACTAAGAAAAGCTCAGGGCTGGATGTATATACAGCTGAGTTCCACAACATCTTTAAAGAAGAACTAATACCAATACTCTTCAATTTATTTAAGGAAATTGAAAAAGAGGGAACACTTCCAAATTCATTCTATGAGGCCAATATCACCCTTATTCCAAAACCAGGCAAAGACATATATTAAAAAAAAAAGGAAAACTTCAGACCAATAACTTTAAAGAATATAGGTGAAAAAAATTCTCAATAAAATTCTGGCAAATTGGGGCTGGGGTTGTGGCTCAGAGGTAGAGCACTTGCATAGCACATGTGAGGCTCTGGGTTCGATCCTCAGCACCACATAAAAATGAATTAAAAAAAAAATATATATATATATATAAATTCTGGAAAATCAAATACAAAAACATATCAAAGATAGTGCACCATGACCAAGTGGGATTAATCCCAGGGATGCAAGGTTGGTTCAACATATGGAAATCAATAAATATAATTCACCACATCAATAGACTTGAAAGATAAGAACCATATGATCATCTCAATAGATGCAGAAAAAGCATTCAACAAAATACAGCACCCCTTCATGTTCAAAACACTAGAAAAACTAGAGATAACAGGAACATATCTCAAAATTTTAAAAGCTATCTATGCTAAGCCTCAGGCCAACATCATTCTAAATAGAGAAAAATTAAAAGCATTCCCTCTAAACATTGGAATAAGACAGGGATGCTCTCTTTCACCACTTCTATTTAATATAGTTCTTGAAACACTGGCCAGAGCAATTAGACAAAAGAAATTAAAGGGATATGGATATGCCAATGATATGATTCTATACGTAAAAGACCCAAAAAATTCCACCAGAAAACTTCTAGAACTAGTAAATAAATTCAGCAAAATAGCAGGATACAAAATCAACACCCATAAATCAAAGGCACTTCTGTATATCAGTAACAAATCTTCCAAAAGAGAAATGAAGAAAACTACCCCCAAAAAAACAAAAACAAAAACAAAAAAAACTTGGGAATGAACTTAACAAAAGAGGTGAAAGACCTCTATAATGAAAACTACAGAACACTAAGGAAAGAAATTAAAGAAGACCTTAGAAGATGGAAAGATCTATCTTGTTCTTGGATAGGCATAATTAATATTGTCAAAATGACCATACTACCAAAAGCATTATACAAATTTAATGCAATTCCAATTAAAATCCCAATGACAATCCTCACAGAAATAGAAAAAGCAGACATTAAATTCATCTGGAAAAATTAGAGACCCAGAATAACTAAAACAATCTTAGCAAGAAGAGTGAAGCAGGTGGCATCACTATACCAGACCTTAAACTATACTACAGAGAAACAGTAACAAAAATATCATGGTATTAGCACCAAAATAGACTTGTAGACCAATGTAACAGAACAGAGGACACAGAAACTAATCCACATAATTACAGTTATTTTATATTTGACAAAGGTGCCAAAAACATATTGGAGAAAAAAGCCTCTTTAACAAATGGTGCTGATAAAACTGAAAAATCCATATGCAATCAAACACCTATATCTTACCATGCACAAAATTCAAAGTGGATCAAAGACCTAGGAATTAAATCAGAGATAATGTGTCCTTTAGAAGAAAAATTAGGCCCCAATCTCCATCATGTGGGATTAGGTCCTTAATAAGACTCCTATAGCACAAGAATTAATATCAAGAATCAATAAATGGGATGACTTCAAACTGAAAGCTTCTTCTCAGCAAAAGAAACAATCAGTGAGGTGAATAGAAAGCCTAGTAATTGGGAACAAATTTCTACTACTTGCATGTCAGAGCACTAATATCTAGAATATATAGAGAACTCAAAAACCTTAACACCAGACCACTTAGGAAGATGGCGGCGGGAAGTGAGTAAGCCGCTCCGTGCCCCACGCTGCTGCGTCTGAAAAGATGAGGTAAAGATCATTAAAGGAGATCTGTCGACAAATACCCAGGACCGTGTCAAGAAAGGGGCCTAGGTGGAGTGAATACGCCACTAATCCAGCCAAGGTGGAGGGAGTCCATCACGACTTCAGCGCGAGCAGTAAGGCTGCAGCCCCAGCTGCACGGCTCTATCGGCCCCATCTCCTTCTCCTCTCCGCCTCTCCGCCTTGCTTATCCCCAGCTGTCTCTCCTCCCAAGCTCAGTCTCTAAATCTAGATCTCAATTTCTTTCCCCCACCCCGCCCGCTCTCCCGCATGTCCAGTACCTGGCCCGCGCGCCCCGAGGCGCCGCCTCCCCTCCCCCAACCCGCACCCCCTCCCCGGGGGGTCCCGAAGGCCGCTGCTGCCGCCGCCGCTGCCGCCGTCGCCTCCCGCGGTGCACCATAGAGCAGACTCTTCACCGCGCGAATGAGCTGCCGAATTAAATGAAACAGCTGATAAGATGAGTGACAATTTAAAATCCAAGTGATCCAAGAACATGCACCGAGCCCTGATCCGCTGAATTCAAACTCCCGGTCACCTGCTTCCCGCAGACAAACAACTATGACTCGGCATTAATTCATCCGGCTGAAACAACTGGTCAGCCCTTCTCATCCTACGTAGGTAAATGCCTACCGAGCCTTCATAAGTAGTGGCCACAGGTTTGAAACGGGGCTTGGGAGAGAAGGACCCACCCGTTGAATTGGTCGCCCGGCAAAGGGAAACGACGTCATCAGACTGCTGTGGAGGAGATAACTTCGTTGAAACCGGCAGATACAGCTACGGGGAAGTGGATACCGGAGGGCAAGTAAAATCCGCTGAGGATTCTCAGCCCCAAGCTCTACAAACTTAGGGTCTGAGGGAATGGCAAACTGGAAGAGTGTGCCCAGTCGTTCATGAAAACAGGGCTCCCTGGAGCAGCAGACCTGGCGTGTAGCCAGTATTGTGGTGAGCGGCACCCGTGAGAGGGGCATGGCTAGAGGAAAAGTGGGAAGTGACTAGACACAAGAGGAGGCCCTAGGCACTCAGGATTGGAGACTCGTCCAGTCTGGGAGGAGCTGCTGCACAGTGATTGGTTCCCGCGTATTGACAGGAGAAACTTGACCTGGTGGGCACAGCGCCATCTACTGGAAGAGAAGTTAATCAAACTCTAAGACGGAATTTATTAGGTTTTTTTTTTCTTTTTCTTTTCTCTTTTTTTTTGATTTGCGTTTTTCTTTCATTTTCATTTTTTCTTTCTTGTTGTTTTACTAATTTTGTTTTACAAAATTTTTTTTTAATTTTTTTCTACTAATTTTAATTTAATTTTTTTAAATTATTATTATTATTTTATTTTTTTTTAATTTTTTTCTTTTTTAGTTCCTATTTTTTTCTTCTTCAGTCTTTTCATGTTTCTTATTCCCCCTTTCCTTGAATTCTACCTGCCTACTCTCATTCTCTTTAAAGAATTCTTCCCTTCCCTTCAAATACCTTTCCTCCCAAGCATCAAATTAATTTATAGGAGTAAACAGTAACTCAGCAGTCAAACAGAGCAAGAAGTAACATGAGCAGCTTCAAAAAACAAGGAAGAAAAGGAGTACAAACAATGCAGGACAGCCTAAATATTCAGGAGGAACTAGAGTCATCAGAAAAATGGTCATATAAAGAACTCAAGGAACACCTTAGACAGATGGAATGGAACCTTAAAGAGGATACAAGACAGCAAATTCAAGCAGCGAAAGAACACATTGAGAATGTATTTCATAAACAGATAAAAGAAGAAGTTAAGCATCTTTATCAGGAGATAGAGATTATAAAAAATAATCAAACAATAATTCTAGAAATGAAGGAAACGATAAACCAAATTAAAAACTCAATTGAGAGTATCACTAACAGAGTGGAGCAAGTAGAAACCAGAACGTCAGATAATGAAGACAAAATATACCATCTTGAAAAGAGTCTAGCCAACTCAGAAAGGCTGGTAAAAAATCACGAGAAAAACATCCAAGAGTTATGGGATAACATGAAGAAACCAAACTTACGAGTCATCGGGATAGAAGAAGGTACAGAGATTCAAACCAAGGAAATGAGAAACCTGCTGAATGAAATAATTACAGAAAACTTTCCAGAAATAAAAAAGGAAACAGATATACAAATTGAAGATGCATACAGGACACCGAGCACACAAAATCACAGTAGACCAACGCCAAGACACATTGTTATGAAGATATCCAATATACAGAACAAAGAGAAAATATTAAAAGCTACAAGAGAAAGGAGACAGATTACATTTAGGGGTAAACCAATATGGTTAACAACGGATTTTTCATCACAGACGCTGAAAGCAAGAAGGTCATGGAACAATGTATTTCAAACACTGAAAGACAATGGATGCCAACCAAGAATTCTGTATCCAGGAAAAATTAAGCTTCAGGTATGACAACGAAATAAAAATCTTTCATGATAAACAAAAGTTAAAAGAATTTGCAGCCAGAAAACCAGCATTGCAAAGCATTTTGAGCAAAACACTACAAGAAGAAGAAATGAAAAACAATAACCAAAACCATCAGTGGGAAGTGCCTCAGCAAAGACAGAGGGCGAGGGGAAAGACAATTATGAAGAAACAAACTAAAATTTTTTTTAAAAAAGGATAAACAATCAAACATGGATGGAAGTTCAAACCACATATCAATAGTAACTCTGAATGTTAATGGCTTAAACTCTCCAATAAAGCGACATAGGCTGGTATCATGGATTAAAAAAACAAATCCAACAATATGCTGCCTCCAGGAGACACATCTGATTGGAAAAGACATACACAGGCTGAAGGTGAAAGGATGGGAAAAAATATACCACGGACATGGTCCTCTCAAGCAAGCAGGGGTGGCCATCCTCATATCGAATAAAATCGACTTCAAGACTAAGTTAATCAAAAGGGATAAAGAAGGTCATTATATACTGTTAAAAGGAACCATTCACCAACAAGACATAACAATTATCAATATTTACGCACAAAATAATGGTGCTGCGACATTCATAAAACAAATTCTCCTCAAATTCAAGAATCAAATAGACCACAACACAATAATTATGGGAGACTTCAACACACCTCTCTCACCATTGGACAGATCCTCCAAACAAAAGTTGAATAAAGAAACTATAGAACTCAATACCACAATCAATAACCTAGACTTAACTGACTTATATAGAATATATCAACCATCATCAAGTGGATATACTTTTTTCTCAGCAGCACATGGATCCTTCTCAAAAATAGACCATATATTATGCCATAGGGCAACCCTCAGTAAATATAAAGGGGTGGAGATAATACCATGCATTTTATCTGATCATAATGGAATGAAACTGGAAATCAATGATAAAAGAAGGAAGGAAAAATCCTACATCACATGGAAAATGAACAATATATTACTGAATGATCAATGGGTTACAGAAGACATAAAGGAGGAAATCAAAAATACAGACACAACATATCGGAATCTATGGGACACAATGAAAGCAGTTTTAAGAGGAAAATTCATCGCCTGGTGGTCATTCCTCAAAAAAAGAAGAAACCAACAAATAAATGAGCTCAAACTCCAACTCAAAGCCCTAGAAAAGGAAGAGCAAAACAACAGCAAATGTAGCAGAAGGCAAGAAATAATTAAAATCAGAGCGGAAATCAATGAAATTGAAACAAAAGAAACTATTGAAAAAATTAACAAAACTAAAAGTTGGTTCTTTGAAAAAATAAATAAGATCGACAGACCCCTAGGCATACTAACGAAGAGAAGAAGAGAGAGAACACAAATCACTAACATACGGGATGAAAAAGGCAATATTACAACAGACGCTTCAGGGACACTGCTACATCGATGTTCATAGCAGCACAATTCACGATAGCAAGATTGTGGAACCAACCTAGAAGCCCTTCAATAGATGAATGGATTAAAAATGTGGCATTTATACACAATGGAGTATTACTCTGCATTAAGAAATGACAAAATCATAGAATTTGGAGGGAAATGGATGGCATTAGAGCAGATTATGCTAAGTGAAGCTAGCCAATCCTTAAAAAACAAATGCCAAATGTCTTCTTTGATATAAGGGGAGTAACCAAGGACAGGGTAGAGACGAAGAGCTTGAGGAAGATTAACATTAAACAGGGATGATAGGCGGGAGGGAAAGTGAGAGTTAAGGGAAATTGCATGGAACTGGAAGGTGAGCCTCAGGGTTATACACAATTACATATAAGAGGAAAGGAGGAGTAGGAGGAAAATTATATAAGTGGAAGAAACGATTTATAGTAGAGGGGATGGAGAGAGAGTAGGGGAGGGGAGGGGAGGGGAGGGGTGAGGGGACAGTGGAGAATGGGATAGACAGCAGAATACATCAGTCACTAGAAAGGCAATTTGTAAATCAATGGAAATGTAACTGATGTGACACAGCAATCTGTATACGGGGTAAAAATGGGAGTTCATAACCCACTTGAATCAATCTGTGAAATATGGTATGTTAAGAACTATGTAATGTTATGAACAACCAACAATAAAATAATTAAAAAAAAAAAAGAAAGAAAAAATTAACAAAACTAAAAGTTGGTTCTTCGAAAAAATAAATAAGATCGACAGACCATTAGCCATGCTAGCAAAGAGAAGAAGAGAGAGAACTCAAATTACTAACATACGGGATGAAAAAGGCAATATCACAACAGATGCTACAGAAATACAGAAGACAATTAGAAATTATTTTGAAAACCTATATTCCAATAAAATAGAGGATAGTGAAGACATCGATAAATGTCTTAAGTCATCTGATTTGCCCAGACTCAGTCAGGAGGATACACACAATCTGAACAGACCAATATCAATGGATGAAATTGAAGAAGTCATCAAAAGACTACCAACCAAGAAAAGCCCAGGACCGGATGGGTATACAGCAGAGTTTTACAAAACCTTTAAAGAAGAATTAATACCAATACTTTTCAAGTTATGTCAGGAAATAGAAAAAGAGGGAGCTCTTCCAAATTCATTCTATGAGGCCAACATCACCCTGATCCTGAAACCAGACAAAGACACCTCAAAGAAAGAAAACTACAGACGAATATCTCTAATGAACCTAGATGCAAAAATCCTCAATAAAATTCTGGCGAATCGAATACAAAAACACATCAAAAAAATAGTGCACCATGATCAAGTAGGATTCATCCCTGGGATGCAAGGATGGTTCAACATACAGAAATCAATAAATGTTATTCACCACATCAATAGACTTAAAGATAAGAACCATATGATCATCTCGATAGATGCAGAGAAAGCATTCGACAAAGTACAGCATCCCTTTATGTTCAAAACATTAGAAAAACTAGGGATAACAGGAACTTACCTTGACATTGTAAAAGCTATCTATGCTAAGCCTCAGGCTAGCATCATTCTGAATGGACAAAAGTTGAAGGCATTCCCTCTAAAATCCGGAACAAGACAGGGATGCCCTCTATCTCCACTTCTATTCAATATAGTTCTCGAAACACTGGCCAGAGCAATTAGACAGACGAAAGAAATTAAAGGCATAAAAATTGGAAAAGAAGAACTTAAATTATCACTATTTGCAGATGACATGATTCTATACCTAGAAGACCCAAAAGGGTCTACAAAGAAACTACTAGAACTAATAAATGAAATCGGCAAAGTGGCAGGATATAAAATCAACACGCATAAATCAAAGGCATTTCTGTATATCAGCGACAAAACTTCTGAAATGGAAATGAGGAAAAACACTCCATTCACAATATCCTCAAAAAAAATAAAATTCTTGGGAATCAACCTAACAAAAGAGGTGAAAGATTTATACAATGAAAACTACAGAACCCTAAAGAGAGAAGTAGAAGAAGATCTTAGAAGATGGGAAAATATACCCTGTTCATGGATAGGCAGAACTAACATCATCAAAATGGCGATATTACCAAAAGTTCTCTATAGGTTTAATGCAATGCCAATCAAAATCCCAACGGCATTTCTTGTAGAAATAGATAAAGCAATCATGAAATTCATATGGAAAAATAAAAGACCCAGAATAGCAAAAGCAATTCTAAGCAGAAAGTGTGAATCAGGTGGTATAGCGATACAAGATTTCAAACTATATTACAGAGCAATAGTGACAAAAACAGCATGGTACTGGTACCAAAACAGGCGGGTGGACCAATGGTATAAAATAGAGGACACAGAGACTAATCCACAAAGTTACAACTATCTTATATTTGATAAAGGGGCTATAAGCATGCAATGGAGGAAGGATAGCATCTTCAACAGATGGTGTTGGGAAAACTGGAAATCCATATGCAACAAAATGAAACTGAATCCCTTTCTCTCGCCATGCACAAAAGTTAACTCAAAATGGATCAAGGAGCTTGATATCAAATCAGAAACTCTGCGTCTGATAGAAGAAAAAGTTGGCTCCGATCTACAGATTGTGGGGTCGGGCTCCAAATTCCTTAATAGGACACCCATAGCACAAGAGTTAACAACTAGAATCAACAAATGGGACTTAATTAAACTTAAAAGTTTTTTCTCAGCAAAAGAAACAATAAGAGAGGTAAATAGGGAGCCTACATCCTGGGAACAAATTTTTACGCCTCACACTTCAGATAGAGCCCTAATATCCAGAGTATACAAAGATCTCAAAAAATTAGACAGTAAGATAACAAATAACCCAATCAACAAATGGGCCAAGGACCTGAACAGACACTTCTCAGAGGAGGATATACAATCAATCAACAAGTACATGAAAAAATGCTCTCCATCTCTAGCAGTCAGAGAATTGCAAATCAAAACCACCTTAAGATACCATCTCACTCCAGTAAGATTGGCAGCCACTATGAAGTCAAACAACAACAAGTGCTGGCGAGGATGTGGAGAAAAGGGTACACTTGTACATTGCTGGTGGGACTGCAAATTGGTGCGGCCAATTTGGAAAGCAGTTTGGAGATTCCTGGGAAAGCTGGGAATGGAACCACCATTTGACCCTGCTATTGCCCTTCTCGGACTATTCCCTGAAGACCTTAAAAGAGCATGCTACAGGGATACTGCCACATCGATGTTCATAGCAGCACAATTCACAATAGCTAGACTGTGGAACCAACCCAGATGCCCTTCAATAGATGAATGGATAAAAAAAATGTGGCATCTATACACAATGGAGTACTATGCAGCAATAAAAAATGACAAAATCATAGAATTTTCATGGAAATGGATGGCACTAGAGCAGATTATGCTTAGTGAAGCTAGCCAATCCCTAAAAAACAAATACCAAATGTCTTCTTTGATATAATGAGAGCAACTATGAACAGAGCAGGGAGGAAGAGTAGGAAGAAAAGATTAACATTAAACAGAGACATGAGATGGGAGGGAAAGGGAGAGAAAAGGGAAATTGCATGGAAATGAAGGGAGACCCTCATTGCTAAACAAAATTACATATAAGAGGTTGTGAGGGGAATGGGAAAATAAACAAAGAGAGAAATGAATTACAGTAAATGGGGTAGAGAGAGAAGTTGGGAGGGGAGGGGAGGGGGGATAGTAGGGGATAGGAAAGGTAGCAGAATACAACAATTACTAATAGGGCATTATGTAAAATTGTGGATGTGTAACCGACGTGATTCTGCAATCTGCATTTGGGGTAAAATTGGGGGTTCATAACCCACTTCAATCTAATGTATGAAATATGATATGTCAAGAGCTTTGTAATGTTGTGTACAACCAGTAAAAAAATTAAAAAAATAAATAAATAAATAAAAATAAAATAAAATAAAATAAACCACTTAAAAGAACAGTGCCTAAAAAAAACCAAAAAAACAAAAAAACAAAAAAAAACCTTAACACCAAAAAAACAGATAACCCAATCAATAAACGGGCTAAGGAACTAACAGACACTTCTCAGAAGAGGATATACAATCAATCAAGAAATATATGAAAAAATGTTCAACATCTCTAGAAACTAAAGAAATGCAAATCAAAACTACTCTAAGATTTCATCTCACTCCAGTCAGAATGGCAGCTATTAAGAATACAATAGGGGCTGGGATTGTGGTTCAGAGGGAGAGTGCTTGCCTCACATGCATGAGGCACTGGGTTCGATCCTCAGCACCACATAAAGATATTGTGTCCACCTATAAATAATAATAATAATAATAATAATAAATATTTTTTAAAAGAATACAAACAATAATAAGTGTTGGTGAGGATGTGGGGAAAAAGGGACACTCATACATTGTTGGTGGGACTGCATATTGGTGCAGCCAATATGGAAAGCAACATGGAGAATCCTTGGAAAACTGGGAATGGAACCACCTTCTGATACAGCTATTCCACTCCTTGGTCTATACCCAAAGGACTTAAAAACAATATACTACAGAAGGACGCAGCCACATTAACATTTATAACAGCACAATTCACAATACTTAAACTGTGGAACCAACCTAGACGTCCTTCAGTAGATGAATGAATAAAGAAAATGTAGTATATATACCCAATGGAATATTATTCAGTTAAAAGAGAATAAAGTCATGGCATTTGCAGGTAAAAGGATAGAGTTGGAGAATCTAATGCTAAGTGAAGCAAGCCAATCCCAAAAAAACAAATGCTGAATGATTTCTCTAGTTTAAGAATGCTAATTCATAATATGCTGTGTGTGTGTCAGGGTGGGGATGGGAGGATTAAAGGAACTCTGGATAGGGCAAAGGGGAAAAAGGGAGTGAAAGGAAGGGAGAGAGGATAGAGGTAGGAAAGATGGTGGAATATGATGGTCATCATTACCCTAAATACATGTATGAAGTTACAAAGGATGTGACTTTACTTTGTGTACAACCAGAGATATGAAAAATTGTGCTCTCTATGTGTAATACGAATTGTAATGCATTCTGTTGTCATACATAACAAATTAAAATTTAAAAAAATCCCAAGTACTTCACTAAAAACTATTAGAACTAATAAATGAGATCGACAAATTTCCCATATATGATACAAAAATCAGTTGTACATGTGCAAAAAACAATCCAAAACACAATTAAGAAAACAATTGTGAGGGTTGGGTACATGGCTCAGGAGTACAGCACTTGTCTACTATAAATGATAACAGAGGATTTGATTCTGAGCACTACAAAAATAAATAAACTAAATAATAAAATTTTTAAAAAGAAAGGAAAAAAATTTAAAGAAAAAGAACAATTTGATAGCATCACAAATTCAATGCTTGTTAAATTTAAGCAAAAATACAAAACCTATACTCTGGGGGGGGGGGAATTGAAAGAAATTCTAAAATAATTGAAAAGTGACTGAATAAAAGATATATTCATTTTCTAATCCCTAGAACCTGAGAATATTACCTTACACAGCAAAAGATGTAAACAGCTCAAGGATATTGAGAAAAGGAGTTTACTTAAGGTTATTCAGAGAACCTAAAGCAATCAAACACATACTTATAAAAGAGGAACAGAAAGAACTTTGAGAGAAAAGAAGGCAATGTTCAGAAAGCTTCTGAATCTTCTATTTGTTAGCATGACTCTATATCTACTATTTCTCAATGTGTAAAAAAAATAATAAATTAACTTTCAAGAAAACAGTAAGATGCAGAGAGATTAAAAAAGAAGCTTTGAGGGCTGGGGATATGGCTTAAGCGGTAACACGCTCGCCTGGCCTGCCTGCGGCCCAAGTTCGATCCTCAGCACCACATACAAAGATGTTGTGTCCCCTGAAAACTAAAAACTAAATACTAAAAAATTCTCTCTCTCTCTCACACACTCTCTTAAAAAAAAAAAAAAAAAAAAAAAAAAGAAGCAGCTTGGCATTTATCCAAAAGAACTAAAAATCAGTACTATAGTGATACCACACCAATGTTTAGCACAATCCACAACAGCTAAGTTATGGAACCAGACTAGGCACCTGTCAATAAAGAAAATATGATACATATACACAATGGAGTTCTACTTAGCCATAAACAATAATGAAATAATGGCATTTGCTGGTAAACAGAGGGAACTGGTGAACATCAAACTGAGCAAAATAAACCAGACCCAGAAAGTCAGAGGTCAAATGTTTTCTCTCACGTGGAAGCTAGAAAGAAAAAAGGAATAATGAAAGGAGGATTTTGTGAAAATAGCAGGAACAGTAGAATAGAAGCAGAGAACCAAGGGTGAGGGAACAAGTGAGGCAAAGGGAAAACTGGGGAATAAAGTTGACTAAAGTATTCCATGTGCATGTATGAGTCTATCATAATGCATTCTGATTTTATATATAACTATAATGCACAAAACAAATAAACAAAAAAACAGAAGTAAGGCCAATAGAGGAGAGGAAGGGGATCAGGGTGAGGAAGGAAGGGAGAGTGAAAGGGAAAGAAGTGGGTAGCATCAGGGATTGAAATGAAGAAAACTGTTATATGCATTTATGAATATGTCAAAATTAACCCCAGTAAAATGCACTAAAAATTAAAATTTAAAAATTTTTAAAACAAATAAAACCAGAAAAATGTTCAAAATATAGTGGCTTGCTTTCTGAAACTTCCTGGCTCTGTTCTCCTAAGGCACTTTTATCTAGATTTTTCTCTCCCCAGTTCCCCCTCCCCCAAAACAACAACAACAACAACAAAAACCCAAGCACCCCAAAGCTCTCCACACCCTTCTACGGTCCCAAAAAGGAAATCAAGAAAATGGAAGGGCAAATTACTGGAATAACACAAGATTTTTTTTCAAGCAGACATGTTGCAAACTCTACTGTGTGAACAACAAATGAAAAACACCCACATGAAGCACATCCTCATGAAATTTCAGAGCACCAGAACAAAGAAGCCCTAAAGACATCCAGAAGGAAAGAGCAGGCCCATTTCCATAGCCCCAGGCATCATAATGACCCATACCATCTACAGTAAATTATGCTATGTGCATGTATGAATATATCACAATTCATTCCCATTCTATATATAACCATATGTACCAATTTAAAAATAAATAGAAGGAAACCTATAGAGTAGAAGGAGTTTAGGGAAAAGGGAGGGAAAGGGGAAATACTTGTGATTAAAATGGAGCAAACAATATTATATATGTTATACTTGTAACAATATTATATATGTTATACTTGTTAACAGCAGATGCAGATGGATACTTCACTGAGCAGAGGAGTAACTGCTTATTTTCTTAGTAAGTATAAACTTGAATTTTTAACATGGAGCAGGTTTGGCAAGTATTCCTCACATGGATTCTTACTCAACGTTTCGTTAGTGATTTCTCTAACCTTATCAATATCAATACAAATTTATCAATACAAATTTATCAATACAAATTTCCCCTTACTTCCCCATGCCTCTCAATCTGAATAAAGTGTTACAAAATATCAGAGAAGGCATTCAGAAAATACCAGAGAGCAACTAGTTCAATTAGACCATTTAACAGACAAGGAATGGAAACCCCATTCATGAACATATAAATGGAGAGATTTTCTCAGAAAACTGAAGGACCAGATGAAATGGACAAAGGCCCAGCAAGGGGGCAAAAGTGATGTTTCTAATTGCATCATCTTCCCTGCCACTCAAAGCATGTGGTAGCTTTCCTGATCCCTCTATCTACTCTAAACAGCTGCTGATGTTCAAAACTGTCAATAGCTCAATAGCCAAGGAACAGCCTTCCCACTGTCCTTTCCTCCTATCTTACAACTTTAATGGCTACCTTATCAAAAGGCACCAGATGGCTAAAAAAGGGGTAGCTGGAACCATATACTGACTCGTGAAAACTGACTGCACATCTCTACCCAATTTTTTTCAATAACCTTATGTTATAAACTTGAAATCTGTGATACTGAAAGTATATACTTTTAACTGGACTATCCCATTCTTAAGCTGGTTGGCTATTGTAGTCCTCTGCGTGTTTATAGTCATCTTGTACTTCTTTCCACTAAGATACATTGTCCTTGTCTGGGGCATCAATAAATTCAAAAAACACTTTGGAGTCTGTATGCAGTTGATAACAATGAACCATGTGACTTCATTTCTAGAGTACCTTCTGATGTACAAGTGGTACAATGCCAAGAACTGAAACCAGGTCCTTCTCATAGCCCATATAAAAGGAAGAAGAACCATCTTGGCTAGCCAGTTCCCAGGACCGGGAAGATAAAAGAAAAAAGCCCTCAGCATTGGCAGCATTTCCTTTCCTTCTACTTTTTTTTTTTTTTTGCCTTTTTATAAAAAAAAATCATGATTGAGAGAATTCATAAATAGTGTACAGGGCTGGGGATGTGGCTCAAGCGGTAGCGCGCTCGCCTGGCATGCGTGAGGCCCGGGTTCGAGCCTCAGCACCACATACCAACAAAGATGTTGTGTCCGCCGAAAACTAAAAAATAAAAAATATAAAAAATAAATAAATAAATAAATAAATAAATAAATAAATAAATAAATAGTGTACAAAGGCATATGTCTTAGAAAATTTACTTGCATTGTACAGACTTGATAAAAATTACTGCTGTGTAAACCTTGTTAGATACAACTAATATAACACATTGAAAGAACAAACTCTTAAGGGTGATAACACTGGATGATCTCTAATTACATGTGGAAAAACCAGAATATTATATGTCAATTGTGCTCTGATTAAATTCACATAAAATGAAAAGGATGATCTGATTTTAAAGTCTTATTTATTTATTTAGGTACTGGGAATTGAACCCAGAGGGGCTTTACCACTGAGCCACATCCCCAGTTCTTTTTGTTTTTTGAGACAGAGTCTTGCTAAGTTTCTTGAAGTCTCACTAAATTGCTGAGGCTGACCTCAAACTTGTAATCCTCCTGTCTCCCAAGTCACTGGGATTACAGGTATGTGCCACCAGGCTTGGCTAAAGTCTTTAATAATGTAACTATTTTTGTACCAGAAACTGAACTCAAGGGTGCTTAACCACTGAGCCAAATCCCCCAGCCCTCCTTTATATATATGTGTGTGTGTGTGTGTGTGTGTGTGTGTGTGTGTGTGTATATATATATATATATATATATATATATATATATATTTAGTTTGAGACAGGGTCTTGCCATGTTGCTTAAGGCCTCCACTAAGTTACTAAGGTTGGCTTTGAACTCACGATCCTTCTGCCTCAGTCTCCCCAGCCACTAGATTAGAGGTGTGGGCCACTGAACCCAGCTGTTTTCTAAGTTTCATACATTTCAAAAATGGGGAAATCCCAAAGATTGGAAAGGATGCATTTCAATTTAACATAGATCTCGACTTTAAATCATGACATTCACTTCTGTGCAAATTACTCAGGTTAAGACTACGTTGATTTTAAGCTAATGAATGCAGGTATATTCCACACCCCCTCAAGAGGATCTGAGATTCTATAAAGAAAACTTACAAACCTAACATTCCATCTGAAACCTTAAAATCTCTCCCAGACTACATAACGTAAATACTACTAGGTTTATAAAAGAACACCTGTCTGAATTTTTATATCTATCACTACTGTTTTATATCTATCACTACAGAGTTATTAGCAATCCAATTTAATTGTCAAAATACTAGCAAAATAAATCCATACTGCTTTTGCTATCAAGTTATACCTTTATGTGTCTAAAAATAATTTAATATCAAGAGTCCTCACAGAATAAAACATACTTGCTGTCTCATTAATGGTTACTGAAATGCTTCAATGCACACTATATTTTTGTTATCAGTGTGGATTCCAATGTAAAGGAGAATGCAGTATGTTTAATATGCCAGTGTCTTATTACATTCATTTTTTTAAAAGTAATTTTTGATAATACAAATGCAAGAAACCCTGTTTTGTAAAATATACTGCTTGGGAGGAAAGTTATCTTTAAAGGCATTTCACTATTTACCATAGGATCTATACTTAAAAATTGCATTCCCAAGCTTTTGTACCTAACTTCCTGGCATATGGAGGGAACATATTTTTGGAGAAAGCAATAATTTGGAGAGAATGACTTAGTAACCAAGGATTAAACTCAGTTGGAAATTGGAAAAAAAAAGGGAGGGGGTGTGTAGCAAATACATAGGGGGTAGGGGAATGCATCTGTATTTAATATATACAGATATTTTTCTTGTTATTCCTTAAACAATACAGTATAACAACTATTTATATAACATTTACATTGTATTAAGTATTACAAATAATCTAGATAAGATTTAAAACATAGGGAAGGGAGCTGGGCATGGTGGCACATACCTGTAGTCCCAGTGATTTGGGAGGCTGTGGCTGGAGGATCACAAATTTAAGGACAGCTTCAGCAAGTTAGGGAGACCCTATGCAAATTAGCATGACCCTGTTTCAAAATAAATTAAAAAATAACCGGGGATGTTACTCAGTGGTTAAATACCCCTAGGTTCAATCACTTGTACCAAAATAAAATAAAATAAAATGCCAGGCACAGTGGCACATGCCTTTAATCCCAGCGTCTCATCTGAGCAAGAGCCTAAAGCAACTTTGCAAGACCCTGTTTCAAAATAAAATATAAAAAGGGCTGTGGCTAAAAAAGCATTTGATAAAATACAGCATCCCTTCATGTTAAAAAAAACACTTGGGAGAATGTAGGAAGATGGCGGCCAAGGGAGTCCAGCACACCAGTACGCTGCGCCACTGTGTGGGAGAAACAAGAGGTGAAATGGCTGAAGGCTACCTTGGTGGGAATCCCCAGTGAAATTGAAGTGCTCCAGAATCTAGAGGTCAAAATTCCAGCGCGCGGGATTCGGCTGCAGGGGCTTGGTAGCGGGCGATTTCTCCGCACGGAGCGAAGCAGTACTTGGTCGGCGGACCGCCCCGTGGATGGAGTCCGGGACGCGCCCGAGTTAATTAGCCGCGAGTTACCAGAGAGGGATTACAGCGAAGCGGATTCTGCAGGCTCCTGCCAGTGGCACACTAGCCGCGCTGAGTGCTGAATTCCAGCTTTGAAATACAGGAGAGAATCGGTCCAGTTCGTTTCCCGACACCGGTCGGAACACGCAGGAGAACTGCAGCCGCCATCATGGAGAGCTGACGCAATCATCCCTGCTTTCTACTGATCTCAGCTCATTCAACTACAGAACAGGTGATTCCAGGCTGGTATTTGCCTGCGTCGCGCAGACAGATCGCTCAGGCTCGGGATTGGAAACTCTGAGGAGAATACTCTTCAGGCCTCACCCCTGGCAAGGCGGGCGCCGGACTTTGAGCGGCCAGATTCTAGTTCCCCGGGTTGCTTTGGCCCAGGGCGGGAGATCCTTCTTGGCCCGGGGCTACGGAACCCGCGGCGACTGTGTCTTTGACCCTGCCCCTGTCTGAGCACACACTGAGCTGGGAGAGGTTGGAGCTGCCAGGCCCGGGCGGGGGCCGCCTGGGCCTGAGGCTGGGGTACCTCTGTGGAGCCTGCTCCGAGCAGAGTGTGGCAGGGATCAGAGAGGCTGGGTTCGTGGCTGCTTGAGCCCAGGGCCGCGGAGCCTGCGGGGACCGCGAGCTGAGGCCAGCCACAAGTGAAACTTGCGACGAGGGGCAGCGGGACTCTGTCTCCTGGAACAGTTTTGACCCGGAGCTGGAGAGCCCGCGGGAAGTGTGTCTTAGACTCTGCTCCCAGGGGAGCGTACACCGAGCAGGGAGAGTTTGGTGCGGCCAGGCTTGGGCACCTAGCAGGGAGAGTCTGGTGCAGCCAGGCTTGGGCTCCCGGGACGGCACTGACCTGGGATTGGGGAACCCGCGGCGGTTGCCCTGAGGAGCCTGCTCCTAGCAGAAAGTGGCGGGGATCTGAGAGACCGGCTCCTGGCTCCCAAAGCGGCTCTGGCTCACGGTTGGGGATCCTACAGGGACTGCTTTTTGTTCCGGGTCCTGCTGGGTGCTGCGGGGGCCTGGAGGGCAGAGTGGAGCTGCCTCCTGTGCCCAGAGCAGGCTAAGGGTCCCGCCGGTGTGGTATCGCGACACCCCAACTGCAGCTGGGGCCAAGGAGAGTAGCCGCCCACGCCTGGAACAGGACCAGCAACCCGACGGCAGGGTAGCCAAGTCAACCCACTTGGAGTAGAGGCCGTGAAGAGCTGCCGTCTGACCCTGCAAGGTAGGCAGTCCTGCGTCCCACTGGCAGGACAGGCTCGGCAGCCGGCCAGTGTAGTGGACGAGTAGCATCGAGGCAGTCACGTCACACTGGTTGGAGTGGGGGTTGAACAGAGCCGCCGCCAGCATCCGGAAGGAGCCCAGAGACCCGTTGGAGAGGCAGTTAGGTACCCCCACTGGGAGTGGGGGTTGAGCAGAACTGCCGCCCAGGCCCGCAGGGTGGGCAGATCTGAGACCCACCGGCGGATCAGGCTTGGAGGCCGACCAGCGTGGTAGACACGTCACATCAATTGGAGTAGGGGTGGAGAAGAGCTGCTGCCCACGTCCGGATCAGGACCAACGATCCGAGGACGTGGTAGGAACGTCACCGCAATTGGAGTGGGGGCAGAGTAGAGCAGCCACCCGTGCCCGCAGGGCGGGCAGACCTACGACCAACCAGCGTAGTATATAGATCACCCTGATTAGAGGAGGTTCCCAGCCACTACCCGCCCTACAAGAGAGATATCCCAAATATACAAGAGCAACAAAAATAAACAGGGGGAAAAATTTCAAAAACACAACAGTTTCACGAAGCAGAAAGAAACGCAAGCAACATGAAAAGACAAGGAAAGAAAGGACCACAAGCAATGCAGGTCAACTCAACCCTAGAAGAGGTAATAGCTGCAACAGATGGAATGTCAGATAAAGAGTTCAGGATATACATGCTTCAGATGATCTGGACTCTCAAGGAAGACATGAGACAGCAAAATCAGACAATGAAAGATCACATTGACAAGGAACTACAGAAACAAATCCAGGAAGTAAAAGATCAATTTCACAGGGAGTTAGAAGTAATAAAGAACAAACAAATAGAAATCCTAGAAATGCAGGAAGCAATAAACCAACTTAAAACCTCAATTGACAATACTACCAGCAGAATAGATCACTTAGAAGATAGAACATCAGACAATGAAGACAAAGTATTTCAACTTGAGAAGAACATAGACAGTTCAGCAAGACTGCTAAGAAACCATGAGCAGAACATCCAAGAGATATGGGATAACATTAAAAGGCCAAACTTAAGAGTCATTGGGATACAGGAGGGCACAGAGCTCCAAACCAGAGGAATGAACAATCTATTCAATGAAATAATACGAGAAAACTTCCCAGACTTGAAGAATGAAACAGAATCCCATATCCTAGAAGCCTACAGGATGCCAAAAGTGCAAAATCATAAGAGATCCACACCTAGACACATTATAATGAAGATGCCCAACATACAGAATAAGGAGAGAATTTTAAAAGCTACAAGAGAAAGAAAGCAGATTACATTTAGGGGCAAACCAATCAGGATAACAGCTGATCTCTCAACACAGACTCTGAAAGCTAGAAGATCCTGGAATAACATATTTCAAACACTGAAAGAAAATGGGCTCCAACCAAGAATCGTGTATCCAGCGAAATTAAGCTTCAGGATGGAAGATGAAATTAAAACCTTTCACGATAAACAAAAGTTAAAAGAATTCGCAGCTAGAAAACCATCTCTTCAAAAAATCCTTGGCAAAACATTACAGGAAGAGGAAACTGAAAATAACATTGAAAACCATCAGTGGGAGGTAGGACAGTAAAGGGGGGAAAGTAACCAAAGAGGAAAACTAATCAGGTTTAGTAACATAAATAAACAAATATGACTGGAGGAACAAACCTAATCTCAATAATAACCCTAAATGTTAATGGCTTAAACTCACCAATTAAGAGACACAGGCTAGTCGAATGGATCACAAAACAAGATCCAACAATATGTTGCCTACAGGAGACGCATTTGATAGGAAAAGATATACATAGACTGAAGGGGAAAGGCTGGGAAAAATCATTCCACTCATATGGACTGCGGAAACAAGCAGGAGTGTCCATACTCATATCAAACAAAATAGATTTCAAGCCAAAATTAATCAAAAAGGATAAAGAGGGACACTGCATACTGCTCAAGGGAACCATACACCAACAAGACATAACAATCATAAATATATATGCCCCAAACAATGGTGCAGCTACGTTCATCAAGCAAACTCTTCTCAAGTACAAGAGTCTAATAGACCACCATACAATAATCATGGGAGACTTCAACACACCTCTCTCACCACTGGACAGATCTTCCAAACAAAAGTTAAATAAGGAAACTATAGATCTCAACAAAACAATTAACAACCTAGACTTAATTGACATATATAGAATATACCACCCAACATCAAGTAGTTACACATTTTTCTCAGCAGCACATGGATCCTTCACAAAAATAGATCATATATTATGTCACAGGGCAACTCTTAGACAATATAAAGGAGTAGAAATAATACCATGCATCCTATCTGATCATAATGGAATGAAACTGAAAATCAACGATAAAAGAAGGAAGGAAAAATCATGCACCACGTGGAGAATGAACAATAGGTTACTGAATGACCAATGGGTCATAGAAGACATCAAGGAGGAAATTAAAAAATTCTTAGAGATAAATGAAAACACTGACACAACATATCGGAATCTATGGGACACATTGAAAGCAGTTTTAAGAGGAAAATTCATTGCTTGGAGTTCATTCCTTAAAAAAAGAAAAAACCAACAAATAAATGATCTCATACTTCATCTCAAAATCCTAGAAAAAGAAGAGCAAAATAACAGCAAAAGAAGTAGAAGGCAAGAAATAATTAAAATCAGAGCTGAAATTAATGAAATTGAAACAAAAGAAACAATTGAAAAAATTGACAAAACCAAAAGTTGGTTCTTTGAAAAAATAAATAAAATTGACAGACCCTTAGCCATGCTAACGAAGAGAAGAAGAGAGAGAACCCAAATTACTAGCATACGGGATGAAAAAGGCAATATCACAACAGACACTTCAGAAATACAGAAGATAATCAGAAATTACTTTGAATCCTTATACTCCAATAAAATAGAAGATAGTGAAGGCATCGATAAATTTCTTAAGTCATATGATCTGCCCAGGTTGAGTCAGGAAGATATAGACAACCTAAACAGACCAATAACAATAGAGGAAATAGAAGAAACCATCAAAAGACTACCAACTAAGAAAAGCCCAGGACCGGATGGGTATACAGCAGAATTTTACAAAACCTTTAAAGAGGAACTAACACCAATACTTTTCAAGCTATTTCAGGAAATAGAAAAAGAGGGAGAACTTCCAAATACATTCTACGAGGCCAACATCACCCTGATGCCTAAACCAGACAGAGACACTTCAAAGAAAGAAAACTACAGACCTATATCTCTAATGAACCTAGATGCAAAAATCCTCAATAAAATTCTGGCGAATCGGATTCAAAAACATATCAAAAAAATTATACACCATGATCAAGTAGGATTCATCCCTGGGATGCAAGGCTGGTTCAATATACGGAAATCAATAAATGTTATTCACCACATCAATAGACTTAAAAATAAGAACCATATGATCATCTCGATAGATGCAGAAAAGGCATTCGACAAAGTACAGCATCCCTTTATGTTCAAAACTCTAGAAAAATTAGGGATAACAGGATCATTCCTCAACATTGTTAAAGCAATCTATGATAAGCCACAGGCCAGCATCATCCTGAATGGAGAAAAATTGAAGGCATTCCCTCTAAGATCTGGTACAAGACAGGGATGCCCTCTCTCACCACTTCTGTTCAACATAGTCCTCGAAACACTGGCCAGAGCAATTAGACAGACGAAAGAAATTAAAGGCATAAAAATAGGAAAAGAAGAACTTAAAGTATCACTATTTGCAGACGATATGATTCTATACCTAACAGACCCAAAAGGGTCTACAAAGAAACTATTAGAGTTAATAAATGAATTCAGCAAAGTGGCGGGATATAAAATCAACACGCATAAATCAAATGCATTCCTGTATATCAGCGACAAATCCTCTGAAACAGAAATGAGGACAACTACTCCATTCACAATATCCCCCCAAAAAATAAAATACCTGGGAATCAATCTAACAAAAGAGGTGAAAGACCTATACAATGAAAACTACAGAACCCTAAAAAGAGACATAGAAGAAGACCTCAGAAGATGGAAAAATATACCCTGCTCATGGATAGGCAGAACTAACATCATCAAAATGGCGATATTACCAAAAGTTCTCTATAAGTTCAATGCTATCCCAATCAAAATCCCAACAGCATTTCTTGTAGAAATAGATAAAACAATCAGGAAATTCATATGGAATAATAAAAGACCCAGAATAGCAAAAACAATGCTAAGCAGGAAGTGTGAATCAGGCGGTATAGCGATACCAGACTTCAAACTATACTACAGAGCAATAGTAACAAAAACAGCATGGTACTGGTACCAAAACAGGCGAGTGGACCAATGGTACAGAATAGAAGACACAGTAACCAATCCGCAAAACTACAACTATCTTATATTTGATAAAGGGGCTAAAAGCATGCAATGGAGGAAGGATAGCATCTTCAACAAATGGTGCTGGGAAAACTGGAAATCCATTTGCATCAAAATGAAACTGAATCCCTTTCTCTCGCCATGCACAAAAGTTAACTCAAAATGGATCAAGGAGCTCGATATTAAATCAGAGACACGGCGTCTGATAGAAGAAAAAGTCGGCTATGATCTACATACTGTGGGGTCAGGCCCTAAATTCCTCAATAGGACACCCATAGCGCAAGAGTTAACAACCAGAATCAACAAATGGGACTTACTCAAACTAAGAAGTTTTCTCTCAACAAAAGAAACAATAAGAGAGATAAACAGGGAGCCTACATCCTGGGAACAAATCTTTACCCCACACACTTCAGATAGAGCCCTAATATCCAGAGTATACAAAGAACTCAAAAAATTAGATAACAAGATAACAAATAACCCAATCAACAAATGGGCCAAGGACCTGAACAGACACTTCTCAGAGGAGGACACACAATCAATCAACAAGTACATGAAAAAATGCTCAACATCGCTAGCAGTCAGAGAAATGCAAATCAAAACCACCCTAAGATACCATCTCACTCCAGTAAGATTGGCAGCCATTAAGAAATCCAACAACAACAAGTGCTGGCGAGGATGCGGGGAAATGGGTACACTTGTTCATTGTTGGTGGGACTGCAAAATGGTGCAGCCAATTTGGAAAGCAGTATGGAGATTTCTTGGAAAGTTGGGAATGGAACCACCATTTGACCCAGCTATTCCCCTCCTCGGTCTATTCCCTAAAGACCTAACAAGAGCATGCTACAGGGACACTGCTACATCGATGTTCATAGCAGCACAATTCACGATAGCAAGATTGTGGAACCAACCTAGAAGCCCTTCAATAGATGAATGGATTAAAAAAATGTGGCATTTATACACAATGGAGTATTACTCTGCAATAAGAAATGACAAAATCATAGAATTTGGAGGGAAATGGATGGCATTAGAGCAGATTATGCTAAGTGAAGCTAGCCAATCCTTAAAAAACAAATGTCAAATGTCTTCTTTGATATAAGGGGAGTAACCAAGGACAGGGTAGAGACGAAGAGCTGGAGAAGAAGAATAACATTAAACAGGGATGATAGGCGGGAGGGAAAGTGAGAGTTAAGGGAAATTGCATGGAACTGGAAGGTGAGCCTCAGGGTTATACACAATTACATATAAGAGGAAAGGAGGAGTAGGAGAAAAATTATATAAGTGGAAGAAACGATTTATAGTAGAGGGGATGGAGAGAGAGTAGGGGAGAGGAGGGGAGGAGAGGGGTGAGGGGACAGTGGAGAATGGGATAGACAGCAGAATACATCAGTCACTAGAAAGGCAATTTGTAAATCAATGGAAATGTAACTGATGTGACACAGCAATCTGTATACGGGGTAAAAATGGGAGTTCATAACCCACTTGAATCAATCTGTGAAATATGGTATAATAAGAACTATGTAATGTTTTGAACAACCAACAATAAAATAATTAAAAAAAAAAACACTTGAAAAACTAGGGATAGCAGGAACATACCTCAACATTGTAGGAGCTATATATGCTAAACCCAAAGCCAACATTATTCTAAATGGAGAAAATTTTACAGTATTCCCTCTAAAAATTGGAACAAGACAGGGAAGCCCTCTTTTACCACTTCTATTCAACATCGTCTTTGAAACTCTATCCAGAGCAATTAGACAGAAGAAAGAAATTAAAGGGATACGAATAGGAAAAGAACTCAAACTATGACTATTTGCCAATGACATGATTCTATACTTAGAAGAGCCAAAAAATTCCACCTGAAAACTTCTAAAACTCATAAATGAATTCAGCAAACTAGCAGGTTATAAAATAAATACCCATAAGTCAAATGTGTTCCTATAAATCAGTGAGGAGTCTACTGAAAGAGAAATTAGGAAAATTACCTCTTTCGCAATAGCTAAGAAACAAACAAAAAAAAACTTGGGAATCAATCTAACAAAAGAGGTAAAAGACTTCTTCAATGAAAATTACAGAGCACTAAATACAGAAATTGAAGACGACCTTAAAAGATGGAAAAACTTCCCATACTCCTGGATAGGCAGAATTAATGTTGTCAAATTGGCCAAACTACCAAAAGTGTTATACAGATTTAATGCACTTCCAATTAAAATTCCAATGATATTCTTCATAGAACTAGAAAAAGCAATCCTGAAATTCATTTGGAAAAATTGAAAACCCAGAATAGCCAAAACAATCTTTAGCAAGAAGAGTGAAACAGGAGGCATCACAATACCAGACCTTAAACTGAACTACAGAGCCATGGTAATAAAAACAGCATGGTACTGGAACCAAAATGGACAAGTAGACAAATGGTACAAAACAGAAGACACCAAGACAAACTCACATAAATACAGTTATCTCATTCTAGACAAAGGTGCCAAAAACAATCACTGGAGATAGCCTGTTCAATAAATGGTGATGGGAAAATTGGAAATCCACATGTAACAAAATGAAACTTAACCCCTATCTTTCACCCTGCACAAAACTCAACTCAAAGTGCATCAAAGACTTAGGCACTAGACCAGAGACTCTGCACCTAATAGAAGCAAAAGTAGGTCCAAATCTTTATCATGTCAGCTTAAAATCTGACTTCCTTAAAAAGACTCCTAAAGTGCAAGAAGTAAAATCAAGAATCAATAAATGGGATGGATTCAGACTAAAAAGCTTCTCCTCATTAAAGGAAACTATCAATAACATGAAGAGAGAGCCTACAGAATGGGAGAAAATATTTATCACATTCACCTCAGACAGAGCATTAATCTCCAAGATATATAAAGAACTCAAAAAACTTAACACCAAAAAAACAAATAACCCAATCAATAAATGGGCTAATAAACTGAACAGATACTTCACAGAAGAAATATAATCAATCAACAAATATATGAAAAATGTCCAACATCTTTAGCAATTATAGAAATGCAAATCAAACTACTCTAAGATTTTATCTCACTCCAGTCAGAATGGCAGTTATTAAGAATACAAGCAACAATATGTGTTGGTGAGGATGTGGGGAAAACACACATTCATACATTACTGGAGGGATTGAAAATTGGTACAACCACTTTGGAAAGCAGTACGGAGATTACTCAGAACGAACCATTATTTGACCCAGCTATCCCATTTCTCAGTTTATACCCAAAGGACTTAAAATCAGCATTCTACAGTGATGTAGCCACATCAATAGTTATAGCAGCCCAATTCACAATAGGTAAACTATGTAACCAATCTAGGTGCCCTTCAACAGGTAAATGGATAAAATAAATGTGATATATTATATATGTGTGATGGAATATTACTCAGCCTTAAAGAAGAATGAAATTATGGCATCGGCCAGTAAATGGATGGAGCTGGAGAATATCATGCTAAGGGAAATAAGCCAATCCCCCCAAATTAAAAGCCAAATGTTTTCTCTGATATACAGATGCTAATTCACAATGGGGGGGTGGTCAGGGAGGGCGATGGGAAGAATAGAGTTACTGTAGATTAGGGAGTAGGGAGTGAAGGGAGGGTTATGAGGGTAGGAAGGATAGTAGAATGAATCAGACATTATTACCATATATACATATATAACTATATGACCAGTGTGATTCTACATCATGTACAACCAGAAGATTTGACAAATTGTACTCCATTATATATGATGTGTTAAAGTGCATTCTACTGTCACATATAACTAAAACACATTTTTTTAAAAATTAAAAAGTGCTATGGCTGTGGCTCAATGGTTAAGCACCCCTGGGTTCAATCCCCTACCCAAAAATTAAATAAACAAACAAAAAAATAAAGGGAAGATAAATATAGGTAGATTATATGCAAACAAAAGGAATTTGTGCATCTGTGGGTGTTGGTATCCACAGTGGTCTTGAAATCAATCCTCTTCTGATAAGAGGATTGTGTGTCTAAAAATATTTAATACTCAAGTGTCCTCCGAGAAAAAAACATACTTGCTGTGACTAGAAGCAGGAGTAAGGGGGTGGGGGGGGCAGGGAGGAGAAAATATCTTTTGATATTTATAAACACCTTAGGACTACACCAGAGTTTATGCTAGAGAGGACTCTAGGAGGGAAAGGCTGATCAGAGGAACCAATCAGGTGATTAGAGGGCGGGACTTTCTACCCCACCCCCATTCTCCAGGAAGGGGCTGGAAATTGAGCCCAGTAGCTCTCTGCATCTGTCTGTTCATCTATATCCTTTATAAAATCCTTTTATAATTAATCAATAAATGTAAGTAGAAGTGTCCCTGAATTCTGTGAGTTGTCTAAGCAAATTATCAATCCTTAGGATGAAGTTCTAGAAGCTCCAATTTATAGCCAGTCAGTCAGAAACACAGGACAATACCCTGGCATCAGAAGTGGGAGAAGCTGGTAGAGAACCTTTAGCCTGGGGGGTCTATGCTAACACCAAATAGAAGGCGATTTGCAATAAATTGTAGAACATCCAGTAGGTGTGTGCAGAGACTGGAGAACTACTTGGTGTAGACAATCACACATTTAGTGTCAGAAGTGTTCTGTGAGCACTTATTTTAACTACCTCTTAAAAAAGCTATCTCCCAATTCACAATAGCTAAACAGTGGAATTCATCTAGATGCCCTTCATAGATGAATGGATAAAGAAAAGTAGTATATATACACAACAGAATATTATTCAATATTAAAAAAATAAAATCATGGCATTTGCAGGTAAATGGATAGAGTTGGAGAAAATAATGCTAAGTGAAGTTAGCCAATCCCAAAAAACCAAATGCTGAATGTTTTCTGTGATGTAAGGAGGTTGATTCATAATAGGGTTGTGGGGAAGCATGAGAAGATTAGATGAATTCTAGATAGGGAAAGGGGTGGGATCCGAAGGGAGGGGGGAATGGGGGTAGAAAAGATGGTGGAATGAGATGGACATCGTTACCCTAAGTACATGTATGAAGACAGGAATGGTGTGAATATACTTTGTATACAAACAGAGATAAGAAAAATTGTGCTATATATGTGTAATATGAATTGTAATGCATTCTGCTGTCATATATTAACAAATTAGAATAAAAAAATCCTATCTCCACATTTTGAAATACTTGGGGTTAGAGCTTCAACTTATGAATTTGGGGGGATACAACTCAGCTTGTAATAGACTGTCACACTGTTGGTAAAAGACTTGGGAAAAACAGGCCTTATACAGTGCTGTTCAGAATATAAATCTGGGCAACCTCTATGAACAGTAATTTATCAGTATCAAATTTAATGAAGCTGGGCATGGTAATGGTCCCAGTTACTCAAGGGGTTGAGACAGAAGAATCACTTAAGCCTACAAGTTCAGGGCCAGCCTGGACAATACAAGACCCCATTTCTTAAGATGTTTTATTTTATTTTAATATTTATTTATTTTAGTTCTCGGCAGACACAACATCTTTGTTTGTATGTGGTGCTGAGGATCGAACCCGGGTCGCACGCATACCAGGCGAGTGCGCTACCGCTTGAGTCACATCCCCAGCCCATGATGTTTTATTTTTTTAATTAGCATATGCTTCACAAGGAAGGCATATTAATTGACAATAAGCACATTAATATGCTTAACATAAGATACTCAACACCACACAAGAAGAGTCAAAAGTAAGGTCAATTTCAGAACTTAGAAGGTAGTAATATTAAGGTAATATTTAGCAGGCTAGGCTTACTATACATGTCCATCTGCAAACATGTACTTAAAAAAGGATAGTCCCCTTTATATAAAATATATGTAAATATAAGTAAACATATTTTATACAAAATATACATATATACTACTGGGGCTGTAGCTCAGTGATAAAGTGCTTGCCTAGTATGGGTTTAATCCCCCAGCACCACAAAAACAAGCAAACTAACTAAAAACAACAAAAGGAATTACTTTTAAAGCCAAAGGAATAAAATAAAGTAGATGAAATATAAATTCGACTTTGACAAGACAATGAAAAGAACAGAAGCAATCTGTTTTGCGAATACTCACTCGTATCATTTTTACTTAAAAAAAAAAAAAAAAAAGAATCAGCCCCCTAACAGATGTAAGAAATGGAAAGGTAGGACTGGGGTTATGGCTCAGGGGTAGAGCTCTCGCCTCACACATGCAAGGTCCTGGGTTCGATCCTCAGTACCACATAAAAATAAATAAATAAATAAATAAACAAACAAATAAATAAATAAATAAAAGTTATTGTGTACAACTACAAAAAGAAAAAAGAAATAGAAAGGTATTTTCCTTAGATCTTTCCTCATTTCTCTTTTCTTTCCACTCAAGTTAAAAGTTTACTTTAAAAAAACGTAATACCCAATCCTCTGCATTTGTAATATCAGCTGTATCCTTATCCTATTGATCAAACACTAGACTGATTCCAGAGCTTTTGTTCCCAGCCTCACTGGCAATATGTGGAAGGACACATATACTCCAGACTCTTCTGTCAGAATCACAGAGGGGCCACAAGGATGAGTTGCTTGGGAAGCACCTTCAGATACAAAGTAAATTTGGCCAGGTCTAGAGTTGCCTCGTCACAAGACTTGAAAGGTTCCTAGAAGGATCTACGCTCCAAGGTATGTCCAAGAGAGAAAAACAGAGGGAATGAGCAGGAAAGAAAGGAAACAAACAAACAAAAAATATTCACACTGGCTCTGATTGGTTCTTACAGTTTCAATGACAAGTTTGAGTAGGGATCAGCATACCTATTGAAGGTCAATAATCATGCTATCTGGGGTAATTGGATGATGGGGTCTAGCTATAGTCCATGGGCGACATTCAAGAAAGCCAACCCTGCATCACCACTCTCCTTGGGGTGTCTCAGACAAACTCATACCAGCTCAGACTCTCACTTCTGCAAAGGAGGCAATGGCTGCAGGGGACCTTGCTCACCACAGCTTTCCCACTATGCCTGACAGTTATTTTCCCCTTGTGGGAACCAATCAGGGCTAGTATGAATTTCTTTGTGTCTTCTTTCTTTTCTTATGCTAGGGTCTTACCTGGCCTCAGAAGTACTTCTAGAAAAGAAGTGTGTGATCTAAGGCAAGGGTTGAGGAAATGGCATTTTAAATGGTGCCACGCACTGATCCTTGTCAGGACTGAGGACATACAGAAGGAACAAACATTGGTGTCCCTATTTCTCTGTGCATCTGCCATCTGTAATGACATGTGGGTAACATCTGGAAAGATATTTTCTGACTGTCTTTTATATTAAAGATTTTTTTAAAAATAATCATCCTATGGCAAAAAAATATATTTTTTCCTTCCATGCTTTAGTGGAGGTGTAAAATAAATGCAGCTCTTAGGTCAGCATTAACACATTTTCAAAGTAAAGCCCAGATAAAACCTTATTCCTTTAAGACAACCACATAGTAATGCACCTGGTCAAGTGAGCTTGGGTGAAGAAAAAGGTCCATCACTTACAGGGAAGACAATGAGAAAACAGACTGCATCTCAGGCACATGTGGGATGGGATGAAGCTCTGAAATAGTAGCCTTGTGGTGTTGACACAGTTTGCTGCTCCTGGGTCACTGGCCCACTTGAGCAACAGGAGGATCTTCTGTATATGCAGCCTCAGAAAAAGGAAAGATGAAGCAGAATGACACAATCAGAGAGACACTTGTTGGTGTTGGAGATTCAAAGGGCTAGTCCCTGGAGAGCTGCCAAAAGTTGCAAATAATTTACAAGTAAGACTCCCCCTGAACAATGTAACACAGGCCCTCTTCAGATAGTTTTGGGGAAAACAAGCAGGAATTCACTCTTCTAGGCAGAGGTCAGGAGCGGGATAGGAGCCTTAACATGAGTCTAGCAGCTGGCAGGAGGAACAATCAAGGAACCATGGAGAAAGACAAATGGACTCAGGAGAGCACCGGAATAGGAAGGAGGGCTATTAGGGACCCATAAGAACTCAAGTCCCAAAGACAACTTGAACAACTAGTTGTCAGAGTGGAGAGAACGCAACTTGTGCCTCAATAACACATAAGGACCATTAGTTGAGAAACAACTCCAGGATAACTTCTGAATATATCAAGATGAAATTTCTACCACCTTAACAGAATGTAGGCTCATGAAAGAGACCAAAGTACATCCCCACAATAGAATAACAGTACTTGCATACAGAAGCTTCATGTGGCAATTTATACACAGTACCAAAATCTGGTTCACATCTAGACACACAAAACATCAGCCGAGCAAGAGAGGGCAAATGATGTTCAACAAAGTAGGAAGCCAGGAGAGGGCCTCCCTTCTTTGTAGAATGTGTACTTGATGACATGCAGTATTAAAATTTCAGGTCACAACAGCACTAAACTGTTAAAAACTCTTAAAGAACCCTATTCCACTTTGAAGGTAAGAAATCATAGGTTTCACCATGACATTTGAAGGTACATATTTATCTTTTCTGAGACTCACAGGACCAGTCATCAATTCTTCAAAAATGGCTTTTGCCCTATTCTCCCTGCCTCCTCCCAGGACTCCAATTATAGACATGTCAGACCTCACAGGGCATCTCCTGTGTCTATTTCCCATCATTTTATCACCCCAGGCTTCAATCTGAATATTTCCTGGATAGTCTGAAGCTGCGCCTTTTCCACTGTTAAATATATCCACTAAGTTAATGTTAGTTATTGCATTTTTTAATCCCTAGAATTAATATTTTACAAGATATTTTGCCCATCTTAATAGTTTAGTTTTCTGCAGGAATTCTCAATCCTGTCTGTTATCTCCAGCAACACAGTCTGTTTCATTACTTAAAAATCTGTGTCTGATAACTCCAACATCAGGAATCCTGGGCAGCTTGCTTACACTGCGTGTTTTTCTTTCATATTATCATAGCTCCTCCTGGGCCTGAGTACTTTGTGTGCCAATACATCTAAAACTGGAAAAAAATATGAGGCCTTGGATGATTTCTTCTCCTCTAGAGAGAAAACAGCATTAGCATTCCAATGACATCCTAAGTCATGACCACAATTGAAAAAAAATAAAAACTGAGTACAGACCTGACAGGTTCAATCTGAAGATTCCAGTTGACTCCTATTCCTCAAGGTCCTAACCTGAAATGCAGGCAGTTCATCAGGCATCTATATTGGTAAAGCCTGGACACCAAGCTCTGTCTGCCTTAGCAGAATGAGGCAATCAAACTGCTACCCAGCTTCCCAGGCAACTGCTTCAAAATGTACAGCTGATCCCAGCAATAACATAGCCCCAAACGTTTTCCAGACTCACTTTCTGATGTTGCTATGTTGTCCAGGATTTGGTGTGCTAAGTTTTTATCACCTTGTTAATTCATCAGTGTCTAGAGGATGACATTTAAAATTTCCTTACTTCTGGGTCTGCAGATGTCAAACTTGGTTTTTACCTCTTTGAAATTTATTTTGTCTTCATTCTTGTTTTCAGTGGGTAGAGATTTCTTGTGGCATGCACCAAAGGTCACACTGTCTTCTGGTTTCTGTCACTATTGTAGACAAGTCTATGAGTTTATCTAAAGTCTCTTGTCATTTTTGTCTGGCTGATTTCAATAAGCTCTATTTTAATTTCTATCACTTCACTATGATACAATTTTTTATTTACCCCACCAGAGTGTCATTAAGTTTCTTGTCTCTATGGGCTGATGTACCACAGGTTCTGAAAAATTCTCAGTCATTACTTCTTAAATTACTGCCTCTGCTTTATTGTCTTTTTTCTTCTGAGACTTGAATTAGTTTGTGTTAGACCTTCTTAGCTAGCCATGCTCTCTCTCAACCTCTCTTCCACCTTTTTGCTTCTATAAGCTGGATTCTATATAATTTTTATCTACCTGCCTTCCTATTTAACTAACTTATCTTTAGCTCTTATCTGCTGTTAAGCATGTCCATTGTACTTCTTAATTTTACTCACTATCTCTCAGTTCTAAGATTTCAATTGTGTTCTTTTTATAATTTGCTGTTTACTTTAAATAATTTTTCACTGAATAATCCATATTAAAATTTTCATGCTTGGCTTTATTTCTTTCATCATAATCATGAAGGGAGGCCCTCTCCTGGCTGCCTGCTGTGTATATCATTTGTCCCCCTCTTTCTCAGCTGATGTTTTGTGTGTCTGGATGTGAACCAGATGTTTTGTATTGTATATAAATTACCACATGAAGCTTCTGTATACAAGTACTGTCATTCTATTGTGGGGATGCACTTTGGTCTACATTCTGTTAAGGTGGTAGAAATTTTATCTTGATGTATTCAGAAGTTATCCTGGAGTTGTTTCTTGTACCTAGGTCACCGTGCACATGTACCAGCATATCTGAAGGATGGACTACTAGAAATTATGAAAATACTGAAACAAAAGATCTACACATTTACATCTGATAATTATAATATCTTGTGTTTTTGTGATTCTGTTTCCATTATCTTTTGTTCCTGCTGGTTCTGGCTCATGATGTCTTGTTTCTTTGTATGCTTTGTTATATTTGACCATCTTTGGACAATGTACTTGGGATATTACTTTGATGCATAGGATAATCAAGTCTTCTTTTAGAAACACATTGTCAATTGGCTTCCACTAGTAACTGTCTGGAAGAAATACCAATATAAAACTATCTTAATTCATATTCAGACTTCACATTCTCATGAACCAGAGGAAGCTGTACTATAAACACTGAAGGGAAATGGAATACTTCCCAGTTCAAAATGGGAGAAGATTTGGTTCAAATGACCTAGAAATAGAAATCTTGTCTGAATTTCTTTTCACTGAATAACACATCTTGGGTATTACTATGAATGTGTACTTAGAAATATAAAAAATGAAAAAGTAAATATAGAAATTTCTAGTATATAAAGAGCTTCCTCCATTCTTTTTCCTTTGGAGGGGGTGGGGGTTAGGGAAAAAGGTCTTAATATATTATTGCTCAGGCTAGCCTTAAACTCCCAGGATCAAGTGATCCTTCTGCCTTAACCTCCTAAGTACTGGGAACAATAGGCACATGCCACCATGCCTGATCTCATTCTTTTCCACATATGCATGTACCACTTTTTGCTTAACTAATTTCCTTTTTTGAAGTGTATTTAGATCATCCTTAATTATTTGCTAGTACAAACAATACTACAATGAATACTCTTGTACCTAGGTCACTGTGCACATGTACCAGCATATCTGAAAGATGGACTACTAGAAATTATGATACTGAAACAAAAGATCTATACATTTATAATATTGATAGATATGGCCAAACTTCCTTCCATAGAGGCTGTACTTATTTGCACAATAAATCATGAGTAATTTTCTACATAGGTAAATAGCATTTGAACACATTTTGTTTTCTAAATTTTTAACTGAAGAATCAGTATAAATGGTATGGCTCAAGGAATGTTTACAAAGCAAACACACTCATAACTATAATCCATAACAAGAAAAACACATTGGCAGCACCCTCAGGAAATCCCCTCAATAAAACCAACTATTACTATGTTACTACTACACCAAGTGTTTTAACAGCTTTATCTAGGTATAACTTATGGACCACACGAATTCTTTCAGTTGTCTTAAAAAAAAATTTATCCCACCGAATTCCCCAGGAATGTCACTGTTCCCATGAAAACCACAAAATACACTGTCATGAAGTGGATTATATTTTACACAAATTTTAATCTGTAATTGGTGTGAAAGCTTAACCAAAGATACTTCAGTTTCATATAAATCATAAGTATGGCTTAAAATGTCATAAAATTTTTAAAAAACAATAAATGTCTAGATTTATATGTAAATTATATCACAAATAATTATACAATATAATCTGTGCCTGACCTAACAAGATTTCAATATACTATAAAATTTCATATAACAAAAAATTTCTGAATCTATTTAAAATCAACAGGGCTAATAATCCTACCAAACTGACTCTTTCCAGAAAACAACTGTAAACTCTGGTTAACACAAAGAGCAACTACCTAAGGATGATACGAAGGTCAACCAAAGCAGGGGGTTCTAGAAGGGAGGAAGGGCAGGAGGGGGGAGTTCCACCTTTATAGCTTCTAGCCCTGGCCCACACCATGTGGAACAGCTAAAACATCTATAGAAAGCCACTCTTGATAGCTGGAAAAACAAAATACAGAGATTGAGGTTGCTATGGTTTGGATATGGCTTCAGTATGTCCCTCAAAAAGTTTATGTACTGGAAGTTTGGTCCCTGGGATGGTGGTGCTGGAAGGTGGTAGAACCATTAAGAGGTAGGGCCTAGTGCAAGGTGATCAGATAGATCACTGTGGGAGCTGCTCTCAAAAAGAACTAATGTATTTGTCTTTGTGAGACCCCAATTAGTTCCCACAAGAGTGAATTGTTTAAAAAGAGTAAGCCTTACTTGTTTAATCTCTCTGGTTTCCTTTATCACCACTGATCTCTCTTGTACCTTTTCCCACCACTGTGATGCTTATTCACCCTAAGTCCTTTACCAGAGATAGGACCAATGGGGCCAACTAATTTTGGACTTTCAGCCTCCAAATTATGAACTAAATAAACCTCTTATCTTTATAAAGTATCCAGCCTATGGTATTTTGTTAAAGCAACTGAGAATAGGCTAATACAAAAGCAAACAGAGCAATTAAAAAATGAGGGAAGAATCCTAGAAAGGGGAGACCCAGAGAGAGAAAGCCCCAAATCCTGTGAATAAATTTTCCTCAAATGACTACTGAACTATCCATGGGTGGAACAGCCTCTAAGTAGCTCGACTAAGAATAAAAGTAGTGAAATGAGATGTGAGCTGCTACCCAATAGGCAGTTTTCAGTTTGAGTCCAATCTAGCATCAACTGCATCAACTAAAACACAAAAATCTGTTCTATTCAGTGGAATACAGTAGAACCCATATTTGCTATAACATTAAGGTAACAATATCTGGCATATAATTCAAAATTATTCACAGAAATGAAATACTGGGGAAAACTAGTACATTCTCAAGAGAAATACAATCAGAGTCCAATCCCAAGATCACCCAGATATTGCAGTCAGTTGCCTTAAAAATTCCATACCATACTAACTATACCCAAGGATGCAAAGGAAATGATCTCTAAATTAATATGCATATAGAAATCTCAGCCAAATGAGAATTATAGAACTGAAAATATATATCTGAAATTGAAAATTCACATGAAAGCTTAATAGCATATTAGAGATGGCAGAGGAAAGAGGCAGTGAACCTAGAGAATAGAAATCATCAAGTCTTTGGCTGGGAATGTGCTTCAGTGATAGAGCACTTGCCTACCATGCACCAAGCTCTGTGTTCGACTCTCAGCACAGCAAAAACAAAAAGAAAACAAGACACATCTCAGAGACTGATGAGACAATTTGCAAAAGCCCAACATACATCCCAGGAGAGAGAGAGAAATATGCACAAAAAATAGACTGAAGAACAAATAGCAAAAAGTTCTCCAAATATGATGAAAATAAAAAATGTACAGAATAAAGAAAATCAGTATACTCAACTTAGGATAAATTCATATAAAATCACACTAAAGCACATCATAGTCAAACTAATGAAAAACTAAAAATAAAAAGAAAATCTTGAAAGCAGCCAGAGAAAGACAGTATATGATATACATAGAAATGACAATGCAAAAGATGCTGACCTGTCATCAGAAACAATGGACCCCAAAAGACACTGTAACCACCACTAAAATGTTGGTGTCAAACTATAGTTCTATACAACAAAAATATCCCTTGAGAATAAGGTAAAATAAATATACTTTCAAATTAAAATAATTAAAAGAAATACCAGGATGCCTATTCTTAAAAATAAATAAACAAATAGAACCAGATGCAAACTTAGATTTTTCAGGAAGAAATAAATAGTATCTAAACAGACAAATAGCTGAGTAAAATAAGAGGAAAACATTTTAGTTTTGGAAAAATAAACTGCTTAAAGTGTATAACATTATCTTCAGGGCTTATAACATATATAAATATAATACATATTTGAACTGTACCATAAAGCATGGTGGAACACTTGTGGAATATGTTGCTAAAATTTGGGTAATGAATGTCTTTCAAATGTCAATGTGTTAAAGACTTGGTCCCCAAGGTGTATTGAGAGATGGTGGAATCTGGGAAAGGTAAGGCCTTACAGAAGGTCTTTAGGACATAGGAAGCATGTCCTTCAAGATCTCTTCTTCTTCTTTCTCTACTTTTTGGCTCATGATGTGAGCAATTTACTCCACCACACACTTTCACCCTGGCCAGAGACCCAAAGCTGTGAGGCCACTTGATGTTGGACTGGAGCCACCAGAACTGTGAGCCAAAGTAAATCTTTTGCCTTTATGAGTTAATTGCCTTTATGAGTTAACAAAAATAACTGTTTGTTATGATTTGGATGTGAGGTGTCCTCCAAGAGTTCATGTGTGAGACAATGAAAGAAGGTAATGAGCATCTTAACTCAATCAGTGACTCAATCTCCTGATGGCATTAACTGAGTGGTAACTCAATGCAGGTAGGATGTGGCTGGAAGAGGTGGGTCCCTGGGGTATATATTTTGTATCTGGAGAGTGGAGTTCCTCTCTGCTTCTCCATCATCATGTGAGCCACTTCCCTCTGCCACACTCATCTGCCATGATGTTCTTCTGCCTCACCTCAAGCCCTGAGGAAACGGAACTGGCCTTCTATGGACTGAGACTTCTGAAACCATGGGCCCCCAAATAAACTCCCCCGCCCCAAAGTTGTTCTTGTCAGGTCTTTTAATCACAGCAGTAAAAAAGTTGACTAGAACAGTTAAGGTGATGGAAAGATGACTAATACATATGTGAAGTGGTAGAACATGAACTCTACATAGAATGTGAAAAATTAAGTAAACTGTCACCCCAAAATAAAGTTTTAAAAATAGCATGAAGTATAATTTTTTTAAAAAAAGTATATTAAAGATATTCCTGGTGGGTATGGTGGCTCATGCTTGCAATACCAGTGGCTTGGGAGGCTGAAGCAGGAGGATTGCAAGTTCAAAGCCAGGCTCAGCAACTTGGTGAGACCTTGCCTCAAAATAATAAATACATTTTAAAAGGGCTGAGGATGTGGCTTAGTGGTTAAGTGACCCTGGGTTCAATCCCCCATACCAAAAAATAAAAAATAATGATATTCTAATTATCCAAAAAGGATGGATGGAAGAACAGATGGCAAAATCAGAAGCAAAAGGATGACATATTCAGAGTAGTGAAAGAAAAAGAATGCCAACCAAGAATTCTATATCCAGTAAAGCTATCTTTTAAGAATGATAGTGTGATATAACACCAAAGACATGATTCATGCAAGAAATAATTGATAAGGTAGACTTTATTAAAATTAAAAACAACTCTACAAAGCTGTTAAGGAGGGAAACCCTGTCCAGAGCAGGATATTTAGTCAGCATTTCATTGCTGTGATGAAAAGATCTGACAAGAACAATGCACAGAAAGAAAAGTTTACTTTGAGTCACAGTTTCAGAGGTCCAGTCCATGTTTGGGGAACTCTACAGTTCTGGGTCCAAGGTGAGGCAGGAGAATACCATGGTGGAGGAAAGCAGTTCAGTACATGGTAATAAAAAGCAGAGAGAATGCTCTGCTCACCAGGAACTAAATAAAAATCCTAAAGGCATCCACCCAGTGACCTACCTCCTCCAGCCAAACCCTACCTGCCTACAGTTACCCCCCAGGTAATCCATATCAGTGGATTAATCCACTGATTAGGCTATATCTATCTTAACCCAATGATTTCACCTCTGAAAATTCTTACATTGTCTAACACATGAGCTTTTGGGGGATACCTCATTTCTAAACTATAACAGATATTTAAATAGGAAGTCTCTGAGGTGGAGAAGTATCACTTAATCATAAAATCCAGACTGTGACTGTAAACACAGTAGATGGAGATGAGCAGGGAAAAAAAGAACGTCAGATATAAGGTCATAGAAGAGGAGAGGCCAAATTGCTGAATAAGGTGAAATCTACAGAATCTCTCCAGGATGATGGCAGGAGTTGAGACGAAGAGAGCTATTAGGTGCCAAGGTTTTAAGTATATGAACAGTATGACTAATAGACTTGCAAGTAATGAATAGTAGTAGAGCCAAATGGCAGAAGCCTCAAAGGAACATGACCCTTTTCATGATAGAGAGGGAGTACTAGTTGGCTGTACACTATGGAGTATAACCATGTGTTTTGTTTTATTTTGGGTACTGGGGATTAAACCTAGGGCTTTGTCCATGCTAAGCACATGCTCCACCACTAATCTATGAGGGGAGTATGAAAATGAGCAGCCTCTCTATAAAAGTACAATGCTGGGGATGGCCAAAGTTGAGTTGAGGCAGGAAGAGAAAAAAATACTCAGAAAGGTTGTTGTTTTTTATGGAGCAGGAGTTCCAGGGAATATGTTGTAAGAATCTAAGACAGCAAGGATAAGGGGTGGAGTGCAATACAGGAAGGGAGAAGGAAAAAGGATAAAATGCATTGATCTGGGCAGTGATCAAGAAAGAGACTGGAGAGATCATCAGGTTGTCAACACAGTGAGTCCTCATCACAGAATTCTGCTGCAGACTAGAAAACAGACTTTTAAGCAGCATAATAGACCAAGCAGACCATAAAAAAAAATTTCAGCCTTAGCAACATTAAGGACCTTCATACTGTAAGGGTCGTGCAGTGGTGTTACCTAATGCTCAGAATCACTGATTCATGCTAGTGGAAAGGACGCTGTGCAGTGAGCCAAGTGTAGATAGTGGTAGAGGATCACAGCTGGCAAGTGCAGTCTTGGGAGCTGCATGGGGAGTAAGCCATAGGAATGTTACAAGGAAAACCTTTGGGTTCAGAGAGTTTACATGACTTGCCAAGGATCCAGCTGGCAAATGGCAGAGATGACACTCAAAATCCAATCTGTGCCTGTGAATCTATATTTCAAAATAGTAAGTTTTTAAAAAGTTTTATTAAAAATAGAAAAAGAGTCCCCAAACTGTTAAGAGAATGAAAAGACAAGACCCAGAATAGGGAAAAAAAATATTTCAAAAAGGACTGGTATCCAAAATAGACAAAGAACTCTAAAAATTCAGCAATTAAAAAAATCCAACTAAAAAATGAGGAAAACCAGACACCCCACTGAAGACAATATATTGATGGCAGATAAGCAAATGAAAAGATGCTCAACACTAGAGAACACAAATAAAATAACAATGAGATTCCATTACACACTTAACGGCACAAATCCAAAAAAACTAACAATACCCAAATGCTGGGGAGGACTAGGAGCAACAGGTAGTCTCATTCATTCCAGTAGGAAAGCAGAGTTCCTCTCTGAAAGACAGTTGGCAGTTTCTTACAAAACTAAACACACTATTACTTTCTTATCCAACAATCACATACCTGTGTACTTATCCAAATGAGTCAAAAATTAAACTCAAACAAACAAAAATGTCCACATATTTTTTAGCACCTTTATTCATAGTTACCAAAACTTGGATGCAACCAAGTAGCTGAATGGGAAAGTAAACTGATGTATCCACACAATGGAATAGTCTCCTATGCTAAAAAGAAATAAGTTATTGAGCCATAAAAAGACACAGAGGGCTCAGCATGGTGGTGCACATCTGTAATCCCAGTGGCTCAGGAGGCTGAAATAGGATTCCAAGTTCAAAGCCAGCCTCAGCAATGGTGAGGCGCCAAGCAACTCAGTGAGACTCTATCTCTAAATAAAATACAAAACAGGTCTGGAGATGTGGCTCAGTGGTTGACTGCCCCTGAGTTCAATCCCTGTTACCCCTCCACCTCCAAAAAGATACACAGAAACCTAAGGTGCTAAGTGAAAGAAGATAATCTTGGAAGTTTATATACTGCATAATTCCAACTATATGACATGGTGGAAAAGGTAAAACTGTGAAGACAATAAAAAGATTAATGGTTAGGGAGAACCAAAAGATAAACAAGTAGAGCACTAAAGTACTTAGGGTGTTGAAATTATTCTATATGACACCAAATGATGGATACACGCAATTTCATATTTGTCAAAACCCAATAAACATATGGCACCATGGGTAAACCCTAATGTTAACTACATACTTTGTTTAATAATGTGTATGGGGGGGTTTACTAAAACAAGCATACCACACTGGTGAGGAATGCTGATGATGGAAGAAGCTTTGAGGCCAGGTTAGTATGTGGATACTCTCTTGTACTTCCTATTCAATTTTGCTGTGAACCTGAAACTGTTCTGAAAAATAAATCTCATAAACATTAAAAAGAAGGTTAGATAAAATACTGCTTCATTAATGAACCTTGAAAACATTATGCTAAGGGAAAGAAGCCTGTCATAAAAGAACACTAACATTTGATTCAATATTTATGAAATGTCCAGAACAGGCAAATCTATAGGCATAAAAAGAAGGTTTTTGGTTCATGTGTTAAGAAAGCTTGGTCCTCAGTGTGGTGATGTTAAGATGATGGGACTTTCAGAGGTGGATCCTGGTGGGAAGTAATGAAGGTCACACCCTCAGAAAGGAATGCTAGTCTTGTTAACAAAACTCCAAAAAGTGTGAATTGTTTTAAGAGAACTAGCCTGGCTGCTTGTTCCTTCTTCATAAACTCTTCTGGGCATGGAGATTCGTTCAAAACCACTCCATTTTCTCAGAGAGCAGTTACCTTATTCTTTTCTCTTAGATTTTTAAATTCTCTACTCCCTAGAACCATAGGAATCATTGAAGAGAAGCTCAAATTCCCTTCAGAAATGTGTTCAGGGAGTCAAACAACAAGTGCTGGTGAGGATGTGGGGAAAAGGGTACACTTGTACATTGCTGGTGGGACTGCAAATTGGTGCGGCCAATTTGGAAAGCAGTATGAAGATTCCTGGGAAAGCTGGGAATGGAACCACCATTTGACCCAGCTATTGCCCTTCTTGGATTATTCCCTGAAGACCTTAAAAGAGCGTACTATAGGGATACTGCTACAACGATGTTCATAGCAGCACAATTCACAATAGCTAGACTGTGGAACCAACCTAGATGCCTTTCAATAGACGAATGGATAAAAAAAAAAAAATGTGGCATTTATACACAATGGAGTATTACTCTGCACTAAAAAATGACAAAATCATGGAATTTGCAGGGAAATGGATGGCACTAGAGCAGATTATGCTTAGTGAAGCTAGCCAGTCCCTAAAAAACAAATGCCAAATGTCATCTTTGATATAAGGAGAGCAACTAAGAACAGAATAGGGAGGAAGAGCATGAGAAGAAGATCACCATTAAACAGGGTCGAGAGGGGGGAGGGAAAGAGAGAGAGAGAAGGGAAATTGTATGGTAAAGGAAGGAGACCCTCATTGTTATACAAAATTACATATAAGAGGAAGTGAGGGGAAAGGGGAAAAAACAAGAGAGAGAAATGAATTACAGTAGATGGGGTAGAGAGAGAAGATGGGAAGAGAGGGGAGGGGAGGGGAGGGGGGATAGTAGAGGATAGGAAAGGCAGCAGAATACAACAGACACTAGTATGGCAGTATGTAAAAAAGTCGATGTGGAACCGATGTGAATCTGCAATATGTATATGGGGTAAAAATGGGAGTTCATAATCTGCTTGAATCAAATGTATGAAATATGATATGTCAAGAGGTTTGTAATGTTTTGAACAACTAATAATAAAAATAAATAAATAAATAAATAAATAAATAAATAAATAAATAAATAAAATTAAAAAAAAAAGAAATGTGTTCAGGGGAAGCTACAAGGAGGCGGGTAGAGGTACTGAGTATCTGAGCATAGGTGTTGTTTGAAGAGCTGCAAACAGAAAGCAGTAAATATTTTATACTCACATTTTATACTCATTTTAATACTCACAACAACAGATATATGGAAAGCAGCAAAGGCAAGACACAAACTTGATCTTCTGCTTCTCCCAGCCTGTGTGTTTTGCTTCCAAGGCCTTGTAATAGTCTCCAGGGTTTTTTCAGGCTTGTTAATATTTTTACATTTCAGCAATTACCTGTAAGCCTATGTCTCAAGCGGATTGTAACCTTGCTCAACATAAGCAATTATCATGTGATGCCTTAGGGATCTGCATACCCGGTCTTGTTTTCATGTGAATGAAGCCAAGTCAGAAACTCCGGTCTCCTCCATCCCAATGACCCAGGATCACAGAGCATGTTAGCATCTCTCAAGTCACCCTTAAGTAATCTGGTTACATGAAATGCTCTGCTCAGCTGGGGAACAGTGGATAGACTGACATTATGGTACAACTGCTAAGGGTACATTAAAAGGGAGGAGGCGCATGGTACATGCATATTTGTCATGGACATCTTTTAAAAGGGAAAAAAAAAGAGGACAGATGTAATAGTAGGCACCTGGAGCCCTGGCCACTTGGGAAGCCAAGGCAGGAGGAATGCTTGAGCCCAGGAGTTGAAGTTGAGCCTGGGCAACAACATTAAACACCATCTTTTCCAAAAAAAAAAAGTGCCGGGGGAAGGCGGACAGAGTTGCAAAACAGTATTCATTCATTATTTACTGAGCACCCTTGGTATACACACCAACAATGGACAAATATTTCTCATCTGATGAAGCATACGTTAGAGTAAGGGAAAAGAAAATAATAAATATAACAAATACACAAATTATACTTTATCTTTTTTTGTTTTTTTAAATGGCAGTGCTAGGGCTTTGTGCATGCCAGGCAAATGCTCTATCCCTGGGATATAGCCCCCAGCCCCACACAAAATGTATTTTAGATGATAAGTAGTATGAAGAAAAACAAAGCAGGAAGGGGTAGGGAAATGGTTTGCAACTTCAAATAGAGCACACAGGGAAGGACTCAGTGAGAAGGTAACCTTCACTGGTGTCTGCATACTCATGCCTATGGACACAGAAAAGTTCTGGAAGGATGTGTCTCTCTTGGCCTGAAAGAGCTAAACAAAGCACTTTTGCAGCCAAGTGGCCTCAAATGATTTCAAGGGGTCCCTGAACCCAAGCATTTTCCACCCAGCTCTCTCTAAAGTCTAAAATTCCCTTCATGAGGAAAAAAAAAAATTAAATTCCTTACCATCCAAGATAAATACCTTATGGTTTCAAAAGAGCTGGTGCAAAATGCTACAGGGTCACCAGGAAGTCATGAATCATATGGCTGGTGACAGGGTTTTACTTATGCTCAGAACAGGGCATAAATTCCAGGAAGATAAGGGGACTCTAAGTCAGGAGAAGTACCTCTGAGGAGCAAAGACAGAAATGAGAGGCACACTTTTCAGACTGCCCTCTCATCAGGGTGTGAAAGAATTGTTTAATATATATGGTGTTTCTATCTTATGGTCAAAACTTGGGTAACTCTGGCACATTAACTTCTTGAAGTTATACACTATAATTTCATGATGAACTGAACACCCTGGAGATTCACTAATTGCAATGGCACGGAATCCTTGCTGTCTCCACATAAATCACACGAAGGTGGGAGGTTGTGCTATGAAATAGGATTTCTCAAACCTGGGTCTCCCACATTGTCAGGGGGCAGAATGTTCTGAATGAAGACAATTTCTATATCTGTAATCAGCTTTCAACTGAGCTCTGCCTCAAAAATTCAGTGCAAAATCTTGGCATTTCAAGTTGTTTTCGTCAGCTTTTTGCTGTGACCAAAGACTTAACAAGAACAAAGCAGAGGAGGAAAAGTTTATTTTGGTTCATGGTTTGAGGTCTCAGTGCACACACAGCTGACTGCATAGCTCTTGGCCCAAGGTGAGGCAGAATACCATGGCTGAAGGGGATGGGGGAAGAAAGGGGCTCAGGATATGACAGCAGAAAGCAGACAGCAGGAGCTCCACTTACCAGGGACAAATATAACCCCCAAAGGCATATGCCTAATAACTTACCTCCTCCAGTTCACACACAACCTGCCTACAGTTACCACTCAGTTGATCCATCAGTGGATTAGTCCACTGATTAGGTCATACCTCTCATAATCTAATCATTTCACCTCTGAAAATTTTTGCATTGTCTCACACATGAGCTTTTAGAGGAACACCTCCTATCTAAACCACAACAAAGTTAATGGCTGAAAAGACCAGAGGCAAAATTAACTCATAAATTATATACTTGGAACACCAAGTGACACCATAACGCATCATGTAGAGCTCTTGCCAAAGTCCAGAGAAAATAGAGATGGAAAATAAAACAAAACAAGCAACCAGTATGGTTGGAAGTAGAGGCACACAGTGGTAGATAGGCCAAACCTGGAGCACCAGTACCACTGCAGACAGGATATATTCACCCAGTGTGGCAGTTCTGTCTGGTAAAAACACTATTACATTTAATCTGATAATTTGAATTGTAGTTTTTTGGTAAATTGTAAATATATACATTATATGTATATACTTTATACATACATGTGTGTATGTGTATGTATGTATGTGTGTGTATATATATATATATATATATATATATATATATATATATATGATTTTTTGTATGTCTATGCACTACTAGGCATTAAGCATGCTAGGCAAGCACTCTACCACCCAGCTATACCTCCAGCCCTGTGTAACTATATTTTGACTGCATATTTGTGTATTATGTATAAAGTCTATGCTACAAGCTAAAGCATGTGAAAAAATGTGTTGTTATTATTAATTAAAATCTAATCAATTTAATTTACTGGCATCCATCCCTGAGAAACAGCCAATCTGTGAAAAAGCCAATCTCTGTTATTAGAATTCTGAGACCACACTTCAGGTTGTACAAAGGATAGAACATTTGGCAAGGCTTTTGTCACCTTCAGTCTACTTGGCTGAGTCCCCTCAGCAATTCCTGGTCAATCCCCTTCTTGGTTTCAACCATGCCTAACTGCTTGCTCAACAGGAACCAAAGCAGAAGACCTTGAATGTATGAGTTGCCAGTAGATCAACTTTCAAAAAAAGGTTAAAAAAAATCTTCAGAACAACAACAACAAAAATAATACATAGGTCAAAGTAAATCAACATACAAGGAGAGCATTAGAGAAAGGATAAGTGAAGGTAAAATAAATTCTTTTCTTTTTCTTATTCGAATTACAGCAGTATTATAAAGAATGGGAGGGAGGAGCCAGGGATATTCTGCCATGAGATATTTGCATGATTTTAAATAGGCTGTACAGGTTTATTGCAAGCTCTAGGACAATCATTAAAAAATTTTTTTAAAGAACTGAAAGTCAGGTATGGTGGCAAACACCTGTAATACTAGCTACTCTGAAGGCTGAGGCAGAAGGATTCCAAGTTTGAGCCCAGCTGGGAAATCTAGTGAGATCCTCTCACAAAATAAAAAGGCTGCGATGTAGCTCAGTAGTAGATTACTTGCCTAGCATGTGGGGAGCCCTTAGTTCAATTCCTAATATTGAGGAGAGGAAAAGATGGGGGAAGAGGAAGAGGTAGAGGAGGAGGAGGAGGACGAGAAGAGAAAGAGATATGCCAAGAGTGGAAAGAAAATGTAATCATATTTTATGCTCAATTAAAACCGGGGTGGGGGGGGCTGGGGTTGTGGCTCAAGGGTAGAGAGCTTACCTGGCATGTACAAGGCACTGGGTTTGATTCTCAGTACCACATATAAATAAATAAATAAATAGTCCATTGACAACCAAATATATATGTATGTGTATAATATACATACGTTTAGTTGTCACGTGTGTGTGTGTGTGTGTGTGTGTGTGTGTGTGTATATATATATATATATATATATATATATATATATATATATGCAGAGGCATTTTTCAGCCAAGGCAGGAACACCTTTATTTGGAATCATTTGAGCAGCTTGAAGGAAAGTCTTGAAGCCTTGAGTTTTCTGATATATATCTGAGTTTTTGTGATATTGATATATATATATATATATATATATCACAGAGACATCAGACTAGAGGTAGAGTTCAGTGGTAGAGTAACATTTACTTAGCATATGCAAGGCTATGGGCTCAGTCCCAATCTGAAAAAGAGAGAGACAGAGCCAAAAATAAATAAATAAATAATTTAAAATCATAAAGTTCAATGAATATAAAAGTTATAAATATACTAGAAATTAATCCAACTAAATCAATAATGTTTTTCAATATGAATGACCTATACATATACCAATCAAAAGACACAGACTAGGCTGTGAGTGTAGATTTGGAGGGCTCTTCTCTGGGCACAGCCTTGGTTACCTCAGACTTGAATTCCAAGGATACCTCGTGGTCCCTGCTGCTGAACCAGAAACCTCCTGTCAATCACCCGTGGCCTATATGTCTACTACCATTGGGGCTGCCTCTTATTCCACTGCTGCCAGCCTAAGATCGTCTGGAGGTCTTCTTTCTGGGTGCTGCTACTACAGAAGAGACCGTTGCCCTGGATGTAACTGAAGCACTGCTGCTGACCCCTGGAGATGGCCTGGTGATGCTGACCTCACAGCTGCAATTGCAGCTGCCACTGCAGCAGCCACTAATGCTGACCTCTACCTGCTCCTAACAATCACTGCCACTACGACTGCTACCACAGCCTGCTACCACAGGACTGCTTCGCGAGAGCTTCTAGGTTTGGTTGCATGTGGATGCACCCATTCTGGGACACCAGCTGGGGCCTGGGTGCCAGCAGGTTTACCACCATAAGAGCCTCTTTCTGGGGACTCCAGCTGAGACCTGCAGGTACAGTGGGGGGGAAGGGGTGTCTGCAGGTTTGGAGGAGCCTAAGGTCTTCCTGCTGAGAGTGCTGGTGGCCCTTGTCTTGCTGGGGCATCTCAGAGTTGTTCCTTGGCATTAGTGTATCCCTGATGGTCTCTCAGAAAGTAGGAGCAGCATTGAGATCATGGGACTGCAGTGTGGCTGAGCCCTGAGGTATCTGAAGCCCAGACTGGTGGGACAGAGACTAGGTTTGCAAGGGATGATCTGGGTTTGGTTATCCCAAGGAACGTAGAGACAGGGCTGAGAAACTGTTGAACACTGAGAGAGACAGTTTAATTTTCCAGCAAGATATATTTTATTTTTTGATTCACTAATCTCTCTACCATATTTGGAATAGGATGTTTTTTACACATCAGTGTGTGGAAGACAATGATATATGAATGGTGTTTTGCATTTTTGTTGTATTCTTATGTCTTTTTTTTTTTATTGGTTGTTCACAACGTTACAAAGCTCTTGACATATCATACTTCATACATTAGACTGAAATGGGTTATGAACTCCCAATTTTACCCCAAATGCAGATTGCAGAGTCACATCGGTTACACATCCACAATTTTACATAATGCCCTATTGGTAATTGTTGTACTCTGCTCCCTTTCCTATCCCCCACTATCCCCCCTCCCCTCCCCTCCCTTTTACTCTCTCTACCCCATCTACTGTAATCCATCTCCCTCCTTATTTATTTTCCCATTCCCCACCCAGCCTCTTATATGTAATTTTGTATAGCAATGAGGGTCTCCCTACATTTCCATGCAATTTTCCTCATCTCTCCCTTTCCCTCCCATCTCAAGTCACTGATGTTACTCTTTTCTTCCTACTCTTCCTCCCTGCTCTGTTCATATTTGCTCTCATTATATCAAAGAAGACATTTGGCACTTGTTTTTTAGGGATTGGCTAGCTTCACTAAGCATAATCTGTTCTAGTGCTGTCCATTTCCCTGTAAATTCTATGATTTTGTCATTTTTATTGCTGCATAGTACTCCATTGTGTATAGATGCCACATTTTTTTTATCCATTCATCTACTGAGGGGCATCTGGGTTGGTTCCACAGTCTAGCAATTGTGAATTGTGCTGCTATGAACATCGATGTGGCAGTATCCCTGTAGCATGCTCTTTTAAGGTCTTCAGGGAATAGTCCAAGAAGGGCAATAGCAGGGTCAAATGGTGGTTCCATTCCCATCTTTCCCAGGAATCTCCAAACTGCTTTCCAAATTGGCCGCACCAATTTGCAGTCCCACCAGCAATGTACAAGTGTACCCTTTTCTCCACAACCTCTCCAGCACTTGTTGTTGTTTGACTTCATAGTGGCTGCCAATCTTACTGGAGTGAAATGGTATCTTAGGGTGGTTTTGATTTGCATTTCTCTGACTGCTAGAGATGGTGAGCATTTTTTCATGTACTTATACTTATTGATTGATATTCTTGTGTCTTTAATTCTTTTCTCTTTGTATTCTTCCTCTCTCTCGTCTATTTTCTTTCCAACTTTTCTCCAACCAACAGCCAATCTGTTGGCTCCTCTTCCACTCTTTCTGTGAATTTTTACTTCTAGCTTATCTCTTCCTCCCTTGAAAATATTGCATGCTACACTACCTCTGTTCTCTCATCCACCATTTGAAATTGTAAATCGTTGTAACAAATATTCTGTTTGAACTATAGATAGTAACTGAACTCATCATTTTAGTTCAATGCGATAAAACAGTAGACACCTTAGTGGGAGAGCTATTGTGTTTAAGGCTATATATTGTGTACAATGGGTGCTTGTTGATATTAGTCTCACCGGTAAAGGTGAAGCGCTGGAAAACTTCAGGGACACTATAGGTCTACAGGGTAGAATTTATCTTGCCTTAGGTCCATACTTTTAGATGGGAAAACACACTAACAACATGAAAAAAAACAAGGGAATAAAGACCCCCAAACAAACCAAGATGCTTCAACAACCTAAGCCACTGATAACACAGTAGAAGAAATGTCCAAAAAGGAGTTCAGTTTGTATATAGTTAAATTGATATGTCAAGTATAGTATAAGCAATGAAATCAAAGAAAAAATACAGGAAGTGAAAGACCACTTCAATAAAGACCTAGAGATTGTGGAGGAAAAAAAAAAAAACAAGCAGAAATCCTCGAAATGAAGAAATCAGTAAACCAAATTATAAATTCAATAGAAAGCATCATCAACAGACTATAGACTACTTGGAAGACAGAACCTCAGACAATGAATAAAAAATATATAATCTTGAAAGTAGAGTTGAACATGTGAAGAAAATGGTAAGAAACCATCAACATAACACCAAAGAATTATGGGATAACATGAAAAGACCAAATTTAAGAGTGATCGGAATAGATGAAGGAGCAGAGATACAAACCAAAGGAATGCACAATCTTTTGTGCAAAAAAAAAAAAAAAAGAGGGCTTTTTTTTTTTTTAAATTGTGGTTCTGGGGTTTGAACACACGGCCTTAATGCATGCCAGACAAGCACTCTACCAGCTGAGCTATACTCCCAGCCCTGCACAATCTTTTCATGATATAATAGTAGAAAATTTCCCAAACCTAAAGAATGAAATGGAAAATCAAATACAAGAGGCTTACAGGACCCTAAATGTACAAAATTACAGCAGACCCACACCAAGACCCATTATAATGAGAATAACTAGCACACAGAATAAAGATAAAATATTAAAGGCTGTGACAGAAAAAAAATCAAATTACGTATAGGGGGACATCAATTTGGATCTCAACTGATTTCTCAACCCAGAGTCTCAAAGCTAGGAGGTCCTGGAATAATATGTTTCATTCTCTGAAAGAAAACGGATGCCAACCAAGAATTTTATTTCCAGCAAAATTAAGTTTCTGATTTGAAGATGAAATTAAAACATTGCATGATAAACAAAAATTAAAAGAATTCACAACCAGAGCATTCTCAACAACATATTTCATGAGGATGAGGTGAAGAAAAAAAGTGAAAGCCAGCAAAGGGAGGATCTACACTAAAGGGACATTCAACCAAATGAGAAACTAAGACATATCAAAAACCAGAAATAAATCAAAATGACTGGGAATTCAAATCATATCTCAATAATAACCTTGAATGTTAAAGGCCTAAACTCATCAATCAAAAGACAGACTGTCAGATTGGATTAAAAAGCAAGATCCAACAATATGCTGTCTTCAAGAGACTCACCTCATGGGCAAAGACCTCCACAGGTTGAAGCTGAAAAGATAGAAAAAACTTATCACTCATATAGATTTCGTAAAAAAGCAGGGGTTTCCATTCTCATTTCAGATAAAGTAGACTTCAAAGCAGAGTTAATCAGAAGACACAAAGAAGGACATTTCATACTTCTTAAGGGAAGTATACATAAGCAGGACATAACAATTACAAATATTTATGCACCAAACAATGGAGTATCTATGTACATCAAACAAACCTTTTTCAATGTCAAGAGTCAAACAGACCACAATACAATAATACTAGGTGACTTTAATATACCTCTTTTACTACTGGACAGATCTTTCAAACAAAAACTAAATAAGGAAACTATAGAACTAAATAATACAATCAATAATTTAGACTTAACAGACATATATAGAATATTTCATCCATCAATGAGCAAATATAGTTCTTCACAGCAGAACATGGCTCCTTCTCTAAAATAGACCATATCTTATGCCACAAAGCAACTCTCAGTAAATACAAAAAAAAAAAAAACAGAGGTAATACCCTGCATTCTATCAGACCACAATGGAATTATGAAATAAATGATAAAATAAAAAAAATAGAAGCTACTGTAACAAATGGAAACTAAGTAATACACAATTGAATGATGAATGGAGAGTAGAAGAAATCAAGGATGAAATAAAAAATTCTTACAGGGAAATTAAAACATTGATACAACGTATTAAAATCTCTGGGACACTCTGAAGGCAACACTAAGAGAAAAATTTATTGCATTGAGTGCATTCATTAAAAGAATAAAAAGTCAACAAATAAATGACTTAACACTACATCTCAAAGCCCTAGAAAAAGAAGAACAAATCAACACCAAAAGCAGTAGAAGAAGTAAATAATTAAAATCAAAGCTGAAATTAATGAATTCAAACAAAAGAAACAATTGAAAAAATTGACAAAACAAAAAGTTGGTTCCTTGAAAAAACAAATAAAATAGATAAAACCCTGACCATGCTAATAAGGACAAAAAGAGAGAAAACTCAAATTACTAAAATACAAGATGAAGAAGGAAATATCACAACAAACACATCTGAAATACAGAAGATAATTAGAAACTATTCTGAAAATGCATACTCTGATAAAATAGAAAATATTGAAGACGTCAACAAATTATTCTAGAGACATATGACCTATCCAAACTGAATGAGGTCATACATGATTTAAATAGATCAATTTCAAGTAATGAAATAGAAAATGCCATCAAAAGCCTACCAATCAAGAAAAGCCCAGGACCAGATGGATTCTCAGCTGAGTTCTACAAGACTTTCAAAGAAGAATTAACACAAATACTCCTCAAAGTATTCCATGAAATAGAAAAGGAGGGAACCCTTCCAAACTCATTCTATGAGGCTAATATCACCCTGATACCAAAACCAGACAAAGGAAAGAAAACTTCAGACCAATATCCCTGATGAACATAGATGCAAAAATTCTCAATAAAATTCTGGCAAATCACATACAAAAACATATTAAAAAGACAGTGCACCACAATCAAGTGGGATTCATCCCAGGGATGCAAGGTTGGTTCAACATACACAAATCAATAAATGTAATTCAACATATTAATAGACTTAAAAACAAAAATCATATGATCATCTCAATAGATGCAGAAAAAGCATCTGACAAAATACAACACACCTTTTCATGTTCAAAACACTAGAAAAACTAGGGATAATAGGAATATACTTCAACATTGTAAAAGTTATATATGCTAAGCCCAAGGCCAGCATCATTCTAAATGAAGAAAAATTTAAAGCATTCCCACTAAAAACTGGAACAAGACAAAGATGTCCTCTTTCACAACTTCTATTCAACATCATCCTTGCAACTCTAGCCAGAGCAATTAGACAAAAGAAAGAAATTAAAGGGATACAAATAGGTAAAGAAAAATTCAAACTATCACTATGTGATGATGACATGATCCTATAACTAGAAGATCTAAAAATTCCACCAGAAAACTTCTAGAACTAATAAATGAATTCAGCAAAGCAGCACGATATAAATTCAACATCCATAAATCAAACACATTCTTATACATCAGCGATGAACCACTGAAAGAGAAATTAGGAAAACTACTCTATTCACAATAGCCTCAAAAAAAAAAAAAACTTGGGAATCAATCTAACAAAAGAGGTAAAGACCTCTACAATGAAAACTACAGAACACTAAACACAGAAATTGAAGAAAACCTCAGAAGATGGAAAGATCTCCCATGCTCCTGGATAGGCAGAATAAATATTGTCAAAATGGCCATACTACCAAAAGCATTATACAGATTTAATGCAATTCCTATTGAAATCCCAATGACACACTTCATAGAAATAGAAAAAGCAATCATGAAATTTATTTGGAAAAATAAGAGGCCCAGAACAGCTAAAGCAATCCTTAGCAAGAAAAGTGAAGCAGGAGGCATCACAATAGACCTTAAACTATACAACAGAGCAATAGTAACAAAAGCAGCATGGTATTGGCACCAAAATAGACTTGTAGACCAATGGTACAGAATAGGGGACGCAGAGACAAACCCACATAAATACAGTTATTTCATACAAGACAAGGGTGCCAAAAATATTCACTGGAGAAAAGAAGGATATAAATTTCCAGTTTTTCCAGCCTATTCAACAAATGGTGCTGGAAAAACTGGAAATCCACATGCAGCAAAATGAAATTAAACCTCTATCTCTCACCCTGCACAAAAATCAACTGAAAGTGGATCAAAGACTTAGGTACTAGAACAGAGACCCTATACCTAAAGGAAGGAAAAATAGGCCCTAATCTTCACCACGTTGGCCTAGGATATGACTTCCTTAACAAGACTTGTAAAGCACAAGAAGTAAAATCAAGAATCAATAAATGGGATGAATTCAAATTGAAAAGCTTCTTCTCAGCAAAGGAAACAAAAATAATGTGAAGAGAGAGCCTACAGACTGGGAGAAAATCTTTACCATAAGCACCTTGGATAAAGCATTAATCTCTAGGATATATAAAGAACTCAAAAAACACCAAAAACAAAACAAAATAAAAAAAATGACCCAATAAATAAATGGGCTAAAGAACTAAACAGACAATTCACAGAAGAAATAGAATTGATCAACAAATACAATTGATCAACAAATATACGCAAGAGTGTTCAACATCTCTAACAATTAGAGAAATGCAAGTCAAACCACTCTAAGATTTCATCTCACTCCTCTCAGAATAGCAAATTGGTGCAACCACTATGGAAAGCAGTATGGAGATTCCTCAGAAAACTTAAAATGGAATCACCATTTAACCCAGCTATCCCACTCCTTGGTTTATACCCAAAGGACCTTAAAATCAGCATAGTATAGTGACATAGCCACATCAATGTTTATAGCAGCTCAATTCACAACAGCTAGACTATGGAACCAAACAAGGTATCCCTCAATAGATGAATGGATAAAGAAAATGTAGTATATATATTCAATGGAATATATTCAGATTTAAAGAAGAGTGAAATTATGGCATTCGACAGTTAATGGTTGGTGTTGGAAAATATCATGCTAAGTGAAATAAGCCAATTCCACAAAACTAAAGGCCGAATGTTTTCTCTAATATGTGGCTGCTAGCATTACCTTAGATTAGGTAGAGGGAAGTGATAGGAGGGGAGGGAAGGAGATGTGGGGATAGGAAAGATAATAGAATGAAACAGACATTATTGCTGTATGTATATATGTAACTATATGACAAATATGATTCTGCAACATATACACTCAGAAAAATGAAATTATATCCCATCTATGTATATCAAAGTGCATAAATGCATTCTACTGTCATGTATAACTAATTAAAACAAATAAAATTTTTTTAAAAAAATAAAGGGATGAAGAAAGATATGCCATGCTAACACTAATCAAAAGAAAACAGGAGGGCTGGAAATATAGCACAGTGGTAGAGTGCTTGCCTAGTATATGTGAGTCCCTGGGTTCAATTCCCAGCACCAATGGAAAAAAGAAAAAAAAAAAGAAAACAGCTATAGTGATTATAGACAAAAGCTGACTTCAAAACAAGAAAAATTAAGGACAAAGAGGAACATTTACATAATGATAAAGGGACCATTCCTCCAAGAACATATAACCATCCTTCACATTTATGCGCCTGATAACAAAGCATCAAAATACAAGAGGCAAAAATCTAATCTGGAACTGCAAGGAGAAACAGACACCTACATTATGCTAACTGGAGACTTCATCACTCTTCTTTCAGTAAATGATACATTCATTATGCAGAAAATCATCATGTATAACAGATGAATTGAATAGCATCATTTAACGGACATTTACAAACTACTTCATTAGAACTCATCAATATTCATAGAACACAACAGTAGAATACACATTCTTCTTAACCTCATGTGGAATACCCAACAAGATATTCCATACTCTAGCTGGTAGTAGCAGCACATGACTGTAATACTAGCAGCTTGGGAGGCTGAGGCAGGAGAACTGTGAGTTCAATGTCAGTATTGGCAATTTAGTGACGCCTTAAGCAACTTAGTGAGACACTGGGACCCTGACTCAAAATAAAAAATAAAAAGTGCTGGGGATATTATTCTGGACCATAAAACATACATCAATAAAATTAAAAGATCATAAATCATACAAAATATGCTATCAGACCACAACAGGATTAAATTAAAAACCAATAACAAAAAAAAAAAGATACAAGAAACATACATATACCCGGAAATTAATGCACTCCTCAATAATACTTTGGTCAAGGAGGGCATCTCAAGGAAAACATTTTAATATATTAAATTGAATGAAAATGAAAATGCAGCATATAGAAACCTGTGAGATGTAGCTAAAGCAGTTCTCAGATTGAAATTTCTACCCACTGAATGCTTATATTAGAAAAGAAAAAAAAGTACTAAACCAGTAACATCAACTTCTGCATCAAGAAACTATAAAGAAAGAGTAAAATAAATTTAAGGATGAAAATAATAAAGATAAGTCAACAAAACTGAAAACAGAAAATAGAAAAGAAATAAAACCCAAAGCTGATATTTTGAGATAAATAAAGTTGATAAATCAAGAGACAGAGAGAGGAGAAAGGAGAGTAGGCCAGGTAAGATATGAAAGATATGAACTGCCATCATTAGAAAAAAAAATCTTTTCTTCACAGATTCTGTAGATGTTAAAAAGATAAAAAGGAATACTATAAATAGCTCTGCACACATTAATTCAACAACTTCGACTAAATAGAGCAGTTCTTTGAAAACCACAAATTATCATAATTTCTTCAAGTTGAAGAAGATAATCTGAATAGTAGTCCTATAACTATTAAAGAAACTGAATTTGTAGTTTAAAAGCTTCTAAAAAAAATTTCCCATCCCAGATAACTTTACTAGAAAATTTTACCAAACATGTAAATAAGAAATGTTATGGGCTGACCACTCAGAAAACATTCAGTCTGAAATTTATCCACATTGGAGAGTCTTTATTTAGCCAGCTGGCGACTGCTCCCTGCAGGACCCACATTGTTTCTTCCAAGAATAGCCCTGGGTCTGAGTTCTATGGGGTTTATAAGGAGAAAAACCACATCCTCGAAAAATGTAAGTGCAGGCAAGCAAGCAGGGTACAAGGACTGAAAAAGCAGTTAGCAGAGCAAAAACAGACAACCACATCCTGGGTTCGAGCACATTTGTGAGCATATGAAATACAGATTTTTAACATCTTATAAACAGCTTATATAACAGTTTCACATGGGAATCATATAAATGGAGTCACTATGGCTATAATTACTTATACTTGCCCATAGCTATACCTTGTACCTAACTATTGTTCCATTAATCTACACTTATCTGCAACTATATTAACCTATGGGCTTATACTTATCACCTTAGACTGTCCTTTATCTTATTTCTAACAACTTAAATTTTATGTCTTACAGTTTCATGATTACTTCTTTTAACTTATAACTAGAGCAGCTTAACATTATTTATTTTATAACACTTATCACATAATCCTATCATTCTACTTATTAATATTTCATAACCTATAATCTATAATTTATAATCTATAATCTATATTGATTAGGCTCAGACCATAACAGAAATAACACCAATTCTACATAATATCTTCCAGAAAATAAAAGAGAGGACAGTAAACCTTTTATAATTTATTTTAAAATGAAACTGTCATATGTAAGAACAGGATTAGGAATGAAAAATGGTACAGCCAGTCTGGAAAGAAAGCAGTTTATTATAAAAAAAAACAATCACAGACATCCCATGCCATTTACCAACTAAGTTTTTGCCCTAAAGAAATAAAAACAGATTCACAGAAAACCTGCATATAAATGTTTACAGTAGTTGTATTCTCAATCACTCAAAACTGGAAACAATTCTAATGTCCTCCAACAGATCAACAGATAAACATCCTTACCTAGAATACTATTTATCAATAATGCAACAATATAGTAAGTACTCAGTAAAAAAAAAAGCCAGTTTGGAAAAGTTAAATGCTGGAAGATTCCATTTATATGACGTTCTAAAATGGAAAAACTGTAAGGACAGAGCATAGATTAGTGGCTGGCAGCAGTTATGACCACAAAAGGGCAGTAAAAGTGTTTTTTGGATGATGGAAACATTTTGTATTCTCATTGTGGTGACAGTTACACAAATCTATAAGTGTGTTCCAACTCTTCAAATTGTATACACACATTTCATGTAAGTCAACTAAAAAAAAATAGTGAAGAAGGAGCTCCTCTAGACACTTCTGTCTTCAGCCCCGTAACATTAATGCCCTGGAATCAAGGGAACACAAAATCCTGGCTACTATCTTGTAATAGGAAAAAAAAAAATTGAATAAAACATACTTGATTTCAACGAAATATCCTGTTGTTGTACTAAGTAGTTTATTCTAGTTTTATTAGAGAAAATAATTTATATTTATATTTATGTTTACCTCAGAGGGTCTGTGATCTGTTCTCCAAAGAGTCTCAGCCCTACTCATGTTGGAGCAGCCCTGGTGTGGCATGCTGGTTCATGAAGCTACAAGCCACACTACAGTCTTGGAAGCTGGAGGACAGGTCTGCCCTGTTAAATGGAGGTGTGTGGGTCACTAGCTCCTAGAAGGCCATTGTACAGGAGACAGGAGAGAAGTGGGTGCAGACACATTCTGAGAGAGATGCCAGAGAAATCCAGGACTATTAACCTAGATTTCTCTTTGAAGGAGAAGTGAGGGCTGTGCTGAAGCAAGCAGGATAACTGCACCTCCACTACCCTTATCCTCATGGAAATGTAATTATAGGTCTCAGAACCACTCAGAGCTTTAGCAGTCAGCTAGCGAGAGCATTTGGTTCTCTAAAAGACAGAGATTCCAGAGGGATCTTAGACACTAACTTTTTCCTTTCTTTCCCAAAATGTCTGAGATCCTGGGCAAGTGGGGGTTATTCCTCTGAAAAAGTACTAAGTGTTCTTTATTCATTCATTCATTCATTTATTATTTGTGGAACTGGGGATTGAACCCAGGGGTTCATGCATGCTAGGCAAGCACTCTATTATCTAAATAGATGACCAGCCCTTTTTAATATTTTTGTTTGTTTTTAATTTTGAGACATGGTCTTATTGAGTTACCCATGCTGGCCACAAACTTGTGACCCTCCTGCCTCAGCCTCTCAAGTTATTTTGGGATTATAGGCATGTGGCACCATGCCCCGCAGTAATGAGTGCTCTTTAAAAGGTGTATGTATTTACTATTTTGCCTCCTTGTTCACGCTTTTTTTGGAGACAGGATTTTGCTGTTTCCCAGGCAGGCCTCAAACTCGTGTGATCCTCCTACCTCGGCCTCCCAAGGAACTGGGACTACAATGTTCACATTCTCAATAAGCAGATCAGTCAGTCAGATAATGAGGATGAAGTTGCTGCTTGCTTTCTCTTCTCCACTCCTGGAAGAACCATGTCCTTGAGACATGCAGAGGAGGCTGATTACCTCAGGACATCATTTTTTTTTGCACGGAAAAAAAAATAAGCAAATGTTTAATAGGCACAAACACAAAGTAAAACAACTTAAGGAAGTGTGTCCCTATTTTTCCACTGCAGGGCAAGGTAAGAGGCACACAGAGGTCTGGTGGGGCCTGGAGAGCAGGGCCAGCCCCAACCCTCCAGCGTGCCTCCAACAAACAAATTGACAGAGGAGCCAGCAGGGAGGATCAGATCAGAACCCCACTGCTATGCAGCCCACCATAACCTGAGTCCACAGTGGCAAGACATAGGAAGGAAGATGTAAATGTTTCATATCTAAAGATACAAAACAGAAGATGACCTGGAAACTTTACAGAATGCTCCTTTAAAAATCCCTAATTGAGCCTAATGTGATAGCACACAGCTGTAATTCCAATGACAGGAGGCTATCAAGTTTGAGGCCAGCCTGGGCAACTTAGTGAAACCCTACCTCAAAATAAAAGACAAAAATGGTTAGGGTGATAGAGCCCAGTGATAGAGTGCCTCTGGGCTCAATCCCTCGTACCACCACCAAAAAAAAAAAAAAAAAAAAAGTGTAACAACTCAGAAAAAAAAATCAAAAGACTAACACAAAGGGGAAACAGTACATCATAGTATGAACTTCAAGAGCAACAAAAACTAAAGGAGCTAGGGATGTGGCTCAATGACAGGGCATGTAACTAGCAAGGCCCTAGGGTTGAATCTCAGCATCCATATATTAAAACTAAAAATCTAAAAATAAAACACCAAAATTAGTAAAACAAAGCAGAAATGTTGTGCTCACAGGCTTCAACTCCACAAAATACACATGTATACACCAAACATGAGGACAGACCTGAAGGAGGTCACGACAGGATCTTAGTTAACAGTCTTTTCAATTAAGGATCTAAGTTTCTAATTGTTTGAAGAGTCTGCACATTTTGTTGTTCTGAGTAATTTCTCTTTGTAGGACTAGTGTTATGGTTTATTTCTGTTTCAGTCAAGTGATCTTAAAGATTGAGAGAGAAAAATACAAAGGGCCCTGGGAGATTTTCTGAACACTCACCTCCCTGCTGGACAGATCCTGGTGTGAACTGTCTATGGCCGGTCAGAACCACTGGAGACATGCATCTACCTTTGACCTCTCAGTAGGATCTTGATTTTGCCAATTAATCTTTTGATAATACAAAACTAGCATTTCTTGAGCACTCATTGGGTTCCACACACACTTCTAGGCACTTGGGAATTTAGCTTTCTAAGGGAGGCACTATAATTATCTTCAATTTACAGATGAAGAAATAGAGGCAAAGAGAGGGTAAGCAATATACCCAAGGTTGCAGAGCTGGTAAATAAAAGAACTCATTCATTTAGAACACCAACCTTTTTTTTTTTAATTGTTGGTTGCTCAAAACATTACATAGTTCTTGACATATCATATTTCACATTTTGATTCAAGTGGGTTATGAACTCCCATTTTTACCCCGTATACAGATTGCAGAATCACATCAGTTACACTTCCATTGATTTACATATTGCCATACTAGTGTCTGTTGTATTCTGCTGCCTTTCCTATCCTCTACTATCCCCCCTCCCCTCCCCTCCCCTCCCCTCTTCTCTCTCTACCCCCTCTACTGTAATTCATTTCTCCCCCTTGTATTATTTTTCCCTTTCCCCTCACTTCCTCTTGTATGTAATTTTGTATAACCATGAGGGTCTCCTTCCATTTCCATGCAATTTCCCTTCCCTCTCCCTTTCCCTCCCACCTCTCATCCCTGTTTAATGTTAATCTTCTTCTCATGCTCTGTTCTTAGTTACTCTCCTTATATCAAAGAAGACATTTGGCATTTGTTTTTTAGGGATTGGCTGGCTTCACTTAGCATAATCTGCTCTAATGCCATCCATTTCCCTGCAAATTCCATGATTTTGTCGTTTTTTAATGCAGAGTAATACTCCATTGTGTATAGATGCCACATTTTTTTATCCATTCATCTATTGAAGGGCATCTAGGTTGGTAGAACACCAACCTTTATATACTGCCTCATGCCTACTAATAGCATATAAACCTATAGTTTTAAATATTTCATTTAAATTTTTTTCTATGAAATTAAGAATATACTGGGAAATTATCTCTTTGGCTTTCAACCAAACTGAAAAATCTTAATGTCATACAAGAATCTGTATCAGTACACCTAGTTATAAGGAAAGAGCACTAACTTGAATAATCTCCAATCCTGTTAGCTTGGGAGGGCTGAGGCAGGAGGATTGTGAGTTCAAAGTCAGCCTCAGCAATTTAGGCCCTAAGCAACTCAGCATGACCCTCTCTCTAAACAAAATACCAAAAAAGGGCTGGGGATATGGCTCAGTGGTTAATCGGCCTTGGGTTCAATCCCTGATACCAGAAAAAAAAAAAAAAAAAAAGCAATGTTATGACCAAACATTCCCTCTTCTGCCCCACTCCTCCTCCCGGCCCCCATCCTGCATCCATTTTATTCATATGTCATAAAACAGACACATTTTTTAAAAACCAAATCCAGGCAATAACCTTTCTTATTGGCTATTCTCTTAAACTAAAATAATAGCCTATAAAATAACAGCTTATAAAATCTACTAGAAAACCTAAAAACGATTTGATTTACCCTCGTTCTCATGACTAATCCAACGTTCCTATCTGAAATTCCAGCCATTCAATTAGGAGCCTAAGGACACACATGGTTGCTTTTCTTTGCTCTTTATACATATTTAACAATCCACAGAATCCAAAGAGGATTGAATATTTGGGGTTTCTACTTCTAAAGAATGAGCCTGCTGTGAAGGTCAGTGTCAACACCAACAACTCAAAGTCTCTGAAAGAGATTCAGAATTGCCAAAAACTGACCCATCATAAATGTAGATAAACACAGCAGTCCAGAAACCAGGCAAGGGGGAAACCACTGTGGTTTGCTATTGCAACTACTTAAATCCACACCAAACAAAATAAACTAAAACAAAATGTTACAATCCTGTGCTCATACAAAGCTTCCCCAAACAGGATTCTGTAACACTAGGGAAAAAAATTTTTTTGAAGGCTGTGTTGTGACTCAGTGGTAGAGCACTTGCCTAGCATGCATGAAGCACTGGGTTTGATCCTTAGCACTATGTTAAAAAAAAAATTAAAAAAAAAAAAAAGCGTTGGATGGAACCTTTTCTAAGTTTGATACACATGGGGCTCAAGGACTAAAGAGACTACAAAAATGTTTAACACTGCAGTGACTAGGGACCAACAGGGGACAGGAGCCTGGGATCACCAGGACACTGTAAATTCTATACAAAATGTCTGTCCCTGGCAGGAATAAATTCCCTGCAAGCATCCAGGAACTGATAACATGAAGAAATTCCTGGGAGGGAGTATAGGGAATCAGAAAATAGAGAAGACCAACCATAAATAAGTCCTTCACCAACACCAAACTCTGAGAGCTATTTGTCTAACATGAATCTATTTTTTAATTATTTAATGATTCTACTCTAAAACAGCTTTTTAAAATTAATTTGAATTTTTTTTTTGATAGGGTCTCCTTATACTGCCCAGGCTGGCCTTGAACTCTTTCATCCTGCTTCCCCCTCCAGAGTAGCTGGAATTATAGGCCTCCACCACTGCTTCAGGTTTATAAAATGTTTCTTAAAAAGTCCTCCTAATTTTTTTTTCTTTTTTTTTTTTAGTATTTATTTTTTTAGTTTTCAGCAGACACAACATCTTTGTTGGTATGTGGTGCTGAGGATCGAACCCGGGCCGCACGCATGCCAGGCGAGCGCGCTACCGCTTGAGCCACATCCCCAGCCCTAGTCCTCCTAATTTTTAACTCACAGAATTTTGGGGCTTTGTGGTACCTTAAGACCTTATCTGTTACCTTAAATGACTTGGAAAAACTATTCTCAGGAAAACAAGGCACAAATATCTGAAAACCAAAGTCATTTCAAGAAATGAGCAGAACTAAAAGTAGTAGAGCCATCACTGCATAAGGACCTTCCAGTCAACAACAACCCACATATACAACTATGATCCCATCAGATGATGTCACTGTGACATCCTAGCTCTTAGTTTGTGTTCAAGTACTCTTTGTACCACTATGAAATTGCCTAGTAATGCATTTCTCAGAATGTATCCCCTGCAAATATCTGAACTGAGGCATGGCTGGTCCAGGGCTTCACACCCACCCTATCTACCCCATCAAACCCCACTTCAAGGTGTCTCATGGTCTCCCTCTTCTTGGATGTTCTGGGGCCATCATTGCTAAAAATCAGAACTGAGTTCCCTAATGCTGAAAACACAGAGGAAAAGTGGACTGAGGATAGAAATTCAGTCTGGAATGTTTGCAATATCTATGAGAGGGTAGAAATGATCAAAGGCAGTTTACTAGTCTAATGCATAAATGTAGGTGTGAGAGACTGAGAAATCTTTACATATGAAGCGTTTTTTCCTCTTCTTTAGACAATGGAGCCAGAGAAAAATATCATATTTCATCAAATCCAAGATGCCACTGATTCTAAGAAATGACAAAGAAAATCAGATGTCAAAATCTGAACCAAAGCTAAGACAGCATAAATTTAATATGTACCCCCAAATTTCAGAAATGTTATACTAGGAAAAATGTATATCTTAGAGTAGATAAAAATAAATTATTATTTTTTGGTAGAAGGTACTTAGCTCACAGTGAAAACAGGCAGACATTTCTTTTTGTAAGGTTTTTTTTTTTTTTTTTTTTTTTTTGACAATGTTGAGAATCAAGCCAAGGGCCTCAAGCACTCTACCACTAAGCTACATCCACCGCCCCACTTTTTGTAACTTTTTATTCTGCTATAATCTCACATTTATAGAAATGTTTCAATAACAGTACAAATAATTCTCAAGTATTCCCTTACTCAGCTAGCTTCTCATTTTGCTTCATTTACCATATCCACTTTATCATTCTCACTCCCTCCATATCTTTCCCATGTCTCTCCCACCCTCCTCCCTTTTCACTTGAAATAAAGTTTCAGACTTTGTATGCCATATTCCTAAATACCTAAATAAGCATTTAGTAAACTCAAAAAGAAAGTCACAGTACATTGATCAAACTCAGGAAATTTGACATGGACATAATACTATTGTTTAATTCCCCATTCACATACAAATTTTGTCCACTGTCCAACAACATCCTTTACTATACTCTTTTTTGTTCCAGGTCCAAGATACATTCCAGGGTCATGTACTATATACAATCCATTGAGATCCCTTTAAAATAGAATGGTTCTTCAGTCTTTGTGTTTCTCAACTTTGGAATTTTTTTCTTAACTTAAACTTTTTTCAGGGGCTAGGGTTGTGGCTCAGTGGTAGAGTGCTTGGAGGCACTGGATTCGATCCTTGGCATCACATTAAATAAATAAATAAACAAAATAAAGGTACTGTGTCCATCTACAACTAAAAAAAAACTTTTTAAAGTTTAAATATTTTTAACTTTAAAAAATTGAGGCTTGTTGTTGTTGTTTAAACTTGATTGAAAAATCTTAAGTGTATATAGGCCGGTATTTTGTAGAATGTCCTACAACAAATGGAGTTTTCTGGAATCTTTGCAAAATTGGATTTAGCTTATGGATTGGGGGTATAATTCAGCAGTAGAAGATATGCCTAGTATGCATGAGGCCCTGGGTGACATCCCCAGCAAAGAAAGGAAGGAAGAAAGGGAGGGAGGGAAGGAGTGAAGGAGGAAGGGAATAATTTAGGTTATTATGGTAGGTATAATAGGAATCCTCTCAGGGTCCGGTTGTGCTATCCTGGTACAGCTCATAAGGAGGCACATAATGTCTCACTGCTGGTAATGCTAACTTTGATCACTTGGTTAAGATGGTGTCCACAGCAGGATATCACCTTTTATGCAAATTCTGAATTATGAGAATCTTAGGTAGTAAAATGTACAAATACCATTTATACAACTTGAAATAATGAAAATTTAGTAGAAATTTAAAATATTGGACTGGGGATACAGCTCAGTGGTAGAGCATGTGTTTAACGTGCAGAAGAGCTCAGATTCAGTCCCCAGCACCAATAAAATAAAATGTAACAAAAACTACTTAATTTCAAAGTTCCATGGTGTTGTGCACTATCAACTATTTCTTAGATTTAATATTTCTTAGATTTAATACTTCAGTCAGGATGCTGCAAACATCCTGGTGAGGCAATTTTCTGAGGAGCACAAACAAAAAACTAGAAGAGGCCACTGGTGTGGGCTGTGGGGTTTGGAAATGGAGCATCCACCTTATGGTCCCTGTCTGGAGTCAGTCTCTTCATTTACATCCTTGGAGAGCAGTGAAAAAGGTCACCTGAACCGGGGATAAGTGGTGGAGCTGCAGCCTGTCCTGGGGAATCCCTGGGGTAGAAGGCACTGCCCTCTTAGTTTTCCCCAAGCAATGAGTATTATTTTCCTCTCCTGTCCACGTAGGTCACACATTTCCCAGTCTGTTCAAGGTTCTGTCATCTCTCCCACAGTGGGGAAATGTGATTTGGCCCATGTTTCCCTGCTTGGTTTTGTTCACTTCCATAAACATGGTTAGAAGCCTGGAGACCACATGGACAGCAATTCAGCCCTTTCTACTTCAAGCCAGGTGGAGACTTCCAGATAGCAGAACTCCTAGGAGTTGTGACAGCCTGTATGTCAAAGTCTATACTGAGCACTTTACCTTTTACGTTCATTTTTTAATTTACAGCTATTCCTAAATCTCTATGTCCTTGGAACTAAAACTCCAAATCAGTGACTGTTTCATGACATTATTTGATGTTGTTGGTTCTTGTTATGGTTGAATGCCATCTGTGACCCTAAGGAGACCCCAAGACCTCCACTGTGAATGAGCCCTGGGGAGGTGTACCTGGCAGGGCAAGCCCAACACCCTCTTTTTGTGTAGTGGCTGCTGGAGGCTTAAGTTTGTTACAGATCTAATGCCAACATCAGACTGAGTTTTTTAAAATGTTATTTCTGTGGGCATGCATGTGCATAGCAAGCCCACAAGAATTCCCATCTGTACCCTTTACCTACAGGATCATATTAATTATGGCTTTTTATGTGAAAACACATAATTTTCTTTTTAAAGTAAAGAAATTATCTAGTTACTCTGAGGCAGTGAGAAATGTGTAAATCCCATGTGTCTGGAGACAACACAGCACAGTAGGGGATGTGGAATCTACAAAGAGGTTGTCCAGATCTGGGCAACCTGACCTTCATGTGACCTTAAGTATGCTATTAACCTCACTAACTGCTGAGCTCTCTGTCTGCAAAATGGGAACAATAGCACACCTTGGCTCAGTGAACTGCTCTGAGTGCTACATGAAAGAATTTACAAAAAACACTGAGAACAGGGCCTGGCACATAGTGAACACTCATTCAAAATTTAAACACAAAACACCCGGAGACCTTGACTCCATTTCTGATAGCACCCTGCTCAGTGCAGGGGCCCTAGTAGAGTAGAGATACTACCTCTGTGGTAGGACTCACACAAGCTTGCCACTAACCAAGGACCCAGGCCTGTCCTCCCCCAGTCCCTAGGCCTCCCAGCCTTCAAGTGTGGGGGCCTAATGTACATCAAGGGGTTCAAATGGTCTGTGACTGCTCTCAGCCTGGCTGAAGGACCAGGTATGTTATTGCTTACTCTTAATGACAGTCACAGAAGCCAAGCTCCCTCTCCCTGCAGATGTGAGGCAGTTTTACCACCAGACACTATGCAAAAAGAACTACCTGGATCTCTAACGGCTGGCTCAGCCATGGAGCAGCCAATACTGAAGCCCTGGATTTTTCTTCTGGAGCCTCCCTGTTTAAGACAGACTGAGATGGGTTTCCCAACAACTGGCAGTTAAACCACCCTAACTAGTGTATAAAAATCTTTACTGGAGCCTTAAAAACCTAGAGTTTTTTTGTTTTTTGGTTTGTTTGTATTTTGTACCAGGGATGGAACTCAGGGGCACTTGACCACTGAGCCACATCCCCAGCCCTATTTTGCATTTTATTTAGAGACAGGATCTCACTGAGTTGCTAAGCAACTTTTTGCTGAGGCTGGATTTGAACTCACGATCCTCCTGCCTCAGCCTCTCCTGCTGCTGGGATTACAGGTGTGTGCCAACGTGTCCAGCTAGAACACATTTGTGTGTGTGTGTGTGTGTGTGTGTGTGTGTGTGTGTGTGGTGTTGGGAATTAGAACCCAGGGCCTTGTGCATGCAAGGCAAGCACTCTACCAATTGAGCTATACCCCCCAGCACTCCTTAGAGCTTTTACAGAATGCCTTTCCCTAATAAATGATGACCACTTGGAGAAAGTCTAACACACCAAAATCATTACTTATCTGCTATCCAAATTATGGATCTACAAAGTAAATCTTAAAATAAGGTAGCTGAGTTAGAAGACGATGTATCACTTCACATACAAATACACACAAACATACAAAACTTGCCAGTTTTCTTGATTTCCTCTAACAAGATACAAAACAACATTCAATGCACAAAAATCAGTATATATCAGTTCTCATCTCAAACTTGAGTGTATCAGAATTATCTAGAGGACTCTGATGTACTTCAGAAACTAACAAATGATTTTAATTCAAAGGAGACTATATCCAACCTTTGGGACCTGAGAAGCCACATGTGTTAGTTTTATTTTTTTGAAGTCTGAGGAAGGACAATCCAGAGGAGAGAAAAAAGGGCAATCCAGGTGAACAGGATAACAATAGAGAGATACCAGGATAACAATAGAGAGAGCTTCAGATCGCTTTATAGTTCCATAAAAGAATCCTCTTCAATCACAAACTGTGCCAGTCATAATCCAGGAGGCCCAAGGTTACTGAGAGCAAGCTTTCCACTACAGCTTCCTCACCCCAAGAGTCTGACCCAAAGTTCTGGCCTCCTGCTGTGATTAACCAAACCCCTGGCCTTGAGCCTGAATTCCTAATTTGTATTTAAAGCCAAGGACTAAACTAGACCCAAACCTAGAGCCACTGTCATTCAACTACTTATGGAATAACTACAGAATTAGACAACAAAGTAGCCACAGCACCGGAAATAACTTTCTAGGCTGGGAAGCCTTGTCAGGTACCTGAAGCTACTCCCCAAATTTCCCAGTTTAAGTGTGAAGTAAGGACACTGCTCTGACTTTTGCCTTCCACTTCCATATCTTTTTTGAGCCAGGACAAAAAGACAGGTATCTAGAAACCACCTATTCATAACAAGATTCACAGGTCAGGTGCTCAAGGTAGAAAGGATGTGTTCAGAGGGACTCCTCATACACTACCTACCAACCAGCATCTAAAGCCACTCACTATAAAAGGGGGGCTCTTGAATACTTATGGTTCATACTTTGATACTTATGGTTTGTCATAAAGATTTGGAACAAAGAGCATGCTAATTTTAAAGGATTTACAACATGCCATTAGCAAATGACCATATCCGCTCACCCACTTCCAAACAGCCCTGTAAACTGCAAATATGTATGTAGCAAATATGAGTTAGAGAAAATCAGTGTTCCATTCAAAGTTTATATAAATTCAATTTAAAAATTTTTAAATCCTAACTTTTTCTCTGTAAAGTGTTCTCTTTTCTAATTTGAAGCTCAAATTCTTTAGAGAAGACTTGCTATTTTCTCGTTCTGGAAAAAAAAAAGCTACTATCCTCCAATTTTTATTGAATCTGAACTTTATACAAACACACAAATACCACTTTGATTTGTCCAAATACAGTTAAGTATTAAAAACACAGTATTTTACAAGAATGATTTCCCTAATAAATGATGACCACTTGGAGAAACTCTAACACATCAAAATCATTACTTATTTTCTTCCTAAATTACGCATCTATAAAGTAGTCCCAAAATAAGGTAACTGAGTCACATCACACACAGACACACATATATAAAACTAGTCAGTTTGCAGTAACAGGATACAAAATAACAGTCAATACATGACAGTCACATACTTAATAGGGATACAATCTGATAAATGCATCACTGAAGTGATTTCGCCATTGTGCAAACCTGAGAGTGTACTTACACAAACCTAAATAATGTAGGTCAATAATTTGATGGGCCTCTTGTTGAAATCAAGATATATGGTAAATATAAGTGTTTGAGCTGCTGTTCAGGAGTGTGACACATTGTTTTATGGTAAACTTTTTTTTCCCCATAAGTTAGAAGGAGCACATTCTAACCACAGAAAGCATAGTTATAGTAACTAGGTAAACCAGTAACTTTGTTTATTCTTATTATCAAGTATTTACAAGGCTAGGGTTGTTATCTTAGTGCTATAGCACATATTCTGCACAGATGAGACCCATTATACTTTTAATGCCTACAAGTATCAGCAAAGTAGGTTTGTTTACATCAGCATTATCACAAACACATGCTTGATGCATGGAGCTAGGATATTACAATCACTACAAGGTTACAATGTCAGTAGGCAATAGGGATATTTAAGTTCCATTATAATCTTATGGTACCACCATCATATTTGTAGCCTGTCAAACATGTTGCACATGACTGTGAACCAATTTGATCTGTTAGTTTAAGCCACTACTAGATAATGTATAGGTCAAACGGAGCAGGGATAGTACATGATAGTAGACTGCTGCCCTAACCATCTAAGTATTTTCCTTTTAATATACACACACTCTTGCACATAGTACATAAAACTGTTCATCCAAATATTCTGTTAAACAAACACCTTTCACTATCTTTCCCCACTACTCCCTCCACCTCACTTTAAAAGTAACATAAATCCATTATGAAAAACCAGAAATCACAGCAAAGAGTTCTGAGAAGAAACACCATCACTCATAGTTCCTCCCAACTACAGACCTTAAGCATCACAACCTCCTGGAGGTACCTCTCTGACCTTCTCTGTGGTCCCAAAGTTGGCCTGTCTGGTAGAACAGAAACAAACCTTACACCGTAACACCCTCTTCACTTCCATCCTGTGTAAACACACAATCCCATACAATGCCCAACAATGTGGCATTAATACAAGGGCCAATATGTGAGTGTGAAACATGGGATTTGTGACTGGACACACTGATGGGAGAAAAGGGGTGATTTTGCAACACTAGTACAACCGAACTCCCAACAAACAGTCTTCTCCAAACCCAAGAGTGGTGTCCAGATTTCCAAAAATCTTCCGAAGCACAAACTCGTTAATACTACCAAAGGAAGCAGGTAAGAACTTTGTGGTGGGAGGGGCCACAGGAGAGAATGCTGCGCAATGACTGGGCGTCAATAGAAGCTCAGAAGCACAGGGTCCTTACACCCTCCAAAAGAAGGGCAGAGTAGGGGTCCCCAGCACTGGCACTCCAAGACGCAGCAACACGAGGTATGAGGAGGAGGAAGGTCCAGCCTCAGGTACTTAAGACCACCACAGCTCCATCCATCAGTTTGACCCCTTCTTTGCAAAGGTGGCTGAATGGTCCCTTCACAAGGGGCCAGAACACAAAGTACTCCAAGGTGCACGGGCACTTCGGAAAGGCGATCCACGGAAGACCTGGTTTTTAAAAGTTTAGTCAAGCACCAGGACTCCCACTTGTAAGTTAAAGTGGTAATCACTCCCTCCCCAGCCCAGAAGGTGGCAGAAAAAACAGGACACTACGTCAGACTTACCGTGTCTGCTTTGGTGCTCCCAAGAAGTCCCAGCGGCCGCGCACCTGGGGGCGGTGTGAGGACTCGGACCCCGCGCGGCGCCAGGAGGTACTGGAGAAGCGGACGCGCGAACGCCCGCAGACGCCCGGGCTCCGACTCACCCGGGGAGTGAGTGGGAGTCTCGGCTCTCCGCCAGCGCGCGGGGCCAGGGACGCTGGCCGGCGCGCGCTCCCACTCCGCGTCCAGCCGGCAGTTCTTTGTGTCCCCGGCTGCGGCGCCGCTCTGGTCCCGCCTCCAGGCTTCTCCCCCGTCCCCTGCCCCCACCCGGGTTCTTGCAGATCCTTCCCGGGAGGGGCGGGGCCTAGCGGGAGAGAAGCGGGAGGAGGAAGGGTGAAGAGGAGGAGGAGGAGGAGGAGGAGGAGCGCGGACGGGGCGGGGACGGGGCGGGGACGGGGCGGGGCACGCGGAGCCCTGAAGAGAGGGTTGAGGGTAGTGAAGCAGCCTATACAGCGCTGGCAACATTCCCTCAAACTTTAAAGCCTCTAGAAGTGGGACCCCATCTGGTCTCGCAGATGTGTTCTGTGGGGTTGGGCTACTCACAAGTCTTGGAAATAGGGCAGGAGGCAGACCAACCAGGGATGAACCCCAGACCCACAATTGAGAAAAACGGATAGACAAAACTTAGCTACTAGCTTTCCCATCATATATTCAATCAATATATATTTAATCATTGTCCTAAGGTCTGAGAACACAGCAATAACAATGCGGGGGTGGTGCAAAAAACAAGAAAAATGTCTGTCTCTAAATAAAAAGTAGAAAAAAATATCAGATAGTTATAAATATTACCGAGAAGCAAAGCAGGAGCAAGGGTTAAGGAGTGCAGAAGGTGGGCCAGTATAGGTCAGAGAGAAATAGGTGATCTTTAAAATGAAGTCTGGGAAACTGGGGCAGGCCTGAGGGTGGAAGCTGCTTGTGAATCCCAAGAGTGGTGGGCAGGGGAAGGATCATCAGAGGAGTGCCCTTTGTGAGCTCTCAGAGAGTTTGACAGGGCTTCTGCCCTAATGAGGACTTGTCTTCTTTTCTGAGATGTTTAAACATGTACATACAGCCTGAACTGATTAAATCAGGGTAATTACTGTTTCCATCCCCTTATCATCTATTTATTTGAACCTTTGAGTTCCTCTCTCCTAGTTCTTCATAGAATATATAATAGGTTGCTGTGTACTTAAGTTTTTTCAAAATCACTTTGGCCAGTGCGTAAGGGTAGGTGGAGCGGGGAAGTGCCCATGTCAAAGTAAGGAAACCACCAGGAAGCCACAGGTATCACCAGGCTGGGAAGCAAGGTGTCTTGGACCAGAGTGGAGGTAGGGATAAGTGGTCAGATTTTGGATGGGTGGCATTTGAGTGGACCAGCCAACAGACTGTCCCTCCAAATTGGAGGATTGTAAGGGGCAGGGGTGAGATAAAGAAAGAGAAAGGAAGAAGTCAAAGGTGACTCTTAAGAGTTTGGCCTGCATTACCACAATTACTAATTTATGTTGGGTTCTTTCTCTAACCTCATTTTAATCCTCATGATAATTCCAGGTCATAATTGGTACCAGTGTCATTTTGCAAAGGAAGAAAATGAGGCATCAAAGGTTAAATAACTTGCTGGCTCTGTACAGCCACCAAGTAACAAGGTCTGGCCCCAAAACCTGTACTTGTGCTGGTTGGCACCAGTTCCATCAGGATCTGGAATACCATCTGCCCCCACTTTCACACTCACTGCCACCAAGGCTTTCAGAGTCATCATCTTCTGAGAACACTGCCAGCCCATCACCATGATGCCACATTCCTATATTGCTGGGCACTCCAGTTCTCACAGACTGCTCCTTACTGTCTAAGCTGCCATGTCTACAATCTTTACCTGAGCAGGCTTCTTTCTTCACCTCTCCATGCTGTAACCAAATACTCTTTACAATGAGCCACTGGTATGATTGGCCACCCAGTGACCAAATTAAGTGGTTATATCTTCATTCCTCACCTTCTTCACTCCTTATCTTCTTGGCTTGCAGGCATCATCACGCTGTACCCTGTCTCTCCTGCCTCAGTGTTCCTAATGTCCTCTCCATTCTCTCTTTCTTCCCAATGATCCCTTGAGGGATTCTTTTTCCCTTCCTTAAATATTTTTGTTCACAGAGTTCTTGGCTTGACTCCCCACTCTCTTTGGTGTTTTGGTCTTCCTGTCCCCCTTTCTCAACCCCCTAATGCCCTAAATATCCCACTACCCACTGGACAGTCCACAACTGTTTTCCAAACACATCTGGTCAACAAGTCTCAAACTGAAGCAACTGCCTTTCCTCTAAAACATGGTGCTTCTCCATGTGGATTCACCATCTTGGTAAAGGTCACCCCCAACCCTCTCCTCACATCCAGTCTGTTGCCAAGTTGTACTGATTCTATGCTTGTGCCCTCTCTTCCCTACACCTCTCTCAAATTCTAGCCACGCTACTCACTCTTTGTGTCAGGCACTCTAGATCCTTCCTGAGACCACAGTAGGAAAAATCATAATGGTAAGCCTCGCAGTTACAAAATGCATTTTCCTTAATTTGCTAGATCCAGCTGCTCAGGGGTCCTCTCTCCCTCTCTTGCTGCTACTATCCTGAGCTAACTGTACATTTCTAGCTGCCTAAAGAGTTGAACCTCCTGCCTGAAAATGAAAATGGTCACTGCTCACTCTCTAGACATGAGAATTGTTCTGAACATTTCTGATGGTCTTAGAAGCCAGGGAGAAGGGGGAAGGCCTGACTCTGGGTGACTAGGGTCACATGAGCCAAACCATGAAGACAGAATGGAAGGGCAGGTTCATGATGCCAGTAGAAAACCCAGCTGGAAAAAGGGTCAGGAAGTTTCCAGATCTCATATTTTAGCTGGGAAACTAGCCAAAGAGACGGAGCTGATATATAAAAGGAAATAGTAGGATTTAGTTATAAACCAACTGTCAGATTGAGAGGCAAAGAGAAATGAAAATCAGAATTACTTTTAAGATACTTGCTTAGGTAGAAGGTGAAGTTGCAGGGTTGCCCAGTGTCTCAGAGAAAAGTTAAACATTCTGTTCTCATCACAAATTATTAATGGCACTTCAACATCTAACTGTCTTAGAAACTGAGTATTGTACCCAATTAACCAGGGATGAGGCTCAACAGGTAGACTTCATTGCCCTCATTTAGAAGCGTATCATCTTGCCCTCCTGGAGCTAGGGGGAAAACTGACAGCAGTAGGTCATTAACTGAAGCTGGGAAAATCCTATGAGTAGATTGTAAGTCTTATCTTCTGGGAAATACTCATAAGTCTCTGGTTCCCACCTGATCACTGTGTCTCTAGAGCTCATTGGATGTCAGGGAGAGACTATGGATATATGATAAAGGAGAAAGAAATATTATGTACTCAGGACATTGGGAGTTGGTGGATCCTTGAGGAGTAGCATGTGTTTGTGTGTGTGTGTGTGTGTATTTGTGTGTGTGTGAAAGAAAGAGAGTGGGGGAAGGGAGAGAAAGAGAAAGAGGAGGGAAGGGGAGGAAAAGAGAGGAGAAATCCGGGGTCCAGAGTGCTAAAGACCACTCTCAATGAAGACAAGCCTGACCAGGTGAAACCACAGTCCTTTCCTCCTAAATGTTTCTCCTCTCATATCTCAGTCTGCTTGTGACAAAATGAGCTTAATTTTTCTAGAAACTGGCAATACTTCTTTCCCCAAGGCCTTTGATGTGTCCATGTTTCCTGGACATTGGAAGCCAGATTCACTAACCCTTACCAGCATCCTTCAGGCACATCTCAGTCCACCTGTGTAAATTTTTCTATCATTTGCCCCATGGATCCCCTGCTCTAGCAAAACTATATGCTTGTTGATTCTTGAGATTCTTGAGAGTGCCTTTACCACTCCTGTCTTCATGTTTTTAACACACTGTCCTACTTTCCTGTCGACTTGAGTCTATCTATCCATCAAGGTTGTGTTCAAATCTGTCCCCTTCTGAGAAGACACCCATTGTACCCGCATTATCCTAACCATTGAGTAAGCGATCCTAGTATGCTTTTGATATGGTTTAAAGGGAAGGATTCCCCCAAAGCTCCTGTGTTAATATAGGAATATTCAGAGCTGGAATGATTGAATTATGAGATGTAGCCTAATCAGACCATCCTGATCTGAATGGATAAAGTGGGTGGTAATTGTAGGCACGTGGGGTGTGGCTGGAGAAGGTTGGTAACAGGGCAAGAAACCTGGGAAGGCTCATCTTTTCCATTCCCTTCTCTCTCTCTCTCTCTCTCTCTCTCTCTCTCTCTCTCTCTCTCCTTCCTGGCCAGAAAAGAACAGAGCGTCGGTATTTTACCATGCCCTTCTGCCATATGTTCTGTCTTATCTTGAGCCCAGAGCAAAGGACTTGGCCCACCATGGACTAAATCTATGAAACCATAAGCCAGAATACACTTTCCCCCCCTCTAAGTTGTTCTTGTCAGGTATTTTGGTTAGTGACACAAACCTAATTAACACAGTTTTGTACCATTCATTCTGATATCTGAGCTTTTGAGTCCTGAGTCACTATCTAAATTTCCACTGGTAAGTCCTACTTGTTTGTTTCCCAACTAAATTGAAAACTCTGCAAATTAGGGGTGATAATTTTTATGCTTTTACATCTCCCACAACACCTAGAAGAAAGACTAGTAAACAGTAAGTTTTAGTATTTTACTGAATTCTGTTGCTGATTTTGCTTCTAGAAATGGTTTCAATTAATATGGGAAGCATAATGTATAAAACAGGTATCCTAATACCTGTTTGTTTCTTGAGCAATCCATCATGAAATTGCCATCTGTGAATTCCAATGTGATGTAGGGACATTAAGACATTCTAGCAACCCTCAAATGGTTGTACTTTGATGAATGGCCATAGGATACTGCATTTACTTTACAGCATCATTAGTCCACACTCATCTTCCATAGTTCAATTAAAATAAATCAAATGAGTTAGCATATGGTTTTATTACTTAAAGGAAAGATTTGCCATGTTCAGGTTCTTAGAACATTCCTTAGGAGTCATTGCTAAGTATGTACCTCAGAACATTTTGAAAATATATTCATTTGTGGACATTTTGCTTCATTGCCCTTTGAAAACCTTAATAACTCATTTAAAAAAAAAAGAAGTTTGGGGCTGGAGTTGTGGCTCAGTAGTAGAGCACTTGCCTCGCACAATATGAGGTACTGGGTTCAATCCTCAGCACCAAATAAAAATTAATAAATAAAATAAAGATGTTCTGTCAATCTACAACTAAAAAATTTTTTTAAAAAGAAATTTGTATTTATTTTCTTAAAATCTTGTCTCTCTTGGCTATTTTAAAAGTATATTTGGCATAATTATTTTGACATAAATATATTTAAAATCTATAGAGGAAAATTCCATTTCTTTTTTTTTTTTTGAAAATTCCATTTCTATTTTTGCATTCCAGTCTACTCTAAGAAGTCCATTATTTGAATATCTTGACCTCCTAAGTTTCAGTCTTTCTTAGTTTAAATACTTTTCACATTCTATTTCTATGAAGCTTTCCATGCTTCATCGTGATGATAAAAATAAAATCTATCATATTTATATTTTGAATTCTGTAGCTCCTCCAAAATTTTTTATCATATCTATAAATTAAATTTATTGACTACTGAGCCTAACTATATATGACCCCATTAGTAAGTTCCATTTTATTTTCCTTTTAATAAGCTTTATTTTATAATAATTTTAGATTTACAAGATAGCTGTAAATAGAGTGCAAAGAATTTCCATATACTCTTTTTCCCACTTTCCTTTTTTTAAAAAATTTGTTATTTATTCTATTTGATTTTTTTCAGGCTTTGAATATGCTAGGCAAGCACTCTACTACTGAGCCACATCCCTGGCCTTTAAATTTTTTCTTTTTTATTTTGAGAGACAGTTTTGCTAATTTGTCCAGGCTGGCCTCAAACTTGTGAACCTCTTCCATTAGCCTCCTGAATGGCTGGGACTATAGGCTTGCACCCGGTACCTGGCTAATGTTAAGATTTTATGTAACCATAGTACAATGATTAGAACCAGGAAATGGTTGGCATTTATTAGCTAAACTCCAGTTGAATTTCCCCAGTGTTACAGGATTCCTCAGGGCATTTAGTCAACATGCCTTCATATCTGGTCTATGACAGTTTCTCCGACTTTTCTTGTTTTCCATGGCCTTGACAGTTGAGAGAAGCACAAGCCAGGCATTTCATAGGATGCCCCTCAATTTGGTTTTGTTTGATATTTTTTGGGGGATTAGACTGTTGTTTTGGGTTCTGGAGAAATGCCTTGTAATCATATCATATTAGGGAGTAACCTGTGATACACTTGATTTTTTTTTCTAAGATGGGGTCCTGCTATGTTGCCCAGGCTGACTGAAATTTATTTGCTCAAATTTTTGTTTCAGCCTTATGGAGGAGTGAGGAGGAGTGAGGGAGGGGAGGAGGGGAGAGGAGGGGGAGGAGGGGGGAGGAGGGGGGAAGGAGGGGGGAAGGAGGAGGAAGAGTGAGGAATGGAGAGAAGTGGAGAGGAGTGGGGAGGAGTGAGGAGGGATGAGGAGGAGTGAGGAGGAGTGAGGAGGGGGGAGGAGTGAGGAGGGGGGAGGAGTGAGGAGGAGTGGGCTCAAGCAATCCTCCTGTCTCAGCCTTCCAAGTAGCTGGTACTAGAGGTGTGTGCACTACACCCAACTACATGACATTATTGGTGGTGTTAATCTTGATCACTTGATTCAGGTGTTGACTGCCAGGGTTCTTCACTGCAAAGTCTCAATTTTCTCTTTCTATATTTTTCATTGGAAGCAACTTACTAAGTCCAGCCCACACTCAAGAAGGGAAGGATTAAATCCCACCTCCTACAGGGGAGAATACACACACACACACACACACACACTTTAGAATCCTTTATAAGGAAGACTTGTATTTTAGCCCTCATTCATTTATTTTTTTCAATCATTTATTTATATCAGCATGGACTTCTTCATATTTGTTTTATACTCTCAGTTATAACCTAAGGCTATGTTATTTATTTATTTGCTCAAATTATTTCAGCCTTAGCTATCAGGGACTCATTCAGATTGGTCCCCTGGGGATACTCTCATCTTTTTCCTATTTGGTTTTAGGTAACGTATAATGTTCCAGGATCCTCTTATATTTTTCTTGTGTTAGCCCTTGTATCAAGCTATATCTCTTAGGAGCCCTGATTAATTTTATTGGAGAATCAAATTTAGAAACAAAGATCTGAATAAGAGTATGCTCACTGCAGCTTCTAGGCCCTCTCAGTGGACAGGCACAGGAAATATGTGTATTTTATACTGATTTAAGTGTATGCATATCTATCAATCATCTACCTACTAATCTACTTATAATCCATGTTAAACTTTTTTTTTAAGAGAGAGAGAGAGAGAGAGAGAATTTTTTAATATTTATTTTTTAGCTTTCGGCGGACACAACATCTTTGTTTGTATGTGGTGCTGAGGATCGAACTTGGGCCGCACGCATGCCAGGCGAGCGCGCTACCACTTGAGCCACATCCCCAGCCCCTCCATGTTAAACTTAACATGAGTTCATACTTAAGTCTCCAACTTAAGTTCAACACCATACACTTCACTCTAGCCTTCCCCTCTTAATTCTTTGCAACATTTTCCTTTCATGGTGAAAAGCCTAGCTCCCATTTCTACTATTTATTTATTCAACCTTAGTATAGATGTAAAGTGCTTTCAGAATTATTAACCCATACCTCTGTGAGAAACAAACTTACAAACTATAATGCTTATGTATATTCCTTTAGCTTTAATTTTCAGTTACAATGCAAGCTTTCAAAGTGATTTTGGTCAACTCCTTTACCCTCTACTACCGTCATGAGGTTTTGTCTTATGTTTATAATGCATTTATAAATTTATCATTTGTCACAGTCTGTTGTTAATATTAAGGACTTAGTATCCTTCTTGATTTTTTTCCTTGTTGATTTTTAAATATTTGCATGTAGTAAGTAAAGTTCATGCTGTGGACTTTGGGGTTTGGCATTTTTTTACTTAGCAAAATGAATTTGATATTCATCCATGTTGTTCTGTGAGTCAGAAGCTTGTTACTTTTGGCAGTTGTGAATGGAGCTACTATAAACATTTACACACATTTTTTTTGTTTGTTTGAACATAAGTTTTCTATTCTCTCTGATAAATACCTACCAGTGTGTTCACTAAGTTGTGGGGTAAGTCTGTTTAACTGTAGATGACAATGCAAAACCATTTCCCAAAGGGCTGTACCATTTTGCATTCCCCACCAGCAACCAATAAATTTCTGTCCTCTGCATACTTGTCAGCATTTGGTGGTATCAATTTATTTATTTTATAATAAGATATTTTCTTTCAGTTTTGTTTTGGTGAAAATATTAGTTATCATTAATATTTAGCTAACTAACAGAAGTCAGATGAGGGCTTTTACAGTAAGTCAAGGTATAAAATCTCTCTTCATCTTTAATAAAAAAAATTATGACACAAGAAAGTTCATTTTAGAAATTACACCAACCTCAAAGTCTTTAATTTCTAGAGCAAAGGGCAGAAGAGACGTATTAATCCCTTCCAAGGAAAGCTCCCCCAGTGACCTAACTACCTCCTAGCGGGTCCCATTTCTTAAGGGTCCATCACCTCCCACTTAAGCACACATTGGGGATCAAACTTTCAGCATGTGAACTTTTGGGAGACACACTCAAACCACTGCAGAATTTAATTGAGAAATTAAAAATTGATATTCTTGCTATGGGGTTTATTTTTTATCCTGACATTTTCTCATTTAGAATAAAATTCCCTTCAAAAGTAGGTATGAAGATTCCAGAACCCTGGTTTAGTTCTGGCTCCAAAAGAGGATTTATATCATACCATACATAGTGAGGTAAAGGACCCAGATGCAAGGGTCCACTGGACAGAACACACAGAGGTAGTTCAGGACCATTGGGCTATTGTCTTAGCTAGGAATGCCTGGGAGCCTGAATTGCATGCATACATGCAAGCTTTGAAATGCAAAGTTTACATACACCCACTAAGAACACATGTAAAACCTTCCACATTTCATTTTTTTAAGCATGAGGTACCATGAGGTATCCTATAGTCTTTGAACCTATGAGCTGCATAAGAGCAGGGCTTGGCCTCTTTGTTTTCTGTTAGCGACTTGATGCTTAAGAACACCTTACTACACACACACACCCCAACATATATGTATATGTGTACTACTCAAATATTTGTTGACTGAATGATAAAATAGAGCCAGGCCCTAGGAAGGCATCCCAGCTGTTATCTCTTGTATTAGTCAGCTCACGCTGCCATTAGCATACACAGACAGGGAGGCCACAAGTCCAAGATCAAGGTGTGGCAGGGCTGGTTTCTCTGAAGCCTCTCTCCTGGGCCTACAGACAGTTGCCTCCCCGCTCTTTCTGCATATAGTAGTGGTTACCAAATAAGAATGACATGATTCCCTAGTCAGCATCTTAGGGGAGATTGCCAGCCTGTCTAGCTATTTCTCTCTCATAAGGCTGTTTTTTTTTCTTCTTCTTCTCAGTAGTGGGGATTATATCCAGGGGTGCTTTACCATTGAGCTACATCTCCAGTCCTTTTTATTTATTTATTTATTTTTTTGAGACAGGGTCTCACTACGTTACAGAGGCTGGCCTCAAACTCCTGATCCTCCTGCTTCAGCCCTCCTGGCCTGGGATTACAAACATGTGCTACTGTGCCCTGCCCTTAGCCAGCCATATTTTAACCCAATAAAGGAACCATCTGCTCTTCATGTTGTTCTTATTTAGCCACTATCTCACACACACACATGTACACAACACCTTGTTAGTACAATATCACTGTACATCATCCATCCACACACATATACATTCTGTGCACACATACAATCCCCACATTACTGCTTACATACACCCACTAAGAACACATGTACAAACCTTCCATATTTCATACACACCTACTACATGTAATCCTCTTATACAAACAGCCTTCTCAGCACACATATACCTACTACTCACACATTCTATATTTATTATAAATACAAACATATCTTGCCAAAATCATACTACTACAAATCCCTACACATACATTTTCACTATACACACTCTACCACTCACATAATTCCACTATTTCCCATTACATACATACCTCATTATTCATAAAATGCATTCATAACACATGCACATACCCAACAAAGACCTCCTACTATATACACAAATCCCCCATTGATTCCTTTGTACTACATACAGCTGCACTATGTATACACAGCATGATACTCATATACACTGAAAGCCACTAAACAAATATGTCACTACATATACACATGCTCACCACTGTATACACCCCACCACTCACACATGCAAGTGCATAACAGCCTACTACACCCACATTCCCCAAACACATTCTCTTGAACTTAGCCACACAACTGTATTCTTGCTCCTTGCCACTCACTCACACATACACCTCGCCTTTCAACACACAAGCATGCATCCTACTACTCACAGACCTCTGTGTGTGTGTGTGTGTGTGTGTGTGTGTACCACTACCACACATATGCACACAGATACTATGCAATTCACAACCTGTTTCCTATAGGCACACCACTACACACACATATGCCTTCACTCCACTATTCATACACATCCATACCCACACTTGTTCACACATGTGATTGTGCACATAAAACCACAAACACATACACAAAAGGGTTTACTGCTCCTTTTCTAAAACATTAATAGTGGTTTTCTCCACTCCTAAGCCTCCTCTTCACAGTCTTTTTTTTTTTTTTTTTTTAGATTCTGGAGATTGAACCCAGAGGTGCTCTACCACTGAAGTATATCACCAGCGCTTTTCATTTTACTTTGAGACAAGGTCTTTCTAAGTTGTCCAGATTGGCCTTGAACTTGTAATCCTCCTGCCTCAGCTTCCTGAGTAGCTGGGATTACAGGCATCTGCCTCTGTCCTGGTCCCACAGACTTTATTTATTTATTGTTTTACATTAGTTTTTTTTATTTAAAAGTTTAGTAATTATAACTTTCTTTTTAGTTATGCATGCCAGTAATATTTTGACATTGTACAAACATGCAGTACATCTTTTTATTTTTTAATTATTTTATTTTTATTTTTATTTTTTTTGAGAGAGAAAGAGAGAGAGAGAGAGAGAGAGAGAGAGAGAGAGAGAGACAGACAGACAGAATTTTTCAATATATATTTTTAGTTCTCGGCAGACAAAACATCTTTATTTTATTTTTATGAGGTGCTGAGGATCGAACCCAGCGCCCCGCGCATGCCAGGTGAGCGTGCTACTGCTTGATCCACATCCCCAGCCAATTATTTTTTTTTAATTATTTTATTGTTGGTTGTTCAAAACATTACATAGTTCTTAATATACCATATTTCACAGATTGATTCAAGTGGGTTATGAACTCCCATTTTTACCCCGTATACAGATTGCTGTGTCACATCAGTTACATTTCCATTGATTTACAAATTGCCTTTCTAGTGACTGATGTATTCTGCTGTCTATCCCATTCTCCACTGTCCCCCCTCCCCTCCCCTCCCCTCCCCTCCCCTTCTCTCTCTCCATCCCCTCTACTATAAATCGTTTCTTCCACTTATATAATTTTTCTCCTACTCCTCCTTTCCTCTTATATGTAATTGTGTATAACCCTGAGGCTCACCTTCCAATTCCATGCAATTTCCCTTAACTCTCCCTTTCCCTCCCGCCTATCATCCCTGTTTAATGTTAATCTTCTTCTCCAGCTCTTCGTCTCTACCCTGTCCTTGGTTACTCCCCTTATATCAAAGAAGACATTTGGCATTTGTTTTTTAAGGATTGGCTAGCTTCACTTAGCATAATCTGCTCTAATGCCATCCATTTCCCTCCAAATTCTATGATTTTGTCATTTCTTAATGCAGAGTAATACTCCATTGTGTATAAATGCCACATTTTTTTAATCCATTCATCTATTGAAGGGCTTCTAGGTTGGTTCCACAATCTTGCTATTGTGAATTGTGCTGCTATGAACATCGATGTAGCAGTGTCCCTGTAGCATGCTCTTGTTAGGTCTTTAGGGAATAGACCGAGAAGGGGAATAGCTGGGTCAAATGGTGGTTCCATTCCCAGCTTTCCAAGAAATCTCCATACTGCTTTCCAAATTGGCCGCACCAATTTGCAGTCCCACCAACAATGAACAAGTGTACCCATTTCCCCGCATCCACGCCAGCACTTGTTGTTGTTGGACTTCTTAATGGCTGCCAATCTTACTGGAGTGAGATGGTATCTTAGGGTGGTTTTGATTTGCATTTCTCTGACTGCTAGCGATGTTGAGCATTTTTTCATGTACTTGTTGATTGATTGTATGTCCTCCTCTGAGAAGTGTCTGTTCAGGTCCTTGGCCCATCTGTTGATTGGGTTATTTGTTATCTTATTATCTAATTTTTTGAGTTCTTTGTATACTCTGGATATTAGGGCTCTATCTGAAGTGTGTGGGGTAAAGATTTGTTCCCAGGATGTAGGCTCCCTGTTTATCTCTCTTATTGTTTCTTTTGTTGAGAGAAAACTTTTTAGTTTGAGTAAGTCCCATTTGTTGATTCTGGTTGTTAACTCTTGCGCTATGGGTGTCCTATTGAGGAATTTGGAGCCTGACCCCGCAGTATGTAGATCATAGCCGACTTTTTCTTCTATCAGACGCCGTGTCTCTGATTTAATATCGAGCTCCTTGATCCATTTTGAGTTAACTTTTGTGCATGGCGAGAGAAAGGGATTCAGTTTCATTTTGATGCAAATGGATTTCCAGTTTTCCCAGCACCATTTGTTGAAGATGCTATCCTTCCTCCATTGCATGCTTTTAGCCCCTTTATCAAATATAAGATAGTTGTAGTTTTGCGGATTGGTTACTGGGTCTTCTATTCTGTACCATTGGTCCACTCGCCTGTTTTGGTACCAGTACCATGCTGTTTTTGTTACTATTACTCTGTAGTATAGTTTGAAGTCTGGTATCGCTATACCACCTGATTCACACTTCCTGCTTAGCATTGTTTTTGCTATTCTGGGTCTTTTATTATTCCATATGAATTTCCTGATTGTTTTATCTATTTCTACAAGAAATGCTGTTGGGATTTTGATTGGGATAGCATTGAACTTATAGAGAACTTTTGGTAATATCGCCATTTTGATGATGTTAGTTCTGCCTATCCATGAACAGGGTATATTTTTCCATCTTCTGAGGTCTTCTTCTATGTCTCTTTTTAGGGTTCTGTAGTTTTCATTGTATAGGTCTTTCACCTCTTTTGTTAGGTTGATTCCCAGGTATTTTATTTTTTGGGGGGATATTATGAATGGAGTAGTTGTCCTCATTTCCGTTTCAGAGGATTTGTCGCTGATATACAGGAATGCATTTGATTTATGCATGTTGATTTTATATCCCGCCACTTTGCTGAATTCATTTATTAACTCTAATAGTTTCTTTGTAGACCCTTTTGGGTCTGTTAGGTATAGAATCATATCGTCTGCAAATAGTGATAATTTAAGTTCTTCTTTTCCTATTTTTATGCCTTTAATTTCTTTCGTCTGTCTAATTGCTCTGGCCAGTGTTTCGAGGACTATGTTGAACAGAAGTGGTGAGAGAGGGCATCCCTGTCTTGTACCAGATCTTAGAGGGAATGCCTTCAATTTTTCTCCATTCAGAATGATGCTGGCCTGTGGCTTATCAAGGATTGCTTTTACAATGTTGAGGTATGATCCTGTTATCCCTAATTTTTCTAGAGTTTTGAACATAAAGGGATGCTGTACTTTGTCGAATGCTTTTTCTACATCTATCAAGATGATCATATGGTTCTTATTTTTAAGTCTATTGATGTGGTGAATAACATTTATTGATTTCCGTATATTGAACCAGCCTTGCATCCCAGGGATGAATCCTACTTGATCATGGTGTATAATTTTTTTGATACGATTTTGAATCCGATTCACCAGGATTTTATTGAGGATTTTTGCATCTAGGTTCATTAGAGATATTGGTCTGTAGTTTTCTTTCTTTGAAGTGTCTCTGTCTGGTTTAGGTATCAGGGTGATGTTGGCCTCGTAGAATGTCTTTGGAAGTTCTCCCTCTTTTTCTATTTCCTGAAATAGCTTGAAAAGTATTGGTGTTAGTTCCTCTTTAAAGGTTTTGTAAAACTCCGCTGTATACCCGTCCGGTCCTGGGCTTTTCTTAGTTGGTAGTCTTTTGATGGTTTCTTGTATTTCCTCTATTGTTATCGGTCTGTTTAGGCTGTCTATATCTTCCTGACTCAATCTGGGCAGATCATATGACTTAAGAAATTTATCGATGCCTTCACTATCTTCTATTTTATTGGAGTATAAGGATTCAAAGTAATTTCTGATTATCTTCTGTATTTCTGAAGTGTCTGTTGTGATATTGCCTTTTTCATCTCGTATGCTAGTAATTTGGGTTCTCTCTCTTCTTCTCTTCGTTAGCATGGCTAAGGGTCTGTCGATTTTATTTATTTTTTCAAAGAACCAACTTTTGGTTTTGTCAATTTTTTCAATTGTTTCTTTTGTTTCGATTTCATTAATTTCAGCTCTGATTTTAATTATTTCTTGCCTTCTACTTCTTTTGCTGTTATTTTGCTCTTCTTTTTCTAGGATTTTGAGATGATATATGAGATCGTTTATTTGTTGGTTTTTTCTTTTTTTAAGGAATGCGCTCCAAGCAATGAATTTTCCTCTTAAAACTGCTTTCAATGTGTCCCATAGATTCCGATATGTTGTGTCTATGATTTCATTTAACTCTAAGAAGTTTTTAATTTTCTCCTTAATGTCTTCTATGACCCATTGATCATTCAGTAACCTATTGTTCATTCTCCAAGTGATGCATGATTTTTCCTTCCTTCTTTTATCGTTGATTTTCAGTTTCATTCCATTATGATCAGATAAGATGCATGGTATTATTTCTACTCCTTTATATTGTCTAAGAGTTGCCCTGTGACATAATATATGATCTATTTTTGTGAAGGATCCATGTGCTGCTGAGAAAAAAGTGTAACTACTTGATGTTGGGTGGTATATTCTATATATGTCAATTAAGTCTAGGTTGTTAATTGTGTTGTTGAGTTCTATAGTTTCCTTATTTAACTTTTGTTTGGAAGATCTGTCCAGTGGTGAGAGAGGTGTGTTGAAGTCTCCCATGATTATTGTATGGTGGTCTATTAGACTCTTGTACTTGAGAAGAGTTTGCTTGATGAACGTAGCTGCACCATTGTTTGGGGCATATATATTTATGATTGTTATGTCTTGTTGGTGTATGGTTCCCTTGAGCAGTATGCAGTGTCCCTCTTTATCCTTTTTGATTAACTTTGGCTTGAAATCTATTTTGTTTGATATGAGTATGGACACTCCTGCTTGTTTCCGCAGTCCATATGAGTGGAATGATTTTTCCCAGCCTTTCCCCTTCATTCTATGTATATCTTTTCCTATCAAATGCGTCTCCTGTAGGCAACATATTGTTGGATCTTGTTTTGTGATCCATTCGACTAGCCTGTGTCTCTTAATTGGTGAGTTTAAGCCATTAACATTTAGGGTTATTATTGAGATTTGGTTTGTTCCTCCAGTCATATTTGTTTATTTATGTTACTAAACCTGATTAGTTTTCTTCTTTGATTACTTTCCCCCCTTTACTGTCCTACCTCCCACTGATGGTTTTCAATGTTATTTTCAGTTTCCTCTTCCTGTAATGTTTTGCCAAGGATTTTTTGAAGAGATGGTTTTCTAGCTGCGAATTCTTTTAACTTTTGTTTATCGTGAAAGGTTTTAATTTCATCTTCCATCCTGAAGCTTAATTTCGCCGGATACACGATTCTTGGTTGGAGCCCATTTTCTTTCAGTGTTTGAAAAATGTTATTCCAGGATCTTCTAGCTTTCAGAGTCTGTGTTGAGAGATCAGCTGTTATCCTGATTGGTTTGCCCCTAAATGTAATCTGCTTTCCTTCTCTTGTAGCTTTTAAAATTCTCTCCTTATTCTGTATGTTGGGCATCTTCATTATAATGTGTCTAGGTGTGGATCTCTTATGATTTTGCACTTTTGGCGTCCTGTAGGCTTCTAGGATATGGAATTCTGTTTCATTCTTCAAGTCTGGGAAGTTTTCTCGTATTATTTCATTGAATAGATTGTTCATTCCTCTGGTTTGGAGCTCTGTGCCCTCCTGTATCCCAATGACTCTTAAGTTTGGTCTTTTAATGTTATCCCATATTTCTTGAATGTTCTGCTCATGGTTTCTTAGCAGTCTTGCTGAACTGTCTATGTTCTTCTCAAGTTGAAATACTTTGTCTTCATTGTCTGATGTTCTATCTTCTAAGTGATCTATTCTGCTGGTAGTATTGTCAATTGAGGTTTTAAGTTGATTTATTGCTTCCTGCATTTCTAGGATTTCTATTTGTTTGTTTTTTATTACTTCTGACTCCCTGTGAAATTGATCTTTTACTTCCTGGATTTGTTTCTGTAGTTCCTTGTCAATGTGATCTTTCATTGTCTGATTTTGCTGTCTCATGTCTTCCTTGAGAGTCCAGATCATCTGAAGCATGTATATCCTGAACTCTTTATCTGACATTCCATCTGTTGCAGCTATTACCTCTTCTAGAGTTGAGTTGACCTGCATTGCTTGTGGTCCTTTCTTTCCTTGTCTTTTCATGTTGCTTGCGTTTCTTTCTGCTTCGTGAAACTGTTGTGTTTTTGAAATTTTTCCCCCTGTTTATTTATGTTGCTCTTGTATAGTTGAGATATCTCTCTTGTAGGGCGGGTAGTGGCTGTGATCCTCCTCTAATCAGGGTGATCTATCCACTACGCTGGTTGGTCGTAGGTCTGCCCGCCCTGCGGGCACGGGTGGCTGCTCTACTCTGCCCCCACTCCAATTGCGGTGACGTTCCTACCACGTCCTCGGATCGTTGGTCCTGATCCGGATGTGGGCGGCAGCTCTTCTCCACCCCTACTCCAATTGATGTGACGTGTCTACCACGCTGGTCGGCCTCCAAGCCTGTTCCGCCGGTGGGTCTCAGATCTGCCCACCATGCGGGCCTGGGCGGCAGTTCTGCTCAACCCCCACTCCCAGTGGGGGTACCTAACTGCCTCTCCAATGGGTCTCTGGGCTCCTTCCGGACGCTGGCGGCGGCTCTGTTCAACCCCCACTCCAACCAGTGTGACGTGACTGCCTCGATGCTACTCGTCCACCACACTGGCAGGCTGCCGAGCCTGTCCTGCCAGTGGGACGCAGGACTGCCTACCTTGCAGGATCAGACAGCAGCTCTTCACGGCCTCCACTCCAAGTGGGTTGACTTGGCTACCCTGCCGTCGGATCGCTGGTCCTGTTCCAGGCGTGGGCGGCTACTCTCCTCGGCCCCAGCTGCAGCTGGGGTGTCGCAATACCACACCGGCGGGACCCTTAGCCTGCTCTGGGTGCAGGAGGCAGATCCACTCTGCCCCCCAGGCCCCCGCAGCACCCAGCAGGACCCAGACCAAGAAGCAGTCCCTGTAGGATCCCCAACCCTGAGCCAGAGCCGCTTCGGGAGCCAGGAGCCGGTCTCTCCGATCCCCGCCACGTTCTGCTAGGAGCAGGCTCCTCAGAGCAACCGCCACGGGTTCCCCAATCCCAGGCCAAAACAGCCCCGGGAGCCCAAGCCTGGCCACACCAGACTCTCCCTGCTCGGTGCCCAAGCCTGGCCGCACCAGACTCTCCCTGCTCGGTGCACGCTCCACTGGGAGCAGAGCCTAAGACGCACTTCCCGCGGGCTCCCCAGCTCCGGGCCAAAACTGTTCCAGGAGACAGAGTCCTGCTGCCCCTCGTCGCAAGTTTCACTTGTGGCTGGCCTCAGCTCGCGGTCCCCACAGGCTCCGCGGCCCTGGGCTCAAGCAGCCACGAGAGCCAGAACCCAGCCTCTCCGATCCCTGCCACACTCTGCTAGGAGCAGGCTCCACAGAGGTACCCCAGCCTCAGGCCCAAGCAGCCCCGGGAGCCGGAGCCTGGCAGCTCCAACCTCTCCCAGCTCAGTGTACGCTCAGCCAGGGGCAGGGTCAAAGACGCAGTCGCCACGGGTTCCCTAGTCCTGGGCCAAAACTGTTCTGGGAGTTAGAGCCACGCCGCCCCTCAGCGCACAATCCACTTGTAACTGGCCTCCGCCTGGAGTCCCGGAAGGATCTCCCGCCCTGGGCCAAAGCAACCCGGGGAACTAGAATCTGGCCGCTCAAAGTCCGGCGCCCGCCTTGCCAGGGGTGAGGCCCGAAGAGTATTCTCCTCAGAGTTTCCAATCCCGAGCCTGAGCGATCTGTCTGCGCGACGCAGGCAAATACCAGCCTGGAATCACCTGTTCCGTAGTTGAATGAGCTGAGATCAGTAGAAAACAGGGATGATTGCATCAGCTCTCCATGATGGCGGCTGCTGTCCTCCTCCGTGTTCTGACCGGTGTCGGGAATCGAACTGGACCGGTTCTCTCCTCTGTCTCAAAGCTGGAACTCAGCACTCAGCGCGGCCAGTGCGCCACTGGCAGGAGCCTCCAGAATCCGCTTCGCTGTAATCCCGCTCTGGTACCTCGTGGCTAATTAACTAGGGCGCGTCCCAGACTCCATCCACGGGGCGGTCCGCCGACCAGGTACTGCTTCCCTCCGTGCGGAGAAATCGCCCGCGACCAAGCCCCTGCAGCCGAATCCCGCGCGCTAGAAATCTGTCCTCTAGATTCTGGAGCACCTCAATTTCACTGGGGATTCCCACCAAGGTAGCCTTCAGCCGTTTCACCTCGTGTTTCTCCCGCACAGTGGCGCAGCGCACTGGGGTGCTGCACTCCCTTCGCCGCCATCTTCTAGCTCTATTTTTTGTTTTTTGATACTAGGGATTGAACCTAAGGGCACTTAACCATTGAGCCACATTCCCAGCCCTTCATATTTTATTTATGGTAGCTCAGTAGTAGAGTGCTTACTTAGCATGTGTGAGGCTCTGGGTTTGATCCTCAGTACCACATTATAGTTATAGTTGGACCAGGTATTGTGTCCAACTATAACTAAAAAATAATAAATATATTTTTAAAATATTTTATTTAGAGACAGAGCACTTACTGAGTTGCTTAGGGTCTTGCTAAATTGCTGAGGCTGGCTTTGAACTCACTATTCACCTGCCTCAGTCTCTTGAGCTGCTGGGATTACAGGTGTGTGCCACCACACCTAGAAAAGAGTACATCTTATTCTACACATCCCAGTACATCCCAGTTTTGTGGTTGTATGTAATGTGGAGATTCACTGTGGTATATTTATATATGTACACAGGAAAGTTATATGTCAGATTCATTCTACTCACATTCTGCTTTTGACAGTCCATCCTACCTGTCCAAATTTTATTTCTTATCATCTCCTACTTAGATCCTTTTATTCAACCAGGCTGGTGATTTTCCTTCTTTGGAGACTGTAAATTTCTGATTGCTTAGGACTTCCTGCCTGACACTCAATGAATTTGTGTTAAACTGAACTAATTCTCTGGAAATATGCTGTCCCTTCTTTGCCCACATAAAATGTTTCACTCCTTTCAAGCCCCTGCACCTTAGCTCCCTTATTTGGCATTCTTTTAAGAAGAGTTTGTCTATGTTGTACCATATTTCTTCTTGCTATGTACCAGGATGTCAGAATTGACACTTTGACCTAAGTCAATAGTTATATACTGAAGTGTCTCCTTGGAGTTTTCAAAGTAGCTAATAAGAGCCTGTTTCCTGACACTTGAACTCCCCCACCCAAGTTAAGAATAAGAATTGAGAAAGTGGAGATGGAAATGGAAGGGGGTTTATGGGATTTGGGTTTTTTGTTTGTTTTGGTGCTGGGGATGGAACCCAGGGATTTATGCATGCTAGGCAAGCCTTCTACCATTGAGTTATGCCTCAGCCCTGTGGGGATTTCTTTGGAGAGAGCTACTAAAACCTGAGTTCTATTTTCTCTGGGTGTGAACTTTCTTCTCCACAAAACTGGAGAGTAGGATCCAGTGATAAAACTGAAAAGGAGGTTGACATGCTGTTGTAGAACATGAGCATTCAAGGGGACTGTGGCAGGGGTGTAAAGGACAGTGGAGCACGTGGGATATATCTTTATTAATAATGGGGCAAGCACTTGGGATAGAGGCTGACCTGGAGCCATTTAGAGCCCTTCCTAGGAAGACTGCCTGGGAGACAGGGAATCCACTGGTAAGGGCCAGTGATAGAAGACCTTCCCAAGAACCAGGACTGTTAGAAAACTCCCTGGAGAAGAGGAACAAAACTAGTTTATCAGGAGGGGTCCAGGAAGGGGTACTAAAGAGACCCCCAAATGCCTACAAGGTGTGCAGGTCAGGCCTGGAGGTAGTGCGCCAACCATGACAAGTGCAGGTTCTAACCAACTCAGAACTTTCTCCCCACTCCCACCACGTGCAAGATTACCATGGGAGAAAAACTCACAAGGAGATCCCAATAGCACAGGCCTTGTGATGAGCCAGGCAGGATGCTGGGCTGGTCTATTCTTGGACAAAGATTAGAATGTGGGTAGATTCACTGGGCTGGACTCTTTTGCTTCCGAATTAACACTGTTTGTGATTTAGTGATCACAAGTCTATAGTTCTAGGAATGAGCAGAAAAGCCTGGAGTTTGGAAGAAATCTTCCCCCACTATGTAGATTGTGGGGAGCCATTCTCACACGTGACTGGGCGACTCCTGGTTTGGGTCTGAGGCGTTCTGGCTGTGTCAGAACTTTCCCGGCCCTCTCCTGATGAGAGAACCCGTCCGTGTGGGGGTGTGACTGTAACTGACCCCGGGGGCCCAATCACTGACCCTGACTTTGGAGTGCGGCCCCCCCTCAACCTTCATTGGATGGAATTCTCCCCTGAATTTCTTGTTCCCCAATAAAAGGCTACTCCCTGGCGTGCTCGCGCGCTCTCTATCTCCTGCTAGCCCTGAGTAATCCTTGCTGCCCTGCCGGGAGGTTAGAGGTGGGAACCAGAGAGGGGAGCCGTCTCGGACCTGGCAATAGAAAAAAGGTAACTGAGTCTGTGTGTTTTATTTCAATCTCTGCTAGCTAACTTTTATGCCAAGAACCTCATTAATGAAACCATTGCACTGGCCGCATGGTGGAGTAGATGTTAAAGGAACAATAGTTCATTTTAGTTAAATTCCAGTACCATCCTTTTTTAGCACCCTGGTTGAATTTGTAATTCCTGTGAAGTTGTTCTCTAGTTCTTAACTATGTCCCAAATGTGATCCTCAGATTTAAAAAAAAAAATCTACCACATGTGCTAGGTTGAGCACATAATTTGATAGACCTGGGCAGAATAGGATGGGGCATGGTTCAGACTTTACCACTGTGGACCTAATGTGAGTCATTTCATCAAGCAGGGTTTTCATTTTCTCATTTGCACAATGAAGCTGCTAGAAATTTTCTAAAAAACCCCTTGAGCTAATACTTTTAGTCAATACAAAGCCTGTAGATGGGTGCCAAGCCTAAACATGCACCGGGTATTATCTACTTTCCAACTCCGGCTTCATGGTGTTTGTTAATCATTGAAGGAGTGAAGCCACTGACCTCCCACAAAATTTGGTCATTCCCAGGAGTTATATAAATATAACAATAACTTTGCTTTTGTTAATATATTTTCTTGGTGCTGGGGATTGAATCCAGGATCTTGTGCAAGCTAAGCAAATACTCTACCAGAGCTACAACCCCAGGCTTAGAGCTATTTTTAGAGAAGCAGAGTCAATATTTCAATGACATCTCCTGGATACTGAGTGAAGTTCTGTGAATTTTTAGAGTATTTTATTAACTTATTATATTTTGTTACATTTTTGAGCAGACTTCAAGGTTGGTAGCTTTATCCTCATAAGGAGGTCCCAATAACACAGGACTTGTGGATGACATTCTTAATTATTAGGAGCTCAGCAAGTGTAATAATGGTGCTAGCAACCAAGAAATTAACCACGCTTTTTTTTTTTTTTTTGAGAGTTCTATAGATAGGCATGTATATTATGTGTTGGGTGGGGAATGGACTTGTGAAATATGCAAAAATTTTTGAGTGATGAATAAATTTGGAGGAATGAAGATGAGTGGTTTTTTGACTTCTCAGTGATTAAAAAAATCACTGATATTAAAAAGCAATGAAACTGTAGTACAATTCTATTGGACAAGAAAATGAGCTCAGTTGCTCATTTATCATAAATATTGATGACAATCTCAAAATATATCAGAATGCAGCATGCTTCACTTTGTGGAAACACTTGCCTTCTTATCTTTCCTCATCTCTTTTGGGACTTTTCCTGTCTAAGTGGCCAAAGTAGGACCTGCCTTGTTTACAGGTGTAATTATTTTCTTTGATTAGCTTTTGCATAATGCAAACCAAAGATTAATAAGTATCTACATATTGTGTTTTGCTCCCTTGGGATGATCCTTACTGGAATCCAGCTGCCATGTTGAGAGGATGCCCAGGTTAGCCTCATGGAGAGGGTCCAGGTCCACTTCAAGAGTCAGGTTAATTCCAGCCACCCTGTCCAGCAGCCTCAGCTGAGCTCCTTCCTAGCTGACACCTAGCATGAACTGCCAGCCTGAGTGCAGCCATTTGGATTTTTTTCCCCAAGTTTGAAAGTGATAAAGCTAACTGCTCCCCTACAATACTAAGCACTACCAGATCTAGTTGCTGTGCACTAGTGGATGTGCATGTGAACTCAGAACACTTCCACCTGTTGATAGCCCAAGTTAGTGTCTACTCTAGGCTTCTGTACTTACAGTATTTGGAAAGCTCTGGACAACTGAGAATTTCTGGCTTTGTATGAGTGTACCACTATAGGGAAACTATGAAAAAAAAGGTAACAAAAAGCCACTGTTATATCATTGTTTAATTTTGAGGAATATTATCCTAAATCAAAACACTACTAATAAAATCATGGTTCCATTCCAATATTTTAAAATACTTTCTGTAACATTCCACTCAGAAAATAGAAAACTACAAAGTTCTTCCCAGAGGAAGGGTGCAAATGGAATGTAAAATTGCACTGCTGCACTGCATAGCTTAATCCTCAAATTTTTCCCTAGATCCTTTTCTTTTTTTGTGGTACTAGGTATTGAGCAGGGAACTCTACTATTGAGCTCTATGCCCAGTCCTTTTTGAGACAGTTCTAACTAGAATTGCCCAACATGACCTCAAAACTTGTGATCCTCCTGTCTCAGCCTTCCCAGTAGCTAGGATTATAAGTATGAATCATTGTGCCCAGTCCCCACTGGGTAATTTTTCAATAATTGCTAACATAATGTTCTATGAGCTATCTTGTTGCGATTGGCTAGCATAATGTATGAGTGATGAATCAGTAATGGATGTGACACTGTCCACATCCACCCTGTGGGCTAGTATGAGCCTTAGTACTACACATCAATCAATGTATTATAGAAATCATGTACATAATTGTTTTTTTCAAAAGCCTCCAAACTTACCAACTTCTAATAGCTAAAATTTAATCAAGGTCAGGTGGTGGCATATTGGAAATACAAACATACCCTGTTTAGATGTTTAGCTTCATAGCAACAGCACCCTGGGACAATCAAGGGCACAATCAAGAATCTTAAGTAAACACAAAAGGACATTTGTACAAGGCAGAAAATTTAGTTCTTAGTAGCAGACAAAAAATAATTGCCTTTTAGGTTCTCAGGTATAATCTAAAACTCAATTATCCATCTTCAAGTTACAGTTTTGCAAATCCCAGTCACCACTTAGTATTTTATATTAGTACTTTTATTTTTTTTCGTATTACCAGAAACGATCCTACTAATATTTCCTTTATTAACCACTCTTTTCTTTACCACTTCAGTACAAGTTTAGTTAGTGGAATTATGAGACTGTGTCTAGTCTCATGGCTTAGGAAAATTTTCTAGTTTCCAGCTGATATTTTGCCATGGAACTATGAATTAATAGGATCCAAGTGAACCCTGAATTAGATACAACAATTTGCAAAACAGTGATTATTTCTGAAAATGTGAATAACAGACTTAAGGCAGATGGTAAAACTTTAAGAGTCACTCAAGTATTAAAATGGCACCCTGGAAATAGTTTATAGCAAAACCTTATTTTCTACTAGTTTCAGCATATGTGTGAAATCAGTAAACAGAGAACAGATGGGGGCAGGGAAACTACCTGGTTAGGCCACATGAAGGCAATTTTCCCCTTACAGATCCACAGGAGGAAAAATGACTTTTGGTGCCATGTGACTTGCACCTATCCCCAGCAAGTTGAGTCCCCTCAATTCCACTGTGTGCCTGGAACAATAGTAAAAATAGCTCTATAAGAGGTAAAGACTACAAGGAAGTTACAAGCTTGCTTTAAATTGGCATGTGAAATTGGCATGGAAAAAGAGCACCACATGTTGATTTTAGCATTTTTTTTTTTTTAAACTGGAGCTGTCATGTACACACCACAGAAAAACAACCCCCAAAAATGTCATGCAGAAAAATTAGATTCATAATAGAAAATACACTCCCAGAATAAGCAAAAAATATGACTTATTTAAAAAATAGCAGAATAATTTCACTGTGAAATGCCTTGATTTGCATGACTTAACACTTCATCTGAATCAGATTCAATCTCTATTATACATGTTTTGGAATACCTATTTTTTAAAAAATATCTATTTTTAGGTCATATAAGCTGCATTTGTGTATCCATGCATAAGCTATCATGGAACCAAGATACTAAAACATTAACAAAATAATTTTTTAAAAATCTCAAGTTACGTACTAACAAATAATGTATTTCCTCAAGTTTTCTGGACTACATACTCCTGAAAGTAACCTGTATTAATGCAACCTGCATTTTCAGATATAAATACAAGTCAATGGTTGGTTGTCAAAAGCAATAAGGTTGGGAGGACCTTCACAAAATGGTCATTAAATCTTAAGTCAAGTTATTCTTAGAACTGAACGTAATATGTGCTTTAAGCTGACATATTGACTTTGTCATCTATATTTTGTAAGAGAGCAGGTAATTCTAGTACAGAAGAAACTATATAGTGTGGAATGGGGGATGATGTCAATGGTGCTATTCCATTTTTGTTTATCCAGATTGTTGCTTTCAGTCCTGCATTGAGGCCTCCTTGTATATCAGTTTCTAATGTGTCACCAACCATCACACAGTCCCCAGGCTGTACTCCAAGGAGATCACAGCAATGATAAAATATGGAAGGTGCAGGTTTCTCCTCTTTCTGTTCTCCACCTACAACAATAGCATCAAAATAGGACTGACAGGCACAGGCCTCGATCTTCTCTCTCTGTGTTTGTCTGTCACCATTTGTTAACAAGAGAAGGCGGACCTCCTTGCGAAGTTCAGTGAGCATGGCTTTGATGTCTTCTGCTAGGGTCATATGCTGTAAACGGGTAGATTTCCACAGGAAATAACATTCTTCAGCCAATTTCCTATTGTTTGCGCCACCTTTTGTTTCCTGGATTGCTTCTTCCCAGTGTGAAGTCCTCAGATCTGTAATGCATGTACTATAAGGATGAAAACATTCCTTGCTGAGTTTAACTTGAACTTTGTCACAGATGATTTCAGCCTCTTCTTTATAATGGTATTTTGATTTTAAGAGCTTTATTACCTAAACAAAGGAAAATAACTCCATTAATACACTTTGTAACGGTAATGTCCTTAGAAGTTGTGGTCCTACAGTGGCTGAGTCTCTGAAGCAGCTCCATTACCACACCATTTCTGGTGGAGTTGACCTTATTTTTTTTAAAGACATCAAATAGTGAGGACCTCTTATCTCTCCAGACAACTAATTCTCTGTCTTTATGTGTGTGGCATACATAGCAGAAAGACAAGCATGTGGCTTTGGAAATAGGCAAATATGGGTCTTAATCCCAGTTTGGGCAAAATTTTTTCTTCTGGTACCAGGGATTGAACCCAGGGGTGCTTAACCACTGAACCACATCCCCAGTCTTTTAAAACATTTTTTATTTTGAGATAGGATCTTGCAAATAGGCTTTGGGCCTTGCTAAGTTGCAAAGGCTGTAACCTGAATTTGTGATCCCCTTGTCTCAGTCTCCCCAAGCTGCTGGAATTACAGGTGTGTGCCACCACACCCAACTTAGGTGAGTTTTTAACAGTTCTAAACTTCCACTGCTTCATCTTGAAAAGATACAACCTTAAAAAAATTTCCATTCTAAGATTTTTTCACACACAGCCTTCATTTATTTTGCAATTTTAAGTCCATCACCTTTCATTTTGGTCACAACAATGGGAAAATAAAACTTGTGCTTATGGTAAAACATTTAAATTTTCTGACAAGCACTGTTTAGATTCTTCCCAGAAAAACTAATGCTAGTTTGTCTAACTTTTTCTCATCTACAGCCATTTCACTTTTTTTTTTTGCAGTGTTGGGTATTGAATCCAGTGCCTTGGTTATGACAAGCAAGTAGCTCTACTACTAAGCTACAACCGCAAGCTTATTGCTCTATATTCTTATCCACTTGGACTATCTTTTAACATTTACTACGAACCCTAACATGGCAAACATTATTACTAAAGATACACATAACATTACTTCTATCCCTTTCTACAACTCTACAAGGGAATTCCCTTTTTAACACGAGGCCATGGAAGTGTAGAACTGTTAAAAATTTGCCCAAGCTATATTTAATCCACATTTATCTACTTGCAAAGCCCAAACACTAGCCTTGACATTATGTCTTAGACCCTGGAGACCAGCTCTCTTGTTCTGATATGGAAAAGCAGGCACACAATCACTGTAAATGCCGGGTTAAGTGCTGTGACAGTTGAGTGGACCAGCACAATGGGGGGAAAAATTGAACTAATTGTTAAGGGTAGTTGGATAAGTCTTGGCAGAGGAAGTCACATTTAAATGAAGGTGTTACCATGCAGATAAGGTAGTTATGGGAGAAGGATTCAAATCATTCTAGACAGAAGGAATGAGGCCAAGAGCTTGGATTTCTTTTTTTTTCTTTTTGTACCAGGAATTGAACCCAGAGGCGCTTAACTCCTGAGCCATATCCTCAGTCCTTTTTAATATTTTATTTAGAGACAGGATCTTGCTGAATTGCCTAGTGCCTTGCTCAGTTGCTGAGGCTCACTTTGAACTCACCATCCTCCTGCCTCAGTCTCCAGAGCTGCTGAGACATGTGCCACTGTGTCTGGCTCAAACATTTTTTATCTAGAAAAGGCAAGCTGAGTTGAGCCAAAATGGGAGGTGTGTGAGGAAGGATGCTAAGAGATGAGGCTGTAGAGGCCATCTGAAACCATTTCATAAAAGGCCTTGAAACCCATGCTGTAGTGGATGCTGCCTAAAACTCCTTGGCACCTGCTGTTCCCACATATGCCAATGCCTTCATACTGCAAGTCTTTATGCTTCTTTGCTTACAGACTTTATTTGGCCTCAGACACATACATGCCCAGTCTGCAGCTGAAGAGTTGCCATGGAGCAACCCTCAACCAAGGAGGGACAAAAATTGTTGGATAAATATCACTGCTTTTTTTTTCTTTCTTTTCTTTTTTTTTAGAGAGAGAGAGAGAGGGAATTTTTTTAATATTTATTTTTTAGTTTTCGGTGGACACAACATTTTTGTTTGTATGTGGTGCTGAGGATCGAACCCGGGCCGCAAGCATGCCAGGCGAGCGCGCTACCGCTTGAGCCACATCCCCAGCCCCGTGCTTTTTTTTTCCCTTGGGAAGGACAACTGTATTCTGTATACCGCCTCCCAGATATCCCCCACTACTTACACAAATAGAAACCTGCTTATTAATCACCTGCATTAGATTCCTTTTCCTACCTGTCTTACTTTTCCACAGCCTTAGAGTGCTTCCTGGGATCAACTCCCAAATGAATACCTGCACCTGAAGTTCCTGTCTCAGGGTATGCCTCTGACAAAAGTTGAACATGCAGGTCAACTGGGGTGGGTGGTATCTTTGGAAATAAATGCAATGTACCTGGCTGGGATTAAAAAGTGTCTGCTGTGATGGGGTAGGTATGTAGCTCAGTGGTAGAACATGTACCTAGAACGCATGAAGCCCTGGGTTTGATTCCCAACACTGCAAAAAGGAAAAAAATAAAAAACCAAACCAACCAAACAAAATCCAAGCAAAGCAGTCTAAAAAGTAAAAACGTATAGAATAAACTACAAGTGGCATGCTATTCACACCAGAAATCTGCTTCACCTATTGAAAAGGAAAAAAAGATAATACATACATTGTTTTTCCCTCAAGCATATGAGAGTCCCTTATGACAAAGAAAAAAATTCAGACTATTTGGCTTATCAGAAAATGTTGCAGGTACGGTGGCACATGCCTATAATCCCAGTAACTCAGGAGGCTGGGACAGGAGATCAAGGCCAGCCTTAGCAACTTAGCAAGGCCCTAAGTAACTTAGTGAGACTCTGTCTCAAATTAAAAAGTAAACAGAGCTCAGTGGTAAAGTGCCCTTGGGTTCATCCCTAATACCAAAACAAACAAACAAACAACCAGCCATAAGACTTTTAGATAAAGACAAAATACTTGAAAACTTTTGCTCTGTCAAGTTAAAATTTCAATCAAGCCTTTTCAACCTCTGTGATTATGTTATTATCTTTTCTAGAAAACATAACTAAATTACTCTTAAGCTATGATCAAAGGGCATTTTCTAGTTTTAGTACCCTTGCTTCACAGTGAAAGGACATAGGCTTCTAGGACTGCACAGTGTTAGAGAGCAAATGGCTGGTTCACAGCTAGATAACAGAGCTCTCAATAATAATCCAATTACCTGTCACTACAATTGGCAATGTGTGATCCACACTCTTTGGGGCTCTGAAAAAACAGAATCGGCTCACTTTAAAGGGAAGATATTTGTGAAGACATGGCATACTGCTCCTTGAGTTTCAAAATTTCTCCTTTGCATTAAGTTTCTCATTAGTTACACACCATTGCTGTCACACAGCAACCACGGATTTGTTGGGGACAATAGGAAGCATTTTAATAATGTTAATATCATTAGGGAACAGTTTATCATTTACATATTAGTTCAAACAGAACTAACACTTAAGTTGAATCAGTACACATTACAAACTCTCCTAGTACCTGTGTTGAGACTATGAATTTTTATTAAATTGGAAGTGGAGGAAAAGATTTTTAACTTGAAGGGATGAGGACATTTTATACATGGGGAAAGCAGATTTATCAAGGATTCAAATACAATGAGCCCATCAGGTACCCATTATGATAGTTGGGGGTTATTAGTTTTTAGATTAAAATAAACTCATCCACTTCAAATCTCTAAGGCTGTCTTTCAGAATATGTATAAAAAGGAAATCTATTCTACTTCCTGCTCTCTGGATCTAGCACTAATATTATTATCATGAAAACTAGAGTTTAGCTAACTGTTATTTTATGTGAGGGGCTGGTTTGGGAACCATGTAACACTTGACATCATATGATTGGGCAAAAGTATTTTCTTAATACCAATTATTTGGATGTGAAGGGGCTGAATTTAAAAATAAACCAGGAGTGGTGGCACATGCCTGTCATCCCAGCGGCTGGGGAGACTGAGCAGGAGGACTGTGAGTTCAAAGCCATCCTCATCAATTTAGCAAGGTGCTAAGCACTGAAGTGAGACCATGTCTGTAAGTAACATAAAAAAAGGGCTGGGGAGGTGGCTCAGTGATCTAGTGCCCCCTGAATTCAATCCCTAGTATGTCCTCCCTTCCCCCGCAAAATACATAACCACAAAGTATGACTATCTGCATACAGACTTGCATTTCAAATAGGCCTTCTGTTATTTCTAGTTTATAAGTCTTTGCTCACACAATATCTATCCAATGAGGCCAAATCTGACCAAACTATTTGAAATTGCAATTCATTTCCTCCTCCACTTTTTCTAATGCATCTATAAATATATTTATTATGTCTTCTGTCATATCACTTAAATGTAAATTCACAAATACAAAAATTTTTCTGCTTTGTTTAAATGAGAAACTACATTTCTGCATAAGCTTTCTTCTTGGGTATTACACTGAAAAACAGGTCTGAAGATGTAAAAAAATATACCTTTCTCAGATGATTAAAAAAATATTTAAACTGACATATATAGTTAGTATATTACTTCTTCTCCCTAAGCCCAAGGTAAATACCAGACATTGCTCTGTTTTTTGATTCATAAATCATTTGTGATGATTTATGAAGTCTGACATGGATTACTTAAGAATAGATCAACACTTATGAGTAGTGATGTATCCTTGCATGATAAAGTATTCACACCATTCAACTCTGCTTAGTTAATAAGTTATTTATAAAGGGAGTGGTAACAGAACTAAGACTAGATCAAAATTTTTGTCCATCAAGCCAATATTCATTCAACATTTACCATGAGTCAAACAAAGTTCACTATTTAGCTGTAGGCAACCTAAGCTGCAAAAATTAACAACATCCATTGATAGCTGCAGTAAGAGATATCTGAAAAACAAAATATGGTACTGATATACAAGTGAAAGTGACAGACTAGGAAGAAATATAGTCTAATTTTTTGTGTGTGTGTATGTAACAGGGTCTTACTATGTTGCCCAGGCTGGTCTCAAACTCCTGTACTAAGTGATCCTCCTGCCTCAGTCACCTGAGTAGCTAGGACCACAGGCATGCTCCACTGCATCTGGTTCTACTTCTAATTTTTGCTTTAGAAATCTCTGTGACAGGAACATGGAGGATCAACTAGATGTGGCCAGCCTGAAGACAAAATCGCATCAACAGTCTAGATGAGAGATTAGTCTAGCTGTAACTAAAATAATGGCAAGGGGGATATGCATTGGGGTAGAAGTTAGGGTACATGGTGGTACAATTCACTGAGTAAAACATTGGATGCTCTGTACTTCCCATGCATTGTATTAAACTTACCTGACAGTTATTAACTCAAATATCTGATTTCAAAGCCTGAACTCTTGGCCTATTAGCAAAAACTGGCCTAAAACAAGAATTTAATTGCAACATACTGGTCTTAGCTTGTTAAGAACACATAGAAAAATATGTACTGTTGGGCTGGGGATGTGGCTCAAGCGGTAATGTGCTCGCCTGGCATGCATGGGGCTCTGGGTTCCATCCTCAGCACCACATAAAATAAAATAAAGATGTTGTGTTCACTGAAAACTGAAAAATAAATATTAAAAAATTCTCTTCTCTCTCTTTTTAAAAAAATATGTACTGTTGGCACTTAGGATTACTGGAGACATTATAGCACAGAGATGTGTCCTTGAGGTCAAGGTCAAAGGCGTGAAGATGAACGGAACAATAAATAGTATGGAAGGCCTCAATAAAGGCATTAAGATGGATTCAAAGGGCTAGGGATGTAGTATAGTGGTAGAGCATTTGTGTAGCATGTGCCAAGGCCATGGAGTAGATCCCTAGCACCATTAAACAAACAAACAAATAAAAAATACATTCAAAATATCCAGTGTGACTCTGGCACTGTGGGGATAGGCCCAATTACCTGGCACATCTATTTCATTCTAGAGCTAGAGACAGAAGCTACCTTGCAATGGATTTAGGAATCCATAGGAGGTAGAGACAAGGAAATCAGGGGTATAGATTTCTCTAAAACCATGGCTGAGAGAGATAGGCAATATATACTATAGAAAGAGTCCAAGAGAGGTGTTGTTTTTCATTAAAAAAAAAAAAAAACACAAAAAAAAGACTAGGAACATGCAGCACGAGTGGAATGCACAAGGGGGGAAAAAGAATGAAGAAGCTGAAGATCCAGGGAGACGAAATCTACCTGATGAAGTATGAAGGACGGGACATTCAGAGTTGAAAGGATTGGCTTTTGAAAGTGGGTTTTTTCACATCTGATAATCCTTCGATTTCTCCTTGAAGCTGAAGGTAGAGGAAGGAAAGCAAGGGTGGATTAGGGGCTGGAAAGCGCCGGGAAGGTCTGCAACAGCATTTGTAGGTACACGGAGAGGATGCTGCTGAGCAGTACCTACCAGGGCAGCACGGATTTTTGCCGTGTATCTTTGGAAATCTGAGCAGATCAGGAAAGCCAGAAGCGAGTTCTGCAGAAAAAATTCTCAGATGCAGCTTCAAACCGGGCTCACCTCTGATACTTACATAACTTACGTAACTTCTTGGGTCAAAAATTGGGGCTGCGTTCAATGATTCTCTTCTAAGTCCACTGAAGACGACGGTTGGGGGAAAAGTCCCTCCCGCAAGACTCACCACTAAGCTCAGATGCATGCGCGTGTGGTCTGAACTGTCCAAACTCTACCTGGCTCAGCACGGGTGTACAGTGGCACGGTGACCATCTACCTGCGTTCGTGGGCGGTTCCACTATCGTGGCAGTTTTAAGGACATGCTTCCGGGTCCCTTGAGCAGAAACCGTCTGCAAGAAGCCAGCTCCCTGAGCCTGTGGACTGGGGTCGGGGAAGCCAGTCCCCTCCCAGCCCGCTCGCCCTTTCCCAGGTCTTTCCAGCCCCCAGAGAGCTACTGAAGTCTCCAAGGACGAGTGCGTCCAGTGCTTCCTGGGTCTGGGAAGTGGGCACTGGGGGACTCGCGCAATACGGGGTTGGGGCGTGCTGAGTCTGGAGAAGAGCCAGGGGAGCGGGGACGTTACCTCCAACATGCCTCTCTTGCTCGCCCCGGCCGTGTCGATGAGCGTGTTGTCCAGGTCAAAGAAAATAGCCCGCACGCGGGTCAGCCCCATAGCGCCGGCAGCCCAAGCGACGCGCCAAGTCTCCTTTGCCCGCGCAGGCGTGAGACGGACCGGTGAGGAAAGACATGGGCGGAGCCTTTAGGTCACCTGACCCTCCCGCGCTGCGCTGAGCCACAGCAATCGCCTGTAGTAGCCTCTGAAACTTCTGTGAGATGTCGCAATCTCTGAGCGTCAGAGAACGGCAAGATCCCGCGAGATTTCGAATTTAGGGTTTATAACTCGTGCGTTAAGACTTCCACGTCACAGTGACGAGAGCGCGGTTTTCGTCATTTTGGTTTATTTTCGCTTGTCTGTTTTCTCGCTTTTGTGCCTCCTGCGCGAGGAGGACGTCTTAACTGCCCTGAAAGGTTTTCTGCGCTGTCCAGCCCCCGGGAGGGAGACTGAGAAGCTGGCTTCTCTGTTGGGCGGCATGCTACTGTGCTGGGAGCCTCAGGCAGCTCCAAAATATTGGCGGTCCTTGATGACCCTAAGTCTGGGTGTAAGGGTAAGTCTTCAGTGTCCTCGCTTCGTGGTTACAGAACGGGTAACTGTCAGCAGCAGGAGCTCAAGAGGAGTGCAAAGCTGTGACGGCCCTTGTTTTCAGATCTCACTGAACAGCTGGTTATAGGCGCTGCTTTCTACTAGATCGGATCCCGGCCACTTGCGCCTTGATGTCTACCTCACTCAGAATGGTAGCCTCATTATAGCTGGAGCCCGCACCGGCACATTTTTGAGCCTTTGGTTGACAACTGTGCCTGAAGATCTAGGGGGCACTATAGTGTCTGCCTGAAGTTTTGCCCATCTTGGTTGCTTTTCCTGAGATCTTGCATCTCAGGTATCTTCATACCTTTCAGTTGGATGGTTTTCTGGTATAACAAGAGGTTAAGGGACCCAGACAGTCTGTTAAATTCCCAGAAAGACGAAATCAAGATTTGTCTTCTGGAAGTAGAACAAGATCATGAAACCAGTTTCTAACTTTTTTGTCTTTCTTGGTGAACTTTTCTGAAGTTTGGATAATGCTGTTATCATCAGTGACTAGAAGTTATCAGGTAGATCAGGGCAACTAGGTAAATGAGGCCTGACACACTGATTTTGTGAGTTAGGAGTGTTTTTACACTGTCAAATGATTGGGAAAAGAAATCAAAAAATGAATATTTCCTGATAGGTGAAAATTACATGGTATTTAAGTTTTATTGTTCATAATTTGTGTGTGTTCAATTGAGTTTGGCCCAAATCAGTCTCCATGCTGGAATGATAAAGTTCTCCCCAGAGTGGCTTCTGTATATAGTGAACAGTATCTTATCTTGATATATAAACAAATTTTGTTACTAGGCAATTGAGTCTGTTAATTAGCAGTGGGACCTCTGGCCAATCAAGTTCTTCTTTTTCCTCTGTCATTTTCTTTTCACTTTAAACTATAAATATAGCTTATACATGTGCAGTGGGATATTCTATTTGGAACCAGCTTTCATCTGGAATGTTGCTTGGTCCTAGAACCTTTTTAATGCTGAAATAAGTTTAACTCATCTCAGATTTTTAATAATTGGAATGCAACACATTTATTTCTATATTGTCTTTTACTGATTTTACTGTACAACAGTAGAGTTGAGTAGTCATAAGTATCATCATATGGTTGCAAGGCCTAAAATATTTATTGTTTAGTCTTTTGCAGAAAAATGTTGCCATTGAGATGGAGAAGAAATGTCTCTGAAGAAGGATCTGAAGAGTTCCCAGAGAGAAGGAGGAACTTGACTCTGGACCACTGGGGTTCTTGGTACATATTATAGAAAATAATTTAAACGCTTGTCATGAGGGGGCAAAATTGCCACGTATGCAGTTGAGGGGAGATATATAAAGAATGTCCACGTGCTTCTGTCCCTTTTAATGCTTTATTCCCTCAAATTACTCAATACAATTTCACTCTATAGATTCTTAATCAAGAAAACAACAATCCTTAATGCTAGGCACTGCAATAGACATAATCAATTCACAGCAAACAATTCTAGATTAATTCTAAGCATTGCAAAACACAGTTAATCATGACAGGCTAGTGACAGACATTTCCTCTGCATGCTAAGTTCAAATGTCAGATCAAAAGTCTTAAGGCTTTAAGTCCAGCAGATGCACACTCACTCAGACCATGGTGATCAGGTCTGGAACAGAGGCAGGCTTTTCCTGGCATGGAGTGGACAACCGGTTGAGGAGAGGGTCGTAGGGAGAAGTTGTAGCTCTCATCAAGGTCCAGACAGGTGGTAGAGTTTGAGAGCGGTGAGAATCATGCAAAGAATTAGGAAACGATGACAAGTGATGGGATATCAGTCCAGGTCCTCATCAGGCTCTCCAGCTTGAATGCATCCTTATTTTGGCTGGCTGATCCCTGTTCATTAGCTCTATTATTTATATTAAATTTTGAGGCTTTCAACCCCCATTTCAATCCTTAACTACCACCGGATTTCTCCATGACATCATTTACCCTGGGATCAGAAACATCTGGTCTCGTGGTCTCCACCCTGATCTTCTCGCATTTCCCTTTTATTTGGCGAGGACAGCCTGCCAGAGGCTTCACTCTATTTATCCAGGTGAGGGGAAATAACTTGTTTGAGGCCATACTGGAGGGATCTGTTGGATGTGCCTGGTGAGACTGCAGGTTTCAAACTGGAATTTTTAAAATGGAGTTGCTTAGGCTCAGGCCTAAGGCCATTCTCACAGTGTGCCAGTTAAAAACAGAAAGAGTATATTGAAAGCAGAAGCACATTCAAAGAAGAATGTCGGCTGTCTCAAGGGTGAGAAACTTTGGGAGTAAGGCAAGTGTAGGTATTCTGACTGTGGAAATAGGGAAGTGTTCCCCCTGTGAGCAAACTCCCGAGGGGGTGACTGATTCCCATCATTGAAATGCCTAGCAGTTTCCCCCTGAGGCTCTTAAGATAACTATGCGGGGTGCACTACCTGGTTTCCATAGTAACATCCTGGGGGTAAGAGAGTCTGTGTTTGTATTAACCTGGACCTTATCTCAGTTAGCTAGCACTCAGGGTTAAAGGAACTGATTAGAGTGTAGTCAGGTATGATGGGTAATATGTAACTTTTTTTGAGTTAATAAACTTGGCAGGAGGGAGGGGCAGACACTTCTATCCTTCTTCATGACTTCACTCCTCTTTGCTCCACCTCTGTCTGCCCACTTATACTGTGTATCTGTGTCGTTCTTTTGTGCACCTCCTCAAAGGTAGTCTTCCTCCACAGGTAGTTCCTTTACAGGCAAGGAATACAGAAACAGGAACCCCTGGTGTGAGAATTAATGTTTATAAAGGGTCAGAATATATTAATTGGCTTATCTCCATGTTAATAGATATTCTTTCTGCAGCAGCAGACTGTAATCAGTTTCTGTATTTGTGAAAACCACAGTTGAGATTTTATTGTTGCTGAGGAGAACTTCTGTTCTTCAAAAGCACAACTCCTCTATTAGGTTACCTTGTTGATGTGCAGGGATAGCCTACCAATTGTGTTCATTTAGATTAGCAGTTAGCACAATTATGAATGCATTATTTGGAGTTACTTTTGGTAGTTGCCTCAAATGTTAGAAAATTTAGGAAAAATTCCTATGGACACATGAAACATAGGGTTGGGACAGTTTTATTTTCTTATGTATATATAGAATTTATTGATTTAGTTACAACTCTAAGCTTAGGCAAGTTTTAACAGTCTGTATAATCAATCCTTTCCACAGGTGCTTATTTGACAGGTTTATTTTTTTGACAAGTCAACTAATAGTATTATATGACTAGTCCAATTTTCTGCTTGAAGGGAGATAATGGCCAGAATTCTTTCTAAATACACACATCTGGGGGCTGGGGCTGTAGATCAGTGGTAAAGTGCCTGCCTCACACATGTGAGGCACTGAATTCAATCCTCAGCACCACATAAAAATAAATAAAGATATTGTGCCCATCTACAACTAAACATTTTTTAAAAATATATACATCTGGGCTGGGGCTGGCATGTGTGAGGCACTGGGTTCGATTCTCAGCACCACATAAAAACAAATAAAGGTCTATCAACAATGAGAAAAAATTAAAATATATAACATCTGGAGGCTTTGGGATATTGTAGTTAATATTTGTGGAATAATGAGATTTCCTGTAGTATTTTAAGGTAGTGAAATGGACAGACTTCTCATTTTGAATGGACCTCATGTTACTAAGTTCATTACTTATCATTTTGTCAGATTAACAATAGTAATTAGAGGAGGTCTGTATAGGAAGCAAGTTTAACTAAAAGATTTGTAATTAGGACACTAGACCTGGAAACAAAGTTAAAATAGAAAAACTGTAATGCTATCTTCTACCACACTTTGTACTCTGCAGAATGGTACCATTATTGTGCTAATGCTGATGGTCAGTGTTGAGCCTGTCCTTTCCTACCTTAGAGAAAGTCTCTTCTAACCCTTCCCATACACCTTCAGTACGGTTCCATGACCCCAAGAGAGGTTTGTCTCTGGCTTAAAGTCCTCTCAGAGTGAGGCATTTGTAGTTTGATAAGAATGAAATAGAAGCAACAAGAAGAGAATCTTGGGCTCCCATATCTACTCAGCTACTGACAGCCATGTCCAGCCACACTGCTGTTAACTTTAAATTAACTATCTCTACTTCCCTCTGTGGCCAACTCTCCATGTTCACTAGATCTCTACATTCCCTTAGGGACATCTTTTCAGCAATTCTCTCCTCTGCTTTGCATCTTCACCATTTTTCCATCTACTAAATCCAGATAGCTTTCACTCACACTGTTCCTCTAAAGTAAAATAACTTGTCAAGCCACCAGTGATGTTCATTGTGCAGTGTAATAGCCAGTTTTAGGCCTTTTCTTCCCTGCTCACTGATTACTCTTCATAATCTTTGGTAGTTCCTCCCCATCTCCCTGACTTCCCAATATTGGAGCATCCCAGGACCTCCTAACTACATTCATTCCCTTTGTTAGGTGGCTACTCAGCCATGAATGGGTGAGCAGGGGGGAAAAAAACATTAAAAGGTAACTGAAAACTACAGGAGCCTTATCTGACAGACAATCACCTGGAAGATGGGAGTTTGGTATGTTAAAGCCTTCCCCAGCCTTTTAAACTACCAGTTTGTGGATCATGTTGTCATTATCACTTGTAGCCAAGTCTGGGACCTATCCTCATCACTGAAATTATGGCACAACTCCCATCACCCTGATAGTCAAAACATCAAGACCCTCATAAAGAAAGCTTGATGGCAGCTATTCAGAGGGTAATAAATTGATGAAGGGGGACAGGAAATTGAGGTAAAAGCAGGGAAACTTGATAATAAACCCTTTAAGGGGATGGGAATTGAGACAAAAAAAACAGGTGTACTCAGTTTTCTCATAAACAACTCCGAGCACCATACCATTCTCTTTTTGAGGCATTCCATGCAGTTCTTCTGCTGTCAGAAGGTGGACTTAGGTAGTACTCTGGAAAGTTCCATTGGACTCCCAATAAAACTGAAAGGTATGAGGGGCAGTATGTTCTTCCTCTCATCTCTGAGTACCCACTCTCTTCCTTGAGAGTATTCCCCTTTTCTCTTTCCTATCTTTTCTAATAAACAAATGACTGTTACTTTGAGCAAAATGTTTGAAATCTTTCTGACCTGCTCACAAGAATTGTGGTGAAGGTTGGGCCGTTGTGTTGCCTCAGTTTCACTGAAGGCCCCAGCCCTGTAACACCTTTGAGTATATTATTCACTTTTGAGACTTTACATACAGTGATATAGATTATATATTCACTAAATTCTGAAGAATCAGCTTGGTGAGAGTATAGGAAAATAAATTCAGCCAACTAATATTTTAAAGTTGGTAAGTCTCATATTTTAAGAAATGCAAATATAAACTAATAAGATATCATTTGTATTATGTGATTTATTTGTATTAGGATTCTCTACAGGAACAAAACCAACAGAAATATATATATGTATATTATATACATACATATGTAGATATACAGATATATGTGACATAAAGAGTATTTATTAGATTGGCATACATTATCAGAAGCTGAATAGTCCCACAGTGGCCATCTGCAGGCTGGAGAGCTGGAGGAACTGGTAGCTGCTCAGTCCAAGAGGGATAAATGATGCAACCCCACTCTTGATACCACTTTCTGTTTTAGTTATCTTTGCTGCTATGAACAAAAGACCTGACAAGAACTATTAGAAGAGAAAAAGTTTATTTGGGGGCTCAGTGTTTCAAAGGTCTCAGTCCACAGATGGCTGGCTTCAATCCTTGGAGCCTGAATTGAGGCAGACCATTCTGGCAGAATAGTATGGCAGAGAGAAGCAGCTGGAGATATGACACCAGGAAGCAGAGAGAGGGAACTTTGTTCACAAGGACAAAATATTATACCCCAAAGGCATGACCCCAGGCTCCCACCTCTAGCCACACCCTGCTTGCCTAGAGTTACCATTCATTTAATCCCTATCAATGGATTAAAACATTTGATAACCCAATAATTTTTACCTATAAACTTTCTGCATTATTTTACACATGAGCCTTTGGGGGACACCTCATATACAAACCATAACACATTTTTTTTTCATAGATGGTATAAACAACAATATGTTTGACAACTAGATCTGGTGACCATGTAAGAAAATAGGCACTTTTATATACTGATTGTGTTACTAAAAGCTCAGTTCTTATCTCCAATGCCAATCTGATAATTAGGACATGATTCTGAGAAAAAGGAAAAAGAACTTTTATTACTTTGCTAGTAAAGGAGAAACAGAAGCTGTGATTCTATCGGGGGAACAGGGGACTTTTAAAGAGGTGATTCAAAGGCTATGTTCCTGCAGTGCCCTATTGGGTCATAATGCACTTGTAGCCTTGAGAGGGAGCTGTTTCTTAAGTCTTCTGGCATAAATCCTGAAGTCTGAATTACTTCATTCCCATGGCTGTGTGCTCAAGGAAAGGTAGCTGGCTTAGGATGGGAAGAAGGTAATCTTGCTTGCCTCATGATTAAGGAGAAGGGAGAGGGAGAAGAGAAAGGAAAAAAATGTCCATTTTAAAATAAGCTGCAGGGGCAGAGCAGCCAGGATTATGTTCAAAGCATGAAGTGGACCCCTGTTACAGTTGAGTGAGTGTAAATCAGTGTACACTTATTTGAGAATAATTTGGTAATCTTTATCATTTGGATAAATATTTCCACTGCTAGGAATTTACCCTTGGACACACTTCCAAAATTCTAACCTCATAACAGATACTAGAGTGTTTTCATTTACAATGCAAAGAGAAAAGATAGAAACAGCCCTTGGGAACCCCCAAGGGCTGTCATGGGAGAAGACATGTCTGAGGAGAAAGGTCCTAGGAGTTCCCAGAGGAGAGGGGGAACTCAACTCAGAATCACTGGGTTTTTTGGCATACCTAGTGGAAAATAATTTCAGCACAAGCCAGGAAAATGTGGCAACAGATTTATTTGGGAGGCTAGATACACATGCAATGGAGAATGAGTGCTATCTTGAGAGTGAGTGTTGGGGATGCAAATCAAGTCAAGATGGCGCCTGGCACTTTGCCAGGAGGAGTGGTTTGTGAAGCAACGCCAGCAAGCCATTAAGATGATGAGGATTCCTTATTGGCTGACTGCTGTATCTAGATGATGTTAATTAAGTTAAGCTGTGTGTAATTAAGTATATATACCTCTGCTGTCCAGCAGAGAAGCGGCTCCCACTACCTTGGGTGCCCGCTACTTTGAGTTCTCACTCAGTTCCCGCTGAGTTCACTTGCAATAAAGTAGTTCCTGTTTCAACCTTCAAGTTGCTTGTCACCTCCCAGTTATTTGCCCAGCTAGACTTCGGCAAGTGAGAAGCCATGCCTTGGGCTGGGGGTTCAATATTTATAGAAGGGCTATAACGGAACAGATTGAAGGTGGAGCCAGTTTTCCCTATGCTTGTGTATTTCTCTAATTTTACAAGGGCATGTTGCTCAAGACTTACAACTGTGCTTTCTGTATCTCTAGTGGGCATTTCCTTTAAGATTCAGTATTTCTCTTGAGTCCTAAATCCCTATCTCAGGACCAATATGGTTTGCATATGCTTTGTGCCCCAAAGATTCATGTGTTAGAAGTTTAGTCCCTAGTGTATTAGTGTTGAAGTGGTGAAACATTTAGAGGTGGGGCTTACTGGAAGCTAATCACATTATAGGGGCTCCACCTTCATGAATGGATTAATGCTCTCATGAAGGCCTGGGCCAGGTCTCATGAAAGTGGATCAGTTCCCTCGTGGTATGAGTCTTGTAATTCCCCTGAATCCTTCTTACAGGACAGCTTGCTTCTTTTGCATGTACTCCTCTGTTTCCATACATGATGAGACCCTCACCAGAGCCAAGCAGGGTGAGATCCTCACCAGGTGCCATGATCTTAAAATCCAGAATGGTGAATAACATAAGCCCCTTAAAGAAATAAAGTATTCCTGGGCATGGTAGCACATGCCTATGATCTCAGCTGCTCAGGAATCTGAGACAGGAGGATTGCAAGCTTAAAGCCAGCTTCAGCAACTTAGTGAGGCCCTAAGCAACTTAGAGAGACTCTGTCTTAAAAAATAAAAAGTCTTGGGATGTGACTCAGTAGTCAAGCACCCCTGGGTTCAATTCCTGATACAGAAATAAATAAGTAAATAAAAAATATCCATCTTTAGGCACTTTATTAGAGCAACAGAAAATGGACTAAGACAGAAACTATATATTGAAAATAGATAGATCCATGGGATGGAATAGTATGCAGACTTAAAAATGTAAATAATTTTTTTTCTGCTTATTGAGGATCATGGGATTCACATTGATATATCAAAACTGCCTACCAGTTTTGGGTGTGACTCAGTGGTACGGTGCTTTTCTCACATGTACCCTGGGTTCAATACCCAACATTGCTAACCAAAACACAAACCTGCAAATCAAAGATTTCCTGGGGCAGTTTCCTCAGAAACAGAATGAAAAAGGCATCCTCTCTTTCCCTGCCTTTACATTATTTTCATCCAAGAGTAGGTCCAGGGGAATAAATTATGGGGGCTGTGTTTCCTTAATTACTCATTTAACCATAGCTATATTTGAGGTTCTCCAGGACTATATTGTCTTTTCCAAGAGATATGATTTATTCATTCCATAATCCCAAGTACTTTGCTTATCAAATATACCCCTCTGCCCAAATTAACATTCTGCTTATATTCTGTAATTTTGATTGCAGGTTTTGGAGAGCAGAAATCTATTCATTTTTTTTTCTCCTAAAAAACAGTTTTTTTTTTTACAAATGTAAAATGAGTTCCCAAATATCTGTGGGATGTGAAAATAAGACAGTAACTGGAGCCTAAGGATGTAGCTCAAATGAAGAGAATTTTTCTTAGTTGCAGTTAGTTGCACTAATACATGGGCCAGAACACTCATAATTTCCTGAGGTTTCTCAACAGTGTTACCAAAAATAAAAAATAATAACAAGAATATTCCTAACCATGAGCAAGGCTTTACATATATACATGCCCGGGGTTTTTGGTTATATTCAGAACTCTAAAAACCCTGTTCCCTATACTCCAAATATCTTACTAAATCATTAAGGGGATAATGATAACAATATAAGAAAATATCTGTCCTTCTCAAAAGAGCATTGTTATCTTTCTTTTTCTGTAATGAGTTTTAATCCAGGGGTGATCTACCATTTTCCTGTATTCCCAGCCATTTTTATTTTAGTTTTGAGACAGGGTCTTGCTAAATTGCTGAGGCTGGCCTCAAATTTTCAATCCTCCTCTCAGCCTCCTGCATTACTGGGACTAACAGTCCTGTGCCACTATCCCAGGTTAGGATTTTTATCTTAAAGTCCTGAAGTTACACTACAGAAACTGCTATTCATTTAATTTTATTTTTTAGATTGATTCTTTAGGTTGATTTAATTTTTAAATGTATATCCGAGGACTTTGTTCTCAATCATGCACAGCTGTCCTTCTAAAAATTCTCACAAGGTAAATATGTTTAACCTGATTTAAATATTACACAATGTATACAGATACCAAATATTTCCATTTCCATTAATATTTATGTACTCCAAGGCTGGGGTTATGGCTGAGTGTTAGAGCACCTGCCTGGCACTAGGTTCAATTCTCAACACCACAATGAATAAATAAATGAATAAAGCTATTGTATCCATCTACAACTACAAAAAAATAAATAAAAATATGTACTCCATTAATAATTACGTTTTTTGTATCAGTTAACAAAAATAAAATAGATGTGTTGTAGAAAGCAATAAGAAAGCATAGATTAAAAACAAATTTACAATATTTGTGTTTGAAAAACCTAATAGTCTTTTTCCTTTAGTTTTCAACCATCCTTTAAAAATTATTTTTATTTTTAAATTTAAATTTATTTTTTAAATGTTTATGTATATGTATATTGGTGCATTGTAATTATACATAATAGTGGTATTTGTTGTTACATTCTTGAACATGCACAGAATTAAACAAACCATGCTGTCACAATATAAAATCTATTGACAACAGAATAGAGATGTCAAAGAAGGATTTCAGAATATACATAGTTAAACTGATCTCTAAAGAAAAATATGGCTTAAGAGAACAAATACACATAGCAAAAGATTATTTTAATAAAGAGATAAAGATTCTGAAACAAACAAAAGAACAAAGAGAAGTCCTTGAAATTAAGGAAACAAGAGTCGCCTCCCCGGCCCCGGGCGCCGCTGGAGCTCGAGCCAGAAAAACACGGACCGGGACGTGGCGCGGCTGGCTAGAAGCCGGGAACGCCGGGGGTGGACAGAGCGACCAGGGCAGCGCTGGCTGTGGAGGCTGTGGAGGAGAGAGGCATGGGAGCTCGAGGCAGAGACACACCGGAGAGAGCAAGCCAGCACCCCGCCATCATCCCGAAATAGCGAGAAGAGGAAGTTGGCGGCGGGAAGTGAGTAAGCCTCTCCGTTTTCCGCGCCCCGCACCACCGCGTCTGAAAAGCTGAGACTGACAGCTGCGACTCAGCATTAAGCCATCCAGCCGAGGCGGCTGGTCAGCCCTTCTCATTCTGCTTAGGTGGATGCCTGCCGGGCCTTCGTGGGTAGTGGCCGCAGGGTCCAGGTGGGGCTTGGGAGACAGTGGGGACCCGCCCGTGGCGCTGGTCGCCCGGCAGGGGGAGGCGAACTGTCGCCATTTGCGGAGGACACCACTGTGGCAGAGGGCTGGAGTCGCAGGGCTGCAGCGCAGGAGATAACTTCATTGAAGCCTGCTGCTACAGGTGTGTGGACACCTGGCTTTCCCTCTCCACGCATCGGGGAAAACTTAAGAGCCCCTCCCAGCTCTCCCGTGAGTGCTACAGCCAGCCCGAGGGAGTCAGAGGTGGTGCGGGACTGCCGCTCCCGCCAGGGCTGACTGCTGAGGTCTCTTGCACCAGCTACGGGGGTGTGGCTACCAGAGTGCAAGTAAAATTTGCTGAGGATTCTCAGCACCAAGCTCTTCAAAATTAGGGTCTGAGGGAATGGCAATCTGGAGGAGTGAGCCCAGTCGTTCATGAAAACAGGGCTCCCGGGAGCAGCAGACCTGGCCTGTAGCCAGTACTGTGGTGAGAGGGGCCTGGCTAGAGGAAAAGTGGAAGGGATTGGACACAAGAGGAGGCCCTAGGCACTCAGGTTTGGAGACTCGCCCAGTCTCGGAGGAGCTGCTGCACAGTGATTGGTTCCCACGTACTGACGGGAAAGACTTGACCTGGTGGGCACAGCGCCACCTAGTGGAAGAGAAGTTAATCAAACTCTAAGACGGCATTTATTAGGTTTTTTTTTTTTTCCTTTTTTTTCTTTTTTTTTTTTTCCTGATTGGGGTTTTTCTTTCATCTTCATTTTTCTATCTTGGTTTTTTTTTTCTTTTCTCTTTTTTTTCTTCTTTCTCTTCTAATCTTAATTTTAATTTTTTTAAAATTATTATTAATATATTTTTTTAAATTTTTGTTCTTTTTTAGTTACTATTTCTTTCTTCTTTTGTCTGTTCATTTTTCTTATCCCCCTTCCTTGAATTCTACCTGCCTACTCTCATTCTCCTTAGTGACTTCTTCCCTTCCCTTCTAATACCTTTCCTCCCTAGCATCAAATAAATTTATAGGAATAAACAGTAACTCAGCAGTCAATCAGAACAAGAAGCAACATGAGCAGCTTCAAGAAACAAGGAAGAAAAGGAGTACAAACAATGCAGGATAGCCTAAATATTCAGGAGGACCTAGAGTCATCAGAAAAATGGTCATATAAAGACCTCAAGGAACACCTTAGACAGATGGAATGGAACATCAAAGAGGATACAAGACAGCAAATTCAAGCAGCGAAAGAACACATTGAGAAGTTAAGCATCTTTATCAGGAGATAGAGATTATAAAGAATAATCAAACAATAATTCTAGAAATGAAGGAAACGATAAACCAGATTAAAAACTCAATTGAGAGTATCATTAACAGAGTGGAACAAGTAGAAACCAGAACGTCAGATAATGAAGACAAAATATACCATCTTGAAAAGAGTCTAGCCAACTCAGAAAGGCTGGTAAAAAATCACAAGAAAAACATCCAAGAGATTTGGGATAACATGAAGAAACCAAACTTACAAGTCATCGGGATAGAAGAAGGTACAGAGATTCACACCAAGGGAATGAGAAACCTGCTGAATGAAATAATTACAGAAAACTTTCCAGAAATAAAAAAGGAAACAGATATACAAATTGAAGATGCATACAGGACACCGAGCACACAAAATCACAGTAGACCAACACCAAGACACATTGTTATGAAGATATCCAATATACAGAACAAAGAGAAAATATTAAAAGCTACAAGAGAAAGGAGACAGATTACATTTAGGGGTAAACCAATAGGGTTAACAACGGACTTTTCATCACAGACACTGAAAGCAAGAAGGTCATGGAACAATGTATTTCAAACACTGAAAGACAATGGATGCCAACCAAGAATTCTGTATCCAGCAAAATTAAGCTTCAGGTATGAGAACGAAATAAAGATCTTTCATGATAAACAAAAGTTAAAAGAATTTGCAGCCAGAAAACCTGCATTGCAAAGCATTTTGAGCAAAACACTACACGAGGAAGAAATGAAAAACAATAACCAAAACCATCAGTGGGAAGTGCCTCAGTAAAGACAGAGGGCGAGGGGAAAGATAATCACGGAGAAACAAACTAAATATTTTTTTTTAATAAAAAAGGATAAACAATCAAACATGGATGGAAATTCAAACCATATATCAATAGTAACTCTGAATGTTAATGGCCTAAACTCTCCAATAAAGCGACATAGGCTGGTATCATGGATTAAAAAAACAAATCCAACAATATGCTGCCTCCAGGAGACACATCTGATTGGAAAAGACATACACAGGCTGAAGGTGAAAGGATGGGAAAAAATATACCACGCACACAGTTCTCGTAAGCAAGCAGGAGTGGCCATCCTCATATCGAATAAAATCGACTTCAAGACTAAGTTAATCAAAAGGGATAAGGAAGGACATTATATACTGTTAAAAGGAACCATTCACCAACAAGACATAACAATTATCAATATTTATGCACCAAACAATGGTGCTGCGACATTCATAAAACAAATTCTCCTGAAGTTCAAGAATCAAATAGACCACAACACAATAATTATGGGTGACTTCAACACACCTCTCTCACCATTGGACAGATCCTCCAAACAAAAATTGAATAAAGAAACTATAGAACTCAATATCACAATCAACAACCTAGACTTAACTGACATATATAGAATATATCAACCATCATCAAATGGATATACATTTTTCTCAGCAGCACATGGATCCTTCTCAAAAATAGACCATATATTATGCCATAGGGCAACCCTCAGTAAATATAAAGGGGTGGAGATAATACCATGCATTTTATCTGATCATAATGGAATGAAACTGGAAATCAATGATAAAAGAAGGAAGGAAAAATCCTACATCACATGGAAAATGAACAATATGTTACTGAATGATCAATGGGTTACAGAAGACATAAAGGAGGAAATTAAAAAAGTTCTTAGAGATAAATGAAAATACAGACACAACATATCGGAATCTATGGGACACAATGAAAGCATTTTTAAGAGGAAAATTCATCGCCTGGTGGTCATTCCTCAAAAAAAGAAAAAACCAACAAATAAATGAGCTCACACTTCATCTCAAAGCCCTAGAAAAGGAAGAGCAAAACAACAGCAAATGTAGCAGAAGGCTAGAAATAATTAAAATTAGAGCGGAAATCAATGAAATTGAAACAAAAGAAACTATTGAAAAAATTAACAAAACTAAAAGTTGGTTTTTCGAAAAAATAAATAAGATCGACAGACCTTTAGCCATGCTAACGAAGAGAAGAAGAGAGAGAACTCAAATTACTAACATACGGGATGAAAAAGGCAATATCACAACAGATGCTACAGAAATACAGAAGACAATAAGAAATTATTTTGAAAACCTATATTCCAACAAAATAGAAGATAGTGAAGACATCGATAAATTTCTTAAGTCATATGATTTGCCCAGACTGAGTCAGGAGGATACACACAATTTGAACAGACCAATATCAATGGATGAAATTGAAGAAGCCATCAAAAGACTACCAACCAAGAAAAGCCCAGGACCGGATGGGTATACAGCGGAGTTTTACAAAACCTTTAAAGAAGAATTAAAACCAATACTTTTCAAGTTATTTCAGGAAATAGAAAAAGAGGGAGCTCTTCCAAATTCATTCTATGAGGCCAACATCACCCTGATTCCGAAACCAGACAAAGACACCTCAAAGAAAGAAAACTACAGACCAATATTTCTAATGAACCTAGATGCAAAAATCCTCAATAAAATTCTGGCGAATCGAATACAAAAACACATCAAAAAAATTGTGCACCATGACCAAGTAGGATTCATCCCTGGGATGCAAGGATGGTTCAACATATGGAAATCAATAAATGTTATTCACCACATCAATAGACTTAAAGATAAGAACCATATTATCATCTCGATAGATGCAGAGAAAGCATTTGACAAAGTACAGCATCCCTTTATGTTCAAAACATTAGAAAAATTAGGGATAACAGGAACTTACCTTGACATTTTAAAAGCTATCTATGCTAAGCCGCAGGCTAGCATCATTCTGAATGGAGAAAAGTTGAAGGCATTCCCTCTAAAATCCGGAACAAGACAGGGATGCCCTCTATCTCCACTTCTATTCAATATAGTTCTCGAAACACTGGCCAGAGCAATTAGACAGATGAAAGAAATTAAAGGCATAAAAATTGGAAAAGAAGAACTTAAATTATCACTATTTGCAGATGACATGATTCTATACCTAGAAGACCCAAAAGGGTCTACAAAGAAACTACTAGAACTAATAAATGAATACAGCAAAGTGGCAGGATATAAAATCAACACGCATAAATCAAAGGCATTTCTGTATATCAGTGACAAAACTTCTGAAACGGAAATGAGGAAAAACACTCCATTCACGATATCCTCAAAAAAAATAAAATACTTGGGAATTAACCTAACGAAAGAGGTGAAAGATTTATATAATGAAAACTACAGAACCCTAAAGAGAGAAGTTGATGAAGATCTTAGAAGATGGAAAAACATACCCTGTTCATGGATAGGCAGAACTAACATCATCAAAATGGCGATATTACCAAAAGTTCTCTATAGGTTTAATGCAATGCCAATCAAAATCCCAACGGCATCTCTTGTAGAAATTGACAAAGCAATCATGAAATTCATATGGAAAAATAAAAGACCCAGAATAGCAAAAGCAATTCTAAACAGGAAGTGTGAATCAGGTGGTATAGCGATACCAGATTTCAAACTATATTACAGAGCAATAGTGACAAAAAACAGCATGGTACTGGTACCAAAACAGGCGGCTGGACCAATGGTATAGAATAGAGGACACAGAGACTAATCCACAAAGTTACAACTATCTTATATTTGATAAAGGGGTAAAAGCATGCAATGGATTAAGGATAGCATCTTCAACAAATGGTGTTGGGAAAACTGGAAATCCATATGCAACAAAATGAAACTGAATCCCTTTCTCTCGCCATGCACAAAAGTTAACTCAAAATGGATCAGGGAACTTGATATCAAACCAGAGACTCTGCGTCTGATAGAAGAAAAAGTTGGCTCCGATCTACAGATTGTGGGGTCGGGCTCCAAATTCCTTAATAGGACACCCATAGCACAAGAGTTAACAACAAGAATCAACAAATGGGACTTAATTAAACTTAAAAGTTTTTTCTCAGCAAAAGAAACAATAAGAGAGGTAAATAGGGAGCCTACATCCTGGGAACAAATCTTTACTCCTCACACTTCAGATGGAGCCCTAATATCCAGAGTATACAAAGAACTAAAAAAATTAGACAATAAGATAACAAATAACCCAATCAACAAATGGGCAAAGGACCTGAACAGACACCTCTCAGAGGAGGATATACAATCAATCAATAAGTACATGAAAAAAATGCTCACCATCTCTAGCAGTCAGAGAAATGCAAATCAAAACCACCCTAAGATACCATTTCACTCCAGTAAGATTGGCAGCCACTATGAAGTCAAACAACAACAAGTGCTGGAGAGGTTGTGGAGAAAAGGGTACACTTGTACATTGCTGGTGGGACTGCAAATTGGTGCGGCCAATTTGGAAAGCAGTTTGTAGATTCCTGGGAAAGATGGGAATGGAACCACCATTTGACCCTGCTATTGCCCTTCTTGGACTATTCCCTGAAGACCTTAAAAGAGCATGCTACAGGGATACTGCCACATCGATGTTCATAGCAGCACAATTCACAGTTGCTAGACTGTGGAACCAACCCAGATGCCCCTCAGTAGATGAATGGATAAAAAAAATGTGGCATCTATACACAATGGAGTACTATGCAGCAATAAAAAATGACAAAATCATAGAATTTGCAGGGAAATGGACAGCACTAGAGCAGATTATGCTTAGTGAAGCTAGCCAATCCCTAAAAAACAAGTGCCAAATGTCTTCTTTCATATAATGAGAGCAAATATGAACAGAGCAGGGAGGAAGAGTAGGAAGAAAAGAGTAACATTAATCAGTGACATGAGATGGGAGGGAAAGGGAGAGATGAGGAAAATTGCATGGAAATGAAGGGAGACCCTCATTGCTATACAAAATTACATATAAGAGGCTGGGTGGGGAATGGGAAATAAGGAGGGAGATGGATTACAGTAGATGGGGTAGAGAGAGTAAAAGGGAGGGGAGGGGAGGGGGATAGTGGGGATAGGAAAGGGAGCAGAGTACAACAATTACCAATAGGGCATTATGTAAAATTGTGGATGTGTAACCGATGTGACTCTGCAATCTGCATTTGGGGTAAAATTGGGAGTTCATAACCCACTTCAGTCTAATGTATGAAATATGATATGTCAAGTGCTTTGTAACGTTGTGAACAACCAATAAAAAAAAATAAAGTGAAAAAAGCATAAAGAAAAGAAATTAAGGAAACAAAAAACGAAATTAAAAAATTCATTAGAGGCAGACAGGCGGAGGGAGGTCTGGCAGCGCAGAGACACAGGGTTACAGATCCTTTCAGGCTGAAGCGCGCCAGTCTGTGACCTGGGTCATTGCAGGGCACTAGACCGAGGACCAAATTCTGGTCGTAGCGTAGTAATAGCCTAGCTCCCTCCACCTCACTGGACACCCCATCGAGGAAATGGCAATCGCCATCTTGGAAAGTCTACCTCATGAACTTTTGGCGGGTATAGCTGACAGTGTGATGGGCATCTGAACAAGTGTGTGATTCCCAGCCCTCCCTCTACCCAGCTGTGATAACTCAAAACCATTCTCGCCAGCTCTCGGTGGGCATGAATATCAGAGCTGAGTGCACTCTATGAGGCTAGTATCAATCTGACACCAAAACCAAAGACATATCAAGGAAAGAAAACTTCAGACCGATATCCCTGATGAACATAGATGCAAAATTTCTCAATAAAATTCTGGAAAATCACATACAAAAACACATTAGAAACATAGTGCACCATGATCACGTAGGGTTCATCCCAGGGATGCAAGGTTGGCTCATGTGGGCTCACTCAGTCCAGCTGAAACCCACCGAACAGCTGAGGAGGGTGTGGCAACGGAGTCAAAAAGAGACCTTCAGAGACCAGTTTTAGAGAACTTGATCCACTTTATTATTGCATCGGCAAGTCTTTTATGCATAGCCTGTTACTGGGCAAATTAGCTGAGGGTTATCATAATCCAATGAGCTAGAAACACATTTATAAGCAGCAACCAATGGGCTAACAGGTCGAGGCAGAAAAGCAGAAGGGAAGGAACATGCTGTGCACCTGAGGGAAGCCAGGTTACCATGGTGATAGGGCTGAGCATGGTTAGTATGCTAACCATGACATCTGGACTCAGTGTGGTGAACCCTGAGAGCCCCTCACATAGGCAATGTAGTGTTGAGAGCCACAGCCAAAGGGGCCCCAGCAAACTTCCAGCTGCCAGCAAACTTCCAGCTGCGGCTGATGATTGGTTCACAGCGGCCCCAGCAACATCTAGCTGATTGGCTCTAGCTGATTGGCTCCCCTGCGGTGATGTTCATTGGGCTGTTTCTCTGCCCTTTCAGACCACGGAGCTGCTCATTGGGGGACTTCTTTGGCTCCGCCCACATGACCCAGCCAATCGGCCTCAAGAGCAGGAGGATTGTGGGAGGCGGAGAGGCTTGTGGGGGTGAGAGGCTTGTGGGAAGCCGGTGGTGGCAGTTGGGCTCTGAGGGTTTTTTCCTGAGGAGCTGTTTTGTTTGGCATGTGTGGTTCTAAAAATAAAGTTAGTTTCTTTCGACAAGTGGCTCCTGAATTGTGCCCAGCCAGACTGTGGCAATGTAGGCTGCTTTCCAACTCGTGGCCCCAACAGGTTCAAATATGAAAATCAGTAAACACACAAACATCACATCAATAGACTTAAAAATAAGAATTATATGATCATCTCAATAAATGTAAAAAAAGCATTTAATATATTATAGCACACCTTAATATTCAAAACACTAGAAAAAGTAGGGATAGTAGGAACATACCTCAACATTGTAAAAGCTATCTATGCTAAGCCCAAGGCTAACTAACATCATTAGAAATGGAGAATTGAAAGCATTCCCTCTAAACATTGGAACAAGACAGGGATGCCCTCTTTTACCACTTCTATTTAACATAGTCCTTGAAACTCTAGCTAGAGCAATTAGAGAAAGAAATTAGAGGAATATGAATAGGAAAATAAGAACTTAAACTTTCATTATTTGCTGATAAGATCCAGAAAATTCCACCAGAAAACTTCTAGACTAATAAATGAATTCAGAAAAGTAGCAGGATATGAAATCAATACCCATAAATCAAATTCATTTCTGCACATTAATGATGAATCCTCTGAAGGAGAAATTAGGAAAAATACCCCATTTACAATAGCCTCAAAATTTTGGGAATCAATCTAATGAAAGAATTGAAAGAATAAACTACAGAATACTAAAGAAAGAAATTGAAGAAGACCTTGGAAGATGGAAAGATCTCCTATGTTCTTGGATAGCAGAATTAATGTTGTCAAAGTGGCTATACTACCAAAAGCACTATACGGATTTAGTGCAATTTCAATCAAAATCCCAATGTCATTCTCCATAGAAATAAAAAAGCAATCATGAAATTCATTTGGAAAAATAAGAGACCTAGAATAGCCAAAGAAATCTTTAGCAACAAAAGTGAAGCAGGAGACATCACAATACCATACCTTAAACTATACTACAGAGTTATAGTAAAAAAAAAAAAAAAACAGCACGGCATTGGCACCAAATTAGACTTCTAGACCAATAAAAGACACAGAGACAAACCCACACAAATATTTATCTCATATAGAAAAAGGCACCAAAAATATACATAATAAATATAGCCTCTTCAACAAATGGTTCTGGAAAAACTTAAAATTTATATGTAGCAAAATTAAATTAAACCCCTGTGTTATCCTACACAAAACTCAAAGTGAATAAAGGACCTAGAAATTAGACAAGAAACCCTGTGCTTAATAAAAGCAAAAGTAGGCCCAAATCATCATATTGGCTTAGGACCTGACTCCCTTAACAAGACTCCTAAAGTACAAGAAATAAAATTAAAAATCAATGAATGGTATAGATTCAAACTAAAAAGCTTCTCAGTAAAGGAATGAATAACATGAAGAGCCTACAGAATGGGAAAAAATCTTTACCACATGCACATCAGATACAGCACTAATCTCCAGGACATATAAAGAACTAAAAAATCTTAACACCAAAACAAACAAACAATCAAACAAACAAAAATCAAATAATAAATGGGACATGGAACTGAATATACACTTCACAGAAGAAGAAATGCAATCAATCAACAAATATATGGAAAAGTTCATTATCTCTAGCAATTAGAGAAATGAAAATCAAAACTAAGATTTCATCTCACTCCAGTCAGAATGGCAATTATCAAGCAATAGTAAGAGTTGGTGAGGATGTGAGGAAAAGGGTACACTCATACATTACTGATGGGATTAGATAATAAATGGTGTACTCACTTCAGAAAGCAGTATGGAAATTCTTCAGAAAACTTAGAATGGAACCACCATTTGACCCATCTGTCCCACTCCTCAGTTTATACCCTAAGGACTTAAAAATAAGCATACTATAGTGACACAGCCACATCAATATTCATAGCAGCTCAATTCACAACAGCTAAACTACGGAATCAACCTAGAATCCCTTCAACAGATGAATGGATAAAGAAAATGTGGTATATATACACATGGTCTATTACTCAACCTTAAAGAAGAATAAAATTGTGACATTTGAGGTCATGGATGGAGTTGGAGAATATGATAAGTAATAAGCCAATCCCCCCAAATTGAAGGTCAAATGTTTTCTCTTATGTGCAAATGCTGATCCATAATGGGGGAGTTGTGGCTATAGAAGGAAGAATGGAGGAACTTTGGATTGGGCAGAGCAGAGTGAGGAGAGTGGAGGGGGTGTGGGTGAGAGGGATGGTGAAATGAGGTCGACATTATTACCCTATATACATGTATGATTGCATGAACAGTGTGACTCTGAAGTGTGTACAGCTAGAGAAATGAAAAGTTTTCTTCCATTTGTATACAATGAATTGAAATGCATTCTGCTGTCATGTATAACTAATTAGAACAAATAAAGAATAAAAAGAAATCAATTACCTTAGGATATATAGAACCCACTCCTACATGTCTAAATATCTCACAGGTCAAGGAAGAAAAACACAAGAAAAGTAAATAAAAAGTGTTTGAACTAAGTGATAATAAAAGCTTAAAATGTCAGAATCTCTGGGATGAAACAGTACTCAGATGAACATTTATGCTTAAAGTACTTGTTTCAGAAGAAGCTAGATTAACAATCAAGTTATTTTCAAATTAGGAAGTAGAAAAGAAAAAATAAGAGGGGAAGCAGAAATATATAAAATAGAGAAGAATAATATGACTAAAAGTTGATAAAAATTAAATCTACTGAGAGAAAAAGCAAAAACAAAAAAACTAATACCAATAGAAAGGGAGCTATCAAAATAACCCTACAGATGCTAAAAATATATTAAGGTAATATTACAATTGCATGTCAACATGTGATAGCTTCTCTATATTAGAGAAGGATCTGTGTGCTGCTGAGAAGAAAGTGTATCTACTCATTGATGGATGAAACATTCCATAAATGTTCATAAAATCTAAATTATCAATTGCATTTTTTAGTTCTATAGCTTTTTTTTTTAAGAGAGAGTGAGAGAGGTGAGAGAGAAAGAGAGAGAGAGAGAGAGAGAGAATTTTTTTAATATTTATTTCTTAGTTCTCGGCGGACACAACATCTTTGTTGGTATGTGGTGCTGAGGCTCGAACCCGGGCCGCACGCATGCCAGGCGAGCGCGCTACCGCCTGAGCCACATCCCCAGCCCCTCTATAGCTTTTTATTTAGTTTTTGTCTGGAGCATCTATTCAGGGGTGACAGAGACATGTTAAAATTGTCCATTATTATTGTGTTGTGGTCTATTGGATTCTTCAAACTAAGAAGCATTTGTTCAATGTACATGGATACTTCATTGTTTGAGGCATAAATACTTACAATTGTTATGCCTTGTTGATATATAGTTCCCTTAAGCAGTATGAAATGTTTTCCTGTCCCTTCTAATTAAATTTGGCTTGAAGTGCACTGTATCTGATGTGAGGATAGAAACCCCTGTTTGCTAAATGTAAGTCTTGGTGGGGAAAAACCATATTTAAACCATAGCAGATATACCCAGCAATGAAATTGCTAGATGATATGGTTGTTCAATTTTTAACTTTTTGAGGAATTTAATGCTGTTTTCCACAATGATAGTATTTATTTACATCCCCACCAAAATTTGCAAGGGTTCCCTTTTTAAAAAAAATATCCTTGCTAATACCACTTATTATCTTGGATCTTTTGAGATAGCCATCCTGACAGATGAGGTGGTCTCTTTCACAACCCGGTTGTGCCAAGGTAGTCAGGTAGGTTGCAGATAGATCCAGGAAAGTGCCTGAAGACAGTTTTGGAGACCTATGATTTATTGGGGGAAATTTATGAAACTTCAGTGACTGCTCTAAAGAGAGTTCACTGGCAACAAGCTGAAAGTATCTCTGTCCCACATGATGATTTGCCAAGTATTGCCTCCTCCTCTCCCTCATGGTGTTTTGAAGAGTGATGACTTCCTGGACAAGTGACACATGTGCTTTTTTTCCACAGTGTTCTCAGTTTCATGCCTGTCACCCTTCAGATAGGGGTTTTATATGTTAGATTGCAGAAGCAGTGACATCATTAATATTTGCTTGCTTGGTTTGCTTGTTGGACCAGGAGACTAAGGAGCAACTGTCCTAGCATACATGCAAAAAGTAGCTTTCTTCAGATAACACCAAGTTGCTGTACTTTCTAGTGTGCGTAAGACAAAGCCAGTATTCTTTAAGATAATATGTATCTGCACTTTCTGTTCCATGCTTTTTCTTGTTATTTCCTTAATGTGGCTAGGTTTTTGGAAACAGAAAGTAGGCATTCTGGAACATGAAAATTTATTGCCTCCATTTGCTTTAGGGATGATACAATTAAAATATCATTATGGTTTTAATTTTCATTTTCATGAGGATTAATGATGTTGAATTTTTTTCCATATAAATGTTGATCATTTGTATGTCTTTTCCCCCAAGAATTTGAGAAATGTCTATGCATGTCTTCACCCATTTCATTGGGTTATTTTCTTTTCTTTGGAGATTTTTTTTTTTGGGTGGGGGTACTGGAGATTGAACTCAGTGGCACTCAACCACTGTACCACATCCCCAGCCCTATTATGTATTGTTTTAGAGACAGGGTCTCACTGAGTTTCTTATTATCTCGCCATTACTAAGGGTGGCTTTGACTAGAAATCCTCCTGCCTAGCCTTCTGATCTGCTGGGATTACAGATGTGTGCCACCACACCCGGCTGGAGATTCTTGATTTGCTTATATATTTTGGATATTAACTTCTTACCAGATATATAGGTTTGCAAGTAATTTCTCCCATTCCAATGATTATTCTCTCATTTGATGGTTTTCTTAGCTGTGTGGAAACTTTTTAGATTGACATTCTCATTTGTTTATTTTTGTTTTTGTTATATATTTTTCAGGTCATGTTGAAAAATCACTTCCTAGATCTATGTTGTGCAGGTTTTCTCCTATTTTTTTCCTAATAGTTTTGAAATTTCAGATTTTACATTTAAGTTGTAAAGCAGTTTGAGTTGAATAGAAGAGGCAAGAGCAGGCATCCTTTCTTGTTTTGTTATGGTTTGGATGTGAGGTGTCCCCCAAAAAACTCACATGTGAGACCACACAAGGTTTGGAGGTAAAATGATTGTATCATAGCCTTGACCTAATCAGTGAATTAACTCTGGATGGTTTTACTGAGTGGTAATTGGAGGCAGGTGGGGTATGGCTGGGAGGGAGTTGTTCATTGGGAGCATGGCTATAGAATATATATTTTGTATCTGGAGAGTGGAGTCTCAGTCTCTCTCTCTCTCTCTCTCTCTCTCTCTCTCTCTCTCTCTCTCTCTCCTATCTGATTATAATGTGAGCTGCTTCTCTTTGCCATGATGTTCAGCCTCACCTCAAGTCCTGAGAAATGAAGCTGGCCTTCTATGGACTAAGACCTCTAAAACCATGAGCCCTCAAATAAACTTTTCCTCCTTTATATTTGTGCTTGTCAGATCCTTTTAGTCATAGCAGTAAAAAATATGATTGTAAAGTAAAATCTTTCAACCTTTTGGTTATGTAAAATGTTAGCTCTGGGTTTGTCATCATACATGGCCTTTAATGTGTTGAGATATTTTCTGTCTAAACTTATGCAAGTTTTTAATCCTAAAATTGTACATATGTACAATTCTTGCTACTCTGGAATAAATTCCATTTGATCATTGGTAAGGATTCATTTAATGTGCTCTTAAAGCTTGCTGATTTGTTTTTCTTGAGGATTTTTGCAACTATGTTAATCAGGGATATTGGCCTGTAATCTTCTTTTTTTTCATGTATCTATATTTTTCTTTTTATTAATTTTCAAAAAAATTTTAATTTTTGCCTTTTTCCCCATATTTTTTTATTAGTGCATTTAGTTGTAAATAATAGTGGGATTTATTGTTACATATTGTACATGCACACAAAATAATAGTATAATTTAGCTAAAATCATTCTTCAGTATTTCCCCTTTCCCTTACTTCCTGCCTCCCCCAATCTTTTTTTCTGTACTGATCTCTCTTTGATTTTCATGAGCTCACCCAATCTATCTTTTCATTTTTTCTCTGTAGTTTCTACAGAGGAGTCAAAACATGTGACCTGAGTGATCTGCTGAGTTTGACTTATTTTGCTTAATATAATGTTCCAAAGTTCCATCTTTTCCTGGTGATGATATAATTTTATCTTTCTTCCTGACTGAATAAAACTCCATTGTGTTACATTACATTTATCCATTGCTGGACATCCAGACTGGTTTCCTAGTTTGACTATTGTGCATTGTGCTAGTATAAACATGGATATGCATGTATTGTGATAGTATGCTGACTATAATTATTTAGGATAAAACTAAGGAGTGGTATATCTGCATCATACGGTGGTTCCATGCCTAGTCTTTTAAAGATTTCCATAGTGTTGTACTAATTTACAATCCCACCAACAGTGTAAAAGTGTTTTCTTTTCCTCCACATCTTCTAAAGCATTTATGTTATTTGTATTCTTGATGATGGCCTTATGACTGGTATGAGATGAAATCTTAGTGTAGTTTTGGTTTGCATTTACTTAATTGCTAATGATGTTGAACATTGTTGTAAACATTTATTGGCCATTTGTATTTCTTCTTTTCAGAAGTGTCTGCTAAGTTCATTTGCTAATTTAATAATTGAATTACTTGGGTTTTTTTTTGTGTGTGTGAAGTTTGGTGTGAAGTTTTTTATATATCCTGGGTATTGTCAGAAGAGTAGCTAGCAAAGATTTTCTCCCATTCTGTAGGTTCTATATGCATATTTTTATTATTCTCTTTGCTGTTCAAAACTTTTTAATTTGATGCCATCCTTTTATTAACTCTTGGCATTATCCTGAGCTTTAAAGGGCCTATTGAAGAAGTCATTACCTGTACCTATATATTGGTGTGTTGATCCTACATTTTCTTCTAGGATTTGCATGGCTTCTGGACTAATTCCTAAGTATCTGATTTATTTTAAATTAATTTTTATGTAGGGTGAGAGATAAGGGTCTAGTCTCATTCTTCACATACAGATAATGAGCTTTACCAGCACCATTTGTTAAAAAGGCTATTCTTTCTCCAATGTATGTTTGGGGCATCTTTGGGAAGGATTAGAGTAACTGCATATGAGCATATCTGTGTGTTTGTCTCTGTGTCTTCTATTTTGAACCATTGGTCTATGTGTCTGTTTTTAAGCTAGTACCATAAAGTTTTTGTTATTGTAGCTTTGTAATATAATTTAAAGTCAGGTATTATTATACCTCAAGCATTCAAAAAATTTTTTGGCTTAGAATTTCTTTGGCTATTCTGGGTCTTCTAAGTAAAGTTTTGGATGGACTCTTTTTTTTCTAGTTCTGTGAAGAATGTTATTGATATTTCAAAGGGGATTGCATTGAATCTGTATATTTGCAGTATGGCCATTTTAACAATATTAATTTGGCCCATCCATGAACATGGGAGGTCTTTCTAACTTCCAAGGTCTTCAATTTCTTTCTTCAATATTCTGTAGCATTTATTTATTTATTGGTTCTTTTTAGTTATACATGACAGTATACATTTTGATAAAATTATACATGTATTGAGTATATCTTATTCTAATTTGGGTCCCAATCTTGTGAATGTACATGACGATGGGATTCACAGTGGTGCATTCATATGTGTACATAGGAAAGTTATGTCAGATTCTTTCCACTTTCTTTCCTATTCTTACCCTTTCTCCCTTCCTTCATTTCCCTTTGTCTAATCCATTGAACTTCTTTCTCCCAACTGCCTTGTTATGGGTTAGCCTTCACATATCAGAGAGAATGTTCAACCTTTGGTTTTTTGGATTGGATTACTTAATTTAGCACAATAGTTTTCAGATTGATCCATTTACTGGTAAATGTCATAAAATCATTATTCTTTTTTGTTTTTTTTTTTAGAGAGAGAATTTTTAATATTTATTTATTTATTTATTTATTTAGTTTTCGGCGGACACAACATCTTTGTTTGTATGTGGTGCTGAGGATTGAACCCGGGCCGCATGCATGCCAGGCGAGCGCGCTACCGCTGAGCCACATCCCCAGCCCCGATAAAATCATTATTCTTTATGGCTGAGTAATAGTCCATTGTGTATATACACCATAATTTCTTTATCCATTTTTCTGTTGAAGGACATTTAGTTTAGTTCCATAGCTTAGCTATTGTGAATTGTGCTGCTATAAACATTGATGTGGCTGTGTCACTATAGTATGATTATTTTAAACGCCTGTGAATATATAAAGAAGAGTGGACTAACTGGGTCAAATGGTGGTTCCATTCAGTTTTTTAAGGAATCTCCATACTGCTTTCCAGAGTGGTTGCATTAATATGCAGTCCTACCAGAAATTTACAAGAATACACTTCCCCTCACATCCTCACCAATATTTATTGTTAATTGAATTCTTGATAATTGCCATTCTGACTAGGGTGAGATAAAAGTTTTAGTTTTAATTTGTATTTCCCTAATTGATACAGATGTTGGACTTTTTTCATATATATTTTTGACTGTTCATTTATTTATTATTATTTAAAAAAATTTTTTTAGTTGTTGATGGACCTTATTTTATTTATTTATGTGTGGTGCTGAGAGTTGAACACATGTGAGGCAAGTGCTCTACCACTGAGCCATGACCCCAGCCCTTATTATTATTATTATTATTTTTATTTGTTCTTTTTAGACACACATAAAAGTAGAATGTATGCTGACATTCTTGGAATATAATTTCTGATTCTTTTGGTTGTACATTATGTGGAGTTAAACTAGTTGTGTATTCATATATTAACACAAGAAAGTTATATTTGATTTATTTTACTATATTTTTTATTCCCACCTCATTCCCTTCCCTTTATTTACCTTTGCCTAATTTGGTGAACTTTTATTCTTTACTCCCTCCACCATATTTTGTGTTAGCATTCACATATCAGCGTGAATATTTGGTCTTTGTTTTTCCCCCTGTTTTTTATTTATTTAATTTATTTTTTTATTTGTTGTTTATAGATATACATGAAAGTAGAGTGTATTGTGACATATTACATATACATGAAGTACAACCCATTCCAATTAGGATCCCATTTTTGTGTTTGTATATAATGTGGAGTTATTTTACTATGGCAATGCCCTGTATGAAGAGGCTCTGTGCTAGAGTCTTATTAGCCTCAACTTTGATCTCAGGCACTCAGCTCCTAGGAATAAAGGAACTCTCTTGTTAGACAACCACAATGTTTCACCAATCTCTGCTGAGCCTGAACCTGTTCACATAACTGTAACTTTAAACAATCAATGTTCTTGAGAGCTACACAAAACTCCTAACATTGCACATTACAAAGATAGTATGTAACTGAGAAATAAGCTGTATAATGTTGCTAACTTTGTAATCTAATGACACAATGAACAATAATAAAACTACTTTTTGCCAGTGACCTAATGTAACCTATTGATATAAATGAAACTGGCATCTTGGACAAGGGGCTTTTCTGCCTTTCTGCCATTCTGCTATCCTGCCAATGTGCATCGGCACCTTGCTTCTGTCTCCTATTGATTTTCTTGCAGTTAGCAAGTGCATTGCAATAATCCTCCCTGTATGAGTGTGTCTTTTCCCCTACATCCTTGCCAACACTTATTGTTGTTTGTATTCTTAATAGCTGCCATTCTGACTGGAGTGAGATGATATCTTAGAGTAGTTTTGATTTGCATTTCTCTAATTGCTAGGGATGTTGAATATTTGCTCATATATTTTTTGATTGATTGTGTATCGTCTTCTGAGAAGTGTCCATTCAGTTCCTTGGCCCATTTATAGATTGGGTTATTGTTTCTTTGGTATTTAGCTTTTTGAGTTCTTTATCTATACCCTAGAGATTAGTGCTCTATCTGATGTGTGAGGGGTAAAAATTTGCTCCAAAGATGCAGGCTCTCTATTCACCTCACAGATTGTTTCTTTTGCTGATAAGAAACTTTTTAGTTTGATTCCATCCCACTTATTGATTCTTGATTTTAATTCTTAAACTGTAGGAGTCTTATTAAGGAAGTAGGGGCTTAATCTGACATGATGGAGATTTGGGTTTATTTTTTCTTCTATTAGATGCAGGGTCTCTGGTTTATTTATTTATTTATTTTAAAAAATATTTATTTATTTATTTTAGTTCTCAGTGGGTGAACACAACATCTTTTTTTTTTTTTCAGATTTGGCTGTTTTTTATTACCACCATGTGCCAACAATTCTAAACAATGCTAGTGATAAAATAATCCCCCCCAAAACTATCTTTGGTTGATCTAAATTCTAAACAATTCCTCTGATTATTATTGTTGAGTTGAAATAAAACACATAAAAGTTTTAGTTAGCACAATTTGATAATTTATCCTTTAAGAAACATTAATTTGGAGAATTCCCAATTGTACAGTTAAGCTTCCACATATAAACTCTGCTGTACCCACTCTTTTCAGGAAACACACTGAGAAACAATGAAACCTGCTTTGAAAGCAATTTTTTATCTCCAAACTTTGTATTACATAATTCTGTTTTTAAACAGTATATTTGAAATTAACAACAGTGATTTTTTTTTTAATTTAGCAGAGTTTATTTAAACAAGAAAAATGGATGGGTCAAAAAAAAAAAAAAAAAAAAAGAAGGATGGATTTACCAAGAGCATGGGAGATTTTTTCATCATTCTAAGGTCTTCTTTAATTTCTTTCTTGAGTGTCCTGTAGTTTTCATTGTAGAGGTCTTTCATCACTTTTTTTTAAATTTTTTATTGGTTGTTCACAACATTACAAAGCTCTTGACATATCATATTTCATACATTAGATTGAAGTGGGTTATGAACCCCCAATTTTACCCCAAATGCAGATTGCAGAATCACATCGGTTACACATCCACAATTTTACATAATGCCCTATTAGTAATTGTTGTATTCTGCTACCTTTCCTATCCCCTACTATCCCCCCTACCCTCCCCTCCCAACTTCTCTCTCTACCCCATCTACTGTAGTTCATTTCTCTCCTTGTTTATTTTCCCATTCCCCTCACAACCTCTTATATGTAATTTTGTATAGCAATGAGGGTCTCCCTCCATTTCCATGCAATTTCCCTTTTCTCTCCCTTTCCCTCCCATCTCATGTCTCTGTTTAATGTTAATCTTTTCTTCCTGCTCTCCCTCCCTACTCTGTTCATAGTTGCTCTCATTATATCAAAGAAGACATTTGGTATTTGTTTTTTAGGGATTGGCTAGCTTCACTAAGCATAATCTGCTCTAGTGCCATCCATTTCCCTGAAAATTCTATGATTTTGTCATTTTTTATTGCTGCATAGTACTCCATTGTGTATAGATGCCACATTTTTTTTTATCCATTCATCTATTGAAGGGCATCTGGGTTGGTTCCACAGTCTAGCTATTGTGAATTGTGCTGCTATGAACATCGATGTGGCAGTATCCGTGTAGCATGCTTTTTTAAGGTCTTCAGGGAATAGTCCGAGAAGGGCAATAGCTGGGTCAAATGGTGGTTCCATTCCCAGCTTTCCCAGGAATCTCCAAACTGCTTTCCAAATTGGCCGCACCAATTTGCAGTCCCACCAGCAATGTACAAGTGTACCCTTTTCTCCACATCCTCGCCAGCACTTGTTGTTGTTTGACTTCATAGTGGCTGCCAATCTTACTGGGGTGAGATGGTATCTTAGTGTGGTTTTGATTTGCATTTCTCTGACTGCTAGAGATGGAGAGCATTTTTTCATGTACTTGTTGATTGATTGTATATCCTCCTCTGAGAAGTGTCTGTTCAGGTCCTTGGCCCATTTGTTGATTGGGTTATTTGTTATCTTATTGTCTAATTTTTTGAGTTCTTTGTATACTCTGGATATTAGGGCTCTATCTGAGGTGTGAGGAGTAAAAATTTGTTCCCAGGATGTAGGCTCCCTATTTACCTCTCTTATTGTTTCTTTTGCTGAGAAAAAACTTTTAAGTTTAATTAAGTCCCATTTGTTGATTCTAGTTGTTAACTCTTGTGCTATGGGTGTCCTATTAAGGAATTTGGAGCCTGACCCCACAATCTGTAGGTCAGAGCCAACTTTTTCTTCTATCAGACGCAGAGTTTCTGATTTGATATCAAGCTCCTTGATCCATTTTGAGTTAACTTTTGTGCATGGCGAGAGAAAGGGATTCAGTTTCATTTTGTTGCATATGGATTTCCAGTTTTCCCAACACCATTTGTTAAAGATGCTATCCTTCCTCCATTGCATGCTTATAGCCCCTTTATCAAATATAAGATAGTTGTAGCTTTGTGGATGAGTCTCTGTGTCCTCTATTCTATACCATTGGTCCACCCGCCTGTTTTGGTACCAGTACCATGCTGTTTTTGTCACTATTGCTCTGTAATATAGTTTGAAATCTGGTATTGCTATACCGCCTGATTCACACTTTCTGCTTAGAATTGCTTTTGCTATTCTGGGTCTTTTATTTTTCCATATGAATTTCATGATTGCTTTATCTATTTCTACAAGAAATGCCGTTGGGATTTTGATTGGCATTGCATTAAATCTATAGAGAACTTTTGGTAATATCGCCATTTTGATGATGTTAGTTCTGCCTATCCATGAACAGGGTATATTTTTCCATCTTCTAAGATCTTCTTCTACTTCTCTCTTTAGGGTTCTGTAGTTTTCATTGTATAAATCTTTCACCTCTTTTGTTAGGTTGATTCCCAAGTATTTTATTTTTTTTGAGGATATTGTGAATGGAGTGTTTTTCCTCATTTCTGTTTCAGAAGTTTTGTCGCTGATATACAGAAATGCCTTTGATTTATGCGTGTTGATTTTATATCCTGCCACTTTGCTGAATTCATTTATTAGTTCTAGTAGTTTCTTTGTAGACCCTTTTGGGTCTTCTAGGTATAGAATCATGTCATCTGCAAATAGTGATAATTTAAGTTCTTCTTTTCCAATTTTTATGCCTTTAATTTCTTTCGTCTGTCTAATTGCTCTGGCCAGTGTTTCGAGAACTATATTGAATAGAAGTGGAGATAAAGGGCATCCCTGTCTTGCTCTGGATTTTAGAGGGAATGCCTTCAACTTTTGTCCATTCAGAATAATGCTAGCCTGAGGCTTAGCATAGATAGCTTTTACAATGTCAAGGTAAGTTCCTGTTATCCCTAGTTTTTCTAATGTTTTGAACATAAAGGGATGCTGTACTTTGTCGAATGCTTTCTCTGCATCTATCGAGATGATCATATGGTTCTTATCTTTTAGTCTATCGACGTGGTGAATAACATTTATTGATTTCCATATATTGAACCATCCTTGCATCACAGGGATGAATCCTACTTGATCATGGTGCACTATTTTTTTGATGTGTTTTTGTATTCGATTCGCCAGCATTTTATTGAGGATTTTTGCATCTAGGTTCATTAGAGATATTGGTCTGTAGTTTTCTTTCTTTGAGGTGTCTTTGTCTGGTTTCGGAATCAGGGTGATGTTGGACTCATAGAATGAATTTGGAAGAGCTCCCTCTTTTTCTATTTCCTGAAATAACTTGAAAAGTATTGGTATTAATTTTTCTTTAAAGGTTTTGTAAAACTCCGCTGTATACCCATCCGGTCCTGGACTTTTCTTGGTTGGTAGTCTTTTGATGGTTTCTTCAATTTCATCCATTGATATTGGTCTGTTCAGATTGTGTGTATCCTCCTGACTCAGTCTGGGCAAATCATATGACTTAAGAAATTTATCGATGTCTTCACTATCCTCTATTTTATTGGAATATAGGTTTTCAAAATAATTTCTGATTGTCTTCTGTATTTCTGTAGCATCTGTTGTGATATTGCCTTTTTCATCCCGTAGGTTAGTAATTTGAGTTCTCTCTCTTCTTCTCTTCGTTAGCATGGCTAAAGGTCTGTCGATCTTATTTATTTTTTCGAAGAACCAACTTTTAGTTTTGTTAATTTTTTCAATAGTTTCTTTTGTTTCAATTTCATTGATTTCTGCTCTGATTTTAATTATTTCTTGCCTTCTGCTACATTTGCTGTTGTTTTGCTCTTCCTTTTCTAGGGCTTTGAGTTGGAGTGTGAGCTCATTTATTTGTTGGTTTCTTCTTTTTTTGAGGAATGACCACCAGGCGATGAATTTTCCTCTTAAAACTGCTTTCATTGTGTCCCATAGATTCCGATATGTTGTGTCTGTATTTTCGTTTATCTCTAAGAATTTTTTGATTTCCTCCTTTATGTCTTCTGTAACCCATTGATCATTCAGTAATATATTGTTCATTTTCCATGTGATGTAGGATTTTTCCTTCCTTCTTTTATCATTGATTTCCAGTTTCATTCCATTATGATCAGATAAAATGCATGGTATTATCTCCACCCCTTTATATTTACTGAGGGTTGCCCTATGGCATAATATATGGTCTATTTTTGAGAAGGATCCATGTGCTGCTGAGAAAAAAGTATAGCCATTTGATGATGGTTGATATATTCTATATAAGTCAGTTAAGTCTAGTTTATTGATTGTGGTATTGAGATCTATAGTTTCTTTATTCAACTTTTGTTTGGAGGATCTGTCCAATGGTGAGAGTGGTGTGTTGAAGTCTCCCATAATTATTGTGTTGTGGTCTATTTGATTCTTGAATTTGAGAAGAATTTGTTTTATGAATGTCGCAGCACCATTATTTTGTGCGTAAATATTGATAATTGTTATGTCTTGTTGGTGAATGGTTCCTTTTAACAGTATATAATGACCTTCTTTATCCCTTTTGATTAACTTAGTCTTGAAGTGGATTTTATTTGATATGAGGATGGCCACCCCTGCTTGCTTGCGAGGACCGTGTGCGTGGTATATTTTTTCCCATCCTTTCACCTTTAGCCTGTGTATGTCTTTTCCAATCAGATGTGTCTCCTGGAGGCAGCATATTGTTGGATTTGTTTTTTTAATCCATGATACCAGCCTATGTCGCTTTATTGGAGAGTTTAAGCCATTAACATTCAGAGTTACTATTGATATATGGTTTGAACTTCCATCCATGATTGATTGTTTATCCTTTTTTTTTTTTTTAAAAAAAATTTTAGTTTGTTTCACCATGGTTGTCTTTCCCCTCGCCCTCTGTCTTTACTGAGGCACTTCCCACTGATGGTTTTGGTTATTGTTTTTCATTTCTTCTTTATGTAGTGTTTTGCTCAAAATGCTTTGCAATGCTGGTTTTCTGGCTGCAAATTCTTTTAACTTTTGTTTATCATGAAAGATTTTTATTTCGTTGTCATACCTGAAGCCTAATTTTGCTGGATACAGGATTCTTGGTTGGCATCCATTGTCTTTCAGTGTTTGAAATACATTGTTCCATGACCTTCTTGCTTTCAGTGTCTGTGCTGAAAAATCCGTTGTTAACCGTATGGGTTTACCCCTAAATGTAATCTGTCTCCTTTCTCTTGTAGCTTTTAATATTTTCTCTTTGTTCTGTATATTGGATATCTTCATAACAATGTGTCTTGGCGTTGGTCTACTGTGATTTTGTGTGCTCGGTGTCCTGTATGCATCTTCAATTTGTATATCTGTTTCCTTTTTTATTTCTGGGAAGTTTTCTGTAATTATTTCATCCAGCAGGTTACTCATTCCCTTGGTTTGAATCTGTGTACCTTCTTGTATCCCGATGACTCGTAAGTTTGGTTTCTTCATGTTATCCCATAACTCTTGGATGTTTGTCTCGTGATTTTTTACCAGCCTTTCTGAGTTGGCTAGACTCTTTTCAAGATGGTATATTTTGTCTTCATTATCTGACGTTCTGGTTTCTACTTGCTCCACTCTGTTAGTGATACTGTCAATTGAGTTTTTAATTTGGTTTATCGTTTCCTTCATTTCTAGAATTATTGTTTGATTATTTTTTATAATCTCTATCTCCTGATAGAGATGCTTAACTTCTTCTTTTATCTGTTTATGAAATTCATTCTGAATGTGTTCTTTCGCTGCTTGAATTTGCTGTCTTGTATCCTCCTTAAGGTTCCATTCCATCTGTCTAAGGTGTTCCTTGAGTTCTTTATATGACCATTTTTCTGATGACTCCACGTCCTCCTGAATATTTAGGCTGTCCTGCATTGTTTGTATTCCTTTTCTTCCTTGTTTTTTGAAGCTGCTCATGTTACTTCTTGTTCTGTTTGACTGCTGGGTTACTGTTTACTCCTATAAATTAATTTGATGTTTGGGAGGAAAGGTATTTGAAGGGAAGGGGTGAAGTCACTAAAGAGAATGAGAGTAGGCAGGTAGAATTCAAGGAAAGGGGGGATAAGAGAAATGAAAAGACTAAAGAAGAAAAAAATAGGAACTAATAAAGAAAAAAAATTAAAAAAAAATAATAATAATAATTAAAAAAAATAATTAAAAAATTTAAATTAAAATTAGTAGCAAAAAAAATTTTTTAAAAAATATTTTGTAAAAAAAAATTAATTAAACAACAAGAAAGAAAAAAATGAAACTGAAAGAAAAACCCAAATCAAAAAAAAAAAAAAAAAAAAAAACAAAACAAAAAAAAAAAAACCTAATAAATGCCGTCTTAGAGTTTGATTAACTTCTCTTCCAGTAGGTGGCACTTTGTCCACAAGGCCAAGTTTCTCCTGTCGATACGTGGGAACCAATCACTGTGCAGCAGCTCCTCCCAGACTGGGCGAGTCTCCAATCCTGAGTGTCTAGGGCCTCCTCTTGTGTCTAGTCACTTCCCACTTTTTCTCTAGCCAGGCCCCTCTCACCACAATACTGGCTACAAGCCAGGTCTGCTGCTCCCGGGAGCCCTGTTTTCATGAACGACTGGGCACACTCTTCCAGTTTGCCATTCCCTCAGACCCTAAGTTTGTAGAGCTTGGGGCTGAGAATCCTCAGCGGATTTTACTTGCCCTCTTGTATTCACTTCCCCGTAGCTGGTGCAAGAGACCTCAGCAGTCAGCCCTGGTGGGAGCGGTAGATCCGCGCCGCGGGGACCCGCACCACCTCTGATTCCCTCGGGCTGGCTGTAGCACTCGTGGGAGAGCTGGGAGGGGCCCTTGCGGGAGGGCTGGGAGTGGCCCTTAAGGTTTTCCCGATGTGTGGAGAGGGAAGGCTGTGGGATCACACACCTGTAGCTGTCGGTTTCAACGAAGTTATCTCCTCCACAGCAGTCTGATGACGTTGTTTCCCTTTGCTGGGCTACCAATGCAACGGGTGGGTCCTTACTGTCTCTCCCAAGCCCCGTTTCAAACCTGTGGCCACTACTTATGAAGGCTCGGTAGGCATTTACCTTCGTATGATGAGAAGGGCTGACCAGTTGTTTCAGCCGGATGGATTAATGCCGAGTCATCGCTGTTTGTCTGCGGGAAGCAGGTGACCGGGAGTTTGAATTCAGCGGATCAGGGCTCAGTGCGTGTTCTCGGTTCACTTGGATTTTAAATTGTCTCTCATCTTATCAGCTGTTTCATTTAATTCGGCAGCTCATTCGCGCGGTGAAGAGTCTGCTCTATGATGCTCTGTGGGAGGCGGTGGCAGCAGCGGCGGCGGCAGCGGCCTTCGGGACCCCCGGAGAGGGGGTGCGGGTTGGGGGAGGGGAGGCGGCGCCTCGGGCCGCGGGGGCCGGGTACCGGACTCGCGGGAGAGCGGGCGGGGTGGGGGAAAGAAATTGAAATCTAGATTTAGAGACTGAGCTTGGGAGGAGAGACAGCTGGGGAGAAGCAAGGCGGAGAGGCGGAGAGGAGAAGAAGATGGGGCCGATAGAGCCGTGCACCTGGGGCTGCAGCCTTACTGCTCGCGCTGAAGTCGTGATGGATTCCCTCCACCTTGGCTCATGACTTGATGTTTTCAATCACAGGCCTAGGCTCCGTCACAGGCATCGGCTCTGCGGGGCTCCGGCGGTGCGGGCCTGGCAGTGGCGAAACCACACTCAGCCGCCCAGGGACCTCGGGGGTGCTCGAGCGGCGGGGGCCGCTCGGCGCGGGCGCCGCGGACTGCTCGGCGCGGGCGCCGCGGACTCACACAACATCTTTGTATGTGATGCTGAGGTTTGAACCCGGGCCGCACGCATGCCAGGCGAGCTCGCTACCACTTGAGCCACATCCCCAGCCCAGGGGTCTCTGGTTTAATTCCTAGGTCCTTGATCCATTTTGAGTTGAGATTTGTGTATGGTGAGAGATAGGGGTTTACTTTCATTTTGTTGCATATGGATTTCCAGTTCTACCAGAACCATTTGTTGAAGAGGCCATTTTTTCTCCAATATATGTTTTTGGCACCTTTGCCTAATATAACTGTAATTATGTGGGTTAGTCTCTGTGTCCTCTATTCTGTACCATTGGCCTACCAGTCTATTTTGGTTGCTGGTGGGACTGCAAAATGGTGCAGCCAATATGAAAAGCAGTATGAAGATTCCTTGGAAAATTGGGAGTGGGACCACATTTTGATCCAGCTATCTCACTCCTTTTTGTATATCCAAAGGACTTAAAAACAGCATACTACTGGGACACAGCCACATCAATGTTTATAGCAGCACAATTCACAATGGCTAAACTGTGGAACCAACCTAGATGCCCTTCAGTAGATAAATGGATAAAGAAAATGTGGTATATATACACAATAGAATATTACTCAGCAATAAAAGAGAATAAAATCATGGCATTTGCAGGTAAATGGATGGAGTTGGAGAATATAATGCTAAGTGAAGTTAGCCAATCCCAAAAAACAAATGATGAATGTTTTCTCTGATATAAGGAGGCTGATTCATAGTGAGGTTGGGATGGGAAGCATGGGAGGATTAGATAAACTCCAGATGGGGCAAAGGGGTGGTTGGGGAAGGGAGGGGGCATGGAGGTAGAAAAGATGGTGAAGGGAGATGGACATCATTACCCTAAGTACATGTATGAAAACACAAATTGTTTGAACATACTTGTATACAATCAGAGATATAGAAAATTGTGCTCTATATGTGTAATATGAATTGTAATGTATTCTGCTGTCATATGTAACAAATTAGAAAAAAAAACAAAACTAAAAAAAATCCTCCCTAATCAGATTTAGGAGATTTATTGGTCACCTCTGAGGGGCTAGGGACTGAAAATAATAAAGCCTCACTTATCCAGGCACAGTGGCATATGCCTCTAATCTCAACAGTTTAGGAAGTATAGGAAGGAGAATCATGAGTTTAAAGCCAGCCTCAGCAACTTAGTGGGGCACTAAGAAATTTAGTGAGACCCTGTCTCTAAATAAAATACAAAAAGGGCTTGGAAATGTGGTTCAGTGGTTAAGTGCCCCTGGGTTCAATTCCCAGTACCTGCACCCCTCCTCCCCTGGGGAAAAAAAAATCAGTTGCACTTGTTGAACCTCTGGAGAAGCAGGACAGAGAGTGTTCAAAATTTTTTCACAGAATAGTGGATGCCCATAATGTCAGGGTTCCAGTTTCAGGCAGTCTGAAGCCACTCCTCTAGAACAAGGGGAAAGAAATACATACTGTGATAATTATTCCTTCTTGAGGAATAATTATCTTATCTCAACTCCAGGCTCTGGGTAGCTCATGAAGTACACATTCGTAGAAAACTACACCCACTCTGTTGTCAGAAAAAACCTCATTTATTTTTTAGAGGTAGTCCTGGGGATTGAATTCAGGGGCACTCAACCATTGAGCCACACCTCCAGCCCTTTTTTGTATTTTCTTTAGAGAGAGGGTCTCACTGAGTTGCTTAGAGACTTACTGTTGCTGAAGATGATGTTGAACTCACAATTCTCCTGCCTCAGTCTCTGGAGCTGCTGGGGTTACAGGTATGCAACACTGTGCCTGGCAGAAAACCTCATTTATCAGGGTAGTTCTGGCCTAAGCTTGGAGAATAAGAACTACACTCTTCTGGACAGGCTAAGGAGAAGTTTGACTATTCACAGCTGGGGAGCTAAGACCTGAATGAAGAGACTTGCCCTACCCAAATTGTTAGAAGAATCTTGGGACACCAAGGATTAAGGATTCCAGCAGAAGGTGACCTGAGGCCTCTTGTGGTAGGAAGAGGAAATCTTGGAAAAAGCTGAAGTATTTTTCCAAGCATGGAGGCAAGGCTAGGGCCAAGGTGGGAGGTGGGCTTCATGCCTAAAGCCCTGCTCCCAGACTGGATATTTCTGAGGATTCCTTTGGCCCAAACATTGGAATAACAGTTTCCTGGCCAGACTTAGGAGGAGAGGGTTTGGTCACATGGGGAAGCCAGCAACACATGAGGAACCTTACCTGTGATAATCTTGGGGAAAAATGAGATATAGGATTCAGTAAAGAAGTAGGGGAAACCCAAAATAAAAACTTTTAGGCAACCTGAGGTAATTCTGGGTAGAATCAGGATAAAGAAATTTGTAGAGTGAGGAGAGCTGTCTGTGGGCACTTGGTGTGAGTTGGATTTTGTGTAAATTGGGCATGAGCCAATCAATACACCCAGGATGGAGCTCACCAGCTCACTTTCCTTCGGGTGTTTAGGCCCAATATTTTTTTTCTTGAATTTTTTATTCTTTTTAGTTATATGTGACAGTAGAATATATTTTGACATATCATATATACATGGAGTATAACTTCCCATTCTTATAGTTATACATGATGTGAACTTTCACTGGTTGTGTATACATATATGAACATAGGAAAGTCATACCTGATTTATTCCACTGTCTTTCTTATTCCCATCTCTCCTCATTTCCCTTCATTCCCCTTTTTATAATCTAATGAACTTCTATTCTTCCCTCCTCCCCTTATTGTGAGTCAGCATTCACATATCAGAGAGAAAAGTTAGCCTTTGATTTTTTTTTGGTTTGGCTTATTTCACTGAACATTAGAGTCTCCAGTTCCATCCATTTACTGGAAAATGCCATAATTTTATTTTTCTTGAAGGCTGAGTAATATTCCATTGTGTATATGTACTACATTTCCTTTATTAATTTATCTGTTGAAAGGCACTATTATGGTTTAGATGAGAGGTGTCCCCCAAAAGCTCATGTGTAACAATGTAAGAAGGTTCAGAGGAGAAATAATTTGGTTGTGAGAGTCTTGATGCAATCAATAAATTAATTTTCTGATAGGGATTAACTGGTAACTGAAGTGGTAAGGTCTGTCTGGAGAAATTGGGAATAGGGTGTAGCTTTGTGATATATATTTGTATACATCAATTGGAGACCTCTCTTCTTTCTGATAGTGATATGAGCTACTTTCAACTGCCAGACTCTTTCACCGTGATGTTCTGCCTCACCTCAAGCCCCGAAGAATGGACCTGGCCTACTATAGACTAAGACCTCTGAAACCAAACCTTGAACCCTCAAATAAACTCTTCCTCTCATAAAATTGTTCTGGTCAGATCTTTTAGTCACAGCAGCAAAAGAAAAAAAAAAGAAACAAAGGTGACTAAAACAGGCAACTAAGTTAGTTCTATAGTTAGCTATTGTGAATTGAGCTGCTATTAATATTGATGTGGCCACATCACTATAGTACACTGATTTGAAGTCCTTTGGATATATATTGAGGAGTGGGATAACTAGGTCAAATGGTGGTTCCATTCCACACTAAAGTGGTTGCACCAATTTGCAGTCCTACCAGCAAAGTATGAGTGTACCTTTATCCCCACATCCTAACATTTATTGTTAATTACGTTCTTGAAATTGCCATTCTGACTGGAGTAAGATAAAATATCAGTGTAGTTTTAATGTGCATTACTTTAATTACTAAAGATGTTGAACATTTTTTCCATATATTTGTTGACCATTCATATTTCTTATTCTGTGAAGTGCCTGTTTAGTTCTTTTGTTCATTTATTGATTGGGTCATTTTGTTGTTGTTGTTGACTTCTTTATATAACCTGCAGATTAACACTCTTTCTGAGGTATAGGTGGAAAATTTTTCCTCCCATTCTATAGGTTCTGTCTTCACCTTCTCAATTGTGGGGGACCAATCTTAGTGGAATGGAACAATAATCCTCTAGCAAAATGTCAGAGGTGATTGATTGGTCAGGGCTAGGAAATAAAGTGTGAAGATATCCTTCTCCAAATATGAGGGAAAAGTTTGGATCAAGTTTGCTTGGGTGAAGCCCTGCTCCTGGCTGGGATCCCGACTACATTACTTTACGTTCTGTCCCATACTTGAGCATTGGAATTATCTTCCATTGGCCAGACTTAGCAGGAGAGATTAGCTCTTCCAATAGGAAGAGCTTTGCCTCATGGCAACCCTAGAAATAGTTCACTAAAGCTGAGATAAAAGTATCACTAAAGAAGTAGGGCAATGGAGAAAGCAAACTTGCAACCCGAGGACATTGCTACAGGAATAAAGAAGAAAACTTTCCAATGATGAGATAAGGTGAGTGCAGTGGTCCATGCCTGTAATCCCAGTGACTCAGGAGACCAAGGCAAAAAGGATAACAAGGTGGAGGTCAGCCTCAGCAACTTAGTGAGGGCCTGAGCAACTCAGTGAGACCTTGTCTATAAATAAAATATAAAAAATGGCTGGGGATATAATTCAGTGATAAAGCATCCAAGGGTTAATTCACTGGTCCTCCCCCCCCCCCAAAAAAAAAAAAAGAATGGAAAGCTGAGGAAAAGGGTTTAATACAGAAACACAGAGTAACCAGGACTTAATCATGCTCATTGCAGGCATTCTGAGACCATTCCTGGCTGAACCGGGAGGCAAAATTCCTAGGAGAAGAGAACAGTTTCTTTGAGGCAGTATCCTTGACAGGCAGGTGGTTGGCAGGCTGGTAAAAGAGCATGAGTGGAAACTGGCATTCATTCTGAGATACCAAATTTCTGAGGGTTTTCCTGGCCCAATATTGTCACAGTGGACTAATAATAATTTTATCTTCTGGATAAAATGAAGAGGAGTTTGATTGGTAACAGCCAGGAAATCAGATGTTGAATGAAGAGCCTTGTCCTGAGCAAAGTCCTAGGAGAAGCAGGGTGAACTAAAGTATATTTTGTCCACAGGAACTGGTCACAAACAGGATATAATCATGCTGATGTTGGAAAATCAGACTGTCACTGGCAGAACAAGGAGGAAGAAATTCCTGGGAGGAGCAGAACAGTTTCTATGCAGCGCTGGACTTGGCTTGGCTGTGACTTGTTGGCTGACTGTAATGTGTCCTTGTATGGAAATCTGCACCCAGTCTGCTGTCCCAGAAGCCACATTCGTTAGGGTCCTTCTGGCCCTGACTTGGGACATTAAATTAACATTCCAAAGCCATTCTGGGGAGATCAGTAATTGCCAGTTGTTAACCCAGGGGTGGAAATGAAGAGCCCAGTGCCACTTAAACTTCTAGTTCCAAGTCACATCACAACAAAAGGGATAAAGCCTAGACTTCACACTAAGCCCTGGAGGCACAATCTCCAAGGTAACAGTGAGTCAGACTTGGCCTAATCCTCTGCAGACCTGTGTTAAGGTACTTGCTGAAATGTGGCATTGACCTTCACCCGTAGTAGCTCTGCCAGTCTCTGCCTTAGCCAAGTCCACCAGAAAGCATGGAAAGTGTTTAAAGATGCATTTGGATGCTAGGTAGTTGCCATAAACTTTAGCAGCTCTCTTGCACATTCTCAGCTTTGGGGGCTCTGCTTTCCATGTAAGGTCATGTGATTTCACAAGAACCACACGCAGATGGGACAAGGGGGTCTGAAAATTCCCACTGCTCTGCCTTCCTGTCCCTTCACCTATACTTGAGAAGAGGGTTCAGATCCTGGATTTCTGACAAGCTTCTGGTTCCTGCCCTGTGACTGGGACTTGACTCCTCAGCCCCCCCATAAAAATTTCTCCAAGCAGTGTGGCAGTCTGCATGCACACAATATCCCATGGCCTGAATATACCATGAGTGCTTAGAACTTTCTAAGTGTCCCTAGGTTGTCTGTAGTCTGAGAATCTGTAGTGGGCTCATAATAGGACTAGGTTACTTAGAAAGCTATTAAATCATGAACAAATATAGCATTGCTGATTATTTTATATATATGTTATGTACATTTGTCCCTCAGTATGTGTGTGGGGTTGGGTCCAGGAGTCCCTGAAACAGAAAAATCCAGGAGACTCAAGTCTCCTATGTAAAATGACATAGTGTTTACTTATAACATATATACATCCTCCTGCATACTTTAACTTGTTTCTAAATTACTCATAATAATTATTTCAGTATACAGTATTGAAATACAGTAGTTGCTATACTGCATTATGTAGATAATAACAACAAGAAAAAGGTTTGTATATGTTCTGTACAGATGTAATTTTTAAAATATTTTAGGTCTGCACTTGATTGAATACATGAATGCAGAATCTACACATAAAGAGGGCCAAATGTATATTGAAGTTCCTTCCAACTTTATTAGAGATGTGTCAATAGAGTTTTAATACGGAATCAGGAAGAATGAATTCTGTACAATTAGAAAGAAATCATGGATTCCTTTTCTAAAAGAAATCTCCCTCTCTAAGGAGAGGTCTAACAGGAAAGTAGACCAACCTCTCGTAACACTCATCAACTGAACTAAACATGTGCTGTAACAAATGCCTGGGTCCCCTGTACGCACATTGACATCTGAGAAGTTCAACTTGGGAGCAGAATGAAAAACTTTATCATTAAATGTGAGTCATGGGAAAATGGATTTTTGAAATGAAATAATCTTTAATTTTTGCAAAGACTATGGTCAATCACTCACAGAAAAATTCTGGACAATGGCCAGGAAGAAATTTCTCCTGGATGGATTTCCAAGTTTCTGTGACTAAGCTGACATTTTAGGGTGGATGGAAAGAATGGATTTCATCTGGGGAGAGCCACACATTGCTTATATATTGCTTATAACCTATGCACATTGGCTAGAGAGAGGTACAGAGCTATGAAGCAGGGATTCTCAGTGTGTGGCCTCTAGAGCAGCATCAGCATAATTGTAAAGTGCAGAAAATGCAGATTCTGGGGTTCACTCCAGACCTACTAAGCTGTAAACTCTGGGAGTAGAAACTATATATCTGTGTTGTAGCAAGGCATCTAGGTGATTCTGATATATGCTAAAGTTCACATATGATCCATGAGCCAGTGGCATCAGCATCACCTGAAATTTTGTTAAAAATGCACAATTTTGTGACTTATGCCAAAACTGTTGAATCTGTACGTGTACTGTAAAAAGATGCCTAGGAGATCTGTATGCACAATAAATATTGAGAAGCTCTACTTAGTAGCAGAATTGAAAGCTTTATTATTTATCAAGAGTCATGTTTTTAATAATCCCTATATTCTTGGGTAAGGGGTGGATCACAACTTTCAAGTTTCTGAAATCCTTTCTATTTTAGGCAGATGAACTGAAAACCTCTCATAATCTTGAATTAGTTTTTTTGTGTGTGGGAGACTTGTAAAAGCAGTTGCATTGGCCAGGTGCACTGATGTGCTCCTGTAGTCCCAATGACTTGGGAGACTGAAGATGATCCTAAATTCAAGGTTGGCCCCAGCAAAAATAAAAAGGGCTGTGGATGTGGCTCAGTGGTAAAACTCCACTGGATTCAGGCTTCATCATTAAAGAAAAAAAGTGGCTGCCTTGAACCAATCATTGATTCCTTTCAATTTAAGGTAATACATAGTCTTCTGCTGATATCTTTTGTAAAATTACACCAGCTCTTTCATCTATCACCACTGATATTAGGCAAGTCCCTCTACCATTATGAGAAATCATTTCCTCTAATAAAAATAAATGGGAATTACTACATTTGTGCCAGATAGAGCCCAGTTTTATCCAGGCTTTTATCAAATAAAAGTGCCTGTAAATGCCACAGCTGTATAGTATAGAAATGAAAGATGTGATGCAATTTAAAGGCAAACTAGCTTTACTTTACTGTTTGACTAAAAATTCAATAATTTTTATCCACTATTGTTTCTGTAAGTTGATATTTTGCTAATTTATTATGAGAGGAGGAAGTTTGGAAAAAAGAAAAATTTATTTTGAAGAGAATCTCTAATGACAAGTGATCTTGCAAGGAAAGCAAAAGGAGACAGAAGCAAGGTACAGAGGCGAAGCAACAATTCCTGGCCCCAGCTGCTAGCTTTATTTATATCAGTAGGTTACATTAGGTCATTGGCATCATTCGTATTTATTGTTCAGTGTATCATTAGGCAGGCTGCAGACTTAGCAACATTGTGCAGCTTAATCCTTTCTTACACACTAGGTCACAATGTGAAATGTTAGGAGCTTTGTGTAGCTCTCAAGAAAGTCCATTGTACAATGTTACTTTTATATGGACAGGTTCAGGCTCAGTAGAGCTTAGTGAAACATTGTGGTTGTTTAACAATAGAATTCCCTTATACCCAAGAACTGAGTGCCTGAGGTCAAAGTCAAGGCTGATAAGACTTTTTCACAGAGCCTTCTCATAAGGGCATTACCATAGCAGCTAGGCATTGCACATGTATTAGTTACCTTACAAGTTCCTTGGAGAAACTACAGAATACTCCAGTTGGGGAAAACAAAATGCTTGTTATTCCTTGGGAGTTTGCCCACCAGAGGAAATTTACTGTTTTGTATATTTTCACAGCCAGAATCCCTACATGATCTTTTAAAATTCAGTGACAAATTCTTTTTTTAAATTTGTTTTACTTAGTTACACATGACAGTATAATGACCTTGACATATCATACATTTGAATCAGATGGGATATAATTTCTCATTTTTCTGAGTATACAGGTTGCAGAATCACATTGATCATGCAGTCACATATATACACACAGTAATAATAATGTCTGTTTCATTCTACTATCCTTCCTATCTCCCCAACCTCTCCCCTCCCCTCCCATAACTTCTCTTTACCTAGTCTAGGGTAATGCTATTCTTTTTTTCCCCCACATCTTCATACATGTATTTTGTATAACAATGAGGGTCTCCTTCCACCTTCCATGCAATTACCTTTCTCTCCCACCCCTCTTCCCTATATAGAGGTAATCTTCTTCTCATGCTGTTCCTCTCTTCCCCATTTTGAGTCACCCCCCTTATATCAGAGAAGACATTTGGCATTTGTTTATTTGGGATTGGCTAACTTAGCATAATCTGCTCTAATGCCATCCATTTCCCTGAAAATGCCATGATCTTATTATTTTTTAGTGCTGAGTAATATTCTATTGTGTGTATATGCCACATTTTTTTTATCCATTCACCCATTGAAAGGGCATCTAGGTTGGCTCCACAGTCTAGCTATTGTGAATTGTGCTGCTATAAACATTGATGTGGCTGTATCCCTATAGTATGCTGTTTTTAGGTCCTTTGGGTATAGTCTGAGAAGAGGAATAGCTGGGTCAAATGGTGGTTCCATTCCCAGCTTTCCAAGGAATCTCCATACTGCTTTCCAAATTTGCTGCACCAATTTGCAGTCCCACCAGCAGTGTATGAGTGTACCTCCCCCCCCCATCTTTGCCAGCATTTGTTGTTGTTTGACTTCATCATGGCTGCCATTCTTACTGGATTGAGATGATATCTTAGAGTAGTTTTAATTTGCATTTCTCTGATTGCTAGATATGATGAGCATTTTTCATATATTTGTTGATTGATTGTATATCCTCTTCTGAGAAGTGTCTGTTCAGGTCCTTGGTCCATTTGTTGATCGGGTTATTCATTTTTTTGGTGTATAGCTTTTTGAGTTCTTTGTATACCCTAGAAATTAGAGCTCTATCTGATGTGTGAAGGGTAAAAATTTGTTCACAGGATGTAGGCTCCCTATTTACCTCACATATTATTTCTCTTGCTGAGAAAACACTTTTTAGTTTGAATTCATCCCATTTGTTGATTCTTGGTTTTAATTCTTGTGCTATAGGTGTCTTATTAAGGAAATTGGGGACTTACCCCCCGTGATGGAGATTGGGGCCTACTTTTTCTTCTGTTAGATGCAGAGTCTCTGGTTTAATTACTAGATCCTTCATCCACTTTGAGTTAACTTTTGTGCATGGTGAGAGATATGGATTCAATTCCATTTTGTTGCATATGGATTTCCAGTTTTCCCAGCATCATTTGTTGAAGATGCTCTCCTTTCTCCAGTGCATGCTTTTAGCACCTTGTCTAATATAAGGTAGTTATAGTTTTGTGGGTTATTCTCTGTGTCCTCTGTCCTGTACCATTGGTCAACCAGCCTGTTTTGGTGCCAGTATCATGCCATTTTTGTTACTATTGCTTTGTAGTATAGTTTAAGATTTGGTATAGCGATACCACCTGTTTCACTCTTCCTGCTTAGAATTGCTTTAGCTATTCTGGGTCTCCTATTTTTTCTGATGAATTTCATAATTGCTTTTTCTATTTCTGTGAGGAATACCATTGGGATTTTGATCAGAATTGCATTAAATCTGTATAGTGCTCTTGGTAATATGGTAATTTTAATAATATTAATTCTGCCTATCCATGATCAAGGTATATCTTTTCCATCTTCTAAGGTCTTCTTCTATTCCTCTCTTTAGTGTTCTGTAGTTTTCATTGTATAGATCTTTTACCTCTTTTGTTAAGTTGATTCCCAAGTATTTTGTTTTATTTTTTTTGAGGATATTGTGAGTGGGATAGTTTCCTCATTTCCTTTTCAGAGGATTTGTCACTGATATACAGGAATGCCTTTGATTTATGGGTGTTGATTTTATATCCTGCCACTTTGCTGAATTTATTTACTAGTTCTAGAAGTTTCTTGGTAGAGTTTTTTGGGTCTTGTAGGTATAGAATCATATCATCAGCAAATAGTGCTAGTTTAAGTTCTTCTTTTTCTATAGTTATTCCTTTGATTTCTTTCATCTGTCTAATTGCTCTGGCCAGTGTTTCAAGAACTATGTTGAATAGAAGTGGTGAGAGAGGGCATCCCTGTCTTGTTCCAGATTTTAGAGGGAATGCCTTCAGTTTTTCTCTTTTTAGAATGATGCTGGCCTGAGGCTTAGCATAGATAGCATTTACAATGTTGAGGTAAGTTCCTGTTATCCCTAGTTTTTCTAGTGTTTTGAACATAAAGTGGTACTGTATTTTGTCAAATGCTTTTTTTCTGCATCTATAGAGATGATCATGTGATTTTTATCTTTAAGTCTATTGATGTGATGAATTATACTTATTGATTTCCATATGTTGAACCAACCTTACATCCGGGGGAAGAATCCCACTTGATCATGGTGCACGAACTTTTTGATATGTTTTTGTATCTGATTTGCCAGAATTTTATTGAGGGTTTTTGCATCTATATTCATTATAGATATTGGTCTAAAGTTTTCTTTCCTTGAGGTGTCTTTGTCTGGTTTTGGAATCAGGGTGATATTGGCCTCGTAGAATGACTTTGGAAATACTCCCTCTTTTTCTATTTCCTGAAATAGATTGGAGAGTATTGGTATTAGTTCTTCTTTAAAAGTCTTATAAAACTCAGCTGTATATCCATCTGGTCCTGGGCTTTTCTTGGTTGATAATCTTTTCATGACTTCTTCTATTTCCTCACTTGATATTGGTCTATTTAAGTTGTGTTTCTTCCTGATTCAATCTGGGTAGATCATATGACTTAAGGAATTTATTGATGCCTTCACTATCTTCTATTTTATTGGAGTATAAGTTTTCAAAATAATTTTTAATTATCTTCTGTATTTCTGTAGTGTCTGTTGTGATATTGCCTTTTTCATCCCTTATGCTAGTAATTTGGGTTCTCTCTCTTCTTTTCTTTATTAGCATGGCTAAGGGTCTGTCATTCTTATTTATTTTTTCAAAGAACCAACTTTTAGTTTTGTCAATTTTTTCAATTGTTTCTTTTGTTTCAGTTTCATTGATTTCAACTCTGATTTTAATTATTTCTTGCCTTCTACTGCATTTGCTGTTAATTTGTTCTTCCTTTTATAGGGCTTTGAGATGTAGTGTGAGGTCATTTATTTGTTGGCTTTTTCTTCTTTTAAGGAATGAACTCCATGCAATGAATTTTCCTCTTAGTACTGCTTTCATAGTGTCCCAGAGGTTTTGAAATGTTGTGTTTGAGTTTTCATTTACCTCTAAGAATTTTTTTATTTCCTCCTTGATGTCTTCTGTAACCCATTGTTTATTCAGTAGCATATTCTTCATTCTCCAAGTGATGTAGGGATTTTTTTCCTTATTTTATCGATTTCCAATTTCATTCCATTATGATTGGATAAAATGCCTGGTAGTATCTGTACTCCTTTATATTTGCTAAGAGTTGCCCTATGGCATAATATATGATCTATTTTTGAGAAGGATCTATGTGTTGCAGAGAAAAAAGTATATCCGCTTGATATTGGTTGATATATTCTATATATGTCAATTAAGTCTAAGTTATTAATTGTGTTATTGAGTTCTATAGTTTCTTTATTCAACTTTTGTTTGAAATATCTGTCCAGTGGTGAGAGAGGTGTGTTAAAATCACCCATGATAATTGTGTTATGGTCTATTAATCTCTTGAACTTGAGAAGAGTTTGATTGATGAACATAGCTGCACCATTGTTTGAGGGCATATATATTAATGATTGTTATGTCTTGTTGGTGAATGGTTCCCTTTAGCAGTATGTAGTGTCCTTCTTTATACCCTTTGATTAACTTTGGCTTTATGTCTATTTTATTTTATATGAGTATGGACACCCCTGCTTGCTTCCAAGGTTCATGTTAGTGGTATGATTTTTCCCAACCCTTCACCTTCAGTCTGTGTATGTCTTTTCTTATCAGATATATCTCCTGTAGGCTGCATATTTTTGGATCTTTTTTTTGTAATCCAGTCTGCTAGCCTATGTCTTTTGATTGGTGAGTTTAAGCCTTTAACATTTAGGGTTATTATTGAGATATGGTTTGTTCTTCCAGCCATGTTTGTTTATTTTTGTTATTTAACTTGATTTGTTTTTCCTCTTTGATTAGTTTTTCCTTTACTGTACTACCTCCCACTGTTGATTTTCATTGTTATTTTTTTTCCTCTTCATGTAATGTTTTGCCAATGATGCTTTGAAGCACTGGTTTTCTAGCTGCAAATTCTTTAATTTTTGTTTATCATGGAAGGTTTTTATTCCATCTTTAAACATGAAGCTTAATTTTGATGGATACAAGATTTTTGGTTGGAGCCCATTATCTTTCAGCATTTGAAGTACAGTGTTTCAGGATCTTCTAGCTTTCAGAGTCTGTGTTGAAAAATCCACCATTAACCTAATTGGTTTACCCCTAAATGTAATCTGCTTCCTTTCTCTTGTGGCTTTTAAAATTCTCTCCTTGTTCTGTATGTTGGGCATTTTCAGTAATGTGTCTGGGTGTGGGACTCTTGTGATTTTGTATATTTGGCATCCTGTAGGCTTCTAGGATTTGGATTTCTGTTTCATTCTTCATGTCTGGAAAGTTTTCTAAAATTATTTCATTGAAGAGGTTGCTCATTACTGCACTGCATTTTGACATTAACATTATTATGTTATACTTTCTAATTGTATATTAAATATTTATTTAATTTTTCTCTTCATATATGTCTTTTGAAAAAAAAATTAAACTAGCTGAGGACCATGCTATGTGTCTGTAATCCCAGCTACTGAGGAGACTGAGATGGGAGAGTCACAAGTTTGAGGCTAGCCTGGACAACAGAGTGAGAACTTAGAACAAAATATAAAATAAAAATAAGAAAAATATCACTAATATTTCATTAGGCTTCTCCAAAACTGCATTAATTTATTTGGGCTATGAAGCACTTTTTAAAAAACTTATAAAAAATATATACATAGAGGCCAGGCATAGTGGAATATGCCTGTAATCCTAGCAGCTTGCAAGGCTGAGGCATGAGGATTGTGAATTCAAAGCCAGCCTCAGAAAGTTAGTGAGATACTATGCAACTTAGTGGGACTCTATCTCAAAGTAAAATATAAAAAATAAGGGCTGGGAGCTGGGTGCAGTGGCACAAGTCTATAATTCCAATGGCTGAGAGGCTGTGACAGGAGGATCTAAAGTTCAGAGCCAGCCTCAAAAATGCAAGGTGCTAAGCAACTTACTGAGACCCTGTCTTTAAACAAAATACAATAAAATACAGCCTTAAATAAGGCTGGCAACATGGCTGATTATTTGAATGCCCTTGAGTTCAATCCCTGGTAACTAACTAACTAACTAACTAAAATAAGGGCTGGTGATGTTGCTCAGTAGTTAAGTACCCCTGGGTTCATTCTGGCACACACACACACACAAAACCCAACAACAACAAAACCATGCAAACACACACACACACACACACACACACACAAGACATGCTAGAAGACATACACAAAAATAATAGTGTTTGCAGGTAAATGAGAGACTTCTATCTTGCTTAGTATGTTTAAAATTTTTCTATATGACTTTTAATTTTAAATGAATAAAAAGAAATGATATAAAACTTTGTTAGGATTTATATTTATTATTATATCATTTATGTTTCTTTATTAATATTTATATTAGGATTTTATTTATTTACATTTATATTAGAATTTATATTTATATTAAGTACTCTATGTACAACTTTACTCTCTACATGAATTATGACTTTAAAAATCATTATAAGACCAAATAAATCCTGCAAGATAAATTTTTATTATTCCTTTGACTTCCACCCATTATTCAGATTATATATATGTTTGTAGTAAAAGTTTGATAATATATCTTCACATAATCTCAAGTAAATGGCTATTATTCAAAAACTGGGGTAAATATTTAAATTCCCTACACATTTTGTTTAAAAATTACCATATGAATATGACTTATTAGATTATTGAAAGTCTGCTGGGTAAAGTGGCACTCACCTGCAATACCATCACTCAGGAGACTGAGCAAAGGATCACAAGTTCAAAGCCAGCTTCAGCAACTAAGCCAGACTTTAAGTAAATTATCAAGAGAAAAAAAATGTCAGGTAAAATTTTGTAGTTCACTGACATCTGTTCAAATAGAACTGACCTTTTGAAATCTCATGTTAAAAGAATCATACTGTGAAAGCCTTTGTTACTAAAGTAGTGTCTAAAGTGTCTGCCATGGCCTATGCAGAATTTTCTTTTGAGAAATCCACAGCTACTTGTTTTCACTGGCCTCATTCAAATAAATGTATTATTGTACAACAATATAAATGCCACACTGAGGTTAAAATGTATGAAATGACTTCTTCTTGTATTTCATGGTGAGGGGAAAATAGTTTTTTTTTTTCAGGAATTTAAAAAACTGAGACCAGAGGGGTTTAGACATTTCCAGGAAAAAAAATCATATTTTTTTATATGTGACCAATATGGAGTCTATACAACTGAATGCCTCTCATATTATTTCTACAACTGAAAATTTCCAAATATTCTTTAAGTTTAACCAACATTACACTTTTCTGAAAATTCTTTTAGATGAATTTATATAAGGGAGAAATCAAAAATAAGATTGACCTAAATTCTAGTTCTGTATTTAAAAAAAATCAGGGTGGTGGTGGTGTTTACTGAGGATTGAACCAAGGGGCACTTAACCATTTAGCCTCATCCCCAGGCCTTTTTATTTTTCATTTTGTGGTGGTGTTGCTAAGTTTCCTAGGGCCTGGCTAAGTTGCTGAGGCTGTCCTTGAATTTGTGATCCTCCTACTTCACCTCCCAAATTGATGGATTACAGGCATGTAACACCACACCCAGCATTACTTTTTTTTTTTTTTTTTTGGGCAAACATTGGTAACTTTTACTTCAAAGATTTTGTAGTAAATAAACAGATACATCTTTCAGTGGGTTCTCAAGCAATATACAACAAAGCGTGTACTTCTTACCAACATCACTATAAGACAGCAATGTATTCTCTTTAACTTTTACCTGTTGGTAATCCACTACAGGGTTTCCAAAACTTCTGCACATTGTGCTTTTCATATCAAATTTTTATTAAAGATCTTAGCTATTTTCTAAATGAATATCTTTTTTATTGGACTTTTCCCAATTACAAATGAAATTTCATTTTACATCTATAATTAGAAACAACACTTACTATGGGACTGTCCAAATTTAGGTCAAAATAAAAATATATGTATTTTGTAGCTTCATAAAACATCATTTACTGAATCTTTAAAGAAAGTAGAAGTAACAGCAATATATGTAAAAGTAATGATTTAATGACTATAAGCAAGAAAAAGCAATAGATTTGTGCTTCTTTTGCAGACTGAGGACAATGAAATGTTTAGCTACAATTTTCCATACAAACATGAAACAATATTCATATAGAATAAACACCCTCACAAATAACTGATGGGTGATGAACAAACACCAAGTTCGACCAAAGCAAAACATAAACTGAAAAGTGTTGGGGTTGTTTATGTTTTAAATTTAACATACTTGCTCTATTTAAAAAATATCTGTAGAAGTTCATAATAAATTGCTTGTATTTCCAGACATTACAGAGAAGGCATATTCCATTGTTAATTGTTGTTAAAGCAATACTTAAGTTTGAAATTATTCTTATATTACATATTAAAATAACTTTAGATAAAATGCCTTCTTCCAGCAATTAGCTGGTTTTTAAAAAAAATTTGTTTTAGAATTAGTGACAAATATGCATTTTAAAAACACATTAATTCCACTATAACCAATGGAAAGTTAAAACACTATTTTCATATTCTTTAAAGCTTTTCTTTACTGCAACAATAATTTTCAAAGCAAACATGTATTATTGGAGGAAAGTCAGTATCATGATGACTTGCCAATTGCTTCCAATGAACAGAATTTAGAATTAGATATCCATGTTGGAAATAATTTATGCTGATAAAAGCAAGGCTCAACATAGGGCATGGGAATCTGCAAAGGTCGAACCAGCTGGGAGAATTTTAACAACCATTTCTGAATGCATGAAACACAATATTTTCTTTATAGTATTTATAAATATATCATACAACACTGTTTCCTGTTATGTCATATAACAATATGGCATTGTACAACAAGCATCATGCCATCTGATTCTTACAAAAGCGAATCATTTAAACAAGTCAGTAAAATAAAGGGTAGTACCCGCTTTTAGGCATACAGATTGTAAAACTGAAGTTTACTTTCCTTTGATCGGTTTTGCGTAGCAACAGAGAAGTAAAAATCAAACAGGAGTCAAAATGGCTAAATATGCAAGAAATTGTTATTCACAGTGACATGGCTACATAGAATGCATTATTCTATGCTTATTCTTTCTGTTTGTTGAATTTCAAGATAAAAAGTACTTGTTTTCTACAGGTTCACAAAACAGCATAATAACAAGAACAATCAAGGAGAATGTAATGTAGGTGTTAGTTGAGATTAACAAACTATGGCCCAATGCTTCTATCCACTGCAGAGTATTTCCAAACCCAAACAATGGTTACAGAAACCATTTCACATCTTTCCTAACACACAGGAAACAAAACAAAACAAAAAACAAAAACCTTGCCTGCCTTCTCAGAATCCAATTCTTTATAGGAACAATCTTTCTTTTCAATTAACGTCCATATGAATATCACAGCTAGTCCATCTTTTATAGTCAAATTTAATGTCACTACAAAAGAAAGCAAATTGGACGATAGTCACATGTATTAGCATCTATAAAGCTGTAATGGCATGAAGATATCTATATAAATCAGGGGTTTAAAATTTTTTCCTTAATAGTCTCAGGAATCAACCAGATGAAGTTGCTGACGACCCATTTACAGATGATTTTCAAGGTCTATTGGCAAAGGAAGATTGGTGGTTACCGCTGGGGCTGTTGCTGGTTCCATTCATAGTACTGGAAATGTGAGGAAACTGTGGATGAAGAGACTGCACTGGAGTGCTCCGGCTAGGCAAACAAGAAGAGGTGGAGGGAATACCTCCTGCTGGGCTGTTGGCCTTGTCACTCCCAGAGTCACTTTCCAGTTCTCCAGCATTTGTCAGTCCATCCCTCTGGTGACTGATCTTCATTCTTTTACAAGTAGGTCGAACTCTATATTTCAAAGGAAGTGGACCATTCCTTCTCCAGGTATAAATGTAGGCAATATCCATTAGTGTATAGTAATCTTTCAAAGGTTCCTCTTCATACATAACATCAATCTGGAAAGTATTAGGTATGTCCATTTTACTTCTGAGAAACTTTCTTAAGTGCATCACAGTCATCGCTGCTGGGCATCGTAAATATCTTTTATCATTCACCTCCTCCTTAGACTTCTCTTTGTCTTTGTTTACTTTGCGATCCAATCTATTCTGGTCAAAGAATTCAATAGATAAGCTTATAATCTCATCATCAGTTATAATTCTCTTATCTTCATCTGCAACTTCTCCTCTATCTTCATTAGAGCCATTGGCAGCATCAGCTGAAGGATGAGCTGCATAAAAATCCCTTCTTCTCTTCATTTCATTTTTGAAAAGCCCTGGAACTAATTTGTATACAATGTCTTGAAGTGTTTTATCGGACCTTGTCTTCAGCAGTGGTCTGGTTTTGTGAACTTGGACATCACAGATAGGACAATACTTGCTGGACTCCAGGTAACGTACAATACACGTTTTACAGAAGGAATGTAGACATTCTATTATGGTTGTGGCATCAATGAAGTACCCTCCACAAAGCACACACATTAGGTGGGGATTTAGCTCAGTGATCTTGATTCTGGTTGTTCGATGCATTTCTGCTTGATGAAAGATCCTCTCAACAAAGGGCGCTGTGGCCGGGAGAGCCACGGAGGCTCTCGGGATGGTCGCGAGGGTGCAGAGGGGCGCGGGGGAGAAAGGAACTAAAACTTGGGGCCCTGCTTGGCGTGTCCGGGCTGAGCAGGCGGCGGCGCGGGCTGCGGGTCCATCCCTGCGCCGCGGGAGGCGGCGGGCCCCAGCATTACTTTTTAGAAAATAAATACATCCATTGATTAAGAGATTCCTGTTATAATTAGCAAAGAATATTAAGAATGATTTATTTATGTCTATGTAAACAATATTTACTTTAAATTATATCTCATTAAATAATCTGTCTTTTCTACTGCTCTTCCTCCCTACTCTGTTTTGAGTCACCCCCTTTATATCAAAAAAGACATTCAGCATTTGTTTTATAGGGATTTGCTAACTTCACTTAGCATAATCTGCTCTAATCCTATCCATTTCCCTGCAAATGCCATGATTTTATTCTTTTTTATTACTGAGTAATATTCCATTGTGTATAAATGCCACATTTTTTTAATCCATTTATCTATTGAAGGGCATCTGGGTTGGTTCCACAGCCTAGCTATTGTGAATTGTGCTGCTATGAATATTGATATAGCTGTGTCCCTGTAGTATGCTCTTTTTAGGTCTTTTGGGAATAGTCCGAGAAGGGGAATAGCTGGGTCAAATGGTGGTTCCATTCCCAGCTTTCCAAGGAATCTCCATACTGCTTTCCAAATTGGCTGCACCGATTTGCAGTCCCACCAGCAATGTACAGCATGAGAAGAAGATTACCACTAAACAGGGATGAGAGGTGGGAGGGAATGGGAGGGAAAAGGGGAACTGCAGGGAAGATGGAAGGAGACCCTCATTGTTATACAAAATTACAAATAAGATGGTGTGAGGAGGAAGGAAAAAAAAAGGAGAGAGAGAAATGTGTCACAGTAGATTGGGCAGAGAGAGGTAATGGGAGACGAGGGGAGGGAATGATAGGAAGGGCAGCAGAATACAACAGAAATTAGTATGGCTGTATTTATAAACATGGCTGTATAACCAATGTTTTCCTGCAATCTGTACATGTGGAAAAATAAGAATTCATACCCCATTTGAATCAAATATATGATATGTCAAGGTCATTGTATTGCCTTGAGTAACTAATAAAAAAAGAAAAAATAATAATCTGTTTTTTATTCTATTGAATAAGGGAGGAAAAAGAGAAAAAAATTTCAGAGCTTCTTGGGATTTTCAGGGAGTGACCTAATTTCATATTTATGTCCACAGGATGAAAGCAAGAAATTTACAAATTTGTCTCACAAATCTCTTTAAAGGCTCTGAGAAATGGAGTGGCAGGGGGTATGCGGGAAGGGGGATATGGTTATCACAGAAGAAAAACCAGAATCAAAGATATAACAGATAATATTTTTTTTAAGAGAGAGTGAGAGAATTTTTTATTATTTATTCTTTAGATTTCGGCGGACACAACATCTTTGTTTGTATGTGATGCTGAGGATCGAACCCGGGCCGCATGCATGCCAGTCGAACGCGCTACCGCTTGAGCCACATCCCCAGCCCCAGATAATATTTTTTAAAATTTTTTTAGTTAAATATCACAATAGAATGTACTTTGCCCTATTGTATGTACATGAGTGTAACTTCCCATTCTTGTGGTTGTACATGATGTGGAGTTATGCTGGTCCTGTATTCATATACGAACATAGAAAATTTATGTCCCATTCATTCCATGGTCTTTCCCATTCCAATATCCCCTTTGGTTCCTCTGCCCTATCCAATCCCTTGAACCTCCAACCCCTTCCCCCTACCCTGAATTTTAAATTCTAGTTCTTAAACAGAAGAATTCAGAAAAGCAAATTCTTGTATTTAACTATACAACAGAAGGCTATTTAGCACATTTGGATTCCTTAGATGCAGACCTGTCTATGGGGATTCCTGAGCACAAGATTTATTGAGAGAATCCTCTCATAAGAGAAACAGAAAAGTGAGGGAGGAGGGGAAGACAAGAGAAAAGATCAGCTGAAATGTGGCCTCCAAGTCATATCTTTAATTGATCTCACTGGGGACAGAGGAGCACAGAGTGCAGCACAGCAAGTTTTCTACCTGGAAGCAAGGTGGCTGAGCTAGTACTCACCTAGGTATACAAGTACTAGGCCTCAATCCCTCATTAAAGGGATAACCTATTACATGTGTCAGGTAAGGTGGTACATGTTAGCCCAGGCCATCCCTCAGAGGAGTCTGCAGCTGGGATCAGTTTGTAGTCAAGTCATCCAGAATCCCCAAAGCAACAGGTGCAGTGATTTAGAGATGGGGTATGGGCAGGTCTCTAAACAGCATCCCTTCAAGCATGTAAAATACCTCCTCCCATGATTGCCATATAGGCAGTGATTGCTGAGACTAATCTCACATTAAATACAAGCAGGGGGACTAAGTGTTTTTTGTTGTGCCATTTTCTTCTTTGCAGAAACTCATCATAGATATAAAAAGCAAATTATTGGGCTGGGGATGTGGTTCAAGCGGTAGCGTGCTCGTCTGGCGTGCGTGCGGCCCGGGTTCGATCCTCAGCACCACATACCAACAGGGATGTTGTGTCCGCCGAGAACTGAAAAATAAATATTAGAAATTCTCTCTCTCCCCTCTCTCACTCTCTCTTTTTAAAAAAAAGCAAATTATTATTATCATTCTTATTTTGGGGGGTACCAGGGATTGAACCAAAGGGTGCAACTGAGCAACATTCCCAGCCCTTTTTATGTTTTGAGACAGGTTCTCACTATATTGCTCAGGGCCTTGGAAAGTTGCTGAAGCTGGCTTTGAACTCCTGATCCTCTTGCCTCAGCCTCAAAAATTCCTGGGATTACAGGCATGTTCCACCACACCTGGCAAAAAACCATTAATTTTTAAGTGTGCATATTTATGTCTAATACTAGGCATAATTTTCTGACAGCACAAAATGTCTATTTTCTGCATACTACAAAAATTATAAAAAATTTTCTGTCTAATTTTAAAGCTTTAAAAACCTGAATGAGCTGGGTACGGTGGCTCATGCCTGTAATCCAGAGCTCAGGGGGCTGAGGCAGGAGGATTGTGAATTTAAAGGCAGTCTGAGTCACTTTGTCAAGTCTCTAAGCAACTCAGTGAAATCCTGTCCCCAATTAAAATATAAAATGGGCTGGGTGTGTGGTTCAGGGGTTAGCACCCCTAGTTTTAATTCCTGGTAACAACAAAAACTATATGAGCCACTTGCCAGTTTTATAAATAATTTTCTTAAGGGCTTGGGAACTAGCTCTGTAGCACAACCACTGGGGAGGATGGTGTCCTAACTGGTCAATCCCATGGGGAGTGGGCTCCTGCCTCCAAGCTCTGCCTCCTTACTCATGACAAATGGAACAATTTTATTTTTCCTTTGGGTAAATGCAATACTGCTGGTTACCAATGATGGGTTATGCTTTTCAAATGCTCAAGTTTAAATGTTAGAAAAGCAGCCAACACAAGCATAGAAAGCAAGTTTTATTTAAAAAATAGTAACACAGACTTCTCCCTGGAGAGAGAAAGGGCTATAGCTGGTGTCCTAGTATCCCTAGAAGTGGGAGTGTTCTGCCACTTTTATACATTTTAGGTTTTCTTGCCCTCTTCCCTCCTTACCTTTCTCCTTCCTTTCCCCATCCTGTGTATGTAATTAGGTCAAGGAGATGCTGGTAGGGTGGCCAAAAGATGAGAAGCAGATGGGTAGGAAAGAAGTAGCAGCCCAGGAGGCATTAGTTAACAACTTTTACAACTCCCCATGGGGAGGAAAAATTCATGGGACAGGTTAGCTTGGCAACATGTTGGAGAGGAGCAAGTTATCTTGGAAAGGGTGGAGAAAGGGCTCTGGAGGCACTAACATTTCTATCTCCCAGTGGTAGTCTCCAACTTTCCAGACATAAACCAGCCTCCATTTTTGCAATCTGAGAATGGAACCCAGTGGTTCACATGTGCTTGGTATGCTCTCTACTACTGAGCCACAACCCCAGCCCCAAAGATATTTTGGATAAAGAATGTGCAACTCACTGTGCCTTATTCCTTTGTCTCTCTGCAACTGACATCTCTCACTTTCAGTGAAGGGTATTGAGGAGTTTCTTTCACATAAATATAATGTTATCCCCAGAATTGACATGTTTAGACTTGATTGGGGTCTCCTATTTGGGAATGGAGTGGCCATTATCATAGTGAAAGGGGAGCAGCAGATGTGAGCATGCACGAAAGGTGGTACAGTAACAGCAGAGGAGTGTATTTGAAGGAGAAATTGAGTGAGTTTTGAGGGGAGGAGACTTTAGAGAGTAACACCTGAATCCAGGTGAGCAAAAATGATCTGCAGCTGAGGACAAGCTGGGCTTCAGCTGTAAATGGGATGAATCCTCATAAAGGGAAATATTGTAAAAGAGTTTTTCAAGACATTTGCCAATTTCACTGGGCCTTTGAATGAGAAGGACACTTTAGGTTTCTTTAGCCACATTAGAAAAACAATGACATACATAAATCTGCCACCACATCTGGGACATGTGTCCCATCATGTCATCATTTGTAATCAAGTTATATTTCATTGACTTTTTCTCTTTACTGTCTTCTACATTCTATCATTTTGTTGTTGGTCCTTACATTTTCCAAAAATGGACAAGAACACCTCAGATGGCCAGAGAGTGCTAGAAGAACTGAGGGATTTAATCTGAATCACCTCAGAATATCAAGATGCAGGCTGGAAATGTTCCCGTCCTTGACTCTGGGAAGATAATACCAACTACTCTTCCACCAGGAGACTTGGCCTATGACTGGGTATTTATTTTTGCAGGGGGTCCCCAGGTATTATTACTGAAATCTTGGTTCTAATCCATGATGTCAATTTAATGGTGAGAATACAGATTTTGAGAACAAGGTAAAAAAAGGTTTATTGCTTTGCTAGCAAAGGAAAAATGCAGGGGACTGTTGTTTAAAACCTATGATTCTGCCCCTCAAGGAGAACAGGGTTTTTTGAAGAAGTGATCCATTTCAGGTATTCCCCATGGGGGATTGTGGTTTACTTTGGGAATTCAAAAAATTTGTGATTCAATTTTGGAGATAACTGTTCTTCTGGAGCTAGCCCTGTAGGCTGAACTACTTGGTTCCTGTGATGGGTGTGTGCTCAAACATAGATAACTGGGCCTAAAATGAGTAAAACAATGTAATCCTGTTCCCTGCCTCCAGGTTGGGGCAGAGGAGGAGGAGGAGGAGGAGGAGGAGGAGGAGGAGGAGGAGGAGGAGGAGGAGAGAGAGAGAGAGAGAGAGAGAGAGAGAGAGAGAGAGAGAAAAGAAAAACATTTTCATTTTAAAATAATCAATAGTGCAGCAAGGGCTCTATTTAAAAGGTAAAGTGGAAAACTTTTACAATATATTATACCTCTCTCTATCAGGTTACCTTGAGGCTAGACACCTCACCAAAGCACAGGCCTCTGAGTTTCTGCCTTAATGACTCCATAATATTCAATGTTCAATGCTGGAGAATTATAGTATGCAGTATAAGATTCACAGTATAGGCAAACAGAATGTTTCCTTTCTTTCTTTCTTTTTTTGGAAATCATCCAAAATCTGATTAACCTAAGAATAAAAAAGATATTCAAAATTATTTTATTTGTATCATCCTATAGATGATACAAAATTATATATATTAATAATTCCTTCATTTTAGATGTGAAAATTGAGTTTGAGAAAAGTTACCCATTCTGGACACACAATTCTTGAGTGCTACGGCCATTACACAGGTGACTGTCCAATGAAGAAAACATCACAGAAATCTCGGGCCTTGTCTTCCGTGCCAATTCAATAGGGAGAACAGGGTTTTGAGAAAAAGGAAAAATAACTTTTATTGCTTTGCTAGCAAAAGAGAAACACAGTTGATTCTTGTCCCAGAGGCTGTGGTTCTACCCATCAGGGAAAACAGAGGCTTTTACAGAGACTATTCAAAGTCTCCATTCCATGTGTGTCCTGAGAGAGTGTACTAAGTATGCCCTCAATGTGTGTTAAAATTCACTTGAATTTGACAACTCCTTTTTATGGAGGGCAGATAATTCAAGGTAATCCTATTCTGTGTCCCCAGGTTGTGGAGGGGGAGAGGGAAAAGAGGAAAAGAATAAAAAAAGGGCCCTTTAAAAATATGCAGCAAGGGCTATATTCAACATTGCTGAAAACACAATTAGAGGTGTAAGACAACAGAAAACTGAGCACATAAAACAATAGGGAAAGACAGGTAATGCATTTTGACATGTGCACATGTGGTTTTGCTGAAGAAGAAGACAGAATAAATATAACCAAGAGGCAAACCAATATTTAAACTAACTAAAGAGGAAGAGAACCTCTATCCTCTAGATTCTAGTAGCTTCTTTTATTCCCATCATGTCATCATTTGTAATCAAGTTATATTTCATTGACTTTTTCTCTTTACTGTCTTCTACATTCTATCATTTTGTTGGTGGTCCTTACATTTTTAACATGCACAGCTATTTTTATTGTTTTAAGTAGTTCTAAAATTATCAGTGAATATTTCACAATTAAAGTTCTAGAACAATTTTTTTTAAAAAAGGGTGAAGTGGACCAGTGTTACAGAATGTATAAAATGCAGGCCCATGAGTCCCTTAGAAGATAGTGGACCAGTGAACCCTATAAACACAAGGAGCCAAAGAGTGGTTTAAGCAGAAGAGTAATATGATCAGATTTGTGCTTTTAAAACATTACTCTGGTGATAATAGGAGCCAACTCAATTTTATTTAGGAAGTGAGGCTAGCTTCAAAACTGCTCACGGGAGAGGGCTGAGGCAGTGTTCTACAAACAGAAAGTAACAGATTCCAAAATACAAGCATTTACAAAATAAGAAGAGAAAAATAAATTTTTCTTAATGTAGTAAAAATAATAGTTTGATTTGGAGTTGGGAGCATTTATTTCACAAAAATACTTTATGATATATGGTACTCTGAGGTATACAATTCCATCCTGGCCCTTAGGGATCTTTCTCAGATTCTTTGTGTGTTCTATTAATTCATTGCAACAACAAATATTTATAGTTCCAGGTATTGTTGTAGGTGCTTTGTATCAGGTTGGTGGCAGTGACTTAGAACAAAGCAGCCCAGGCGGGAAAGAAACATCAATCAGGCACCCACAGAAATGCGTATCAATCAGTGGGATCTCCTAACTAATGCCTGTCAATCAGCAGGACCTCCTGGCCAATCCTGGAGTTCAGCAAACTCCCCTGACCAACTCCAATGGGACAAGGGACTCTAAGACACCCTTTTCTGTCCCAACCCTTCCCTTCCTGCCGTGAGCCCCATAAAAGTCCATTCTGGTCAAACTTCCATGTGGTTTCTCCTCAGACCCTTCTCCTGTCCACTCTGTTGGTCTGGTCGAGTTCTGTCCAGGAGTGATATCTCAAATAAAGCCTCGTTCAGTGGCCTTGTTAAATCTGTTTCCTTTGGTTGCTGCCCGCCTTGCCTGATCTTACACTTTGGATTCAACAGAGAACAAAAATGGACAACAAATTTCTGCCCTCTGGAAGCTTACATTTGTCTGAGATACAGAAAATAAACAACAATATAATAAATTATGTGAAATGTTTGAGGATACATGTTATTAAAATAAAAGAAGAAGTAAGAGAAATCTGGAATGTCCCATCATGCAAGGAATTCGATGAAGCTCATAAGTCACAAAGGATGATTTCAGTAACAATGAAAGCAACTGCAAGGTGCTCTGCAGTGCAAAATTCATGATAAGCTATGTGGTGAGTACAAAGTGCTGTTGCCTCACAGTGGTCTCAGCTGCCAAAAAAATCACCCTGAAAAACTGTGTTTAAAGTTGGTCATGGTGGAACACACCTGTAATCCCAGCAGTCCCAGAGGCTGCAACCTGATGATCATGAGTTCAAGGCCAGCATCAGCAGCTCAGTGAGGCCTTGAAGCAACTCATCAAGATTCTTCCTGTAAACAAAATATTAAAAAGGCTGAAAATGTGGCTTAGTGGTAAAGTGTCCCTGGGTTTAATCCCTGCTACGAAAAAATAAAAAAAAATTAAATAAGAAAAAACTGTTACAGTTATACATGCTTTATAACTATCATGTGGGAGGGTATGTTTATATGTGGTAAAGGCTAGTTTTAGAAATGTAAGCCTATTTTTAGAAATGTGATGTTAAGGGGCTGAGGTTATGACTCAGTGGTAGAGTGCTTGCCTAGTATGCATGAGGCACTGGGTTTGACACTCAGTACCACATAAATATAAAATAAAAATATTGTGTCCACCTAAAACTTAAAAATAAATATTTAAAAAATGTTATGTTAAAAAATAAATCTTGGGTCTGCCTGCCACCTGGAAGGAGAAGCAGCAGACAATAGTGACCTACCATGCAGTAGGAGCAGAACAATCCTCAAATCCATACTGCTAGAGAGAAAGATGTATGAAAAATATAAAAAAAACAGGGAAGAAAGTGCCTGAAACAAACCAAGTTAATACAATAATAGATTTCATTGACATCATAGTAGATAAAATTTCAGAGAAGGTGTTCAGAATGTACATAATTAAAATGATATATGAAGCAAAGAATAAATTAAAAGAGCAAATACAGGCAACAATTGAGCACTCCAACAAAGAGATGAGAGGAAATACAGGCAGCAAAAGATTACTTCAAGAAAGAGATAAAGACTCTGAAAAAATAAAACCAAAGAGAAATCCTTGAAGTGAAGGAAAACAGTAAACAACAACAACAAATTAATAGAAAGCATCAACAACAGACTAGATCACTTGGAAGACAGAAGTCAGATAATAAAGACAAAGTACATAATTTTTTTTGGTGGTGGGGCTGGGAATTAAACCCATGGCCTTGTGCATATGAGGCAAGCACTCTACCAACTGAGCTATATCCCCAGCCCCCCAAATATATAATCTTGAAAAGAAAGTTGACCACACAGTGAAGATTGTGAGAAACCATGAACAAAACCTCCAAAAATTATGGGACAACATGAAAAGACCAAATATAAGAATTATCAGGACAGAGGAAGGCACAGAGATACAAACCAAAGGAATACACAATCTCTTTATTAAAATAATATCTGAAAATTTCTCAAACATGAAGAATGAATTGGAAAATCAAATACAAGAGGCTTACAGGACACCAAATGTACAAAATTATAACAGATCCACACCAAGTCATATTATAATGAAAATGCCTAGCATACAGAATAAGGACAGAATTTTTAAAAGCTTCCAGAGAAAAGTTTCAGATTACATATAGGGAGAAACCAATTCAAATCTCAGCAGACTTCTCAACCTAGACAGAGCTAGGACATCTAGGAACACCATATACAAAGCTCAGAAGGAAAATGGATGCTAACCAATAATATTATACCCAGCAAAATTAAGTTTCAGATTTGATGATGAACAAAAATTAAAAGAATTTACAATGAGAAAGCCTGCACTACAGAATGTTCTTGGCAATGACTGGGAATAAAAACATTTCAATAATAACCCTGAATGTTAATGGCCTACTCTCATCAATTAAAAGACATAGATGGGCAGACTGGATTAAAAAAATAAGATTCAACAATATGCTGCCTTCAACAGACTCATCTCATAGGAAATGATATCCACACACTGAAGGTGAAAGGATGAGAAAAAACATATCACCCATGAGGGTCTCAAAACCAAGCAGGGTTTCCATCCTAATATCAGATAAAGTAATAAGAGGTAAAGAAGGACATTTCATACTGCTTAAGGGAACCATACATCAACAAGACATAACAATCATAAATATATATGCCCCCCAAAATGGAGCATTTATGTATATCAAAGAAACCCTTATCAATTTTAAGAAGCAAATAGATCACAACACAATAATACTGGGTGATTTTAACATGCCTCTATCACTTCTGGATAGATCTCCCAAACAAAAACTAAACAAAGAAACTATAGAATTCAACTATACAACCAATGATTTAGACTTAACAAACATATATAGAGTATTTCATCCATCATTAAGTGAATTCACTTTTTCTCAGCAGCACATGGATCCTTCTCTAAAATAGACAACATTTTATGCTACAAAGCAACTGTCAGTAAATACAAAAAAGTAGAGATATTACCCTATATTCTATCAAATCATAATGAAATGAAATTAGAAATCAATGATAAAATAAAAAATAGAAGTTACTCCAACATCAGAAGACTAAATAATATGACATTGAATGAGCAAAGGATCTCAGAAGACATCAGGGAGGAGATAAAAAATTCTTAGAGGTAAATGAGAACACTGATACAACATATCAAAATCTCTGGGGCACTATGAAGGCAGTGCTAAGAGGAAATTTCATTGCATGGAGTCCATTCCTTAAAATGATAAAAAGTCAACAAATAAATGACCTAACATTACATCTCAAAGCCCTAGAAAAGAAGAACAAATAAACACCAAAATTAGTAGAAAATAGAAAATAATTAAAATCAGAAATGAAATAAATGAAATTGAAACAAAAGAAACAATTTAAAAAGTTGACAAAATAAAAAGTTGGTTCTTTGAAAAAATAAATAAAATTGATAAACACTTAGCTGCATTAATGAAGAGAAGGAGACAGAAAATTCAAATTACTAAAATTTGTGATGAAAAGGGAAATATCACAATGGACACTATTGAAATACAGAAGATAATTAGAAATTATTTTGAAAATTTATACTCCAATAAAAAAGAAAACCTCAATGACACCAACAAATTTCTAGAAACATATGATCTACCCAAACTGAATCAGGAGGACATATACACAATATAAACAGATTAATTTCAAGTAAGAAAATAGAAGACACCATCAAAAGCCTACCAACCAAGAAAAGCCCAGGACCAGACCTTTGAATAAGAACTAATACCAATAGTCCTCAAAATATTCCATGAAATAGAAAAGGAGGGAACCCTTCCAAACTCATTCTATGAGGCTAACATCACCCTGATACCAAACCAGACAAACACACATTAAGGAAAGGAAACTTCAGACCAATATCTCTGGTGAACATAGACACAAAAATTCTCAATTAAATTCTGGCCAATCACATACAAAAACATATTAAAAAATAGTGCCCCACAATCAAGTGAGGATCATCCCAGGGATGCAAGGTTATTTTAACATATGGAAATTAATAATGTAATACATCACATTAATAGACTTAAAGACTAGAGTATTATGATTACTTCAATAGATGCTGAAAAGGCATTTCATAAAATATAGCATTTTTTCCTGTTCAAAACACTAGAAAAATTAGGAATAGTAGAATTATACCTCAACATTGTAAAAGTCATTTATGCTAAGCCCAAGGCCAATGTTATTATAAACAGAGAAAAATTGAAAGCATTCCCTCTAAAAACTGGAACATGACAGAGATGCCCTCTTTCACCACCTCTATTTAACATAGTCCTTCAAATTTCATCCAGAACAATCACACAGACAAAATAAATTAAAAGAAATATAGAAAAAGAAGAACTCAAACTATCACTATTTGCTAACAACATGATTCTATATTTAGAAGATCCAAAAAGTTCCACCAGAAAACTTATAGAACTAATAAATTAATTCAGCAAAGTAGCAGGATATAAAATCAATATATAAATCAATTGAATTTCTATACATAAGTAATGAATCCACTAAAAGAGAAATTAGAAAAACTACCCCATTCAAAACAGCCTCAAAAAATATAAAATATTTGGGAATCAATCTAACAAAAGAGGTAAAAGACCACGACAATCAAAACTACAGAACACCAAAAAAAAAAAAAAAAAAAGATAGAAAATGGAAAGATTCTGGATAGGCAGAATTAATAATGTCAAAATGGAATACTACAAAAAGCACTATATAAATTTAATGTAATTACTATTAAAATCCCAATGGCATTCTTCATAGAACTAGAAAAAGCAATCATGAAATTCATTTGGAAAAATAAGAGACCCAGAATAGCCAAAGCAATCCTTAGAAAGAAAAGTAAAGCAGGAGACATCACAATACCAGACCTTAAACTATACTACAGAGCAAAAGTAATAAAAACAGCATGATATTGGCACCAAAATAGACATGTAGACCTATGGTACAAAATAGAGGACACAGAGACCAACACACATGAATACAGTTATCTCATACAATTCAAAGGCACCAAAAACACATATTGGTGAAAGGATGGCCTCCTCAACAAATGGTGCTGGGAAAACTGGAAATCCATATGTAGCAAAATGAAATTAAACCTCTATCTCTCACCATGCACAAAACTCAATGCAAAGTGGATCAAGAGACCCTGAACCTAATAGAAGAAAAAGTAGGCCCAAATCTTCATTGTGTTGGATTAGGCCCTGGCTTCCTTAAAAAGAGTCCTAAAGTGCTAGAAATAAAATCAAGAATCAATAAATGGGATGGATTCAAACTAAATGCTTCTTCTCAGCCAAAGAGAGAATCATTGAGGTGAAGAGAGAGCTTACAGTATGGGAGTAAATTTTTACCATACATACATTAGATAGAGTACTAATCTCCAGGATATACAAAGAACTCAAGAAATGTAATACCAAAAACCAAACAACCCAATCAATAAATGGGATAAGAAACTGAACAGACACTTATCAGAAGAAGATGTACAAGTGATCAACAAATATATAAAAAAGTGCTCAACATCTTTAGTAATTAGAGAAATGCAAATCAAAACTACTCTAAGATTTCATCTCACCCCAGTCAGAATGGCAGTTTTCAAAAATACAAACAATAATAAGTGTTGAAGAGGATGTGGGGAAAAAGGTACACTCATACATTTTTGGTGGGACTGCAAATTGGTACAACCACTTTGGAAAGCAGTGTAGAGATTCCTCAGAAAAGTTGGAATGGAACCATCATTTGACCCAGCTATCCCACTCCTTGGTTTATACCCAAAGGACCTAAAATCAGCATAGTATAGTGACACAGCCACACCAATGTTTATAGCAGCTGAATTACAATAGCTAAACTGTGGAACCAACCTAGATGCCCCTCAGTAGATGAATGGATAAAGAAACAGTGGTATGTATACACAATGGAATATTACTTAGTGTTAAAAGAGAATAAAATTATGGAATTTGCAGGTAAATTAATGGAGTGGAGACTATCATGCTAAGGGAAGTAAGCCAATCCCAAAAAACTAAAGGCCAAATGATTTCTCTGATAAGTGGATGCTGATCTATGATGGGTGGGGGGAGCATGGAAAGAATGGAGAAACTTTGGATTGGGCAAAGGGGAGGGTTTATAAGGAGAGAGGGTTTATAGGATCTCTTGGAATGAGATGGACATCATTACCCTAGGTACATGTATGATGGCACAAATTGTGCATCTCTACACTGTGTACAACCAGAAAATTGAAATGTTGGAGTCCACTTATGTACAAGGAATTGAAATGCATTCTGCTGTCATGTACAACTAAATAGGAAAAATTAAAAAAAATAAAAATTGAAAATACATAAAAAATTAAAATGTGATGGTGACAGGTTTATAATGAAGTTGAACACATTTTTTCCATTATTTTTACAATAAACAATTCTAGGACATTGTGGTGGAGTTCGTGGTGGTGATACATGTGATTTCAAAATCATCCCCTATTTGTGAAAGAGCTGGCCAGAGTCCAATTCTTTCAAACCTGTTCTCACAACAGCCCAACATTCTAAATGTTGGAATCTGCTGGAGAAGTTGTTCTCAAATTGTGGTCTCTGGTCCAGCAGCAAGAGCATCATATGATGGCTATGTGTACACATCCATGGGACCCAGATTTCTGTATGATTCTGAAGATAGAGTGGGACTGCCCTAAGGTGATGCAAACCATCTTACAGCACTGGTCCCAGGAGAAAGTAGAAATGCTTTGGGCAATCTCAACAGTGTGCCCCCTGTGGGGCAGAGATGGTTTGCTCATATTGGTGATCATTCCCAAAGATCCTGAGGCTGAGCACATGAAAGAATAGGTGTTAGGAGTATAGAATGGTGTCAGAAATCATGGTTTAAATTTAAGCCTGGTTTTAATCATTGCTCTTTCCCTTGTTTATTTTATAGTGTGGAATTGAGATTTTTGTCTCATAACACTGAAGAATAAAATTCATGGACATAAGGGTAAAAGCAAAGTAACAGGATTTATAAGGGTAATAGAAAAAAAAACAGAGGTCCCAAGGAAGAAGGGGTCCAAAGAGAGGAATACCAAAGAGTGGCTATTGTCTAGAAGTTTATATAAATCTCTGGGTTTAAGGAATTCAGCTTCCTGTGCAATGATGGGAGGCATTCAGTGTTCATGAGTTATTCATGTAGCCTTTAGTCCAGTCAAAATATGAATCAGGCATTTTTTTCTTCTTTGGAGAGACATGCTGCCCAGTCACATCAGTCCCCATTTTAAAATAGTCTTATGTATTTTTTTTCAGCAAATATCTGCACCTGTGGTTTGTTCTCTACTGTCTGTGAAGTTACCCATTGGCTCTTTTTCCTATACTACCAGCCTTATCTCTTCATTCTGAATTCATGCTGACTTGGGAGATGCCAGGTCAGGGATGTGACAGTACCCAGGATACTTCAAAGATGAAGTGGTCATAAAGAACTCTGGAAAACTGAGGGGCTTTTTGTGTACAGTATTTCCTGACTGTTAGTCTAGGGCATAAGCAGCCCTGGAGGCAATGAAATCCTGCTCTTCCTTGCCACAGCTATGCTGCTGAAGTCACTATGGGTCATGTGGCAGTGTAGAGGGTAATTAACCCATGTCTGAATTAAAAAATAAACTAAAAATCTTCTCTGTGAAAATTAATGCTTGGGAAAGGGGAGTGCCCCCCAACCCACCCCAGCATGTTTTTAAGAAATCTAATTAGCACCATTCACTCTTACCTTTTGGATTGTAAAAAACTTTCCTAGGATCTAACTACTAATATTTCTGGTGTATTTGCCAGGATGTGATGACGGTGCTGGTCTCGAGACACCTGTGTGGTGGATGGTCCATGCTGAAGTCCATTGTGCCCCTCAGACCAAACGGGATGGCTCCACCAGAGAATTCTGGGATCTACTTTATCTAGAGAGCCTGCACTGGATAGAGCAGCTTCCAGTGCCCAGATTCTCTGGAGAGTGGTACAAAATTCCTGTGAAGTCTTCTGGAGAAGGTAAGGTCCTGGGACCCAGGACTGTAGACAGGCATGTCCCTAAGGACGACCACTTGTGAGGAAGCCAACAGTGCAGGGAACTCCAAAGGAAGAAGGGTGGGGGAGAAAATGCTTCAAACTGTTAAGTGTCTGTGTTGGTGTGAGTGGATGTGAGACTGTTTATGGCTGCACAGCTTTGGGCTATGGAATCCATGTGAGTCCTCAACCTGAAATTCTGTGGTGACTTCATAAGGCAAAATGGCAATTCATGTCCTGTAAGGGGACCTTTGACTGAGCCCAAGGTTTATGTAGGTATGCCTTTAGCCAAGAAGCACTCCTTTCCTTTGGGAACACAGCCAGGCAGGACCCTTGTCTGACCCAACTTCTTGTCTGTGTTGTGATAAGGATACAGGGAAGGACATGGGAGGATCACAGTCTAAACCTACAGTCCTGGACTCCGCCGCGCGACCAGCATGCTGGCTTCATACAAGAGGTTCGTAGCAAAGAAGTTAACTAGTGAGATCAAAATAAACACACAAAACTCAATTACCTTTTTCTTTGACCAGGTCTGAGATGGCCCTCCCTCTGGCTCCTGCCTTGAACCACCTGGTGGGGCAGCAAGGCTTACTCAGGACAAGCAGGAGAGAGAGAGAGAGAGAGAGAACCAGGGAGTGGCCTTTTATTGGGGAACAAGAAATTCAGGGGAAAATTCCATCCAATGAAGGTCTGGGGGACATCATTCCAAGGTCAGGGTCAGTGACTGGTCTCAGGGTCAATGGTCAGCCACACCCCCACACGGATGGGCTCTCGCACCTAGAGAGGGTGGGGATTAGTTGACACAGTTTAGCCAGAACGCCTCACACCCAATCAGGGAGGTGCCCAATCATGTGCGAGAATGGCTTCCCACACTGGACTGTATGATTAAGAATTTTAAGAAGGGCTATTCTGAGTATTCCAGTATTAAGCTGACAAAGGACCAACTCTGTACTCTCTGTAAAATTAAATGACATGCTTTTGGTGTCAATTGGCCTCCAGAAGGCACTCTCCATGTCCCAACTGTCAAGGCAGTATGCTGTTTTCACTGGGATCCCAGGTCACCCAGATCAGTTACCTTACATAGACTCCTGGCTCCAGATTACCAAGACTTTGCCTCTATGGGTGCAGTTCAGTTTAACTCCAAGGGTCAGAGTGGTGTTGATACCCCAAAACCCAGTAACTCCAAAGCCTGCCAAGAAGATCCTGAAGAAGAGCCACTGCCCTCATCACCCACTTGCCTACTGCTCCATAATCAGTTCCTGAACAACTGGCCTCACTGTCTGATACCTCTCCACCATCTATCTCACCAGCTGCTAGTAGCCCCCCTCTGCCAGAAGACCAGAGACCAGAACCTGTAGAGAAACAAATCAGATCTCCTCAACAGCCACAAGCCTTGAAGTTGCCCCTGCATGAGACTTGTGGGTCCCCAAAGGTCATTACAGAGAGCACTATTCAAGAAGGGTGCTCCATTTTTTTTTATTATCAGCCTTTCAGTACAGCTGACCTCCTGAATTGGAAGAACCATATCCCTTCATACTCAGCAAAACCATAAGCACTTATAGAGCTCCTAGACTCAATCTTCCAAACCAATCAACCAACCTGAGGAGACTGCCAGCTCCTTCTCACTCTCTTTAACACTGAGGAAAGAAGATGCATTTTGAGGGAGGCCTGAAAATGGCTCCAAGAATAGGACCCTAACAAAGAGGTGGATGCTAAATTCTGGGCATGGAGGAGAGCCCTAGAAGAGAACCCAGTATGGGGTCACAACACTGAAGAGAGATGCAACCAGCCAGAGTAGTATCAAAATGTCCTCTTCTGAGGTGTCTGATCAGGTGCAAGGAAGCCCACTAACATGTCTAAAATAGCTACAGTACTCCAAAAGCCCAAAGAGTTTTATGAGAGACTTTGTGAATCCTTTAGAATTTTCACAACATTTGATCCAGAAGTCTCTGAGAATCAGTGCATGGTCAATGCAGTTTTGTAGCCCAGTCCAGTTCAGATATCAGAAAGAAACTCCAGAAACCAGAGTGGTTGGCAGGTATGAACTCCTTCCATCTTCTTCAAAGTCTTTGTTAACTGAGATGAGACTACACAGAGAGAGGTAGACAAATGCATGAAATAGAAAAAGTTCCTCCTGGTGGTAGCACTTGGACATATAGACCCAGTTAGATGGCCTGGGCCACCTTGCAAGAGCCAAACAACTTGAAACCACCCTCTACTGCAGAAGGAACAATATGCCTTCTTCAGGAAACTAGGTCATTGGAAATATAACTGCCCAGATTGTAAACAGGCCAAACCCATTTTAAAGAACCTACCACTGAATCAGATGGGCTGATACCAAGAGGAGTACCAGTAGCCTTATTGGCCTGCCCAGATTGGACTCAGAATAGGAGACCCTGGGATCTTTGATTTTTGGTGCAATGGAGCCCTTGGTCAAGATGACAGTAGCAGACTACTCAATGATGTTCTTGGTAGACCTGGGCATGGGGCACAGCAGAGTCATGCAACCTATCACCACATTCACTGGAAAATGAGTTACTATAATAGGACCAACTGGCTCACAGGCAACGAGGCCTTTCTGTGAATCCTGCACCTGTAATCTGGGGGGACATTTGGTGTCACATGAGTTCCTGTACATGCCAGACTGACTAGTTATTCCTCTTGGAAAAGATCTCCTCTCAAAATTTAGAGCACAAATCACCTTTTTCCCTGATGGTCCAGCCTGCTGCACCCCTCCCCTGACTCAGGCAAAGGCAAGGCCATACTAAGGTGGATGGCGCAAGGCATCCATCCTCTGGAGGAGTGCAGTATGTTTCTGGGAATGGGCTGGTTTGTTTTTGTATTTTTGTTAATAAGTATAGTTGCAACTTCTCATATGACCATTAAGTATGAAGGAAAAAATATGACTTCCCCAATTAATGCAATTACTTCTAAAGACTAAATCTGTTTTCTCTAAATGCAATGATTCAGCTGTAGGACATAAATTGTTAATGTTTAATGAGAAACCCCCTGTAAGAAAAATAGTCAAGGAAGTTTTTGAGAAATTAAAATCTAGAGAAGAAAAATTAATATTAAGAAGACAGATTAGTGCTTAGTACTGGGCAACTTGTTCTTGTTCCTGTGCACAATGGTTTGGTGCTCTTACTCTTGTTTGATTAAAATTAGTAGCCTCTCTTTTCAAGTTAATCACTTGCCATAACTGCGGCACTGATTCTAGTCAGTAAGTCAAGAAAGAATAGTCAAGGTATAGGCCAATAGTCTGGGACATTTCTAACTATTATTAAAAGCTAACTAAGCAGAATCACCTCAAAGCAAAACGTGAACTGAAAGTAAAAATGCTTTATTATGCATAAGCCAAGATACATTCTTCTTATCTAATTGTAGCTACATAATATTTTGTTTCTTTGAATAATGATTCCTGTTTTGTAACCACAAAATACTGTGAGCCTGCCAAAATGAAAAGTATATATGATTAACTTCACATGTAAAGATTGAGATTCAACACCTTCACTCTTGTGTCTGTGTTGTTTCTCTACCACCTTTCACCAACTCCTCACCATCCATTTGTCTCCTGATACCCCCTGCTGGAGCTGGACTCCAACACCTGCCTGTATGATCTTAGGGAAGGGACCCATCATGGTTATGGCAGTTACATTATCATGGGAAGATGAATTCTCTAAATCTGACTGTCACTGAAAATTCTTCCTCCTTGCTTCAAGAGTTCCCCTCAGTCTGGGCAGAAAACAATTCTGGGTTGGCCAAGAAATCATCCCCATTAGTTGTTGAATTGAAACTGGGAGCAGAGCCCATCGTACTGAGACAGTATCCCATATAAAGGGACACACATTTGGAAATAAGGAAGCTCCTCCAGAGACTGAGAGACTCTGGGATCCTGCTCATGTACCAGTCCTCCTGGAATACTCTCTTACTGCTGGTGTGAAAGCCTAATAGTGAAGATTATCAACCAGTACAAGACCTCCATGCAGTTAACAAGGCAGTAGTAACACATCTCTCTGTTGTCCCTAATACTTACACACTTCTCACCCTAATTCTTTTTTTATGATTTATTTATTTTTACTTGTTTTAATTAGTTACACATGACAGTACAATGATCTTGACATATCATACATTTGAATCAGATGGGGTATAATTTCTCATTTTTTTAGTATACAGGTTGCAGAATCACATTGGTCATGTAGTCACATATATACATACAGCAATAATAAAGTCTATTTTATTCTGATGTCCTTCCTTTCCCCTTCTCTCCCCTCCCCTACCATCACTTCTCTCTACCCAATCTAATGTGGCACAATTCTTTCTTTTTTTTCTTTTTCCTCACTTCATCATACATGTATTCTGTATAACGATGAGGGTCTTCTTCCATCTTCCATGCGATTCCCTTCTCCTTCCCTTTCCCTCCCACTTCTCTTCCCTATCTAGTGGTAATCTTCTCATACTCTTCCTCCCTACCCCATTTAGAGTTACCCCTTATATCAGAGAAGACCCTCGACATTTGTTTTTTTGGGATTTGCTAACTTTCCTTAGCATAATCTGCTCTAATGCTATCCATTTCCCTGCAAATGCCATGATCTTGTTATTTTTTAGTGCTGAGTAATATTCCATTGTGTATATATGCCACTTTTTTATTTTTTATTTTTTTAAATTTTATTTTTTTATTGGTTGTTCACAACATTACAAAGCTCTTGACATATCATATTTCATACATTAGATTGAAGTGGGTTATGAACTCCCAATTTTACCCCAAATGCAGATTGCAGAATCATGTCGGTTACACATCCACAATTTAACATAATGCCCTATTAGTAATTGTTGTATTCTGCTACCTTTCCTATCCCCTACTATCCCCCCTCCCCTTCCCTCCCATCTTCTCTCTCTACCCCATCTACTGTAATTCATTTCCTCTCCTTGTTTATTTTCCCATTCCCCTCACAACCTCTTATATGTAATTTTGTAGAGCAATGAGGGTCTCCCTTCATTTCCATGCAATTTCCCTTTTCTCTCCCTTTCCCTCCCATCTCATGTCTCTGTTTAAAGTTAATCTTTTCTTCCTGCTCTTCCTCCCTACTCTGTTCATAGTTGCTCTCATTATATCAAAGAAGACATTTGGTATTTGTTTTTTAGGGATTGGCTAGCTTCACTAAGCATAATCTGCTCTAGTGCCATCCATTTCCCTGCAAATTCTATGATTTTGTCATTTTTTATTGCTGCATAGTACTCCATTGTGTATAGATGCCACATTTTTTAATCCATTCATCTATTGAGGGGCATCTGGGTTTGTTCCACAGTCTAGCTATTGTGAATTGTGCTGCTATAAACATTGATGTGGCTGTGTCCCTGTAGTATGGTGTTTTTAGGTCTTTTGGTATAGTCCAAGAAGAGGAATAGCTGGATCAAATGGTGGTTCCATTTCCAGTTTTCCAAGGAATCTCCATACTGCTTTCCAAATTGGTTGCACCAATTTGCAGTCCCACCAGCAATGTATGAGTGTACCTTTTTCCCCACATCCTCACCAGCACTTGTTGTTTCACTTCATAATAGCTGCCATTCTTACTGGAGTGAGATGGTATCTTAGAGTAGTTTTAATTTGCATTTCTCTGATTGCTAGAGATGGTGAGCATTTTTTCATGTATTTGTTGATTGATTGTATATCCTCTTCTGAGAAGTGTCTGTTCAGGTCCTTGGCCCATTTGTTGATTGGGTTATTTATTTTTTTGTTGTTTAACTTTTTGAGTTCTTTGTATACTCTAGAGATTACTATCTGATGTGTGAGGGGTAAAAATTTGTTCCCAGGATGTAGGCTCCCTATTCACCTCACATATTATATCTCTTGCTGAGAAAAACCTTTTTAGTTTGAATTCATCCCATTTGTTGATTCTTGGTTTTAACTCTTGTGCTATAGGTGTCTTATTAAGGAATTTGGGGCCTGACTCCACATGATGGAGATTAGGGCCGCATAGTCTCTGATTTAATTCCTAGATCCTTGATCCATTTTGAGTTAACTTTTGTGCACAGTGAGAGAAAGGTATTCAATTTCATTTTGTTGCATATGGATTTCCAGTTTACCCAGCACCATTTGTTGAAGATGCTATCCTTTCTCCATTGCATGCTTTTAGCACTTTTGTCTCATATAAGGTAGTTGTAATTTTGTGGGTTGGTCTCTGTGTCCTCTATTCTGTACCATTGGTCTACCAGCCTGTTTTGGTGCCAGTACCATGCTGTTTTGTTACTAGTGCTCTAAAGTATAGTTTAAGGTCTGGTATAGCGATACCACCTGTTTCACTCTTCCTGCTTAGAATTGCTTTAGCTATTCTGGGTCTCTTATTTTCCCAGACGAATTTCATAATTGCTTTTTCTATTTCTGTAAGGAATGCCATTGGGATTTTGACCAGAATTGCATTATATCTGTATAGTGCTCTTGGTAATATGGTCATTTTAATAATATTAATTCTCCTATCCATGAGCAAGGTAGATCTTTTCATCTTCTAAGGTCTTCTTCTATTTTTCTCTTTAGGGTTCTATAGTTTTCATTGTATAGATCTTTCACCTTTTTTGTTAAGTTGATTCCCAAGTATTTTATTTTTTTGAGGATATTGTGAATGGGGTAGTTTTCCTCATTTCCATTTCAGAGGATTTGTCACTGATATACAGGAATGCCTTTGATTTATGGGTGTTGATTTTATATCCTGCCATTTTGCTGAATTTATTTACTAGTTCTAGAAGTTTCTTGGTAGAACATTTTGGGTCCTCTAGGTATAGGATCATATCATCAGAAAAAGTGCTAGTTTAAGTTCTTCTTTTCCTATAGTTATACCTTTAATTTCTTTCATCTGTCTAATTGCTCTGGCTAGTGCTTCCAGATCTATGTTGAATAGAAGTGTCCTCACCCTAATTCTGCCCCAGGGTAAGTGGTTTACTCTGCCTGGATCTTAAGGATGCTTTCTTTTGTCTTTGACTAGTCCTAAACAGCCAATTCCTCTTTGCATTTGAATGGGAGAACACAGAGACCAGGGACTTAAGAACTCTCCTACCCTATTTGAGGTGGAACTAGGAAGGGATCTTCTTGCCTTCCCTGTGGACCAGTTGAATTGCATTCTTACAATACCTTGGTGACATTCTCTTGGCCAGTCTGGATTAAGAGGCCTGATGGTTTAGCACTAGAACTCTGATGACCCTCCTTTCAGAATCCAGTTATAAAGTCTCCTGGAAAAAGGCCCAAATCTGCCAGCAACAAGTGAAATATCTTGAGTTTCACATTACATGTGGCTGATGGTCTTTAGGACTTGAATAAAAACAGGCCATCTGCTCCATTCCCAGAACCAACACCAGGACATAAAGACATGAGTTCTTGGAAGCAGTGGGTTTTTGTCTAATCTGGATCCCTGGGTATTCAGTGCTGGCTAAACCACTGTACAAGGCCACCAAGGGATCAGAAAAAGATTCTGTTGGGGAACTAAACAGAAACATGCTTTCCAGGAGATTAAAATGCAGTTAATCTTGGCATCTGCTCTTGGGCTACCCAATATAAAAGGGCTTTCAACCTTTTTGTCACAGAACACAGTGGAACTAAAATTGGGGACCTTACTCAAGAGTTTGACCCCTGGCGGTGGCCAGTGGCTTATTTATTGAAAAAACTGGACCCAGTAGTGTCTGGATGGCCTCCATGCCTAAGAGCTCTGGCAGCCACTGTGACCTTAAGCTGAAAAGCTGAAAACCTGACCCTCAGACAGAATATCAATGTAAAAGTCACAGGTACCTTCACTGCCCTTAAGGATGGCAAGGGGTACCAGTGGCTGACCAGCTGCTTGATGACCCACTATTAAGGACTGTTATGTGAAAACCCCATGTAAAACTAGAGACTGTGCAACCTTCCTGCCAGCCGATTGGAAGCCCCTCCACCACTACAACTGTGAGGACCTGATAGATGAAGTCTACTCCAATCAATCTGATCTGAGTGATTGACCTCTGCAAAACCCAGATCTCACCGTGTTCATGGGTAGTAGCAGCTTCATACAGAATGGACAAAGGAGGGCCAGATTTGCAGTACTTCAGAGAAAGTACTGCATGTGGTGGAAGTAGGACTGCTGCCTCAAGGGTAGTCATCTCAAAAGACTTAGTTATGGGCACTGATCAGGGTCTTAGAGTATGCTGTTGACCAGTGAGTCAATATTTATACCAATTCAAAATACACTTTTGCCACTCTACATGCACATGGAGCCATCTACAAGGAAAGAGGACTTCTATCAGCAGGAGATAAAAAAAAATAAATAAATCCTGAGACTTCAGGAAGTCGTCTGGAAACTGGCCCAAGTGGCAGTGATAACTGTTATGGACATTAGAAAGGAATGGCCCCAGTAAGCTGAGGAAATAGAATGACTGATCATGTGGCCAAAAAGTGGCTCTGCATCAGGATATCATCCCTAGTGCAACCCAGGCAACTCAAATACTACTGCCCCCGAGGCTCCTAAATTGTCCTAAGTATACCAGAGAATAATATTAATGGGCTACCACAGAGGGAGGAAAGAAATGACAGAAGGATGGTGAATACTTTCATATCACCAGATTTTCATCCCACAGATTTTTGGGTATCAGCTGGTGCTTCAACACCATGAAGTGAATCACCTTGGAAAAACTAAATTGATTCTTTGCTTAGCAGGTATTATTACATAGCCAAATTCCCTATGCTGTGTAACCAACTCAGCCAGAGGTGTGTAACTTGTACCAAAAATAATGCTAACTAGCAGCCATCCCAGCACCTAGGGTTCTGGGCTGTTGTAATTTTGAAGATATAGGAATGGACTATGCAGAAGTTAAACCAATCAAATGATATTTATACCTGCTGGTAATGGTGTGTATTTACTCAGGGTTGGTGGAGGTCATACCTACCTAGACAGAGAAGGTCTTAGGAGTGACTAAAGTCCTGATAAGAGAAATCATTCCATGATATAGTCTGCCTTTTCCATCAGGTCAGACAATGGGCTGCCTTCATCATGGAAATTATCCAGGGCATCACCCAAATATTGGGGATCAAGTGTAAACTACATGCTGTATACTGACTAAAGAGTTCAGGGAAAGTTGAACATATGATCCAAACCATAAAAACCAACCTAGCTAAATTCTATCAGGAGCTGGGAGTTTCCTGGGTAGATCTCTTCCCTATAGCTCTTCTCCAGGTTTACTCTATTCCTGGAAGCACAGGGTAAACTCTGTATGAGATTCTGTTTGGATGACTCCACCTGTAATAAAGAAATAGAAGGGGGATATGCATCACTTTGGTGATCTTAGACTGTTCCACAGTTTGAGGCCCTAGGGAAGACTCTCCACCAGATATCTAAGTATGTCCAGGAGAGGGCCCCTCTTTTATTCAGAAACAAGGTATACCCACATCAGCCTGGAGACTCTATGTGGATTAAAACTGGAAGAAGGAGCCACTTCAACCCACCTGGTGGGTGGAGAGCTATAGTATTAACTTCTCCCTCTGCCATTAAAGTTGCAGAGATAGGCCCATGGATTTACCATTCTTGAGTTAAAAGGGCAGCTGTCACTGAGAAATCCACCACCTAGACATCTGAAGTCAACCCTGGTCACCCACTAAGACTGACACTCCAGAAGGCACTCTGTGACAGCTCTGCACAACCATCCCATGCCGCAGTCCGGCTGCAGCAAAATAACTGGGGGGTGACGAGCAACTTGTGTAGATTGATACAGCAGGAGTGGAAGCCGTTTATTGTAGGACAACAGAGGTATTTATACATTTCACACAGCTTATCTTAATTAACATAAACTAGATACAGCAGTCAACCAATAAGAAATCTCCACACTTAATGGCTCGCTGGCATTGCTTCACAAACCACTCCCTCTGTCAAAATTCCAGGCGCCATCTTGACTTGTTTACAGACTCTAACAATTCCAGATGTAACCTTCCTGCTAATGATTCCTGAGGGGACTACATCCCTGCTCCAGTTGTGACCCTTGAGGCCAACTGGTCAACACACAATCAAACCTTGAGGGATTCAGTGGGGGAAGAAGGAGGGCAATGGTCACAATGTCACTCTGCTATATTAGAACTAATGACCTTAATTGTCTTGCTGTTATCTGTAGGTCTGACTGCAATAGCCCCAAACAACTGGAATCACTTGCAAATAGTTACTCTATCCATATGTTACTTAAGTGTAGTAAGTCTGTTAGGGGGGATTTGATTTTTTTATAATGATTTGTGTCTTACTAAGTCCTGTGGTAATGGGTCACAGTCCTTTTTCACTCTGTTCCTGTCAAAAATACATTTTTCTCTCCTAGAACAATAGGCTTGATGCATGTATCAAAGCAGGCCTCCATGGTTTCTGCCTCCAAGAGGGACAAACCTATGCAACAGTTCTGACTTGCCCTATCTGTTATGCTGCAGTTCCTCCTGAAGAATATGTTCCCCCACCTGTTCCTATTCCCCCAGGTTCTTCTGCCTCAGACATAACAGGGATGAGAGAATCACCAATGCTCTAATGTACCTGTATTTACCCTAAAATGCCAAGCAAATATTAACTGTCAGAAAAGGTTTTCTTTGTCACAAGGGTGGGAGGATATACTGGTCAGGAAACATAACTGCTCAAGAATATTGTCATAGCAGAATTTTTTCGTAATTGTCTCTTATCAATTTTTGGAGACCAGTCTAAAATATACCCACTATCTTTAGACACCTTATGTTGTACTGGAAGTATATTTACACAATCTATCCATCTAGGAAAGGTGCCAATCTCAATTGTAGAACTATTTGGACAGTGGGGTATTCGTGGAAGTTTTGCAGAAATGACTGGTTGGTTATGGGAAACTCCCATCTTAATCACTAATCTAGTATAAGGTTTTAAGTCTCCATAAATAGTATGATTAGTCAGTCTAGGTCTAGCAATCACTGTCTTTTCTTCAAATGATACTCTCAGACAGCCAGCATGTTTATCATGGGACCAACACAAAGGTAATTGGGCACTGTAGCCAGAATAATTAAATCTAGTCACATGATTAGGAATAATATGAGTATCTGTAAATCCTCCCATCATGAATGAGTCATTAGTAAACACTGGAATAGATTCTCCAGTCCACACAACTGGATGTACCAGGGGTGGATCTCGGAAATACATCCAGTAAGTGTCTGCTCGACTCCTTTTTACCTGACAGCCCAGCAGGGCAATCACCATAGCTACCATCATCACTGGGGTCTTGTTTCTTCCTAGGAGTCGAATTATTCGGGAAGCCTGTGTTGTCAGCTTCTTCACGTCTTCCCATGAAATCAGCTTTTCAGTTGGGTCAATCTGGTTTCTCTTCATCCTTCTTCCATATCTCTTCCTTTTGAATGGGGGCTTTTCCCGGTCGATCTTCAGTTGCTTGAATCTCGGTTCTATCTCTTCCATGTCTGATTGCGCATTCAGGCACCCAGATAGGACGGAAAGCACCTTCTGGAAAAATACAAGCATAACCTCTGCCCCACATAATCACTGGATCTTGGCCTTTCCATTGACCAGTCTGTAAATATTTCTACAAAACTCTGCCTAAAGGGCCTGTTACAGCAGGAGACATGTGCTTCTCAGCTGCAGTGTGGCCTTCTGCGTCACAATTTAAAAAAATTAAAATGAACAAGGCATGGTTGAGGCTATTTTGGGGAGTCATAAACCTATTCCCCCTTTTAACTTTTATAATTGCAGCTTAATAGATAAGTGAGCTCATTCCACAATGGCTTGACCTTGTGGGTTATAAGGAATTCCTGTTTTATGATTAATTTGAAACTCTTGGCAAAATTGTTGAAAAGAAGAGCTTACATAAGCTGGTGCATTATCTGTTTTAATCTGTAACGGGCCTCCTAACATAGCAAAGTCTGCTAGGCAATGAGAAATTACATGTTGAGTATTTTCTTTTGTACTTGCTACGGCAAAAATAAATCTGGAATGTGTATCAACTATCACATGTACATAACATTGTTTACTGAATTGAGGAATATGAGTTACATCCATTTGCCATATTTGATTTGGTTTTAATCCACAGGAATTTACCCCTGATGGCAGAGATGGAGAGTGAATAACACACTTAGGGCAGTGACTTACAATTTGATGAGCTTGTTCTCTGCTAATATCAAATTTTTTATGTAAGCTAGAAGCATTTTGATGATGTAAGGAATGTGAAGCTTGTGCACAATCATATGGAGACATCTGTTAACAAATAGCTACTAATTTATCAGTCTTGTCATTACCTGAAACTAAAGAAGATTAGTGTGAGCCCGTATGTGTCCTATGAAACATGGGTATTTTCGCATTTGCACTGCCTTTTGTAAATTATGAAATAATTCAAATAACTCTTGTGATGAAGTATATCCAATAACTGAAGTTTCAATATTTTTGGTAACTCTGACTGCATATAAGCTGTCAGAATAAATATTAATAGGCTCATTTGTAAAAGTAATTTAAGGCACAGATGAGAGCTTGAAGCTCCACTCTTTGGGCAGAAGTATATGAAGTATGTTTTACCTCTGTGTGAATATTACTATAAAAACCTGCTTTACCTGAGCTTGAACCATCAGTGAACACCAGTAGGGCTCCATCTATGGGCTGGGCACATGCAATCTTTGGAAAAATAAGTGGTGTTAATCATGCAAATTGAATAATTTTATCACGAGGGTAATGACTATCTATCTGGCCAGGAAAATCAGCAAAAGCTATCTGCTATAAGCTAGAAGTTTGAAAAAGCCAATTATTTTGTTGAACAGAAAATGCAATAATTATGATATCAGGCTCAGTCCAATTAATTATAAAACTCTCATTCTACCTTTAATTACTAATTGAGCAATAGAGTCATGAAAAGGAATCAATGTTTTTTGGGGTGAGTTGGCTAAATAAATCCACTCAATAACTCCTAATATTTGCCATATGGCTCCTGTTGGGGTATGCTCAGTTGGAAATATTAATAAATACACTATTTCTTTAGGATCAACTCTAGTAAGTTGTGCATTTTTAATTGCACTTTCAACCTTTTTTTTTAAATTTATTTTTTAGTTATCGGCAGACACAACATCTTTGTTTGTATGTGGTGCTGAGGATCGAACCTGGGCCGCGCTTCATGCCAGGCGATCGCGCTACCACTTGAGCCACATCCTCAGCCCCTTTCAACCTTTTTTAAAGCTGTTCTAGCCTCTTTTGTCAGCTGACGTGGAGAGGTTGGGGAAGGATTCCCTTGTAATAGCTGAAATAAAGGACTTAAATCAGAAGTAGTTAGTCTTAAGGATGGCCTCAGCCAATTAATATCTCCTAATAACTTTTGAAAATCATTAAGGGTTTGTACAGAAACTGTCAGTTTTGCTCTGGGAAAAATGGCGGCCCCCATGGTCGGTACGATGACATCAAATTGTGTGACCTTCATCTAATTCCTCATTCTCGGGCTGGGAGAGGACCAACCGGAAGTTTGTGTTCCAGCTAGGCGGAAATGATGACAAGAAGGCGGGCTGATCAGCACCATCTTGATCCGCCATGTGGGGTTGAGCCCTGTAATATCTACTATCAACAGCAGAGGGAGCCCTGGACTTAAAATTATGAGTATTGCATTCCCGCAAACATCTTCCAAGAGGTTTGTATGCCAATTCCTGCGGCTGCAATGTTTCCTTTAATGCAGCAGCCAATGTTACTGTTGGTAAATGAGTCAAATGTATATCAGAACACAAGCAGATAAATTCAGAAACTGTGCCCTTTTTTCTATGGGGTTTGAGAATATCCTGACAATATTTATTTGCATTTTCAAATGCCAATTGTTTAACAATAAATTCACAAGAGCCTGGGTCTCCTATGGAACAGTTGGCTGTCTGATACAGTCTTGCTACAAAATCAGAATAAGGCTCACTAGCACCTTGTCTAACCTTAGTTAGACCTACATTAGATTGGTCTTTGGAGACTATCTGTTTCCAGGCACGTTTAGCACAAGCAGTTATCTGATTATATACTGCAAATTCATAATTTAACTGTCTTTCCAAGTCAATAAATTCACCCGTTCCTAAAAGCATCTCCACTGGTGTCTGGAGATCTTCTCTCCTATTCCTTTCTGCTTGTTCAGCACAAAAATCAGACCAGTAGGATTTCCAAAGAAAGAAATCCCTGCTGCTCAGGCAAGCTCTAGCTAATGAAACCCAGTCACTTGGTGGGAGCGGTGAAAGGGTAAATTTTCTAAGCTGCAAAGCCTGAGTTAAAATGTAAAGGACTAGGTATTGTAAAGTTTCTGAACTGCACACAGAACCTGAAATTCCTGAGGCAGTTAAGACAATGCCCGGTACTGACCATTTAGTTGTTAAATAACCTGGACCCTGTGCAGTTTGGCACATAGGCATTCAGGGCCCAAATCAATCAGTTTAAATGTATCCCCCTCTTTAGGAGTGACCTATCACCCCCGCCCGACCTGTTCCCGCCAATGATTGGACTAATCATGTTTGAGAGTTGTTGTTCAATTTTCCCTCACCTCATGATGATTTGCTCTGATGTATGCAAAGCCCCCACCCTCCCCAAAAATTGTACTTAAGCACTGCTCAACCCCTGCTCGGGGCTTTTTGGCCACTCTCCCTTCTTGAGTGAGCCTGGAGCCCCAGCATGCTGGATTGGATCCTCAATAAATCCCCTTTTGCTGTTGCATGAGTCAGTCTCTTGGTGGTCTCTTCCTCCGACGTTCGCTGGACCCTTACAGCGGTTGTGATAGTCTCAAGCAAATTTTGCACAAAAGGTGAATTTGGACCATAAACCTCACCAGCACTCTTTAATTCCTTGATAGTCTTAAAAGGAATTACTGTGTGGACGTGAACACGCTGACCTTGCTGGTTAATCTGTTCAAAAACTGGGAAAAGTTGAAATCCGCTAATGTCCTCCCCCGCTTCCTGTGCCTTTCTAATACCTTGCTGGAACAGGGTAAGAAAAGTCATTGTTAATTCAGAGTACCTGTTAAATTTTGTCCTTTTAGCAGACAATGGCCAAATTCTAATAGCCTGGGCAGGCAGTGTCAAACGCAGCCTGTTGAAATTCCCCCGCAAGACCTGGATTTCAATGTCTGATTCCTCTCCCTCAGACTGAGACTTGGCAGCCAAATTTTTGCTGTAACCATGTTGAAATTGGGCTTGTAAGCAACGTGGGGGAGAAGGGCTTTCTACCTCTGTAGGAATTTCTTCTGGACTTTCCTCTCTGGGAGGAGAACTTTCTATCCCTCCAGGAGGACACTCTATGCCTCCGGGAAGAGAACTATCTATGCCTCCGGAGGCTTCCTCTCTATGATCTTCATCTCTATGATCTTCCTCCAGGTTACTCTGACTTTGTTCAGGCAAGCTTATATTTCTTACTTTCGGTTTCCCTCTGAGAGCTTTTGTCTTTAACCGGTTTAAAGGAAAGGAGATTACCTTAGCCTCAGGCAGATTTTCCATTTGAATAGACTTAATGGCTCCCTGAATACCTTTCAATAGATCTTCAGGGCGCCATGGACTAAGGCCCATGTAGTCAAAAAGACAAATTTCTAAGGCAGTCCATACTTTTTGTATATTTTCAAGATTTCCAGGTAATTCATTAGAAAGGCAGATTTTATGTAATTTCCTTCCTAATTTGTCCCAAATGTGTAAATTTGGCGAATCTTGGTTACAAAACCAAGGGCAAAATTCACCTACAACCTTTAAGAATTGTAACAACTGAGTCATTTTTATTTGCTTTCCTTTCTGATTAATTATTGTTTCTAAAATAGTCAAGTACATGTCCTTATCAGTAGAAGTCGAATTTCCCATTATTAATAATTTAACGTCTCGTTGCTTCAGTACCTCCTGGTACTTCCGTAACCCCCAAAATGTCACCAATTCCTTATTTCTATAGTGTGCTCCCTAACTCAACCTAGTTAATTTAATATGCCCCACGTTGGGCGCCACTTCAGCCATGCGACCAGCACACTAGCTTCATAATAGAGGATCAAAACATAGAAATTAACTAGTGAGTTCAAGTTAAAGAGACATGACTCTCAATTTGCCTTTATGCCCATCTCAGAGACGGCTCCTCCTAGCTCCTGCCTCTAACCACCTGACACAGTAGTGAGGTTTACACAAGAGGCCAGCAAGAGAGAGAGAAACACGCCAGAGTGAGCTTTTATTGGGGAACAAAAAATTCAGGGGAAAATTCCATCCAATGAACGTCGATCGGGGCAATATTCCAAGGTCAGGGTCAGTGATTGGTTTTCAGGTCAGTGGTCAGGCACACCCCCACATGGACAAGCTCTCGCATCTGGGGAAGGGTGGGGAAGGCTCTGACACAGTGTGTCTAAGCGCCTCACACCCAGCCAGGGAGGTAGCTCAAATCACATGCGAGAATGGCTTCCTACAGTTTCTCCTACTCTTTGAGTGCCATTTCTTGCTTTATTCCTACAGCAGCAGGAGTACCTGTTTATAGATTCCATCCAGGTCAGGACTCAAGAGTTAGAAAGCATGGAATTATCCCATGATGAAGCCAGTGACACTAGCCCTCCTCCACCTTGTCCTGCTTTTACCTCCAACACAGCCTTCACTGGTATTCATGGAGCATGTGCTATGTTGCAGGTGCACTGTACTAGATTGACTACTGCCAACCTCACTTAGTATGTGCCTAAGGATCATGTGACTGGTACATATTTTCTCTTGCTTCTCAGAGAAGGAAATCAGCAAAAGCTGTGCTACATGTCTAGTTACACAGTACGACAGTGTATTCCTCCCTATTGCTACTATGTAAGGCATCTTCCTTTTGGCCTTGGTTTCCCTCTAAATATGGAATTAGTGATACATGCCCTTCCTAGCTAAGGGCTTTGGATTTTTTGCTGGGAGTGATGAGAGAGGAGTTACTATTTTTTTGTGGTGGGTCTGCATCTAGGCTGACTTTCCAGGGCAATATCTGGGGTATTCATCAGCTCAAACTGTCAGCAGAAGAATTGGCTGTTTATCCCTCTGAAAGAGGAGACTCCTCTCCTGAGCTTGAGACAACTTATCTCCCCTGGTCCTGAAGATGGTAGACTTTGTGCAGATTGGTAGGAATACCCTGAACACTATCAGCACCATCCACATTGTTTGAAGGCATCTAGTGCTTTTCACCAGGTGGGGCATGGATTACAGTGTCCTCTCTAAATATAACCCACAGTCTGTAATGTAGGTTAGCTCCCCAGAGTTATGTGGAGTGGTGGTGCTGATGGTGGTGATTGTCCTCTGTCTGGCTATTATTCTCATTAGCTTATTCTAACCAAGTAAAACCTTATTCTAACCAAGTAAAACCTTAGAAACCACTAGCATTTACCAGAACAGGAGAGTGTGTTCCTAGGTGGTGCTTGGAATGCTGTCATTCAAAGTGTTCAGGTACAATATTGTAAATGCTCTGGAATAGGGTTCAAAAAAGTGGTACCTGAGAGCTGTATCCAGCATACACCCATTCCCTTATTAGGCAAATAGAATTATATCAGAACTCAGTTACCACCATTTATTTGTGGCCAGGCTGAGTAGTAGATTTGAAGTCCAAATTGGTCACATGTCAACACTATTGACAACTGTTGATTTGTAGGAAATGTTTGCTAAGAACTGCTCTAGAACAGCACCATTTAATATTTGTTGACTTCATGGAAATGTCCGGTGTCAATTGAGTTTAATTCAGTAGCTTCTAAACAATGAAAGTTTGGCATGTAGCTCCTACAACTAAGGAACTGAGTTTGTGCTCTTGATAGATTGTGTGGCCAATGGCCTCCATATTGGATAGCATCAGTCTAGGACACAAAAGGAGAAAATGAATGCTGGGTCACTTAAGTGGTTCCAAATTTCAGCCATCCTCGGTATCTTACTCATACACAAAGATTTGTTTAATCTTCTCATTGTTTTTTCTTAATAAAACATCAAAGAGGTTGCACCAATTTTCAGTCCCACCAGAAATGTTTGAGTGTACCTTTTTCCCCACATTCTCTTCAACACTTATTATTTTTTGTATTCTTGAAAACTGCCATTCTGACTGGGGTGAGATGAAATCTTAGAGTAGTTTTGATTTGCATTTCTCTAATTACAAGAGATGTTGAGCACTTTTTTATGTATTTGTTGATCACTTGCACATCTTCTTCTGATAAGTGTCTGTTCAGTTTCTTATCCCATTTATTGATTGGGTTGTTTGGTTTTTTGGTATTACATTTCTTTTTTTTCTTTCTTTTTTTATTGGTTGTTCACAACATTACAAAGCTCTTGATATATCATATTTCATACATTAGATTGAAGTGGGTTATGAACTCCCAATTTTACCCCAAATGCAGATTGCAGAATCACGTCGGTTACACATCCACAATTTAACATAATGCCCTATTAGTAATTGTTGTATTCTGCTACCTTTCCTATCCCCTACTATCCCCCCTCCCCTCCCCTCCCATCTTCTCTCTCTACCCCATCTACTGTAATTCATTTCTCTCCTTGTTTATTTTCCCATTCCCCTCACAACCTCTTATATGTAATTTTGTATAGCAATGAGGGTCTCCCTTCATTTCCATGCAATTTCCCTTTTCTCTCCCTTTCCCTCCCATCTCATGTCTCTGTTTAAAGTTAATCATTTCTTCCTGCTCTTCCTCCCTACTCTGTTCATAGTTGCTCACATTATATCAAAGAAGACATTTGGTATTTGTTTTTTAGGGATTGGCAAGCTTCACTAAGCATAATCTGCTCTAGTGCCATCCATTTCCCTGCAAATTCTATGATTTTGTCATTTTTTAGTGCTGCATAGTACTCCATTGTGTATAGATGCCACATTTTTTTTATCCATTCATCTATTGAAGGGCATCTGGGTTGGTTCCACAGTCTAGCTATTGTGAATTGTGCTGCTATGAACATCGATGTGGCAGTATCCCTGTAGCATGCTCTTTTAAGGTCTTCAGGGAATAGTCCGAGAAGGGCAATAGCAGGGTCAAATGATGGTTCCATTCCCAGCTTTCCCAGGAATCTCCATACAGCTTTCCAAATTGGCCACACCAATTTGCAGTCCCACCAGCAATGTACAAGTGTACCCTTTTCTCCACATCCTCGCCAGCACTTGTTGTTGTTTGACTTCATAGTGGCTGCCAATCTTACTGGAGTGAGATGGTATCTTAGGGTGGTTTTGATTTGCATTTCTTTGACTGCTAGAGATGGTGAGCATTTTTTCATGTACTTGTTGATTGATTGTATATCCTCCTCTGAGAAGTGTCTGTTCAGGTCCTTGGCCCATTTGTTGATTGGGTTATTTGTTATCTTATTGTCTAATTTTTTGAGTTCTTTGTATACTCTGGATATTAGGGCTCTATCTGAAGTGTGAGGAGTAAAAATTTGTTCCCAGGATGTAGGCTCCCTATTTACCTCTCTTATTGTTTCTCTTGCTGAGAAAAAACTTTTTAGTTTAAGTAAGTCCCATTTGTTGATTCTTGTTATTAACTCTTGTGCTATGGGTGTCCTATTAAGGAATTTGGAGCCCGACCCCACAATCTGTAGATCGGAGCCAACTTTTTCTTCTATCAGATGCAGAGTCTCTGGTTTGATATCAAGCTCCTTGATCCATTTTGAGTTAACTTTTGTGCATGGCGAGAGAAAGGGATTCAGTTTCATTTTGTTGCATATGGATTTCCAGTTTTCCCAGCACCATTTGTTGAAGATGCTATCCTTCCTCCATTGCATGCTTTTAGCCCCTTTATCAAATATAAGATAGTTGTAACTTTGTGGATGAGTCTCTGTGTCCTCTATTCTGTACCATTGGTCCACCCGCCTGTTTTGGTACCAGTACCATGCTGTTTTTTGTCACTATTGCTCTGTAATATAGTTTGAAATCTGGTATCGCTATACCGCCTGATTCACACTTCCTGCTTAGAATTGCTTTTGCTATTCTGGGTCTTTTATTTTTCCATATGAATTTCATGATTGCTTTATCTATTTCTACAAGAAATGCCATTGGGATTTTGATTGGCATTGCATTAAACCTATAGAGAACTTTTGGTAATATCGCCATTTTGATAATGTTAGTTCTGCCTATCCATGAACAGGGTATATTTTTCCATCTTCTAAGATCTTCTTCTACATCTCTCTTTAGGGTTCTGTAGTTTTCATTGTATAAATCTTTCACCTCTTTTGTTAGGTTGATTCCCAAGTATTTTATTTTTTTTTTGAGGATATTGTGAATGGAGTGTTTTTCCTCATTTCCGTTTTAGAAGTTTTGTCACTGATATACAGAAATGCCTTTGATTTATGTGTGTTGATTTTATATCCTGCCACTTTGCTGAATTCATTTATTAGTTCTAGTAGTTTCTTTGTAGACCCTTTTGGGTCTTCTAGGTATAGAATCATGTCGTCCGCAAATAGTGATAATTTAAGTTCTTCTTTTCCTATTTTTATACCTGTAATTTCTTTTGTCTGTCTAATTGCTCTGGCTAGTATTTCAAGGACTAAATTACATAGAAGTGGTGAGAGAGGGCATCCCTGTCTTGTTCCAGATTTTAGAGGGAATGCCTTCAACTTTTGTCCATTCAGAATGATGCTAGCCTGAGGCTTAGCATATATAGCTTTTACAATGTCAAGGTAAGTTCCTGTTATCCCTAGTTTTTCTAATGTTTTGAACATAAAGGGATGCTGTACTTTGTCGAATGCTTTCTCTGCATCTATCGAGATGATCATATGGTTCTTATCTTTAAGTCTATTGATGTGGTGAATAACATTTATTGATTTCCGTATATTGAACCATCCTTGCATCCCAGGTTGAATCCTACTTGATCATGGTGCAAAATTTTTTTGATGTGTTTTTGTATTCAATTTGCCAGCATTTTATTGAGGATTTTTTGCATCTAGGTTCATTAGAGATATTGGTCTGTAGTTTTCTTTCTTTGAGGTGTCTTTGTCTGGTTTCGGAATCAGGGTGATGTTGGCCTCATAGAATGAATTTGGAAGAGCTCCCTCTTTTTCTATTTCCTGAAATAACTTGAAAAGTATTGGTATTAATTCTTCTTTAAAGGTTTTGTAAAACTCTGCTGTATACCCATCCGGTCCTGGGCTTTTCTTGGTTGGTAGTCTTTTGATTGCCTCTTCAATTTCATCCATTGATATTGGTCTGTTCAAATTGTGTGTATCCTCCTGACTCAGTCTGGGCAAATGATATGACTTAAGAAATTTATCGATGTCTTCACTATCTTCTATTTTATTGGAATATAGGTTTTCAAAATAATTTCTAATTGTCTTCTGTATTTCTGTAGCATCTGTTGTGATATTGCTTTTTCATCCCGTATGTTAGTAATTTGAGTTCTCTCTTTTCTTCTCTTCATTAGCATGGCTAAAGCTCTGTCAATCTTATTTATTTTTTCGAAGAACCAACTTTTAGTTTTGTTAATTTTTTCAATAGTTTCTTTTGTTTCAATTTCATTGATTTCCGCTCTGATTTTAATTATTTCTTGCCTTCTGCTACATTTGCTGTTGTTTTGCTCTTTCTTTTCTTTGAGATGACGTCTGAGCTCATTTATTTGTTTTTTTTTTCTTTTTTTGAGGAATGACCACCAGGCGATGAATTTCCCTCTTAAAACTGCTTTCATTGTGTCCCATAGATTCCGATATGTTGTGTCTGTACTTTCATTTATCTCTAAGAATTTTTTTATTTCCTCTTTTATGTCTTCTGTTACCCATTGATCATTCAGTAACATATTGTTCATTTTCCATGTGATGTACGATTTTTCCTTCATTCTTTTATCATTGATTTCCAGTTTCATTCCATTATGATCAGATAAAATGCATGGTATTATCTCCACCCCTTTATATTTACTGAGGGTTGCCCTATGGCATAATATATGGTCTATTTTTGAGAAGGATCCATATGCTGCTGAGAAAAAAGTATATCCATTTGATGATGGTTGATATATTCTATATATGTCAGTTAAGTCTAGGTTATTGATTGTGATTTTGAGTTCTATAGTTTCTTTATTCAACTTTTGTTTGGAGGATCTGTCCAATGGTGAGAGAGGTGTTTTGAAGTCACCCATAATTATTGTGTTGTGGTCTATTTGATTCTTGAACTTGAGGAGAATTTTTTTTATGAATGTCGCAGCACCATTATTTGGTGCATAAATATTGATAATTGTTATGTCTTGTTGGTGAATGGTTCCTTTTAACAGTATATAATGTCCTTCCTTATCCCTTTAGATTAACTTAGTCTTGAAGTCGATTTTATTTGATATGAGAATGGCCACCCCTGCTTGCTTACGAGGACCGTGTGCGTGGTATATTTTTTCCCATCCTTTCACCTTCAGCCTGTGTATGTCTTTTCCAATCAGATGTGTCTCCTGGAGGCAGCATATTGTTGGATTTGTTTTTTTAATCCATGATACCAGCCTATGTCGCTTTATTGGAGAGTTTAGGCCATTACCATTCAGAGTTACTATTGATATATGGTTTGTACTTCCAGCCATGTTTGATTATTTATCCTTTTAAAAAAAATAGTTTGTTTTTCCATGATTATCTTTCCCCTCACCTTCTGTCTTTATCGAGGCACCTCCCACTGATGGTTTTGGTTATTGTTTTTCATTTCTTCCTCGTGTAGTGTTTTGCTCAAAATGCTTTGCAATGCTGTTTTTCTGGCTGCAAATTCTTTTAACTTTTGTTTATCATGAAAGATTTTTATTTCGTTGTCATACCTGAAGCTTAATTTTGCTGGATACAGAATTCTTGGTTGGCATCCATTGTCTTTCAGTGTTTGAAATACATTGTTCCATGACCTTCTTGCTTTCAGCGTCTGTGATGAAAAATCCGTTGTTAACCTTATTGGTTTACCCCTGAATGTAATCTGTCTCCTTTCTCTTGTAGCTTTTAATATTTTCTCTTTGTTCTGTATATTGGATATCTTCATAACAATGTGTCTTGGCGTTGGTCTACTGTGATTTTGTGTGCTCGGTGTCCTGTATGCATCTTCAATTTGTGTATCTGTTTCCTTTTTTATTTCTGGAAAGTTTTCTGTAATTATTTCATTCAGCAGGTTACTCATTCCCTTGGTTTGAATCTCTGTACCTTCTTCTATCCCGATGACTCGTAAGTTTGTTTTTTTTTATGTTATTCCATAACTCTTATGTTTTTCTCGTGATTTTTTACCAGCCTTTCTGAGTTGGCTAAACTCTTTTCAAGATGATATATTTTGTCTTCATTATCTGACCTTCTGACTTCTACTTGCTCCACTCTGTTAGTGATACTCTCAATTGAGTTTTTAATTTGGTTTATCGTTTCCTTCATTTCTAGAATTATTGTTTGATTATTTTTTATAATCTCTATCTCCTGATAAAAATGCTTAACTTCTTCTTTTATCTGTTTATGTAATTCATTCTCAATGTGTTCTTTCGCTGCTTGAATTTGCTGTCTCGTATCTTTTTTAAGGTTCCATTCCATCTGTCTAAGGTGTTCCTTGAGTTCTTTATATGACCATTTTTCTGATGACTCTAGGTCCTCCTGAATATTTAGGCTGTCCTGCATTGTTTGTACTCCTTTTCTTCCTTGCTTTTTCAAGCTGCTTATGTTACTTCTTGTTCTGTTTGACTGCTGAGTTACTGTTTACTCCTATAAGTTTATTTGATGCTTCGGAGAAAAGGTATTAGAAGGGAAGGGAAGAAGTCACTAAAGAGAATGAGAGTAACAGGTAGAATTCACGGAAGGTGGAATAAGAAAATTGAAAAGAAATGAAAAGACAAAAGAAGAAAAAAAATAGGAAATAAAAAAGACCTAAACAGACACTTCTCAGAGGAGGACATACAATCAATCAACAAGTACATGAAAAAATGCTCACCATCACTAGCAGTCAGAGAAATGCAAATCAAAACAACCCTAAGATATCATCTCACTCCAGTAAGATTGGCAACCATTATGAAGTCAAACAACAACAAGTGCTGGCAAGGATGTGGGGAAAAGGGTACACTTGTACATTGTTGGTGGGACTGCAAATTGCTGCAACCAATTTGGAAAGCAGTATGGAGATTTCTTGGAAAGCTGGGAATGGAACCACCATTTGATCCAGCTATTCCCCTTCTGGGTCTATTCCCTAAAGACCTAAAAACAGCATGCTACAGGGACACTGCTACATCGATGTTCATAGCAGTACAATTCACAATAGCAAGACTGTGGAAGCAACCTAGATGACCTTCAATAGATGAATGGATTAAAAAAATGTGGCATTTATACACAATGGAGTATTACTCTGCATTAAGAAATGACAAAATTATAGAATTGTAGGGAAATGGATGGCATTAGAGCAGATTATGCTAAGTGAAGCTAGCCAATCCCTAAAAAACAAATGCCAAATGTCTTCTTTGATATAAGGAGAGTAGCTAAGAACAGAGTAGGGAAGAAGAGCATGAGAAGATGAATAACATTAAACAGGGATGAGAGGTGGGAGGGACAGGGAGAGAGAAGGGAAATTGCTTGGAAATGGAAGGAGACCCTTAGGGTTATACAAAATTACATACAAGAGGAAGTGAGGGGAAAGGGAAAAATAATACAAGGGGGAGAAATGAATTACAGTAGAGGGGGTAGAGAGAGAAGAGGGGAGGGGAGGGGAGGGGGGATAGTAGAGGATAGGAAAGGCAGCAGAATACAACAGACATGAGTATGTCAATATGTAAATCAGTGGAAGTGTAACTGATGTGACTCTGCAATCTGTATATGGGGTAAAAATGGGAGTTCATAACCCACTTGAATCAAAGTGTGAAATATGATATATCAAGAACTATGTAATGTTTTGAACAACCAATAAAAAAAATAATAAAAAAATTAAAATTAAAATTAGAACAAAAAAAATTAAAAAAAATTGTAAAAAAAATTTAAAAAACAACAAGAAAGAAAAATGAAAGAAAAAACCCAAATAAAAAAAAAAAGGAAAAAAAACCTAATAAATGCAGTCTTAGAGTTGATTAACTTCTCTTCCAGTAGGTGGCGCTGTGCCCACCAGGCCAAGTTTCTCCTGTCAATACGCGGGAAGCAATCACTGTGCAACAGCTCCTCCTCCCAGACTGGGTGAGTCTCCAATCCTGAGTGCCTAGGGCCTCCTTTTGTGTCTAGTCACTTTCCCACTTTTCCTCTAGCCAGACCCCTCTCACCGGTGCCCCTCACCACAATACTGGCTACACGCCAGGTCTGCTGCTCCCGGGAGCCCTGTTTTCATGAATGACTGGGCCCACTCTCCCAGTTTTCCATTCCCTCAGACCCTAAGTTTGTAGAGCTTGGGGCTGCGAATCCTCAGCGAATTTTACTTGCCCTCTGGTAGCCACGCCCCCGGTAGCTGGTGCAAGAGACCTCAGTTGTCAGCAGTGGTGGGAGCAGTACCCGGGCGTTCCGTGCCGCGGGTCCCGCGCCACATCTGATTCCCTCGGTCTGGCTATCGCGCTCACGGGAGAGCTGCGAGGGGCCCTTACGGGAGAGCTGGGAGGGGCCCTTAAGGTTTCTCTGATGTGTGGAGAGGGAAGGCTAGGGAATTACACACCTGTAGCCGCAGGTTTCAATGTAGTTATCTCCTCCTCCGCAGTCTGATGACGTCATTTCTCTGCCATGGTGGTGTCTCTTGCAAATGGCGACAGTTCGTTTCCCTTTGCCGGGCGACCAATGCAACGAGTGGGTCCTTACTGTCTCTCCCAAGCCCCGTTTCAAACCTGTGGTCACTACCTATGAAGGCTCAGTAGGCATTTACCTCCGTAGGAACAGAAGGGCCAACCAGTTGTTTCAGCCGGATGGATTAGTGCTGAGTCACAGCTGTTTGTCTGCGGGAAGCAGGCAAACGGGAGCTTGAATTCAGCCGATCCGGGCTCAGTGTGTGTTCTGAGAGGCCCAGACTGTTCGCCCCAGATCCATGTCAGCTCAGCATTGCCTAGTGATCCTGAGCAAACAGAATTTAGGTTGTTTACGACTCCCTATGCCCGCAGAGCTGAAGAGGTCAGAGACTTGATCTCTTCGCACCCGCCGCCATGTTGGAAACCCGGTATTACATTTATTGAGTTCTCTGTATATCCTGGAGATTAGTACTCTATCTAATGTATGTATGGTAAAAATTTACTCCCATACTGTAAGCTCTCTCTTCACCTCAATGATTGTCTCTTTGGCTGACAAGAAGCATTTAGTTTGAATCCATCCCATTTATTGATTCTTGATTTTATTTCTAGCACTTTAGGACTCTTTTTAAGGAAGCCAGGGCCTAATCCAACATGATGAAGATTTGGGCCTACTTTTTCTTCTATTAGGTTCAGGGTCTCTTGATCCACTTTGCATTGAATTTTGTGCATGGTGAGAGATAGAGGTTTAATTTCATTTTGCTACATATGGATTTCCAGTTTTCCCAGCACCATTTGTTGAGGAGGCCATCCTTTCACCAATATGTGTTTTTGGTGCCTTTGAATTGTATGAGATAACTGTACTCATGTGTGTTGGTCTCTGTGTCCTCTATTCTGTACCATAGGTCTACATGTCTATTTTGGTGCCAATATCATGCTGTTTTTGTTACTTTTGCTCTGTAGTATAGTTTAAGGTCTGGTATTGTGATATTGTCTCCTGCTTTACTTTTCTTTCTAAGGATTGCTTTGGCTATTCTTGGTCTCTTATTTTTCTAAATGAATTTCATGATTGCTTTTTCTAGTTTTATGAAGAATGTCTTTGATATTTTTAATAGTAATTGCATTAAACTTATGTAGCAGTTTTAATAATGTGGATATTATTCAGAAAAATTGGAATGGAACTACCATTTGACCCAGCTATCCAACTCTTCTATCTATATCCAAAGGATTTAAAATCAGCATACTATAGTAACATAGCCACACCAATGTTTATAGCAGCTGGATTCACAATAGCTAAGCTGTGGAACCAACCTAGATGCCCCTCAGTAGATGAATGGATAAAGAAACAGTGGTATATATACACAATGGAATATTACTTAGCATTGAAAGAGAATAAAATTATGACATTTGAAGGTAAATGAATGGAGTTGGAGAGTATAATGCTAAGGGAAGTAAGCCAATCCCCCAAAACTAATGGCCAAATTGTTTTCTCTGATAAGTGGATGCTTTTCTATGATGGGGGGCATGGGAAGAATGGAGGAACTTTGGATTGGGCAAAGTAGAGGGTGGGGAGGGGTCATGAGGATAGGAAACATGGTGGAATTAGATGGACCTCACTACCCTAGATACATGTATGATTGCACAAATGGTGTGTTTCTACACCATGTACAACCAGAGAATTGAAATGTTGCAGTTCATTTGTGTACAATAAATTGAAATGCATTCTGCTGTCATGTACAACTAAGCAGAACAAATGAAAAATTTTAAAAATCCCACTTCTTTTAAAGAAACTATGAACTGACACAAAGAGCATGTGGTGGTTGAATTTTTTTTTCTTGCATTGATAAGCTGACTGCCTTTAAACACACAGGTGCTATATAGTGAAAGCACTGAGTCTTTATAGGTTCTTCCCATTTGCCAAAAAGGCCTGGATAGTAAATGTGGGATAGGTATGTCATACTATGTGGTTGGGTCTGCAGTGGGCTGTATCAGAGGGAAGACTCCTATTCCATGTCAGGGAAGACTATCATTCAAGAATGATAAGAGCTTCAAAAGAAGGAGGTTTGCCGGGAGTTAGGAGTGGGCATTATTACCCATAGCCCAGTCCAGAGAAGGTGAACTATGGATTTACATATGGCTCCAGGAGGTCATGGAAAGGAGACTGAGGGAAATAATCCAGAGTAGAGCTAAAGAGGTTAGTTGGATCTTGTGCAGAAAAGCACCTCCCCCTACACACACAGACACAGGAGCACAGGAGCACCTACCCCCTCTCATTTTAAAACTAAACATCTCATGTATTTTCTATTAGTCAGGAATTGGGCATGTCTAGCTTTGTGGTTCTGACTCAAGGTCTACATGAGCTTGCAGTCATCTCAAGGATGGACTGGAAGATGTACTTCCAAGCTCATGTGTGAGGGTGCTGGCAGCCAGCTCCTCACTGATTGCTGGACAGAGAATTTAGTTTCTTTCCATGTAACCTTTTTCAGAGTTATGCTTGTAACATGGTAGGACACTTTCTTCATGGGAAAAACCCTTTTTGAAGCAACATACCACAATTTTTAATGTATGCTCTTGGTCACATAAAACAGCCTTGATTCGGTGTGGCAGGGGAACATACAAGGTTGAGAGTAGCAGAAAGTAGGGGTCATTTAGACATCTTGGAAGCTTGGAACCACATCAGTTATTATAAGAAACTTGAATTTTATTTTGCAAGGCTTTAATTGAGGAGTGTTATAATGTAATTTGTATTTTTTATAATACTTACTTTAATAAAAGTAAGACCTTGGGGAGGTCTCATTTAATATTGTTACCAACCCCAAAGGCAAGAGTTTTTTAAAATAATGAACACTGAGGCTTGTTTTGTACTGGACTTGGTAGAGATGAGGTTTGAACAGAGGCCTTAATTCCAAAAGCTAAACTCCTACTTGACTACATTCTTCTCCTTAGTTAGTAGGTTGAAGGGGGAGCAAAAAGAAATAAGAAAGAGTAAGCACAAGGTAATTGTAGAGGTTCCAATAAGAAAGAATAAGAGCTTTAGTGGGTAAATACTTACAGACATATTTGAATACAGACATATTTGGAATACATATTAGTTGTACCTACAATGACACACTTATTGTTCAACATTAAATGCCATTGCAGGTAACATCTAGCCTTAAAGGAAGTCTCTCTCTCTCTCTCTCTCTCTCTCTCTCTCTCTCTCTCTCTCTCTCTCCATGAATCATTAAGGAAAAAAGTATTTAAGCAAATCTATTCTGAACAATGAGGTCTTTAGTCACAAGAGAATAGTAAATGCTTTATTTTTACTACCCATACTCTTGCACCTAAGTTATGCAATGTCATAAATAAGTCACAGGCAAGACTAAGAGGTTTTTTCCAGTTTTTCCCTTCTGGTCTTTGCATAGATCACAGGAGCAAGAGCAGCAGTGATTGGGGAGTAGGGCTAACCTACTCTGCTAGGCTTGTGCATGCAGGGGTAGCTTATCCTGTGACATTCCCACAAATTTGGGTTTTGGATGCATGAATGCACAGACTGTGGCAGTGGTGCTAGTGTGGATTTCCCCATGGGGGCCCATGTGGAACATGTTTATTGATGTTCTTATCAGGTCCACAGATACTGCCCAACTACAACCGAAGCACCTAATGCTGTGTATTTTCTCCTTGCCCAGGTGTTTCTTCCATGTCTAGAGCATTTCTTGATCCAGGAGAACTAATTTTGGGTTTGCTTACACTAAGCCACTACCCTTAATTACACTGTGACCATTAAAATCAGCCTTCTTCTCTAACACAGGAACACACAGGTTTCCCCAAGTGAATTTTTTATTCTTTATTTTTCTTTTTTCTTTTTGCTTTCTAAGTATAAAGATTAAACCTCTGGACAATTAACCACTGAGCCACATCCTCCGCCATTAAAAAAAAATTATTTAAAGACAGGGTATCACTGATTTGCTTAGGGCCACACTAGGTTGTGAAGGCTGAACTTAGTTTCTTTTTCTAATTAAAAAATTTAATTTGTTTTGATTAGTTATACATGACAGTAGAATGCATTTATGCACTTTGGTATATCATACATAGATGGGATATAATTTCTCATTTTTCTGAGTGTACATGTGCAGAATTATATTGGTCATGTAGTCACATATATACATACAGTAATAATGTCTATTTCATTCTACTATCTTTCCTACCCCTACATCCCTTCCCTCCCATCCCATCACCTCCCTCTACCTAATTAAGTTGATGCTATTCTTCCCTAGTGCCCCCGCCTTATTGGGAATTGGCATCTGCATATTAGAGAAAACATTTAGCCTTTGGTTTTGTGGGATTGACTTATTTCACTTAGCATGATATTCTCCAGCTCCAACCATTTACTGGCAAATGCCATATTTCACTCTTCTTTAAAGCTGAGTAGTATTCCACTGAGTATATGTACCACATTTTCTTTATGCATTCATCTATTGAGGGACACCTAAGTTGGTTCCACAGTCTAGATATTATGAATTGAGCTGCTATAAAACATTGATGTTGCTGTGTCACTATACTCTGCTGATTTTAGGTCCTTTGGGTATAAACCAAGGAGTGGGATAGCTGGGTCAAATGGTGGTTTCATTCCCAGTTTTCTGAGAATCTCCATACTGCTTTTCATAGTGGTTGCAGCAATTTGCAGTCCTACCAGCAATGAGTCTGACCTTGAATTTCTGATCCTCCTGCCTCAACCTCCTGAGACTCTGTGATTAGAGGCATGTGCAACCTTCCCCACCTTGTTCTTTCTTTCCTTATCTGTCAGCAAGGTCATCTCCTTTTTCTGCACCCCATTCACTCTGCTGGTGCCCAGGCTGGGGCTTATTTATTTATATTCTTCTAAACTTATTTATTTATTTATATTCTTTTAAAAATATTTATTTATTTTTAAGTTTTAGGTAGACACAATATCTTTATTTTACATTTATGTGGTGCTGAGGATCGAACCCAGTGCCTCGTGCATGCTAGGCGAGTGCTGTACCACTGAGCCCCAATACCCAGCCCCTATTTATTTATATTCTTATTCTAGTTTTTTACTTCTTGTGTCCCTATAATTGAACACTGCAGAATTAAGTTTCACGAGTTCCCAATGTGAAAAGCTGTCTTATCACATTGGGAGTCCCATGCTGAGGGATTGCTGTGCCCTTCTTTCCTCTGTCACCTTTCTTCCCATGTTTAGTATTGGTGGGCCTGATTCTGGACCTACATGGAGGAATGCTTATCTTGCTCATTGTGCAGCAGGGAAGTCCTAATATAGAACGCTGTGTTTTGTGACAAAGTGCTTTCAGAACACTGGCAAGTACCATTACCTTGCTACTTTGACAAGAAGTTATTGCCCTGTTGGTGCAGAGTGGGGCTATGTGGCAGTTTCTGGACTCTTGGTCTTGACTCTCATAAGATAATATGTTTTGCATCACCTCTGGCCTATCATGACTATTATATATAAATTGGCACATACCCATTATAAAAGTTATTTTTGTTGTGCAATAAAGCAGGCACTGTTCTCTGAAACCATCTCCAGAGGGGTTTCTCCATGCCCTCAGCTCTTCACAGTCAATGCTGGAGGGGCAGCCCCCTCCCCAGAATTTGGGGTAATCGAGTGACTATGCTTGAGGGATCCCCGTCCATAAGGAGGCTCAAAGCTCAAAACAGGTAGGTGGTCAGGGCAATCGGTAATTTACCTGGTTCACACAAATGGGCTCAACTACAAATTTTACAACAGCTTTTAAAACTCCAGGGTATAAAAGAAAAACATGAGGAATTAGAGACCTTTTGGCAAGAGTTGTTAGTGATGAACCTGTTCCATGGTTAGAGGGAATATTTGACCCCTATCTTTGGCAGCCAGACCCTGTACAATGCTTGTGGGCAGAAGGTGAAGAAGCCTCCGCCTCCTTTTATGTTATTTTGCTAGCCCTCATTGGCTCACTCCCAGGTGGGGAGGCTGTTGCACTGGCCCCCCAGTGCTGTTTGGGAGAGGCAGGTTCCGATACAAAATCAGAAGGCAAATACAGAAAACAAACAAGAACAAAAGAATATGCTGGTGCCACGGTGAACTAGAGGAGGGTAACAGAGATGTAGAAGAAAAGGGGAATCCGATGGAGACATTGAGGCTGTAGCAGCAATGGGGAAAGAACAAGAAAGTAGGAAGTCGAGCAAGGAGTGTCTTCTTCCAGCTGTAAGCCTTTGTATCCTTCTTTGTCAAAGATGGTGCAACAGTGCCATCTAGAGGAGTTAACTCCTCCTGCATATGTTGAATCCAGCTGTCCCATTGTCAGAGATGGCAATGGAAAGTTACAACACCCCTTCATGTTCAAAACACTAGAAAAACTAGGGATAACAGGAACATATCTCAACATTGTAAAGGCTATCTATGCTAAGCCACAGACAATCATTATTCTAAATGGAGAAAAATTTAAGGCATCCCCTCTAAAAACTGAAACAAGACAGGGATTCCCTCTTTCACCACTTCTATTTAACATAGTTCTTGAAACATTGGCCAGAGCAATTAGACAGATGAAAGAAATTAAAGGGATACATATAGGAAAATAAGAACTCAAATTAGAACTATTTGCTTACAATATGATTCTATATCTAGAAGACCCAAAAAGCTCCACCAGAAAACTTCTGAAACTAGTAAATGAATTCAGCAATGTAGCTGGATATAAAATCAACACCCATAAGTCAAAGGCATTTCTGTATATCAGTGACAAATCCTCAGAAATGGAAATGAGAAAAACTACCCCACTTACAATAGCCTAAAAAAAAAAAAACTTGGGAATTAACTTAGCAAAAGAGGTGAAAGATCCTTACAATGAAAACTACAGAACCCTTAAGAAAGAAATCAAATAAGACCTTAGAAGATGGAAAGATCAATCTTGCTCTTGGATAGGCAGAATTAATATTATCAAAATGACCATACTATCAAAAGCACTATAAAGATTTAATGCAATTCCAATCAAAATCCCAATGACATTCCTTATAGAAATAGAAAAAGCAATCATAATATTCATCTGGCAAAATAAAAGATCCATAATAACTAAAGCAATCCTTAGCAGGAAGAGTGAAGCAGGTGGCATCACTATACCAGACCTTAAACTCTACTACAGAGCAATAGTAACAAAAATATGGTATTGGCACCAAAACAGACTGATAAACCAATGGTACAGAATAAAGGACACAGAGATTAACCCACAAAATTACAATTATATTAAACAAAGGCACGAAAGACATGCATTGGAGAAAAGCTAGCATCTTCAACAAATAGTACTGGGAAAACTTGGAATCCATATGCAACAAAATGAAATTAAACCCCTATCTCTCACCATGCACTAAGCTCAACTCAAAGTGGATCAAGGACCTAGAAATTAAACCAGAGACTCTGCATCTAATAGAAGAAAAAGTAGGCCCTAATCATCATGTGGGATTAGGCTCCAACTTCCTTAATAAGACTCCTATAGTGCAAGAATTAAAACCAAGAATCAATAAATGGGATGGAATCAAACTAAAAAGTTTCTTCTCAGCAAAAGAAATAATCTGGGAGAGAGGAACATGGCGGCAGGTAGGAAGGTAGCACTCCCATGACCTGCGCTGCTGTGCTTGCAGTGAGTGAGTTCAGAACGGCTGGTTGTTGTCTTGTCAGGAACATTCATGGAACTTGGGTTACAGTGAAACCTAAGGGAAGAGTTTGAACATCTAAGGGGCTGCAATGTGGCTGAGATGCGAGTGAATCTGAGCCACTCCGTGTGCAGAGGTACTGGCTAGTTGGTCAACAACCCGCCACACCTGGAGGTGATTCAGTGCTGTGGAGACCCGTGAGCAGCACAGAGAAACAAAACTTGGGATCCTGTGAGGATCTGCCAACTGTGCCTCCACAGGCCACCAGACCAAGATCTGAAGCTGGGACTTAGGAGATAAATGGCCCAGATCCACCCTCCTCACCAGACACCCCAGCAAGGAAACTGGTGACCACCATATCAGAGAAATGACATCATCAGTTCCGCGGATCAGATCGCATTGCAGCGAATTTGGCGACAACAGGTGTGTGACCCTCAGCCCCCCCTCTCCATACAGCTGGGAAAATGCAAAAAAATCTCTCCCCAGCTCTCCTTGGGCATGAATATCAGAGCCAAGGGAAGCAGAAAAGGCACCTGACATCCCACTTCCCCTCCCACCAGTGGCGAAAACGGAAACCTTTCTCTTTTGGGGGCGTGGCTATCAGAGAGAATCCTATAGTGTAGGCTGCCGGTTTCCAACTCTCATGCTCCACAACCGTGAAGTCTGGGTGAATAACAAAAAAAAAAAAAAAAAAAAAAAAAAAAAAAAAAAAAAAAAAAAAAAAAAAGAAGAGCACCCAGTCATTCAAGAGAGCAGGGCATCCAGGAAACTGCAGGCCCAGAGTGTAGCTAGAACTGTGGAGAACTGCTCCAGTAAGTAGGGCCTGGCTGGCAGGAGAAGCAAGGGGCTAGAGACCAGGAGCAACCCTAAGTGACCGGGGTTAGAGAGTCACCCGGCTGGGGAGGGAGAGTCGCCTCACATGGATTGTTTCCTGCATCTTGAGGGCAGAGACTTAGCCAGGAAAGCACAGCTCCACATACTGGAAGAGAAGAAAATAGAACTCCAAGAGTGCATTTTTTTCTTTTTCTTTCTTCTTCTTCTTCTTTTTTTCTCTTTCTTGATTTCTTCCTTCCTTTTCCCATACCTTTCCTCCCAAGCATTATGAATTCTATCATGTGTAATTTACTAAATGCAAATAGGTGAATGTTCCTAGGCTGTCTATAGTGCTCCTAAGTTCTTAGATACCCCCAAATACTCCTGTCTATTCTCCTGTTAATATCCCCCTTCAGGAGAGAAATCTTCCAAGGTAGCTAAGATATACTAACCCCCATACCATCACATCATCTGACCTAAACATAAAGTCCTAAGATCAAACCGCAGTTCTCTATATGCCATCAGAATCTGTATGCCTTTTATGAAAATAATGAACTTACTTTAAATTACAATTAAATCCAACATCTCTAGACATTGTCTCCCATCACAAAGGAGAGATCTCAGAGCTATACAAAACCAAAACAAATTTACAGGAGAAAATAGTAACATAGCAGTCAAACAGAGTGGAAAGAAACACAAGCATCATGAAAAAACAAGGAAGAAAAGGAACACAAATAATGCAGGACAGCTTAAATTTACAGGAGCTGCTAGATGCATCAGAGAAATGGTTAGATAAAGAATTCAAGACATACTTGATTCAGATGGTATGGAACCTTAAAGAGGATATTAGACAGCAAATGCAAACAATGAAAGACCACTTCGACAATGAATTACATAAATAAATCCAAGAAGAACTCTACAGGGAGATAGAGGTTATAAAAAAATCAAACAGAAATCCTAGAAATGAAGGAAATTATAAACCAAATTAAAAACTCAAATGAGAGTATCACCAGTAGAGTAGACCAAGTAGAAGTCAGAACATCAGACAACGAAGACAAAATATATCATCTCGAAAAGAGTCTAGTCAACTCAGAAAAGCTGGTAAGAAACCATGAGCAAAACATCCAAGAGATATGAGATATCATAAAAAAAACAAACTTAAGAGTCATTGGGATAGAGGAAGGTATACAGGTCCAAACAAAAGGAATGATGGGTATATAGCAGAGTTTTACAAAACCTTTAAAGAAGAACTAATACCAATACTGTTCAAGCTATTTCAGGAAATAGAAAAAGAGGGAGTATTTCCAAATTCATTCTATGAGGCCAGCATCACCCTGATTCCTAAACCAGACAAAGACACTTCAAAGAAAGAAAACTACAGACCAATATCTCTAATGAACATAGATGCAAACATCCTCAATAAAATTCTGGCAAATTGTATACAAAAACATATCAAAAAGATGGTGCTCCATGATCAAGTAGGATTCATCCCTGGGATGCAAGGCTGGTTAAATATACGGAAATCAATAAGTGTAATTCACCACATCAAAAGACCTAAAGATAAGAACCATATGATCATCTCGATAGATGCAGAAAAAGCATTCGACAAAGTACAGTTTCTATTTATGTTCAAAACACACAAAAAACTAGGGATAACAAGGACTTACCTCAACATTGTAAAAGGTATTTACGCTAAGCCTCAGGCTGGCATCATTCTCAACGGAGAAAAATTGAAGGCATTCCCTCTAAAATCTGGAACAAGACAGGGATGCCCTCTCTCACCACTTCTATTCAAATAGTTCTTGAAGCACTGGCCAGAGCAATTAGACAGATGAAATAAATCAAAGGCATAAAGATAGGAAAAGATGAACTTAAGTCAGCACTATTTGCGTATGACATGATCCTATACGTAGCAGACCCAAAAGGTTCTACCAAGAAACTTCTAGAGCTAATAAATGAATTCAGCAAAATGGCAGGATATAAAATAAATACCCATAAATCAAAGGCATTCCTGTATATCAGTGACAAATCCTCTGAAATGGAAATGAGGACAAACACCCCATTCACAATATCCTCAAAAAAAAATACTTGGGAATCAACCTAACAAAGAGGTGAAAGATTTATATAATGAAAACTACAGAAACCTAAAGAGAGAAATAGAAGAAGACCTTAGAAAATGGAAAGATATACCTTGTTCACAGATAGGCAGAATTAATCTCATTAAAATGGCCATATTACCAAAAGTACTCTATAGATTTAATGCAATGCCAATCAAAATCCCAAGGGCATTCCTCACAGAAATAGAAAAAGCAATAATGAAATTCATCTGGAAAAATAAAAGACTCTGAATAGCAAAAGCAATTTTAAGTAGGAAGAGTGAAACAGGTGGTATAGTGATACTAGATTTTAAACTATACTACAGAGCAATAGTAACAAAACCAGCATGGTACTGGTACCAAAACAGGCGGGTAGACAAATGGTACAGAATAGAGGACACAGAGACCAATCCACAAAATTGCAACTACCTTATATTAGACAATGGTGCTAAAAGCATGCAATGGAGAAAGGAGAGCATCTTCAACAAATGGTGCTGGGAAAACTGGAAATTCATATGCAACAAAATGAAATTGAATCCCTTTCTCTCACCAGGCACAAAAGTTAACTCAAAATGGAGCAAGGAGCTATGAATCAAACCATACACTCTGCGTCTAATAGAAGAAAAAGTTGGCCCTAATCTCCATCTCGTGGGGTCGGGCTCCAAATTCCTTAATAGGACACCTATAGCACAAGAGTTAAAATCAAGAATCAACAGATGGGACGTATTCAAACTAAAAAGTTTTTTCTCAGCAAGAGAAATAATAAGTGAGGTAAATAGGGAGCCTACATCCTGGGAACAAATTTTTACCCCTCACACTTCAGATAGAGCTCTAATCTCCAGAGTATACAAAGAACTCAAAAAATTAAACAACAAGAAAACAAATAACCCAATCAACAAATGGGCCAAGGACCTGAACAGACACTCCTCAGAGGAGGATATACAATCAGTCAACAATTACACGAAAAAATGCTCACCATCTCTAGCAACCAGAGAAATGCAAATTAAAATCACTGTAAGATACCATCTCACTCAGTAAGAATGGCAGCCATTATGAAGTCAAACAACAACAAGTGCTGGCGAGGATGTGGAGAAAAGGGTACACTTGTACATTGCTGGTGGAACTGCAAATTGGTGCAGCCAATTTGGAAAGCAGTATGGAGATTCCTTGGAAATCTGGGAATGGAACCACCATTTGACTCAGCTATTCCCTTCTCGGACTATACCCAAAAGACCTAAAAAGAGCACTACAGGGACACAGCTACATCCATGTTCATAGCAGCACAATTCACAATAGCTAGACTGTGGAACCAACCTAGATGCCCTTCAATAGATGAATAGATAAAAAATGTGGCATTTATACACAATGGAATATTACTCAGCACTAAAAATAACAAAATCATGGCATTTGCAGAAAAATGGATGGCATTAGAGCAGATTATGCTAAGTGAAGTTAGCCAATCCCTAAAAAGCAAATGCCAAATGTTTTCTTTGATATAAGGTGGGTGACTCAAAACAGAGTAGGGAGGAAGAGTATGAGGAGAAGATTACCACTAAACAGGGAAGAGAGGTGGGGAATGGGAGGGGAAAGGGGAATTGTATGGAAGATGGAAGGAAACCCTCATCGTTTTACAAAATTACATATATGATGGTGTGAAGGGGAAGAAAAAAAAGAGAGAAATGTGCTACAGTAGATTAGGTAGAAAGAGGTGATGGGAGGGGAAGGGAGGGGAGGGGAGATAGGAAGGGCAGCAGAATACAACAGACACTAGTATTGCTGTATGTATAAACGTGGCTATATAACCAATGTGATCCTGCAATCTGTACACGTGGAAAAATGAGAATTCATATCGCATTTGAATCAAATGTATGATATGTCAAGATCATTGTATTGTCTTGAGCAACTAATAAAAAAAGAAACAATCTGGGAAGTAAACAGAGAGCCTACATCCTGGGAGCAAATTTTTGCCTGACACATCAGTCACAGCACTAATCCTAGGGTATATAAAAAACTCAAAAAGCTAAGCACCAAAAAAACTAAATGACTCAATTAATAAATGGGCCAATAACCTGAAGAGACACTTCTCAGAAGAGAATATACAATCAATTAACAAGTCTATAAACAAATGTTCATCATCTCTAGCAATTAGAGAAATGCAAATTAAAACTACTCTAAAGTACCATCTCATTCCAGTCAGAATGACAGCTATTATGAAGACAAACAACAATAAATGTTGGCAAGGATGTGGGGAAAAAGGTACACTCATACATTGCTGGTGGGACTGCAATTTGGTACAACCATTATGAAAAGCACTATGAAGATTACTTGGAAAACTTGGAATGGAACTCCCACTTGACTCAGCTATCCCTCTTCTCGTTCTATACCCAGAGGACTTAAAAACAGCAGGGACACAGCCACATCAATGTTTATATAAGCACAATTCACAATAGCTAAACTTTGGAGCCAACCTAGATGCCCTTCAGTAGATGAATGGATAAAAATGTGGCATATATTCACATGGAATTTTACTCAGCAATAAAAGAGAATAAAATCATGGCATTTGCAGATAAATAAATGGTGTTGGACAAGATAATGCTAAGTGAAGTTAGCCAATTCCCAAAAAAGAAATGCTGAATATTTTCTCTGATATAAGGAGGTTGATTCATAGTGGTGTAGGGAGGAGGATCATGGGAGGAATAGACGAACTCTAGATAGAACAGAGGGGTGGGAGGAAAAAGCAAGGGTCAGGGGGTGAGTAAGGATGGTGGAATGTGATAGACATCATCATCCAAAGTACATGTATGAAGACACTTGCTGCCACTGTTTGCCACTCTGACCTCCATCTGATGGAAAAGCACTGCCCTGTCTGCTCACCTAGGATATTGACATTGCCTGCATCCTAGCACAGGGGCAGGCACCTTGTCTGTCCATAATAATTCAGTATTCCAAATTCTTGCTGGTGGCTGATTTGTTGAGATGGCCTGAGTAAACTACTATATGAATGGTGACCCTCATAACTCTGATTGGCCTGTGGGTAGGGAACATTTTGTGGAATGGCCTTCTTCCACTGTGTGAGCAGGTGCAGTCCCAGTGTGATGTGTCCACACAGCTAAGCTTGGGACATGCTCTGGAATCCTTAGTATGTGACTTCCGGGTAGCTCAGCAAATGTTCACTCAGCTACAGGTTTTGGAAATCTGATGCTATTTGGGAGGACACAGAAGGCCACCTGCCATCTCTGATCATCTGGGTTTCAAGGGAAAGACCTTACAAACTCCATCACATAAAATAAATAAATAAAATAAAGGTATTGTGTCCATCTGCAAGTGAAAGAAAAAGAGAGAGATAAGGGCTTAGGGTAGGTTTGAGAATGTAAGGGCATGTTTAGTGATTAAGGTGGTGGATGTAGTTTGGGCTGCATTTGGTATTAGCATTGTTTTGGCAATAGTATGGAATTCTGTCAGATAATCTGCATCAATTGGTAATGCATATTTACCCTCCCATTCTTTTTTTTTTATTGATTTCTTTATTTTTATGTTGAACTGTTCTGGAATTCTAGAAAAAGCCCTACAAAGTGGTATATAATTTGTAAATGTGTTCTTAAACTTCTTTTATTCATGTATTATTCATGGTATTTCCATCAGTTTTCATCAGGAATATAATATAAACTCTTTTTTTCTGGTACAGCTTTGGTTATTGCATCAGTGTAAAGATGGCTTTACTAATTGAATTAAGAAAGATTTACTTCTTTTCAGGTTTTGTAAGTGTTTGGGGGAATTATTTTTAAATATATTTGATAGTGATCTACAATGAATCTATATGGCTAGAAATGTTCATTGAGAGGTTTGGGTTAATGATTCAAATCCCAATCTCGTTATTGTTCTATTAAGACTTTATGTTCCTTAAGTATTTGATCTTGGTTGATTGGGTTTCTAGAAAATTCTCTACATCTCCAGGGTTATCTTATTTATTGAAATGCAATATTGCATATTATTGTTTCACTATTTTTTCCTGCTTTAAAATCTTCCTCATATTTGTGCCGACCTGATATTCCATGTGAAGTGGGATTATTTCAAAGACAATTATTTCTGGTCCATCTCCTGCAATTACAGGAATATTGGTGACTGCTCTGTTGACTGGCTTGGCTACTCATTTGTCTATATTTGTTGTCTGTGTTTTAGTCTTTCTCCACATGTTCCAGATTCGATCTAATTGTTCTTTCTACTCTACTGCTTATTGTTGTTACTTGTTACAGCTCAAATCTGAAATGTCCCCCAAAGTCCATGTGTTAAAGTGGTAGTCCCTGGCATGTGGCATTACTGGGAAGTAGTGGAACCTTTAAGCGAAGTGGCCTAGTGAGACAAAGTTAGTTCATTGGGGGCATCCCTTTAAGAGGATATTAGGATTCCCACAACACCTGCCTCTCTTTCTTTGCTTCCTGGCAATTTTGTAGTGAACAGCATTTTTCTGTTATGGGATCCTGCTCTACTGTACCATGCTACTCTAAAACCTTAGCTCCAGAGCAACAGGACCAAGCAACCAAGGATTGAAAGTTCTGCCCAATTGATTTTATATGTATATACTTTGTTTCATTTATTTATGCTCTAATCTTTACTATTAATTTCCTCCTGCTAGGTTAACATGTACTCAGATATTTTTATAGATTTTGAGGTGTAATTTTTCTAAACTTTGAGATTAACTTTCATCTCTAATCTTCCATCTCAGCAGTTTTTCCTGCATAACATATGTTTTGATATGTATTATTATTATTATTATTATTATTTATTGGTTGTTCAAAACATTACAAAGCTCTTGACATATCATATTTCATACATTAGATTCAAGTGGGTTATGAACTCCCATTTTTACCCCAATTACAGATTGCAGAATCACATCGATTACACATCAACCTTTTTACATGATGCCATATTAGTGACTGCTGTATTCTGCTACTTTTCCTATCCTCTATTATCCCCCCTCCCTTCCCCTACCATCTTCTCTCTCTACTCCATCTACTACAATTCATTTCTCTCCTTGTTTTTTCCCCATTCCCCTCACAACCTCTTATATGTAATTTTGTACAACAATGAGGGTTTCCTTCCATTTCCATGCAATTTACCTTTTCTCTCCCTTTCCCTCCCACCTCATGTCTCTGTTTAATGTTAGTCTTTCCCTCCTGCTCTTCCTCCCTGCTCTGTTCTTAGTTGCTCTCATTATATCAAAGAAGACATTTGGCATTTGTTTTTTAGGGATTGGCTAGCTTCACTTAGCATAATCTGCTCTAATGCCATCCATTTCCCTGCAAATTCCATGATTTTGTCATTTTTTAGTGCAGAGTAATACTCCATTGTGTATAAATGCCACATTTTTTTTATCCATTCATCTATTGAAGGGCATCTGGGTTGATTCCACAGTCTAGCTATTGTGAATTGTGCTGCTATGAACATCAATGTGGCAGTATTCCTGTAGTATGCTCTTTTAAGGTCTTCAGGGAATAGTCCAAGAAGGGCAATAGCTGGGTCAAATGGTGTTTCCATTCCCAGCTTTCCCAGGAATCTCCATACAGCTTTCCAAATTGGCTGCACCAATTTGCAGTCCCACCAGCAATGTACAAGTGTACCCTTTTCTCCACATCCTCGCCAGCACTTGTTGTTGTTTGACTTCAGAATGGCTGCCAATCTTACTGGAGTGAGATGGTATCTTAGGGTGGTTTTGATTTGCATTTGTCTGACTGCTAGAGATGGTGAGCATTTTTTCATGTACTTGTTGATTGATTGTATGTCCTCCTCTGAGAAGTGTCTGTTCAGGTCTTTGGCCCATTTGTTGATTGGGTTATTTGTTTTCTTATTGTTTAATTTTTTGAGTTCTTTGTATACTCTGGATATTAGGGCTCTATCTGAAGTGTGAGGAGTAAAAATTTGTTCCTAGGATGTAGGCTCCCTATTTACCTCTCTTATTGTTTCTCTTGCTGAGAAAAAACTTTTTAGTTTGAGTAAGTCCCATTTGTTGATTGTAGTTATTAACTCTTGTGCTATGGGTGTCCTATTAAGGAATTTGGAGCCCGACCCCACAATATGTAGATCGGAGCCAACTTTTTCTTCTATCAGATGCAGAGTCTCTGGTTTGATATCAAGCTCCTTGATCCATTTTGAGTTAACTTTTGTGCATGGCGAGAGAAAGGGATTCAATTTCATTTTCTTGCATATGGATTTTCAGTTTTCCCAGCACCATTTGTTGAAGGTGCTCTCCTTTCTCCATTGCATGCTTTTAGCCCCTTTATCAAATATAAGATAGTTGCAATTTTGTGGATTAGTCTCTGTGTCCTCTATTCTGTACCATTGGTCCACCCGCGTGTTTTGGTACCAGTACCATGCTGGTTTTGTTACTATTGCTCTGTAATATAGTTTGAAGTCTGGTATCGCTGTACCGCCTGACTCACACTTCCTGCTTAGAATTGCTTTTGCTATTCTGGGTCTTTTGTTTTTCCATATGAATTTCATAATTGCTTTATCTATTTCTACAAGAAATGCCCTTGGGATTTTGATTGGCATTGCATTAAACCTATAGAGAACTTTTGGTAATATCGCCATTTTGATAATGTTAGTTCTTCCTATCCATGAACAGGGTATATTTTTGCATCTTCTAAGATCTTCTATTTCTCTCTTTAGGGTTCTGTAGTTTTCATTTTATAAATCTTTCACCTCTTTTGTTAGGTTGATTCCCAAGTATTTTATTTTTTTGAGGATATTGTGAATGGGGTGTTTGTCCTCATTTCCATTTCAGAAGTTTTGTTGCTGATATACAGGAATGCCTTTGATTTATGTGTGTTGATTTTATATCCTGCCACTTTGCTGAATTCATTTATTAACTCTAGTAGTTTCTTTGTAGACCCTTTTGGGTCTTCTAGGTATAGAATCATGTCTTCTGCAAATAGTGATAATTTAAGTTCTTGTTTTTCTATTTTTATGCCTTTAATTTCTTTCATCTGTCTAATTTCTCTGGCCAGTGTTTCGAGAACTATATTGAATAGAAGTGGTGATAGAGGGCATCCCTGTCTTGTTCCAGATTTTAGAGGGAATGCCTTCAGTTTTTGTCCATTCAGAATAATGCTAGCCTGAGGTTTAGCATATATAGCTTTTACAATGTTGAGGTAAGATCCTGTTATCCCTAGTTTTTCTAGTATTTTGAACATAAAGGGATGTTGTACTTTGTCAAATGCTTTTTCTACAGCTATTGAGATGATCATGTGGTTCTTATATTTAAGTGTATTGATGTGTTGAATAACATTTATTGATTTCCATATATTGAACCAGCCTTGCATCCCAGGGATGAATCCTGCTTGATCATGGTGCACTATTTTTTTGATATGCTATTGTATTCGATTCACCAGGATTTTATTGAGGATTTTTGCATCTATGTTCATTAGAGATATTGTTCTGTCGTTTTCTTTCTTTGAAGTGTCTTTGTCTGGTTTCGGTATCAGGGTGATGTTGGCCTCATAGAATGAATTTGGAAGATCTCCTTCTTTTTCTATTTCTTGAAATAACTTGAAAAGTATTGGTATTAATTCTTCTTTGAAGGTTTTGTAAAACTCCACTGTATATCCATCCAGTCCTGGACTTTTCTTGGTTGTTAGTCTTTTGATGGCTTCTTCTATTTCCTCCTTTGTTATTGGTCTGTTTAAATTGTGTGTATCTTCCTGACTCAACTGGGCAAATCATATGACTTAAGAAATTTATCGATATCTTCACTATCTTCTATTATATTGGAATATAGGGTTTCTTTCAAAATAATTTCTAATTATCTTCTGTATTTCTGTAGTGTCCATTGTGATATTGCCTTTTTCATCCTGTATGTTGGTAATTTGAGTTCTCTCTCTTCTTCTCTTCGTTAGCATGGCTAAGGGTCTGTCAATCTTATTTATTTTTTTGAAGAACCAACTTTTAGTTTTATCAATTTTTTCAATGGTTTTTTTTTGTTTCAATTTCATTGATTTCCACTCTGATTTTAATTATTTCTTGCCTTCTACTACTGTTTTGCTGTTGTTTTGCTCTTCCTTTTCTAGGGTTTTGAGATGAAGTGTAAGTTCATTTATTTGTTGGTTTTTTCTTTTATTGAGGAATGAACTCCAGGCAATGAATTTCCCTCTTAAAACTGCTTTCATTGTGTCCCATAGATTCTGATATGTTGTGTCTGTATTTTCATTTATCTCTAAGAATTTTTTTATTTCCTCCTTTATGTCTTCTGTAACCCATTGATCATTCAGTAACATATTGTTCATTTTCCAGGTGATGCAGGATTTTTCCTTCCTTCTTTATCATTGATTTCCAGTTTCATTCCATTATGATCAGATAAGATGCATGGTATTATCTCCAATCCTTTATATTTACTAAGAGTTGCCCTATGGCATAATATATGGTCTATCTTTGAGAAGGATCCATGTGGTGCTGAGAAGAACGTGTATCCACTTGATGATGGTTGATATATTCTATATATGTTGGTTAAGTCTAGGTTATTAATTGTGTTATTGAGTTCTACAGTTTCTTTAGTCAGCTTTTGTCTGGTGGATCTGTCCAATGGAGAGAGCGGTGTGTTAAAGTCACCGATAATTATTGTGTTGTGGTCTATTTGACTCTTGAACTTGAGGAGAGTTTGTTTTATGAATGTTGCAGCACCATTGTTTGGTGCATACATATTGATAATTGTTATGTCTTGTTGGTGGATGATTCCTTTTAACAGTATATAGTGGCCTTCTTTATCCCTTTTGATTAACTTAAGTTTGAAGTTGATTTTATTTGATATGAATATGACCACTCCTGCTTGCTTCCAAGGACCATGTGAGTGGTATGACTTTTCCCAGCCTTTCACTTTCAACTTGTGTATGTCTTTTCCTATCATATGAGTCTCCTGAAGGCAGCATATTGTTGGATTTTTTTTTTAATCCAGGTTACTAGTCTTTGTCTCTTGATTGGTGAATTTAAGTCATTAACGTTTAATGTTACTATTGATATATTGTTGTACTTCCAGACATGCTTATTTATTTATTTATTTTAATATGGCTCATTTTTTCCTTTTTGGTTATATTTTTTGTTCTTCCCTTTACTGGGTTACCTCCCAATATTAGTTTTGGGTGCTGTTTTTCAATTCCTCTTCTTGTAGTGTTTTGCTCAGAATGCCTTGTAGTGCTGGTTTTCTGGCTGCAAATTCTTTTAACTTTTGTTTATCATGAAATATTTTAATTTCATTGTCAAATCTGAAGTTTAATTTTGCTGGATACAGTATTCTTGGTTGGAATCCATTATTTTTCAGTGTTTGAAATACGTTGTTCCAGGATCTTCTTGCTTTCAACGTCTGTGATGAAAAATCGGACATTAACCTAATTGGTTTACCCCTGAATGTAATCTGCCTTCTTTCTCTTGTAGCTTTTAATATTCTCTCCTTATTCTGTATGTTGGATATCTTCATAATTATGTATCTTGGAGTTGGTCTATTAGGGTTTTGTATGTTTGGAGTCCTGTAGGCTTCCAGGATTTGGCAATCCATTCTATCTTTCATACCTGGGAAGTTTTCTAGGATTATTTCATTCAATAGGTTGTTCATTCCTTTGGTTTGAATCTCTATACCTTCTTCTATCCCGATGACTCTCAAGTTTGTTTTTTTTTTTTTTATAACATCCCATATCTCTTGGATAGATTGCTGGTGATTTTTTAGCATCCTTTCTGTGTTGACTATATTCTTTTCAAGTTGATACACTTTTTCTTCATTATCTGATGTTCTGACTTCTATTTGATCTAGTCTATTTGTAATATTCTCGTTTGAGTTTTTAATTTGGTTTATGGTTTCCTGCATTTCTAGGATTACTGTTTGATTTTTTTAAATCTCCTGGTATAGCTCATTCTTTGCCATTTGAATTTGCCTATTTAATTCGTTTTAAAAGTATACTTTCATTGTTTGGACTTGCTGTCTAAAGTCTTCTCTAAGATTCTGTTCCATCTGAGTTAGGTATGCCTTGAGTTCTTTCTCTGTCCATCTTTCTGAAGCCTCTAGGTTCTCCTGTGAATTTAAGTTGTCCTGCATTGTTTGTAATCCTTTTTCCCTTGTTTTTTCATGGTGCTCACATTGCTTTCAAACTCTGTTTGACTGCTGTGTTTCTGTTTTCTTCTTTAAATTTGTTTTGGTTTTTATAGTTTTAATATCTCTCCTTTGTGTTGGGAGACAATGTTTAGAGATGTTGGGTTTAATTGTGCTTTAAGGTAAATTCATTAGTTTCATTAGAGGCCTACAGAATTTGATGGCATTTATAGAATTGAGGTTTGAATTTAGGATTTTATGATGAGGTTGGGTGCTTTGATGGTATGGAGGTTAGTATATGTTAGCTTCTTTGGGGGGTTGCTCAAATGCAGGTGGATATTAACAAGAGAATAAACAGGAGTACTTGGGGGTAGTGAAGGGCTTAAGTGGACTATGGACCGATTCGTAGCATTCATCTATTTGCATTTAGTAAGTTGTACGTAATCTGGGTGGTCATGCTTAAGAGGAAAGATGGGGAAAAGGTAAGGAAGCAAACCAAGAAACAGAGAGGGAGAGAGGAAAGAAAGAGAAAAGAATAGAAAGGAAAATGAAATGATAATAAAATTATAATAAAATGCAGTAAAATAGAAATTACAATTAAAAAATAATAGTATAATTGTAGAAAAGAAAAAAATTAAAATTAAAAAAAATTAAAAGAAAAAGGGACACTGTTAGGCTTCTATTTTCTTCACTTCCAGTAGGTGGTGCTGTGCCTTCCGGGCCACGATTTTGCCCTCCGGTTATAGGAAACAGTTGGTGTGAGGCCGCTCCCTCCTCCCCCAACTGGTGTCTCTCAAAACCTGTTAGCTTAGGTTAATTCCTGGTTTCTAGTCCCCTGGCTTCTCCTGTCAGTGAGGTCTATCCCCGTGTGATACCTCTCGGCAGTTCAAACTACAGTCTGTGCCTGCAGTTTCCTGGATGTGGAGTGCGGCTTTTGGGAACTGGCACCTTATTGTTTTGATTTCCTCTGCTAGCCCCTCCTCCTAGAGCTGGCGAAACAGGTTTCATTTTTTCTGCTGGTGAGAGGGAGGAGTTGGGGGTCAGGTGCCTTTGCCTTTCCCCCATGCCTCTACTCACGTTCACTCTGTTAATCACGCCCCCAGAAAGCCGGGGAGAGATTTTATGTGATTTCCCCACTGTATGGAAGATGGTTTTAATGTCACAGACCTGTTCTATGGCTGAATGAGCTGTGATCAGTCGAAAACTGGCAATGGTGACGTCAGCTCTCCAAGATGGTGGCCGCTGGCTTCCTCGGTGGTCTGATCAGTGTGGAGGATAGAACTGGACCGCTTCCTTCCCCTGTCTCAAACCCAGAATTCAGCACTGAGCACAGTGAGGGCACAGCCGGCAGGTGCCCGCAGAATCCGCAGTGCCGTATCTCTGCGTTGCTAGATCGCCATTTCCTGGCGCGCACCGCAGTCTGTAGCATGGGGCGAGTCACTGAATAAGCAGCTTGAATCTCTGTGCGGACAAATCGCTGGCGGTTGAGCCCCAGTAACTGATCCTTGGGCGATGGAAATCCTTCCCCTAGGTTTTGGTGTACCCCAATTTTGCTGGAAATTCCTAACAAGATAGCTTTTGGCCGTTCTAACTCGTCATTCACCCGCACAGTGACGTGGTACATGGGGGTGATGCACTCCATTCGCTGCCATCTTCCCCATCCCCCGTAGTATTATTATTGATCTCTAGATATGTACCATTTTCCCATGCAATTTCTTTTTTGACACAATATTATTTAAGAATTTACATTTTATTAAGGGAAGAAAATGTTAATTACTGTGATTCAATCATGACATGTATATGTTATTCAATTATGGCCTATTAAGAAATATTTTACAATGTTATGAGAAATGGAAATGCTGAGAAAATGCATTTGATAATTATACAACAGTTACATGTATTAAATTACCATACTGTAACTCATGAATTTGTACAATAAAAAGATTCAATCCAACATTGGGTGTATCCACAAGACACTATTTTATTTTTAATGTAAATGGATTAAGAGGAGATCTGTGGAATGGAAGCAGGGGAGCAGGGCAGGGAGATGAGGAAGTGCAGTGCATCAGATTTTGATGCTCAGCTGCACAAGGGCAATGCACAGTCCTAGAAGGCTAGTGAAAGTGGCAGCAACATCAGGTGCTGGGTAGTCAGTAGATCAGGATCCCAAACACATTCAGATGCGCAATCTATTTTCTAACAAGCAGGGAAGGTAAACACACCAACTTCCTGTGTAAAAACACAACAAATCAATTGGTAAAGACATTCTACAGTCTATACCTAACTTTTAGATATATCACCCACATACCAGTGCCCATACCCCAAATCCATCAGACCCCAAACCCCTGGGATATTCTGGTAGAGCCTGGAAGAAGAACCTGAAGAGGCCCATGCTGGATGGGAGCTGAAGCAAGACTTGTACAACCCATTCATACACCAATAGGCCTAGGGCCCTCACAAATCCTGTAGGAAAAATTAGGAAAAGATATCCAGACAGTACATCAGAAGATCACACTGTAGGAGCAAACATGGAGTGGCTCATGGAGTCACCCTGAAGCTCTCAGGCCTTACAGGATGGTTCTAGCCAGCCTTCATATTCTTACCCAGATTTAGAAAAAAAAAAATCCGGATAGAGCCTTCAATCTAGACTTACTACATTCCATGGGTGTACTTATATGTGTCCCCAAAATAAAATAATGACTAGAGAAAGATTGAAACCAGGAACTTTCCCCCAAAAGGATGATGTTTAAGAGACCATACAACCTGCCTCTAATATGCAAGTGACACATGTTGGTCTCCTAGATTAGGGATTATAAGGCTCCTGGATGTGCTGGTCTGTGTACTTAGGAGACCCTAAAAGCCCCATGCAAAGGTGGAAGGGACTAATGGCCAAGACTGTTTTGTACTGTACATTAGTGAGTTTTTTCTTCCAAAAAGCAGCTTGCAGAAAAGCCCAAGTGTTCCTGCAAGTGAACACTTAAACATAGAAGAGCCAAATTGAGGGTCAAAGTGGGAATGGTGAAAGGATCAGGTCTACCCAGTATCATCAAAATCTGGTGCAAAAATTTGTGCAGAGATTTCAGTAAACTTAAATTTTCTGCAAGGTGCTCAAAAGTTTTCAAATGCCTGTGCTTGGTTTTGTTCCCTATACTTTAAAAGGGAGTGTGCTCTAAGCAGAGGAATTACTCAGCCAAGACCAGAACACCTTCAATTCAAAGCATTTGAGCAGCTTGCACAAAGTCAGAGTTTACTGGATACACTGCAAAAATTTTTACACTGTATTTCATTAATACTGAACAGAACTGATCCATTCACCAGTCCCACTTTGCCCTCCAAATTTGGTTCTCCAAGGTTCAAGCATTCGCTTGTAGGAACACTCTTAAATTTCAGGTTTCACTTCGTTTTGCCCTATAGGGATGAATGCAGTTGGAACTGGAAATCAAACACACTTTAAGACAGCTTCTTGAAACTTCACACACTCAATAAGTCCTCAGTGTGCACTCTATGTTTTATTCCCTATTTAAGTAGCCCTAAGCAGAGGCATTTCTCAGCAAAGACAGGAACACATTATTGGGAGCATTTGAACAATTGCCAGAAAAGTGCAAATTTACTGGAATCTATGCATAAATTTTTGTAATGGATTTTGTTGTTTCTGGGCAGGACTGATCTTTCCACCAGTCCCACTTTGGCCCCTAAATTTGGTTATCCTAGTTTCCAGCGTTCAAATGCAGAAACACTTGTATTTTTCAATTTCAATTTCTTTTGCCTATAGGGTTGAATGCAGTTGGAACTGGAAATAAAACATTGTTTGTGTTAGCTGCTTGAAACTTCATCCACTGAATTAGTTCTCACTGGGCACTCTCTGTTTAATTTCCTGTTGAAGTAGAACTAAGCAAAACATTTCTCAGCCAAGGCAAGAACACCTTGCCTTAGTGTTTAAGAAGCTTGCCCAAAACTCTGAGTTTATTGAAAATTCTGCAAATATTTTTCACCAGATTTTGTTAATACCAGGCAGGAATGATCTATACACCGGTCCTACTTAGCCCTACAAATTTGATTCTCCAAGACTGAAGCATTCACTTGCAGGAACACTTTTAATTTTTAGATTTCACTTTGTTTTGGCCTATTGGGATGAATGCAGTAGGAACTGGATATAAAAAATGGTTTGTGCTAGCTGCTTGACACTTTACCCACAGAATTAGTTCTCAGTGGGCACTTTCTGTTTTGTTCCCTGTTGAAGTAGTCACAAACAGGGGCATTTCTCAGCCAAAGCAAAAACGTCATCATTTGAAAGTATTTGAGAAGCTTGCAGAAAACTCCAAGTTTACAGAAAACTCTACAAATATTTTTTCACCAGATTTTATTGACACTTTGTGTGAGTAATACTTAAACCAGTCCCACTTTGCCAGCAAAATTTGGTTTTCCTCAGATGAAGCGATTGTTTGCAGGAAAACTTGAAATGTTTAGGTTTCACCTTGTTTTGTCCTACAGGAATGAGTTTGTCCTAGTTGCTTGAGACTTCATCCACTAAATTAGTTCTCAGTGGGCACTGTCTGTTTTGTTCCCTGTTGAAGTATCCCTAAGCAGAAGCAATTCTAAGCCAAGGCAGAAGCACCTTCATTGGAATGTGTTTGAGAAACTTGCCCAAAACTCTGAGGTTACTGAAAACTCTGCCAATATTTTTTTCAACAGGTTTGTTGATACTTGGCAGGAATGATCCTTACACCAGTTCCACTTTTCTCCTCAAATTTTGTTTTCCTAGGTTGAAGTGTTCGCATGCTGGAACACTTTAAATTTTTAGGTATCACTTCATTTTGCCCTAAAGGGATGGGTTTGTTCTAGCTGCTTGAAACTTCACCCAGTGAATTAGTTCTCAGTGGGAACTCTCCATTTGGTTCTCATTGTAAGATCCCTAAGAAGGGGCATTTCTCAGCCAAGGCCAAAACATTGGAAAGCATTTGAGAAGCTTGCAGAAAACTGCAATTTTAGAGAAAACTTGGCCAACATATTTTCTCTGGATGTAGTTGGTAATTGGCAGGAATGATTATGATACCAGTCCCACTTAATACTACTAATTTGATTCTCCTAGGTTCAAGCATTTGCTTGCAGGAATTCTTTTAAATTCTAGTTTTCACTTTGTTTTGGCCTATTGGGATGAATGCAGTAGGAACTGGATATCAAAAATGGTTTGTGCTAGCTGCCTGAAACTTCACCCACTAAATTAGTTCTCAGTGGGCACTCACTGTTTTGTTCCCTGTTGAAGTAGCCCTAAGAAGAGGCACTTTTCAATCAAGGCAGGAACACCTTTATTTGAAAGCCTTTTAGAAGCTTGCACAAAAATCCGGGTTGACTGAAAACTCTGCAAATATTTTTTTCAGTGGATTTTGTTGATACTTAGCAGGAATGATCAATACATTAGTCATACTTCGTCCTAAAAATTTGGTTCTCTCAGGTTGATGCATTTTCTTGCAGGAACACTTTTAAATTTTAGGTTTTAGTTTGTTTTACCCTATAGAGATGAATGCAGTTGTAACTGAAAATCACACACGGTTTGTGATAGCTGCTTGAAACATCACCCACTCAATTAGTTGTCTGTGGGCACTCTATGTTGTGTTCCCTCTTGAAGTAGCCCTAAAGCAGGGGCATTTCTCACCCAAGGCAAAACATCTTTTTTTTGAAAGCCTTTGAGAAGGTTTCAGAAAACTCCAAGTTTATAGGAATCTGCAAATATTTTTTTTAACCAGATTTTGTTGATACCTGACAGGAATGATACTTACAGCACTGCCAATCTGTCCCCCAAATTTCATTCTCCTAGGTTGATACAATCAGTTGCAGAAAAACTTTAAATTTTTAGGTTTAACATTGTTTTGTCCTATAGGGATGGTTTGTCCTAAGTGCTTGAGACTATACCCATTGAATTAGTTCTCAGTGGGCACTGTTTTGTTACCTGTTAAAGTAGCCCTAAGCATAGGCAATTCTCAGCCAAGGAAGGAATTCCTTCATTAAAAAGTGTTTGAGAAGCTTGCCTGAATCTGTGAGGTTACTGAAAACTCTACCAATATTTTTTTTTCCACGGGTTTTGTTGATACACGGCAGGAATGATCCTTATGCCTGTCCCACTTTGCCCAACATTTTTTTTAGGTTGATGTGTTAGCATGCAGGAACACTTTAAACTTTTAGGTTTCACTTAATTTTATACTAAAGGGATGGGTTAGTTCTAGCTGCTTGAAACTTAACCCAGTGAATTAATTCTCAGTGGGCACTCTCTGTTTGGTTCTCATTGTAAAATCCCTAAGAAAGGGCATTTTTCATCCAAGGCCAAAGACAGCTTCATTGGAAAGCCTTAGAGAAGCTTGCAGAAAACTGCAATTTTACAGAAAACTCAGCCAATATATTTTCTCTGGAGGTTGTTGAAAATTGGCAGGAATGATTACGACACCAGTCTCACTTAACCCTACTAATTTGGTTCTCCTAGGTTCAAGCATTCCTTTACAGGAACTCTTTTAACTTCTAGGTTTCACTATGTTTTGGCCTTTTGGGATGAATGCAATTGGAAGTGGAAGTCAAACACTTCCTTAAACTTCACCCACTGAATTAGTTCTCAGTGGGCACTTGCTGTTTTATTTTCTGTTGAAGTAACCCAAGCAGAAGCATTTCCCAGCTGAGGCAGAAACACTTTTAATTGAACACATTTTAGAAGCTTGCACATAAATCCGAGTTGACTGAGAACCCTGCAAACTATTTTTTCAGTGGATTTTGTTGATACTTGGTGGGAATGATTGATAAATGAGTCCTACTACTTAGCTCTAAAAATTTGGTTCTCCCAGGTTGATGCCCTGGTTTGCAGGAACACTTTTAATTTTTAGGTTTCAGTTCATTTTACCCTATAGAGATGAATGCAGTTGGAAGTGGAAATCACTAGTGGTAGCTGCTTGAAACATCAGCCACTAAATTAGTTCTGAATGGGCACTCTCTGTTTTGTTCCCTGTAGAAGTATCCCTAAGCAAGGGCATTTCTCAGCCAAGGAAAAACGTATTCATTTGAAAGCTTTTGAGAAGGTTGCAGAAAACTGCAAATTTATAGGAAACTCTGCAAATATTTTTTAACCAGATTTTGTTGATAGCTGACAGGAATGATACTTATAGCACTCCTGATATGCCTCCCAAATTAGGTTCTCCTTGGGTGATACGATCACTTGCAGGAAAACTTTAAATTTTTAGGTTTCACATTTTTGTCCTATAGGGATGGGTTTGTTCTAGTTGTTTGAGACTATACTCACTGAATGAGTTCTCAGTGGGCACTGTCTGTTTTGTTCCTTGTTGAAGTAGCCCTAAGTTGAGGCAATTCTCAGCCACGGCAGGAACACCTTCATTCGAAAGCCTTTGAGAAGCTTGCCAAAAACTCTGAGTTTACTGAAAACTCTGGCAATATTTTTTTCCACGGGTTTTGTTGATACTTGGAAGGAATGATCCTTATGCCAGTCCCACTTTGCCCCCCAAATTTAGTTTTTTTTAGGTTGAAACTTTCACATGCAAAAACACTATAAATTTTTAAGTTTCAGTTCATTTTGTCCTAAAGGTATAGGTTAGTTCTAGCTCTTGAAACTTCACCCACTGAATTAGTTCTCAGTGGGCACTCACTGTTTTGTTTTCTGTTGACATTGTCCCAAGCAGAGGTACTTCCCTGCTGAGGCAGGAACACCTTTAATTGAAAGCATTTTAGAAGCTTGCACAAATATCTGAGTTGACTGAGAATTCCGCAAATATTTTTTCAGTGGATTTTGTTGATACTTGGTAGGAATGATCAATACATGAGTTCTACTTAGCCCTAAAAATGTGGTTCTCCCAGGTTGATGCATTTGCTTGCAGGAACAATTTTAATTTTTATGTTTCCGTTTGTTTTACCCTATAGAGATGGATGCAGTTGGAACTGGAAATCACACACAGTTTGCGCTATCTGCTTGAAACATCACCCACTCAATTAGTTCTCAGTGGGCACTCTCTGTTTTTTCCCCATTGAAGTAGCCCTAAGCAGGGGCATTTCTCAGCCAAGGCCAAAACACCTCAATGGAAAGCATTTGAGAAGCTTGCAGAAAACTGCAATTTTACAGAAATCTTGGTTTATATATTTTCTCTTGATTTTGTTGATAATTCGCGGGAATGATTATGACATCAGTCCCACTTAACCCTCCTAATTTGGTTCTCCTAGCTTCAAGCATTTGCTTGCAGGAAGACTTTTAATTTCTAGGTTGCATTTTGTTTTTTCCTATTGAGATGAATGAAGTTCTAAGTGGAAATCAAACATGGTTTGTGCTAGCTGCCTGAAACTTCATTCACTGAATTAGTTCTCATCAAGCACTTGCTGTTATGTTTCCTGTTGATGTAGCCCCAAACAGAGGCATTTCCCACCAGATGCAGGGACACCTTTATTTGAAAGCAATTTAGAAGCTTGCACAAAAATCCAGGTTGACTGAAAATTATGCAAATATTTTGTCATTGGATTTTGTTGCTACTTGGTGGGAATGATTGGTACATGAGTACTACTTAGCTCTAAAAATTTGGTTCTCCCATGTTGATGCATTTGCTTTCAGAAACACTTTCAATTTTTAGGTTTCAGTTCATTTTACCCTATAGAGATGAATGCAGTCGGAACTGGAAATCACACATGGTTTGCGCTAGTTGCTTGAAACATTACCCACTCAATTAGTTCTCAGTGGGCACTCTCTGTTTTGTTCCCTGTTTAAGTAGCCCTAAACAGAGGCATTTCTCATTCAAGGCAAAACACTTTCATTTGAAAGTTTTGAGAAGGTTGCAGAAAACTCTAAGTTTATAGCAAATATTTTAAAATCAGAGTTTGTTGATACCTGACAGGAGTGATATTTACAGCACTCCTAATCTGTCCCCCAAATTTGTTTCTCCTAGGTTGATTCGAAGAGTTGTAGGAAAACTTTACATTTTTAGGTTTCATATTGTTTTGTCCAATAGGGATGGGTTTGTTCTAGTTGCTTGAAACTACACCCACTGCATTAGATCTCAGTGGGCACTGTGTGTTTTGTTCCCTGTTGATGTAGCCCTACACAGAGGCAATTCTCAGCCAATGCAGGTACACCTTCATTGAAAAGCCTTTGAGAAGCTTACCCAAAACTCAGAAGTTACTAAAAACTCTGCCAATATTTTTTTCAACAGGTTTTGTTGATACTTGGCAGGAATGATCCTTACACCAGTCCCACTTTGCACCCCAAATTTGTTTTTTGTAGGTTGAAGTGTTAGCATGCTGGAACACTTTAAATTTTTAGGTTTCACTTGGTTTTGTCATAAAGGGATGGGTTAGTTCTAGCTGCTTGAAACTTTACCCAGTAAATTAGTTCTCAGTGGGCACTCTCTGTTTTTGTTCTCATTGGAACATTCCTAAGAAGGGTCATATTCAGCCAAGGCCAAAACACCTTCATTGGAAAGCATTTGGGAAGCTTGCAGAAAACTGCAATTTTACAGAAAACTCAGCCAATATATTTTCTCTGCATGGTTTTGATACTTGGCAGGAATGATTATAACACTAGTCCCACTTAACCCTACTAATTTGCTTCTCCTAGGTTGAAGAATTCGCTTTCAGGAACTCTTTTAAATTCTAGGTTGCACTTTATTTTGGCCTTTTGGGATGAATGCAGTTGGAAGTGGAAGTCAAACACAATTTGTGCTTTCTGCCTGAAACTTCACACACTGAATTAATTCTCAGTGGGAACTAGCTGTTTTTTCCCTGTTGAAGTAGCCCTAAGCAGAGATATTTCCCAGCATAGGCAGGAAAAACTTTAATTGAAAGCATTTTAGAAGCTTGCACAAAAATTTGAGTAGACTGAGAACTCTGCAAATATTTTTTCAGTGGATTTTTTTGAGAGAGAGAGAGAAGAGAGAGAGAGAGAGAGAGAGAGAGAGAGAGAGAGAGAGAGAGAGAGAGATTTAATATTTATTTTTTAGTTTTTGGTGGACACAACATCTTTATTTGTATGTGGTGCTGAGGAATGAACCCAGCACCATGCTTGCCAGGCAATCATGCTACCGCTTGAGCCACATCCCCAGCCCTCAGTGGATTTTTTTTGATACTTGGTGGGAACAATCAATGCATGAGTCATACTTAGCCATAAAAATTTGTTTCTCCCAGGTTAATGCGTTGACTTGCAGGAACACTTTTAATTTTGAAGCTTCAGTTCTTTTTACCCTATAGAGATTAATGAAGTCAGAACTGGAAATCACACATGGTTTGCACTAACTGCTTGAAACATCACCCACTCAATTAGTCCTCAGTGGGCACTCTCTGTTTTGTTCCCTGTTGAAGTAGCCCTAAGGAGGGCATTTCTCAGCCAAGGCAAAAACACTTTCATTTGAAAGCTTTGGAGAAGGTTGCAGAAAATTCCCAGTTTATAGGAAACTCTGCAAAATTCAACTCTGAATTTTGTTGATACCTGAAAGGAATGATACTTACAGCATTACCAGTCTGCCCTCAGATTTGGTTCTTCTAGGTTGATGCAGTCAGTTGCAGGAAAACTTTAAATTTTTAGGTTTCATATTGTTTTGTCCTATAGAGATGGGTTTGTCCTAGTTGCTTTAGACTATACCCACTGAATTAGTTCTCATTGGGCATTGTCTATTTTGTTCCCTGTTGAAGTAGCCCTAAGCAGAGGCCATTCTCAGCCAAGGCAGGAACACTTTCATTGGAAAGCATTTGAGAAAATTGCCCAAAACTCTGAGGTTACTGAAAAGTCTGCCAATATTTTTTTCCATGGTTTTTGTTGATACTTGGCAGGAATGATCCTTTTGCCAGTTTCACTTTGCTCCCCAAATTTTATTTTTTAAGATGAAACATTCCCATGCAGGAACACTTTAAATTTTTAGATTTCACTTGGTTTTGTCCTAAATGGATAGGTTAGTTCTAGCTGCTTTAAACTTCACCCACTGAATTAGTTCCCAGTAGGCAGGCACTCTTTGTTTGGTTCTCTTTGGAAAATTCCTAAGAAGGGGCATTTTTTAGCCAAGGCCAAAACACTTTCATTGGAAAGCATTGGAGGAGCTTGCAGAAAACTGCAATTTTACAGGAAACTTGTTCAATATATTTTCTCTGCATATTGTTGATAATTGGCAGGGATGATTATGATACCAGTCCCACTTAACCCTACTAATTTTGTTCTCCTAGGTTCAAGTGTTTGCTTGCAGGAAGTTTAAAAAATTCTAGGTTTGACTTTGTTTTGGTCTATTTGGACTGAAAATCAAACAGGGTTTGTGCGAGCCAAGGCAAAAACACCTTCATGTGAAAGCTTTTTAGAAGGTTGCAGAAAACTCCAAGTTTATAGGACAATCTGGAAATATTTTTTTTAACCAGATGCTGTGGATATAGGCAGGAATAATAGTTACAATACTCCCAATCTACCCTTCCAATTTGGTTGTCCTAGGTTAAAGTGTTCGCTTGCAGGAAAACTTTAAATTTTTAGGTTTCACATTGTTTTGTCCGATAGGCATGGGTTTGTCCTAGTTTCTTGAGACTATACCTACTGAATTGTTTCTCAGTGGGCACTGTGTGTTTTGTTCCCTGTTGAAGAATCCCTAAGCAGAGGCAATGCTCAGTCAAGGCAGGAACACCTTCATTTGAAAGCATTTGAGAAGCTTGCCCCAAATTCCGAGGTTACTGAAAACTCTGCCAATATTTTTTTTCAATGGGTTTTGATGATACTTGGCAGGAATGATCCCTAAAAAGTTCCAGTCCCACTTTGCCCCCAAAATTCAGTTTTCCTAGGTTGAAGCATTTATATCCAGGAACACTTTAAATTTTTAGGTTTCACTTTGTTTTGGCCTATTGGGATTAATGCAGTTGGAACTTGAAATCAAACACAGTTTGTGCTAGGTGCCTGAAACTTCACCCACTGAATTAGTTCTCAGTGGGCACTCACTGTTGTGTTCCCTGTTGAAGTAGCCCTAAGCAGAGGCATTCCTCAGCCAATGCAGGAACACCTTTATTTGAAAATGTTTTAGAAGCTTGCACAAAAATCCTTGTTGACTGAAAAGTCTGCAATATTTTTTCAGCGGATTTTGTTGATTCTTAGCAGGAATGATCAGTACATAAGTCCTACTTAGCCCTAAAAATTTGGTTCTCCATGGTTGATGCTTTTGCTTGCAGGAACACTTTTAATTTTTAGGTTTCAGTTCATTTTACCTATAGGGATGAATGCAGTTGGAACAGGAAATCACACATGATTTGCGCTTGCTACTTGAAACATCACCCAGTCAATTAGTTCTCCATGAGAACTCTCTGTTTTTTTCCCTGTTGAAGTAGCCCTAAGTAGGGGCATTTCTCAGCCAAGGCAAAAACACCTTCATTTGAAAGCTTTTGAGAAGGTTTCAGAAAACTCCAAGTATATAGAAAACTCTGCAAATATTTTTTTTTAACCAGAAGTTGTTGATATAGGTAGGAATAATACATACAGCACTCCAAATTTCCCCCCCAAATTTGGTTCTCCTAGTTTGAAACGTTTGACTTCAGGAAAACTTAAATTTTTAGGTTTCACATTGTTTTTTCCTAGAGGGATGGGTTTGTCCTATTTTCTTGAGACTGTATCCACTGAATTAGTTATCAGTGGGAGCTATCTGTTTTGTTCCCTGTTGATGTAGCCCTAAGCAGAGGCAATTCTCAGCCAAGGCAGGAACACCTTCATTTGAAAGAGTTTGAGATGCTTGCCCAAAACTCTTAGTTTACTGAATACTCTGCAAATATGTTTTTAATGGGTTTTGTTGATACTTGGTAGGATTGATCTTTACACCAGTCCCACTTTGCCCCCCAAATTTGGTTTTCCTTCATTGAAGCGTTGCATGCAGCAACATGTTAAATTTTTAGGTTTCACTTCATTTTTCCCTAAAGGTATGGGTTAGTTCTAGCTGCTTGAAAGTCCCCCCCCCCCAAATAAGTTCTCCGTGGGCATTCTCTGTTTTGTTCTCATTGTAAAATCCCTAAGAAGGGGCATTTCTCAGCCAAGGCCAAAACAGCTTCATTGGAAAGCCTTTGAGAAGCTGGCATAAAACTGCCATTTTACAGAAAACTCAGCAAATATATTTCCTCTGGCATTTTGTTGATAATTCACAGTCATGACTATGACACCATTCCCACTTAACCCTACTAATTTTTTTCTCCTAAATTCAAACGTTTGCTTGTAGGAACTCTTTTAAATTCTAGGTTTCAGTTTGTTTTGGCCTATTGGGGTGAATGCAGTTGGAAGTGGAAATCAAACACAGTTGGTGGTAGCTGTCTAAAACTTCAACCACTGAATTAGTTCTGAGTGGGCACTCGCTATCTTGTTCCCTGTTGAAGTAGCCCTAAGCAGAGACATCTCACTTTATTTTACCCTAACAGGATGGGTTAGTTCTAGCTACTTGAAACTTCATCCACTGCATTAGTTCTCAGTGGGCACTCTCTGTTTTTCCTCATTGTAATGTAAAACCCCTAAGCAGGGGTATTTCTTTTTTTTATTTTTTAGTTGTAGTTGGACACAATACCTTTGTTTTATTTATTTATTTTTATGTGGTACTGAGGATCAAACCCAGGGCCTCACACATGCAAGGCAAGTGCTTTACCACTGAGCCACAACCCCAGCCCCATGCAGGGGTATTTCTCAGCCAACTCCAATCTTTGGAAAGCATTTGAGAAGCTTACAGAAAACTGAAATTTTATGGAAAACTCAGCCAATATATTTTCTCTTGATTTGTTTGATAACTGGCAAAAATGATTATGACTCCAGTCCCACTTAACCCTTCTAAGTGGGTTCTCCTAAGTTCAAGCATTCGTTTGCAGGAACTCTTTCAAATTCTAGGTTTCACTTTGTTTTGGTCTATTTGGATGAATATAGTTGGAAATAGACATCAAACACGGTTTGTGCTAGCTGCCTGAAATTTCACCCACTGAATTAGTTCTCAGTGTGCACTTGCTGTTTTTTTCACTGTTGAAGTAGCCCTAAGCAGATGCAATTCTCAGCCAAGGCAGGAACACCTTCATTTGAAAGCGTTTGAGAATCTTGCACAAAACTCTGAGTTTACTGAAAACTCTGCAAATATTTTTTTCAACGGATTTTGTTGATACTTAGCACAAATGATCCTTTCACCAGTCTCACTTAGCCCCCCAAATTTGGTTTTCCTAGATTGAAGCATTCACATGCAGGGACACATTAATTTTTTAGGTTTTACTTCCTTTTTCCCAAAAGGATGCATTAGTTCTAGCTGCTTGAAACTTTACCCAGTGAATTAGTTCTCAGTGGGTACTCTCTGTTTGGTTCTCATTGTAAAATTCCTAAGAAGGGGCATTTCTCAGCCAAGGCCCAAACACCTTCATTTGAAACTGTTTGAGAAGCTTGCAGAAATCTGCAAATTTACGAAAACTTGGGCAATATATTTTCTCTGGATTTTGTTTTAATTGGCAGGAATGATTATGACACACGTTCCACTTGACCCTACTAATTTGGTTCTCCTAGGTTGAAGCATTTGCTTTCAGGAACTCTTTTAAATTTTAGGTTTCATTTTGTTTTGGCCTATTGGGATGAATGCAGTTGGAAGTGAAAATCAAACAAGGTTTGTGCTTATTTCCTGAAACTTTACCCACTGAATTAGATTTCAGTGGGCATTCATTGTTTTGTACCCTGTTGAAGTGGCCTAAGCAGACGCACTTCTCAGCCAAGGCAGGAACACCTTCATTTGAAAGCATTTGAGAAGCTTGCAATGAAATTTGACTTGTCTGAAAACTCTGCAAATATGTATTCAGTGGAATGGTTGATACTTGGAAGGAATGATCTATATATGAATCCTACTAAGCCATAAAAGGTTGGTTGTTTCAGGTTGATAAGTTCCCTTGCAGGAACACTTTTAATTTTTAGGTTTCACATTGTTTTGTCCTATAGGGAATGGTTTGTCCTAGTTACTTGAGACTATACCCACTGAATTAGTTCTCAGTGGGCACTGTCTGTTATAATCCCTCTTGAAGTAGCCTTAAGTAGAGGCAATTCTCAGCCAAAGCAGGAACACCTTCTTTTGAAAGCATTAAGAAGTTTGCACAAAACTCCAAATTTACTGAAAACTCTGCAAATTTTGTCTCAGCAGATTTTGTTGATATATGGCAGGAGTAATCTCTACCTCAGTCCCACTTTGCCAACCAAGTTGGGTTTTCCTAGGTTGAAGTGTTTGCTTTCAGGAAGGCTTTAAATTTTTAGATGTCACTTTCTTTTGCCCTAAATACATGGGTTAATTCTAGCCACTTAAGACTTCACCCAATGAATTAGTTCTCAGTGGGCACTCTCTGTTTTCTTCTCATTTTAAAAACCCTAAGCAGGGGCATTTCTCAGCCAAGGCAAAAACACCTTAATTTGAAAGCTTTTGAGAAGTTTGCAGAAAATTCCAAGTTCATAAAAAGCTCTGCAAATATTTTTAACCAGATTTTGTTGATACTTGGCAGGATGATACTTACAGCACTCCCAATTTGCCCACCAAATTTGGTTCTGCTAGATTGAAGCATTCACTTGCAGGAAAATTTTAATATTTAGGTTTCACATTGTTTTGTCTTATAGGGATATGTTTGTCCTAGTAGCTTGAGACTATATTCAGTGAATTAGTTCTCAGAGCACTGTCTGTTTTGTTTCCTGTTGAAGTAGCCCTAAGCAGAGGCATTTCTGAGCCAAGGCAGAACTCCTTCATTTGAAAGTGTTTGAGAGAATTGCACAAAACTCCAATTTTACTGAAAACTCTGCAAATATTTTTTCAATGGATTTTGTTGATACTTGGAAGGAGTGATCATTTCACCAGTTCCACTTAGCCTCCTAAATTTGGTTTTCCTAGGTTGAAGCATTCACATGCAGGAACACTTTAAATATTTGTTTTCTCTTCGTTTTGCCCTATAGGGTTGGGTTAGTTCTAGCCGCTTGAAACTTCACCCATGGAATTAGTTCTCACTGGGCACTCTCTGTTTTGTTCTCATTGTAAAATCCCTAAGAAGGGGCATTTCTCAGCCCAGGCTAAAACACCTTCATTTGAAAGTGTTTGAGAAGCTTGTAGAAAACTGCAATTTTATGGAAATCTCAGTCAATATATTTTCTCTGGATTTTGTTGATGATTGGCAGGAATGATTATGACACCAGACCCACTTAAACTTACTAATTTGGTTCTCCTAGGTTCAAGCATTCACTTGCAGGAACTCTTCTAAATTTTAGGTCTCACTTGTTTTAGCCTATTGGGATGAATACATTTGGAAATGAAAAATCAAACATGGTTTGTGCTAGTTGCCTGAAACTTCACCCACTAATGATTTTTCAGTGGGCACTCGCTGTTTTGTTCCCTGTTGAAGTGGCCTAAGCAGAGGCATTTATCAGCCAAGGCAGGAACACCTTCATTTGAAAGCTTTTTAGAAACTTGCAATAAAATTCGACTTGTCAGAAAACCTTGCAAATATATTTTCAGTGGAATGGTTGATACTTCAAATGAATGATTGATACATGAATCCTACTTAGCCCTAAAAAGTTGGTTCTTTCAGAGTGATAAGTTCCCTTGCAGGAACACTTTTAATTTTTAGGTTTCACATTGTTTTGTCCTATAGGGAATGGTTTGTCCTAGTTACTTGAGACTATACCCACTGAATTAGTTCTCAGTGGGCACTGTCTGTTATAACCCCTCTTGAAGTAGCCTTAAGCAGAGACAATTCTCAGCCAAAGCAGAAACACCTATTTTGAAAGCACTTGAGAATCTTGCACAATACTCTGAGTTTACTGAAAATTCTGCAAATATTTTTTCAATGGATTTTGTTGGTCCATGGAAGGATAGATACTTATAGGACTCCCACATTGCCCCCCAAATTTGGTTTTTCTAGGTTGAAGCCTTTGCATGCAGAAACCGTTTAAATTTTTAGGTTTCACTTCATTTTGCCATTTAGGGATGGGTTAGTTCTAGCTGCTTAAAACTTTACCCACTGAATTAGTTCTCAGTGGGCACTCTCTGATTTGTTCTCATTGTAAAATCATTCAAAAGTTCAGTAACAGGTTATAGTTAGGTTCAGGGTTTGGTTAGCATTGGAGTTATGGTTAAATTTGGCCAAATTACTTTGATACTGGGCAGGATTCATCTTTTTCCTAGCCCCACTTGGCTCCCCAAGATCGTATCTTCTAGTTCCAAAGGTTAGCTAAAAGGTTAGGCTTAGGTTTATGTCTAATGTATTGGTTATGATTAAATGTGGTGGGATTATTTGGACACTGAGAAGTATTCATTCATTACCCATCCTTAAGAGGTTCCCCAAGTTTGGGTGCTCTAGGTTCAATGGTTCGCTGGCAGGAACAGGTTGAATCTTCATGTTTCACTTCATTTTACCATACAGGGATAAATGGAAATGGAGGTGACATAAAACAGGATTTGTCCTACTTGCTTGAATCTTCATGCACACAATCAGTTCCAGTTGCACTCATTCTGGTTTGTTCCTTGTTGAAATTGCCTTAAGCTGAAGTAGAAAGAGACAGCTTTATCTGCAAGCACTTTTGGAGCAAGCAGGGAATAGATTGTAATGAAATATCTGCAAAAAATTTGTGGTCAGATTTCTTGGATACTAGACAGAATTAATCTTTTACCTAGCCATACTAGGCTTCCCAAGTTTGGGCCTTCTAGGTTCAATGGTTCGCTTCCAGAAACAATTTTAGTTTTCATTTTTCATTTCATTTTGCCCTCTAGGAATGAATGAAAATAGACGTGGACATAAAACATGATTTGTGCTAGCTTCTTGAAATTTCACATACTCAATCAGTTCTCAGTGTACACTCTTTGGTTTTTTTCTTGTTGAAGTTGCTCTAGGCTGAAGTAGAAAGAGACAGTTTTATCTGTGAGCACTTTAGGAGCAAGAAGGGGAATAAAGTGTACAGAAATATCTCCAATTTTTTTTGGTCAGATTTCTTTGATACTGGCAGAATTCATATTTTACCTAGATCTACTGGGCTTTCCAAGTTTGGATCTTCTAGGTTCAAAGGTTTCATAAGAGATTGGGGTTAGATTTAGGGGTAGGGTTAAGTTTATGGTCAGCATTAGGATTAGGGTTAAATTTTGTCAGATTACTTAATATGGGCAGGATTCATACTTTACCTAGCCTTAGTAGGTTCAGCAAGTTTGTGTTTTCTAGGTTCAATGGTTCACTGCCAGGAACAATTTCAGTTTTATTTTTACCTTCATTTTGCCCTATAGGAATGAATGAATATAGACATGGAAATAAAACAGGATCTGTGCTAGCTACTGGAAAGTTCACACACTCAATTTGTTCTCAGTGCCCCTTCTATGATTGGTCTAAGCTGAAGTAGAAAGAGACAGCTTTATCTTTGAATGCTTCAGGAGCAAGCAGGGGAATACCTTTCTACTGAAATAGCTTAAAAAACTTTTGATTGAATTTCTTTGAAGCTGGGAAAGATTCATTTTTACCTAGCCCCATTAAGCTCCTCGTGTTTGAGTCTTCTACATTCAAAGATTCACTAAAAGTTTAGGGTTAGGGTTAGAGTTAGCATTAGAGTTAGGGTTAAATTTGGTCTCTTACCTAGTCCTATTAGGCTCCCCAATTTTGGGTCTTGTAAGAACAAAGGCTTGCTAACATGTTAAGATTAGTGTTAGGGTTAGGGATATGGTTAGTGTTAGAGTAAGGGTTAAAATTGATCAGATTAATTTGATACTTGCAGGATTCATCTTTTACCTAACCTTAGTGGGTTACCAGAGTTTGGGGCTTCTAGGTTCAATGGTTCACTGGGAGGAACTTTCTGAATTTTCATGTTTTATGTAATTTTGCCCTATAGGGATGTATGAAAATGGAGGTGGAAGTCAAACAGAATTTGTGCTAGCAGCTTGAGACTTCACACACTCAATCAGTTCTCTGTGCTCACTCTCCAGTTTTTTCCTTGTTGAAGTGGCCCTAAGCTGAAGCAGGCAGAAACAACTGTATTTGGCAGCACTTTAGGAAAAAAAAACAGGGAAATACCCATGTCCTGAAAAAGCTCTAAAAATTTTTGGTTGCATTTTTTTTGATACTGAGCAGTATTCATCTTTTACCTAGCCCAACTATGCTACTCAAATTTAGTTATTCAATGTTCAAATGTTTGCTAACAGGTTAGGGTTAGGTTTATGTTTAGTGTTAAGTTTAGGGGTATGGTTAGCGGTAGGGTTATGTTTAATTTGGTTGGATTACTTTGATAAGGGGCAGGATTTACCTATTACCTAACCCTACTAGGCTACCCAAGTTTGGATATTAAAGGTTCTAAGGTTCACTAACAAGTTACTGTTAGGGTTAGTTACTGTTAGCATTAGTGGTATGGTTAAATTTGGTCATACTATTTTGATATTGGGCAGGACTCATTTCTTACCCAGCCTTCCTAGGTTACCCAGGTTTGGGTATTCTATGTTCAATGGTTTCCTGGCATAAACAGTTTGAATTGTCAGTTGTCATTTCATTTTGCCCTATAGGGATGTATGAAAATGGAGGTGCAAATCAAAAAGGATTTGTGCTAGCTGCTTGAAATTTCTCACTCTTATTTTTTTAAGAGAGAGAGAGAGAGAGAGAGAGAGAGAGAATTTTAATATTTATTTTTTAGTTATTGGCGGACACAACATCTTTGTTTGTATGTTGTGCTGAGGATGGAACCTGGGCCGCACGCATGCCAGGTGAGTGTGCTACCGCTTGAGCCACATCCCCAGCCCAAAATTTCTCACTCTTAATCAGTTCTCAGTGCACAATCTGGTTTGTTTTTTTTAATTTTATTTATTTATTTGTTTATTTATTTTTATTGTTGGTCGTTCAAAACATGTTGAAGTTGAACTAAGCTGAGGAAAAAGTGACTTCTTTATCTGTGAGCGCTTTAGGAGCAAGCAGGGAAATACTCATGTACTGAAATAGCTTCAAAAATTTTTGTCAGATTTCTTTGACATGGGCAGCATTCATCATTTCCCTAACTCCATTAGGCTTCCCATGTTTTGGACTTCTATGAATAAAAGTTTACTAACAGGTTAGGGTTAGGGTTAGGGTTAGAGTTATGGTTAGCATTAGGGTTAGGAAATTAAATTTGTCAGATTACTTTGATACTCTTCAGGATTCATTTTTTACCTATTATTACTAGGTTTCCAAAGTTTGGGACTTTTAGATTCAATGGTTTTCTGGCAGGTACAGTTTGAATTTTCATATTTTACTTCATTTTTCTCTATAGGGTTGTACTGAAATGCAGGTGGAATTCAAACAGGATTTGTGCAAGCAGTTTGAAAGTTCACACGCTTAATCAGTGTTCGGTGCACACTGTCTGGATTTTTTTTTTTTTAAATTGAAATTGCCCTAAGCTGCCATAGAAAAAACTTCTTTACCTGTGAGTGCTCTAGGAGCAACCATAAGAATACCCATGTACTGTCATAGCCCTTAAAATTTTTGGTCAGATTTCTTTGACACTTGGCAAGGTTTATCATTTACCTAACCCCATTATGCTCACCAAATTTGGGTTATCAAGGTTCAAAAGTTCACTAACAGGTTACAGTTAGGGATAGCATTAGGATTAGTGTTAGCATTAAGTTTAGAGTTAAATTTGAGGAGATTACTTTGATTCTGGGCAGGATTCATTCTTTACCAAGCCTCACTCAGTTTGCCAAGTTTGGGTCTTCTAGATTCAATTTTTTGCTGGCAGGAAAAGTTTGAATTTTCGTGTTTAATTTTATTGGCACAGCAGGGATGAATGGAAATGAAGGTGGAAATCAAACAGGATTTGTGATAGCTGCTTGAATCTTCACACACTCAAACAGTTTTCAGTGTGCTCTCTCTGGTACTTTCCTTGTTGAAGTTGCCCTAAGTTGAAGTACAAAGAGACAGCTTTATCTGTAAGCATTTAAGGAACAACCAGGGGACTACACAGAACTGAAATAGCTCCAAAAATTTTTTGGTTGGATTTCTTTGTTACTGTGTAGGTTTCATCTTTTACGTAGCCCCATGCTCATCAAGTTTGGGTCTTCTAGGTTCAAAGATTGGCTAAAAGTTTAGGGTTAGGTTTAGTGTTAGGGTTAGGGTTATGGTTATCATTAGAAATGGGATTAAATTTAGTCAGATTACTTTGATACTGGGGAGGATTAATCCTTTATGTAGCCTTACTAGGTTCCCCAAGATTGGGTCTTCTAGGTTCAATGGTTCATTGGTAGGAACAGTTTGAATTTACATTTTTCCCTTCATTTTGCTCTATAGAAATGTATGAAAATAGACACAGAAATCAAACTAGAATTTGTGCTAGCTGCTTAAAAGTTTACATGCTCCATCAGAGCTAGGTAATGCACATTCTCTGGTTTGTTCCTTGTTGAAGTAGCCCTAAGCTGAAGCAGGCAGCAACAACTTTTGTGGGAGCACTTTAGGAGAAAACTTGAAAATAGTCATGTACTGAAATAGCTTCAAAATTCTTTTGGTTGGGTTTCTTTGATACTGAGCAGGATTCATCTTTTACCTAGACTGACTGTGCTCCTCAAGTTTGGGTATTTTTGGTTCAAAAGTTTGGTAACAGGTTATAGTTAGGTTCAGGGTTTTGGTAGTATTAGAGTTATGGTTAAATTTGGTCAAATTACTTTGATACTGGGCAGGATTCATCTTTTTCCTAGTTCCACTTGGCTCCCCAAATTCGTCTCTTCTAGTTCCAAATGTTTGCTAAAAGGTTAGAGTTAGGTTTATGTTTAATGTATTGGTTAGGGTTAAATGTGGTGGAATTATTTGGACACTGGGAAGTATTCATTCATTCCCCATCCTTGAGAGGTTCCCCAAGTTTGGGTCCTCTAGGCTCAACAGTTCGCTGGCAGGAACAGTTTGAATCTTCATGTTTCAATTCATTTTGCCCTATAGGGATGAATGGAAATGGAGGTGGAAATCAAACAGAATTTGTGCTATCTGCTTGAAACTTTAGGCACACAATCAGTTCTCAGTGTGCTAATTCTGGTTTGTTCCTTGTTAAAATTGCCTTAAGCTGAATTAGAAAGAGACAGCTTTATCTGCAAGCACTTTAGGAGCAAGCAGGACAATAAATTGTAATGAAATATCTGCAAAAATTTTGTGGTCAGATTTCTTTGATACTGGGCAGAATTCATCTTTTACCTAGCTGTATTAGGCTTCCCAAGTTTAGCCTTCTAGGTTCAATGGTTTGCTGCCAGGCACATTTTCAGTTTTCATTTTTCACTTCATTTTGCCCTCTAGGAATGAATGAAAATAGACGTGGACAGGATTTGTGCTAGCTGCTGGAAACTTCAATCACTCAATCAGTTCTCTGTGGACTTATTCTGGTTTGTTCCTTGTTGAAATTGCCTTAAGCCAACGTCGAAAAAGACAGCTTTGTCTCTGAGTGCTTTAGGAGCAAGCAGGGGAATAAACTGTACTGAAATAGCTGCAAAAATTTTGTGATCAGATTTTTTTGACTGGGCAGAATTCATCTTTTACCTAGCCCTACAAGGCTTTCCAATTTTTAGTCTTATAGGCTCAAAAGTTTGCTAACAGTTTAGGGTTAGGTTTAGGTTTAAGGTTAAGTTTATTGTCAGCATTAGGATTAGGGTTAAATTTAGTCAGATGACTTTGATACTGGGCAGGATTCAACTTTACCTTCCCTTACTAGGATCACCAAGTTTGGGTCTTCTAGGCTCAATGATTTGCTTTCAGGAATAGTTTGAGTTTTCATTTTTCACTTGATTTTCCCTATAGAAATGAATGGAAATATCTTGGAAATAAAACAAGATTTGGGTTAGCTGCTTGAAACTTCACACACTTAGTCAGTTCTTGGTGCACACTCTTTGGTTTGTTCCATCTTGAAGTTGCTCTAAGCTGAAGTAGAAAGAGACAGCTTCATCTGTGAGCACTGTAGGAGTACACAGGTAAAGAAAGTGTTGAGAAATAGCTGCAAAAATTTTTTTGTTGGATTTCTTTGACACTGGGCAGAATTCACCTTTTACCTAGCCCTACTAGGTCAAAAGTTTGGGCCTTCGAGGCTCAAAGGTGTCCTAACAGGTTGGGGTTAGTTTTAGGATTAGGGTTAAGTTTCTGGTCAGCATTATGATTAGGGTTAAATTTAGTGATATTACTTTGATACTACACAGGATTCATACTTGACCTAGCCTTAGTAGGTTCGCCACGTTTGGATCTTCTAGGTTCAATGGTTTACTGCCAGAAATAGTTTGAGTTTTCATTTTTCACTTCATTTTACCCTCTAGGAATGAATGGAAATAGACGTGGAAATAAAACAGGATTTGTGCTAGCTGCCGGAAACTTCACACAGTCAATCAGTTCTCAGTGCCCCCCTCTATGTTTTTTTTTAATTGTTGAAGTTGCTCTAAGCTGAAGTAGAAAGATACAGCTTTATCTTTGAGCATTTTAGGAGCAAGAAGAGGAATACCTATGTACTGAAATAGCTCCAAAATTTTTTGATTGGATTTCTTTGAAACTGGGCAAGAATAATTTTTACCTAGCCCCATTTAGCTCCTCACGTTTGGTTCTACTATATTCAAAGGTTCACTAGAAGTTTAGGGTTAGGGTTAGAGTTAGGGTTAAATTTGGTCAGATTACTTTGATACTCAGCAGGATTAATCCTTTACCTATCCTTACTAGGTTCCCCAAGATTAAGTTTTCTAGGTTCAATGGTTCCATGGTAGGAACAGTTTGAATTTTCATTTTTACTTCTTTTTGCACTATATAAATGAATGAAAATAGACGTGGAAATCTAACAGTATTTGTGCTAGCTGCTTAAAAGTTCACACACTCAATTAGTTCTCAGTGTGCCCTCTCTGGTTTGTTCCTTGTTGAAATAGACCTAAGCTGAAGCAGGCAGGAAAGACTTTATGTGGAAGCACTTTAGGAGAAAAGGGGGAAATAGCCATGTAGTGAAATGGTTCCAAAATTTTGGGGGTCGGATTTCTTTGATACCGAGCAGGATTCATATTTCATTTAGACCGACTGTGCTCCTCAAGTTTGGGTCTCCTTGGTTCAAAGGTTAGCTAACAGGCTAGACTTAGGTTCAGGGTTTGGGTTAAGTTTAGGGTTGTGGTTAGCATTATAGTAAGGATTAAATTTGGTCACATTACATTGATACTGGGCAGGATTCATCTTTTCCATAGTCGCTCTAGGCTCCCCAAGCTCCTATATTCTAGGTACCAAGGTTCACTAACAGGTGAGGTTTAGGTATATGGTTAAATAAGGAGGGATTATTTGGACACTCTCAGTATTCATCTATTACCCATCCTTAAGAGGTTCCCCAATTTTGGATCCTCTAGTTTCAACAGTTAGCTGGCAGGAAGACTTTGAATTTTGATATTTCACTTCATTTTGCCCTATAGCAAAGAATGGAAATGGAAGTGGAAATCAAACAGGATTTGTGCTACCTGCTTGGAACTACATGCACTCAATCAGTTCTCAGTGCACTCATTCTTGTTTGTTCCTTGTTGAAATTTCCTTAAGCTGAAGTACAAAGAGACAGCTTTTTATGAGTGCTTTAGGAGCAAGCAGGGGAATAAAATGTACTGAAATAGCTGCAAAAATTTTGTGGCCAGATTTATTTCATACTGGATCAAATTCACTTTTTCCCAGTCCCACTAGGCTTCCGAAGTTTGGGTCTTCTAGGTTCAAAGGTTTTCTAACAGTTTAGGTTTAAATTTAGGATTAGGGTTAAATTTATAGTCACCTTTAGGGTTAGGGTTAAATTTTGTCAGATTAATTTGATACTGGGCAGGATTAATACTTTACCTAGCCTTACTATGTTCACCAAATTTGGGTCTTCTAGGTTCAATGGTTCACTGTCTGGAACAGTTTGAGTTTTCATTTGACTTCATTTTGCCCTATATAGTAATGTATGAAAATAGACGGGGACATAAAACAGGATTTGTGCTAACTTCTTGAAACTACACACACAGAATCAGTTCTCAATGCACACTCTCTGGTGTTTTCCTTGTTGAACTTGCTTTAAGCTGAAGTAGAAAGAGATAGCTTTATCTGTCAGTGCTATAGGAGCAAGCAGGGGAAACCTTGTGTACTCTAATAGCTCCAAAATTTTCAGTTGGATTTCTTTGACACTTGGCAAGATTCATATTTTACCTAGCCCCATTAGTCTCCTCACATTTGGGTCTTCTAAGTTCAAAGCTTCACTAAAAGTTTAGGGTTAGGGTTAGGATTAGGGGAATGTTTAGCATTAGAGTTAGGGTTAAAGTTTGTCTTTTACCTAACCCTCTTAGACTCCCCAATTTTGGGTCTTCTAAGAACAAATGTTCTCTAACAGGGTAGGATCAGGGTTAGGATTAGGGTTAGGGTTAGTGTTAGAGTAAGGGTTAAAATTTGTCAGGTTACTATGATACTCGCAGAATTCATTTTTTGCATAGCCTCATTAGGATCCGTACGTTTGGGGCTTCTAGGTTCAGTGCTTCTCTGGCAGGATAAGTCTGAATATTCATGTTTCATGTCATTTTGCTTTATAGGGATGCATGAAAATAGAGGTGGAAATCAAACAGGATTTGTTCTAGCACCTTGATAATTCACACACTCAATCAGTTCTCAGTGTGCCCTCTCTGGTTTGTTCTTTGTTGAAGTAGCCCTGAGCTGAAACAGGCAGAAACAATTGTATTTGGGAGCACTTGAGGAGAAAAGAGCAGAATACCCATGTACTGAAATGGCTCCAAAAACTTTTTGTCAAAATTCTTTGACACTGGTCAAGATTCATTTTTACCTAGCCACATTAAGCACCTCATAGTTGGGTCTTCTACCTTCAGAGGTATGCTAAAAGTTTAGGCTTAGGGTTAGGGTCAGGGTCATGTTTAGCATTAGATTTAGGGTTAAATTTGGTCTCTGGGCAAGCCCTATTATGCTCCCCAATTTTGGGTCTTGTAAGAACAAACGTTCAATAATATGTTAGCATTAGAGTTAGGTTAAGGGATATGGTTAGCGTCAAAGGAGGAGTTAAAATTGGTTAGGTTACTTTGATACTTGCAGGATTCATCTTTTACATAGCCTTAGTAGGTTACCTAAGTCTGTGGATTCTAGATTCAATGGTTCACTGGCAGGAACATTCTGAATTTTCATGTTTCATGTCATTTTGCCCTATAGGGATGCATGAAAATGGAGGTGGAAATAGAACAGAATTTGTGCTAGCAGCTTGAAACTTCACACACTCAATCAATTTTAAGTGTGCACTCTCGGGTTTGTTCCTTGTTGAGGTGGCCCTAAGCTGAAGCATGCAGAAACAACTGTATTTGGGAATGCTTTAGAAAAACAAACAAACAATAACAACAACAACAACAACTTGATCAAATTTTTTTTTATATTGAGCAGTATTCATCTTTTGCCTATTCAACTATGCTCCTCAAGTTTGGATACTCAAAGTTCAAATGTGAGCTAACACGTTAGGGTTAGCTTTATGGTTTTTGTTAAGTTTATGGTTACAGTTTGCTTTCAGGTTAGGTATAAATTTGGTCAGATTACTTTGACATGTGGCAGGATTTATCTAGGACCCTACTAGGCTCCCCAAGTTTGGATATTCAAGGCTCAAATGTTCACTAACAGGTTACTGTTAGGGCTAGGGTTAGGATTATGGTTAGCATTAGTGATAGGTTTAAATTTGATCTTAATATTTTGATACTGGGAAGGATTCATCTTTTACCCAGTCTTACTAGGTTACCCAAGTTTGGGTATTCTATGTTCCAAGGTTTCCTCGCACAAAGTGTTTGAATTTTCAGGTGTCATTCCTTTTGTTCTATAAGGATGTATAGAAATGGAGGTGGAAATAAAAAGGATTTGTGCTAGCTGCTTGAAATTTCACACACTTAATCAGTTCTCAGTGCACACTCTCTGGTTTGTTTTTTGTTGAAGTTGCACTAAGCTGAAGTAGAAAGAAACTTCTTTATCTGTGAGCACTTTAGGAGCAAGCAGGTGAGTACACATGTACTGAAATAGCTCCCATAATTTTTGTGAGATTTCTGGGCAGCATTTATATTTTCCCTAAAATCACTAGGCTTCCCAAATTTGGGTCTTCTATGAACAAAAATTCTCTACCAGGTTGGGGTTATGGTTAGGGTTAGGTTTAGGGTTAGGTTTAGGGTTAGGGTTATGGTTAGCGTTAGGGTTAGAGAATTAATTTGGTTGGATTGCATTGATACTGGCCAGGATTAATTTTTTCAAATCTTTATGGGGTTTTCCATATTTGGGACTTCTAGGTTCAATGGTTTTCTGGCTGGAACAGTTTCAATTTTCATGTTTCACTTCATTTTCTCTATAGGGTTCTACTGAAATGAAGGTGGAAAACACACAGGATTTGTGCAAGCAGTTTGAAAGTTCACACACTTAATCAGTATTCAGTGCACACTGTCTGGTTTGGTTTTTATTGAAGTTCCTCTAAGTGGCCTTCAAAAGACACTTCTTTATCTGTGCATGCTTTAGGAGCAACCATGTACTGAAATAGCTCTAAAAATCTTTTGGTCAGATTTCTCAGACACTCGGCAAGATTTATCATTTACCTAGCCCCATTTGGCTTCCCCAATTTGGGTTTTCTAGCTCAAAGATTTTCTAACAAGTTAGTGTTTGGGTTAGGTTCATAGTTAAGGTTAGCATTCAGTTTAGAGTTTTATTTAATCAGATTACTTTGATTCTGGGAAGAATTCATTTATTGCCATGCTTTACTAAGTTCACCAAGTTTGGGTCTTCTAGGTTCAATGGTTCTTGGCCCAAAAGTTTGAATTTTCATGTTTAATCAAATTTTCCCAGGACGGATGAATGAAAATGAAGGTGGAAATCAAAAAGGATTTGTGCAGCTGCTTGAAACTTCACACACTCAATCGGTTCTCAATGCACACTGTCTGGATTGTTCCTTGTTGACGTTGCTCTAAAGTGAAGTAGAAAGAGACAGCATTATCTGTGAGTGCTTTAGAAGTAAGACTGGGAAAACTAGTGTACTGAAGTAGCTCCAAAAGTTTTGGTTTGGTTTCTTTGACACTGGGCAAGATTCATCTTTAATCTATCCCCTTAGTCTCCTCACATTTGGGTCTTACATTCAAAGATTCCAAAAAGGTAGGTTTAGCAATAGAGTTAGGGTTAAATTTGGTTTTTACCTAACCCTATTAGGCTTCAGAATTTTGGGTTCTAAGAGCAAATGTTCAATAACAGTGTAGGATTGGTTTAGGGTTAGGGTTATGGTGAGCATTGGAGTAATGGTTAAAATTTGTCAGATTACTCTGATACTTGCAGAAATCATCTTTTACCTAGTCTTATTAGGCACAATATGTTTGGGGCTTCTAGGTTCAATGGTTCTCTGGCAGGATCAGTCTGAATTTTCATATTTCACTCATTTTGCTTTATTGGGATGCATAACAATGGAGGTGGAAATTGTACCGGATTTGTTCTAGCAGCTTGAAACTTCACACACTCAATCAGTTTTCACTGCATACTCTCTGATTTGTTCTTTGTGGAAGTAGCCGTGAGCTGAAGAGGGCAGAAACAACTGTACTTGGGAGTGCTTTAGGAGAAAAGAGCAGAATACCCATGTACTGAAATAGCTCCAAAAACTTTGGGTAGGATTTCTTTGACACTGGGCAAGATTCAATTGTACCTAGCCCCTTTAAGCTCCTCACATTTGAGTCTTCTATGTTCAAGGGTTCTCTAAAAGTTAGGCTTAGGGTTAGGGTTAGGATTAGGGTCATGTTTAGCATTAGATTTAGGGTTAAATTGAGTCTCTTACCTATCCCTATTAGGCTTCCCAATTTTGGGTCTTGTAAGAACAAAGGCTTGCTAACATGTTAGCATTAGGGTTAGGGTACAGGATATGGTTAGCGTTAGAGGAAGGATTAAAATTGGTCAGATTCCTTTTGATACTTGCAGGATTCATCTAGTACCTAGCCATAGTAGGTTCCTTAAGTCTGGGTTTTCTAGGTTCAATGGTTCACTGGTAGTTACTTTCTGAATTTTCATGTTTCACATCATTTTGCCCTATAGGGATGCATGAAAATGGAGGTGGAAATTGATCAGAATTTGTGATAGCAGCTTGAAACTTCACACACTCAATCAGTTCTCAGTGTGCTCACTTGGGTTTGTTGGTTGTTGAAGTGGCCCTCAGCTGAAGCATGCAGAAACAACTGTATTGGGGAGTGCTTTAGGAAATAAACAGGGAAATACCCATGTACTGAAATGGCTCCAAAATTTTTGATCTGATTTTTTTTATACTGAGCTGTATTCATCTTTTACCTAGCACAAATATCCTTCTCACATTTGGATATTCAAGGTTCAAATGTACACTAACGGGTTGGGGTTGGGTTTGTGGTTAGTGTTAAGTTTATGGTAATGGGTTGTGGTATGGTCAGGTTAAAATTTGGTCATATTACTTTGATTTAGGTTTCCTCACACGAACAGTTTGAATTGTCATGTGTCATTTCCTTTTGCCCTATAGGGATATATGGAAAAGGAGGTGTAAATCAAAAAGGATTTGTGCTAGCTTCTTTAAATTTCACACTCTTAATCAGTTTTCAGTGCACACGTTCTGGTTTGTTTTTTGTTGAATTTTCACTAAGCTGAAGTAGAAAGGGGCTTCTTTACTTGTGAGTGCTTTAGGAAAAAGCAGGGGAATACACATGTACTGAAATAGCTCCAAACTTTTTTGTTGTATTTCTTTTACAATGGGCAGCATTCCTCATTTCCCAAACCCAACTAGGCTCCCCAGGTTTAGGTGTTCTATGAACAGAAGTTTGCTACGAGGTTAGAGTTATGCTTAGGTTTAGGTTTAGGGTTAGTGTTAGGATTAGGGTATTAATTTGGTCAGATTACTTTGACACTGGGCAGGATTCATTTTTTATCTATCTTTACGAGATTCTCCATGTTTTGGGCTTCTACGTTCAATGGTTTGCTGGCAGGAACAGTTTGAATTTTCATTTTTCACTTCATTTTTCTCTATAGGATTCTACTGAAATGAAGGTGGAAAACACACAGGATTAGTACAAGTGTTCAGTGCACACTGTCTGATTTGTTTTTTATTGAAGTTACTCTAAGCTGCCATAGAAAGAGACTTTTTTTTTTTTTTAAATCTGTGAGTGCTTTAGGAGCAACCAGAGAAATACCCATGTACTGAAATAGCTCTAAAAATCTTTAGGTCAGATTTCTCTGACTTGGCAATTTTTATCATTTACCTAGCCCCATTAGCCTTCCCAAATTTGAGTTATCTAGCTCATAGTTTTGCTATAAAATTAGTCTTTGGGTTCCAGTTTCAGTTAGGGTTAGCATAAAGTTTAGAGTTATATATGATCAGATTACTTTGCTTCTGGGCAGGATTCATTGCTTGCCAAGCCTTACTAAGTTCACCAAGTATGGGTCTTCTAGGTTCAATGGATCACTGGCCAAAAGAGTTTGAATTTTCATGTTTAATATCATTTGCCCAGGAGGGATTAATGAAAATTAAGGTGTAAATCAAACAGTATTTGTGCTAGCTGCTTGAAACTTCACACATTCAATCAGTTCTCAGATCACACTCTATAGTTTGTTCCTTGTTGAAGTTGCTCTAAGCTGAAGTAAAAAGAGACAGCTTTTTTGTGAGTGCTTTAGGGGTAACACTGAGAAAACTAGTGTACTGAAATAGCTCTAAAATTTTTGGTTGGATTTCTTTGACACTCTGCAAGATTCATCTTTAACCTAGCCCCATTAGTCTCCTCACATTTGAATCTTCTACATTCAAATATTCCCTAAAATTTAGGGTTAAGGTTAGGATTAGTGGTAGGTTTATCAATATAGTTAGGGTTAAATTTGGTCTTTTACCTAACCCTATTAGGCTTCCCAATCTTGGGTCTTCTAAGAACTAATGTTCACTAGCAGGGTAGGATTAGGGTTAGGGTTAGGGTAAGGGTTATGGTTATCATTGGAGTAAGAGTTCCAATTTTTCATATTACTATGATACTTGCAGGATTAATTTTTTACCTAGCCTTATTCAGTTCTGTACATTTGGGGCTTCTAGGTTCAATGATTCTCTGGCAGGATCAGATGAATTTTCATGTTTCATGTCATTTTGCTTTATAGAGATGCACGAAAATGGAGGTGGAAATCTTACCGGATTTGTTCTAGCAGCTTGAAACTTCACACACTCAATCAGTTTTCACTGCATACTCTGATTTATTCTTTGTGGAAGTAGCCCTGAGCTGAAGAGGGCAGAAACAACTGTACTTGGGAGTGCTTTAGGAGAAAAAAGCAGAATATCCATGTACTAAAATAGCTCCCAAAACTTTTGGTCAGATTTCTTTGACACTGGGCAAGATTCATTTGTACCTATCCCCTTTAAGCTCCTCACATTTGGATCTTCTGTGTTCAAAGGTTCTCTAAAAGTTTAGGCTCAGGTTTAGGGTTAGGGTCATGTTTAGCATTAGATTTAGGGTTAAATTGAGTCTCTTACCTATCCCTATTAGGCTCCCCAATTTTGGGTCTTGTAAGAACAAAGGCTTGCTAGCATGTTAGCATTAGGGTTAGAGTAAGGGATAAGGTTAGCGTTAGAGAAAGGGTTAAAATTGGTCAGATTCCTTTTGATACTTGCAGCATTCATATGGTACCTAGCCTTAGTAGGTTCCCTAAGTCTGGGTTTTCTAGGTTCAATGGTTCACTGGTAGTTACTTTCTGAATTTTCATGTTTCACATCATTTTGCCCTATAGGGATGCATGAAAATGGAGGTGGAAATTGATCAGAATTTGTGATAGCAGCTTGAAACTTCACACACTTAATCAGTTCTCAGTGTGCTTTCTCAGGTTTGTTCCTTGTTGATGTGGCCCTAAGCTGAAGCATGCAGAAACAACTGTATTTGGGAGCGCTTTAAGAAAAAAAAAAAAAACAGGAAAATTCCCATGTACTGAAATGGCTCCAAAAAAATTTTTTTTTTTAAAGAGAGAGTGAGAGAGGAGAGAGAGTGAGAGAGGAGAGAGAGAGAGAGAGAGAGAGAGAATTTTTTAATATTTATTTTTTAGTTCTTGGCGGACACAACATCCTTGTTGGTATGTGGTGCTGAGGATCGAACCCGGGCCACACGCATGCCAGGCGAGCGCGCTACCGCTTGACCCACATCCCCAGCCCTCCAAAATTTTTTATCTGATTTTTTTTGATACTGAGCAGTATTCTTCTTTCCCTAGCACAACTATGGTCTTCATGTTTGGATATTCAAGGTTCAAATGTGCGCTAACAGGTTAGGGTTGGGTTTATGGTTAGTCTTAAGTTTATGGTTGTGGTAGGGTTAGGTTAAAATTTTGTCAGACTACTTTGACATGTGGCCAGATTTATGATTTACCTGACCCTACTAGCTTCCCAAGTTTGGATATTCAAAGTTCAAAGGTTTACTGACAGGTTACTGATAGGGTGTTAGGGTTATGGTTAGCTTTAGTGGTAGGTTTAAGTTTGGTCTTAGTATTTTGATACTGGGCAGGTTTCATTTTTTACCCAGTCTTATTAGGTTTCCCAAGTTTAGGTATTCTATGTTCCAAGGTTTCCTGGCACAAACTTTTTGAATTTTCAGTTGTCATTTCCTTTTGCCCTATAGGGATGTGTGGAAATGGAGGTAGAAATTAAAAAGCATTTATGTTTGCTACTTGAATTTTCACACTCTTAATCAGTTCTCAGTGTACACTCTCTGGTTCGTTTTTTGTTGAAGTTGCACTAAGATGAAGTAGAAAGAGACTTCTTTATCTGTGAGCACTTTAGGAGCAAGCAGGGGAATACACATGTATTGAAATAGTTCCCCAAATTTTTGTGAGATTTGTTTGACACTAGGCAGCATTCATCATTTCCCTAACACCACTAGGCTCTCTGAGTTTGAGTCTTCTATGAATAAAACTTCTCTACTAGGTTGGGGTTATCATTAGGGTTATTTTTAGGGTTAGGTTTATGGTCAACGTTAGGGTTAGGGAATTAATTTGTTCGGATTGCATTGGTACTGGGCAGGATTCATTTTTTACCTCTATTTTGAGGTTCCTTATATTTGGGACTCCTAGATTCAATGGTTTGCTGGCAGTAACAGTTTCAATTTTCATGTTTTGCTTCATTTTTCCTCTATAGGTTTGTACTGAAATGAAGGTGGAAAACACACAGGATTAGTGCAAGCAGTTTGAAAGTTCACAACTTAATCAGTGTTCAGTGCACACTGTCTGATTTGTTTTTTATTGAAGTTACCCTAAGCTGCCATAAAAAGAGACTTCTTTATCTGTGAGTGCTTTAGGAGCAACCAGAGAAATACCCATGTACTGAAATAGTTCTAAAAATCTTTTGGTTGGATTTCTTTGACACTTGGCAAGATTTATCATTTACCTATCTCCCTTATGCTCCCCAAATTTGGGTTATCTATCTTAAAGTTTCACTCACAGATTAGTGTTTGAGTTAGGGTTTCAATTATGGATAGCATTCGGTTTAGACTTAAATTTGATCAGATTACTTTGATTCTAGGCAGGATTCATTGTTTGCCAAGCCTTACTAGGTTCATGTTTGGGTCTTGTAGGTTCAATCATTCCCTGGCCAAAAAGTTTGAATTTTCACATTTCATTTTATTTGCCCAGGAGGGGTGAATGAAAATGAAGGTGGAAATCAAAAGGATTTGTGCTAGCTGCTTGACACTTCACACACTCAATGAGATCTCATTGCACACTCTCTAGTTTTTTTTGTTGTTGAAGTTGCTCTAAACTGAATTAGAAACAGACAGCTTTATCTGTAAATGCTTCAGAGGTAATTATGGGAATACTAGTGTACTGAAATAGCTTCTCTAAACGTTTAGGCTTAGGGTTAGGTCATGTTTAGCATTAGATTTAGGGTTAAATTGAGTGTCTTACCTAGCCCTATTAGGCTCACCAATTTTGGGTCTTGTAGGAACAAAGGCTTGCTAACATGTTAACATAGTTGGATTTCTTTGACACTGGGCAAAATTCATCTTTTACCTAGCCCTATTAGTCTCCTCACATTTGGGTCTTCTAAAGACAAAGGTTCCCTAAAATTTAAGGTTAAGGTTAGGATTAGGGGAAGGTTTAGCATTAGAATTAGAGTTAAATTTGGTCTTTTACCTAAAACTATTAGGCTTCCCAATTTTGGGTCTTCTAAGAACAAATGTTAACTAACAGGGTAGGATTAGGGTTAGCGTTAGGGTTATGCTTAGCATTAGAGTAAGGGTTGTAATTTGTCAGATTTCTATGCTACTTGCAGGATTCATCTTTTACCTAGCCTTATTAGGTTCCATACATTTTGGGCTTCTAGGTCCAATGGTTCTTTGGCAGGATCAGTCTGAATTTTCTTACTTTTCAGGGAAAAATGAAAATGGAGTTGGAAGTCGAACAGGATTTGTTCTAGCAGCTTGAAACTTCACACTCAATCATTTCTCAGTGTGCTCTCTCTGATTTGTTTTTCTTGAAGTAGCCCTGAGCTGAAGCAGTGTGAAACAAATTTATTTGGGAGTGCTTTAGGAGAAAAGAGTGGAATACTGAAGTACTGAATAGCTCCAAAAACTTTTTGGTCGAATTTCTTTGACAATGGGCAACATTCATTTTTACCTAGCCCCATTAAGCTCCTCACGTTTGGGTCTTCTATGTTCAAAGGTTCTCTAAAAGTTTAGGCTGAGGGTGACAGTTAGGGTTAGGGTCATGTTTAACATCAGATTTAGGGCTTAATTGAGTATCTTACCTAGCCCTATTAGGCTCCCCAATTTTGGATCTTGTAAGAACAAAAGTTCGCTAACATATTAGAATTAGGGTTAGGGTAAGGGATATGGTTAGCATTAGAGGAAGGGATAAAATTGGTCAGATTCCTTTTGATACTTATAGGATTCATTTTGTACCTAGCCTTAGTAGGTTCCATAAGTCTGGGATTTCTAAATTCAATGGTCCAGTGGCAGGAACATTCTGAATTTTTATGTTTCATGTAATTCTGCCATTTAGGGATGCATAAAAATGGAGGTGGAAATTGATCAGAATTTGTGCTAGCAGCTTGAAAATTCACACACTCAATCAGTTCTCAGGGCACACTCTCAGGTTTGTTCCTTGTTGAAGTGGCCCTCAGATGAAGCAGGCAGAAACAACTATATTTTGAAGCACTTTAGGAAAAAAACAGGGAAATACCCATGTACTGAAATGGCTCCACAATTTTTGGTTTGATTTCTTTTTTGATATGAGCAGTATTCATCTTTTACCCAGCACAACTATGCTCATCAAGTTTGAATATTCAAGGTTCAAATGTGCACTAACAGGTTATGATTGGGTTTATGGTTAGTGTTAAGTTCATGTTTATGGTTTATGGTAGGGTTAGGTTTAAATTTGGTGAGATTATGTTGAAGCATGGCAGGATTTATCATTTACCCTACCCGACTAGGCTTCCCAAATTTGGATATTCAATGTTCCACAGTTCACTAACTGGTTACCATTAGGGTTAGGGTTAGGGTTATGGTTAGCATTAGTCGTAGGTTTAAATTTGGTCTTAGTAATTTGTTACTGGGCAAAATTCATCTTTTACCCAGGCTTACTAGGTTCTCCAAGTTTGGGTATTCTATGTTCCAAGGTTTCCTGTCACGAACAGTTTGATTTGTAAGTTGTCATTTCTTTTTGCCCTATAGGAATGTGTGGAAATGAAGGTGGAAATCAAAAAGAATTTGTGCTAGCTGCTTTAAATTTCACACTCTTAATCAGTTCTCAGTGCACACTGTCTGGTTTTATTTTTGTTGAAGTTGCACTAAACTGAAGTAGAAAGAGACTTCTTTGTCTGTGAGCACTTTAGGAGCAAGCAGGGGAATACCTATGTATTGAAAAAGTTTCAAAAATTTTTATCAGGTTTCTTTGACACTGGGTAGCATTCATCATTTCCCTAACACACTAGGCTTCCCATGTTTAGGTGTTCTATGAACAAAAGTTCTCTACCAGGTTGGGGTTATGGTTATGGTTAGGTTTATGGTTAGGTTTATGGTTAGTGTTAGAGTTAGGGAATTAATTGGGTCGGATTGCATTGATACTGGGCAGGCTTCATTTTATACCTATCTTTGCATGGTTTCCCCATGTTTGGGACTTTTAGGTTCAATGGTTGCTTGAAGAAACAGTTTGAATTTATATGTTTCACTCCATTTTTCTCTATAGGGTTTCACTGAAATGAAGGTGGAAAACACACAGGATTTGTGTAAGCATTTTGAAAGTTCATACACTTAATCAGTGTTTAGTACATACTGTCTGGTTTCTTTTTTATTGAATTTCCCCTAAGCTGCCATAGAAAGGGACTTCTTTATCTCTGAGTGCTTTAGAACATCCAGAGGAATACCCATGTACTGAAATAGCTCTAAAAATCTTTTGGTCAGTTTTATTTGACACTCGGCAAGATTTATCATTTAGTCCCATTAGGCTTGCAAAATTTGAATTATATAGCTCAAAGGTTCGCTAACAGGATAATGTTTATGATAGGGTTACAAGTATGGTTGGCATTAGGTTTTGAGTTAAATTTGATCAGATTACTTTGATTCCGGGCAGGATTAATTTTTTGCTGAGCCTTACTACTTTCTCCAAGTTTGGTCTTCTAGGTTCAATAGTTCGCCTGCCAAAAAAGTTTGAATTTTCATGTTTAATTTCATTTTCCCAGGAGGGATAAATGGGAATGAGGCGAAAATCAAACAGGATTTGTGGTATTTGCTTGAATCTTCACACAATAATCAGTTCTCAGTGCAAACTCTCTGGTTTGTTCTTTGTTGAAGTTGTTCTACGCTGGAGTAGAAAGAGACGGATTTATCTGTGAGTACTTTAGGGGTAAGACTTGGAAAACTAGTGTACTTAAATAGCTCCAAAATTTTTGGTGGATTTCTTTAACATTGGGAAAGGTTTATCTTTTACCTAGCTCCATTAGTCTCCTCACATTTGGGTCTTCTACATTCAAAGATTCCCTAAAATTTAGGGTTAAGTTTAGGATTAGGTGTAGGTTTCACAAGAGAGTTAGGGTTAAACTTCTTCTTTTACCTAACCCTATTAGGCATTCCAATTTTGGGTCTTCTAAGAATAAATTTTAGCTAAAGGATAGGATAGGGTAATTGTTAGGGTTTTTGTTAGCATTTGAGCAAGGTTTAAAATTTTTCAGATTTCTATGCTACTTGCAGGATTCATCTTTTGCCTAGCCTTATTAGGTTCCATACCTTTAGGGCTTCTAGGTTCAATAGTTCTCTGGCATCATCAGTGTGAATTTTTATATTTCACATCATTTTTCTTCATAGGGATGTATGAAAATGGAGGTGGAAATTTTTCAGGATTTGTTCTAGCAGCTTGAAACTTCACACACTCAATCAGTTCTCAGTGCACACTCTCTGGTTTGTTCTTTGGTGAAATAGCTCTGAGCTGAATCAGGCAGAAACAACTGTATTTGGGAGTGCTTTAGGAGAAAAGAGTGGAATACCCATGTACTGAATAGCTCCAAAAACTTTTGGTTGGATTTGTTTGACACTGGGCAAGATTCATTTGTACCTAGCCCCATTGAGCTACTCACATTTGGGTCTTCTATGATCAAAGGTTCTCTAAAAGTTTAGGCTTACTTTTAGTGTTAGGGTCATGTTTAGCATTAGATTTAGGGTTAAACTGAGTCTCTTACCTATCCGTATTAGGTTCCCCAATTTTGGGTTTTGTAAGAACAATGGCTCGCTAACATGTTAGCTTTAGATTTAAGGTAAGGGATATCATTAGCATTAGAAGAAGGTTAAAATTGGTCAGATTCCTTTTGATACTTGCAGCATTCATATGGTACCTAGCCTTGATATGTTCCCTAAGTCTGAGTTTTCTAGGTTCAATGGTTCACTGGTAGTTACATTCTGAATTTTCTTGTTTCACATCATTTTGCCCTATAGGGATGCATGAAAATTGAGGTGGAAATTGATCATAATTTGTGCTAGCAGCTTGAAACTTCACACACTCAATAAGTTCTCAGTGTGCTCTCTCAGGTTTATTGCTTGTTGAAGTGGCCCTAACTGAAGCATGCAGAAACAACTGTATTTGGGAGTGCTTTAAGAAAAAAACAGGGAAACGCCCATGTACTTAGATGGCTCCAAAATTTTTGATCTGATTTTTTTTTGATACTGAGCAGTATTCATCTTTCCCTGGCACAACTATGCTCCTCATGTTTGGATATTTAAGGTTCAAATGTGTGCTAACAGGTTAGGGTTGAGTTTATGGTTGATGTTAAGTTTATGGTTATAGTTTGCAGTAGGGTTAGGTTTAAATTTGGTCAGATTACTTTGATATGTGGAAGGATTTATCATTTACCTGACCCCACTATGCTCTCCATGTTTCGATATTCAAGGTTCAGAGGTTCACTAACAGGTTACTGTTATGATTATGGTTATGGTTATCTTTAATTGTAAGTTTAAATTTGGTCTTAGTATTTTGATACTGGGCAGGATTCATCTTTTTCCAAGTCTTAGTAGGTTCCACAAGTTTGGGTATTGTATGTTTCAAGGTTTCCTGGCACGAATAGTTTGAATTGTCAGGTGCCATTTCCTTTTGCCCTATAGGTGTGTATGGAAATGGAGGTGGAAATCAAAAAGGATTTGTGCTAGCTTCTTGAAATTTCACACTGTTAATCAGTTCTCAGTGCACACTCTCTTTTTTTTTTTTTTGAAGTTGCACTAAGCTGAAGTAGAAAGAGACTTCTTTATCTGTGAGAATTTTAGGAGCAAGCAGGGAAATACCCATGTACTGAAATAGTTCCCAAAATTTTTGTCAGATTTCTTTGACACTGGGCAGCATTCATTATTTCCCTAACCCCACTAGGCTCCCCAAGTTTGGATCTTCTATGAACAAAAGTTCTCTATCAGGTTGGGGTTATGGTTAGGGTTAGGTTTAGGTTTAGGGTTAGGGTTAGCATTAGGGTTAGGGAATTAATTTGGTTGGATTGCTTTGATACTGGGCAGGATTCATTATTTACCTATCTTTACAAGGTTCCCCATGTTTAGACTTCTAGATTCAATGATTTACTGGTGGGAACAGTTTCAATTTTCATGTTTCACTTCATTTTTCTCTATAGGGTTGTACTGAAATGAAGGTGGAAAACACACAGGATTTGTGCAAGCAGTTTGAAAGTTCACACACTTAATCAGTTTTCAGTGCACACTGTCTGGTTTGTTTTTTTATTGAAGTTGCCTAAGCTGCCTTTGATAGAGACTTCTTTTTCTGTGAGTACTTTAGGAGCAACAAGAGGAATACCCATGTACTTAAATAGCTCTAAAAATCTTTTAGTCAGATTTCTTTGACACTCAGCAAGATTTATCATTTACCTAGTTTCATTAGGCTTCCCCAATTTGGGTTATTGAGCTCAAAGTTTTGCTAACAGGTTAGTGTTTAGGTTAGGGTTACAGTTAGGGTTAGCATTAGGTTTAGAGTATAATTTGATCAGATTACTTTGATTCTGAGCAGGATTCAATCTTTGCCAAGCCTTACTAGGTTCACCAAGTTTGGGTCTTCTAGGTACAATGGTTCGGTGGACAAAAAAGTTTGAATTTTCATGTTTAATTTTATTTGCCCAAGTGGGATGAATGGAAGTGAAGGTGGAAATCAAAAAGGACTTGTGCTAGCTGCTTGAAACTTCACACACTAAATCAGTTCTCAATACACATTCTCTGGTTTGTTCCTTTTTGAAATTGCTCTAAGGTGAAGTAGAAAGAGCCAGCTTTATCTGTGAGTGTTCTAGGGGTTAGACTGGGAAAACTAGTGTACTGAAATAGCTTCTAAATTTTTGGTTCGATTTCTTTGACACAGGGCAAGATTCATCTTTAACCTAGTCCCATTAGTCTTCTCACATTTGGGTCTTCTACATTCAAAGATTTGCTAAAATTTAGGATTAAGGTTAGGATTAGAGGTAGGTTTCACAATAGAGTTAGGGTTAAATTTGGTCTTTTACCTAACCCTATTAAGCTTCCAAATTTTGGGTCTTCTAAGAACAAATGTTCACAAACAGGGTAGGATTAGGGTTAGGGTTAGGTTTAGGGTTAGTCTTAGAGTAAGGGTTAAAATTTATCAGATTACTATGACACCTGCAGGATTCATCATTTACCTTGTTTTATTAGATTCCCTAAGTTGCGGCTTCAAGGTTCATGGTTCTCTTGCAGGATCAATTTGAATTTTCATGTTTTAAGTCATTTTGTTTATAGGGATACTTGAAAATGGAGGTGGAAATTGAACAGGATTTGTTCTAGCAGCTTGAAATTTCACAACTCAATCAGTTCTCAGTGTGCCCTCTCTGGATGTTCTTTGTTGAAATAGCCCTGAGCTGAAGCAGGCAGAAACAACTGTATTTGGGCCAGTTTAGGATAAAAGAACAGAATACAAATTACTTAAACAGGTCCAAAAATTTTTGGTTGGATCGTTTTGACACTTGCAATATTTATTTTTACCTTGCCCCATTAATCTCCTCACATTTTGGTCTTCTATGTTCAAAATGTCACTGAAAGTTTAGTCTTAGGGTTAGGGTTAGGGTAATGTTTACCATTAGATTTAGGGTTCAATTGGGTCTCTTAGCTAGCCTTATTTGGCTCCTCAATTTTGGGTCTTCTAAGAACAAAGGTTTTCTTACAGGTGAGATTTAGGTTTAGGGTTAGTGTTATGCTTAGCATTAGAGTAAGGGTTAAAATTGGTCAGATTACTTGACACTTGCAGGATTCATCTTTTACCTAGCCTTAATAGGTTCCCTAAGATTGGGGTCTCTATCTTCAATGGTTCACTGGCAGGAACCTTCTGAATTTTCATGTTACATGTAATTTTGCCCTATAGGGATGCTTGAAAATGGAGGTGGAAATCAAACAGAATTTGTCCTATAATCTTGAGACTTCACACAATAAATCAGTTTTTAGTGCACACTCTCAGGTATGTTCCTTGTTGAAGTGGCCCTAAGCTGAAGCAGGCAGAAACAATTGTATTTGGGAGCACTTTAGGAACAAAACAGGGAAATACCCATGAAGTGAAATGGCTCCAGAATTTTTGGTCAGATTTTTTGATACTGAGCAGTATTCATCTTTTACCTTGCACAATTATGTTCCTCAAGTTTAGATATTCAAGGTTTAAATGTGTGATAACAGGATAGAGTTGGGTTTATGGTTAGAATTAGTTTATGGTTATGGTTTGCAGTTATGGTCACCATTAGGGTTATTGTTAAATTTGGTCAGATGACTTTGATACTGGGAAGGATTCATATTTAACCTAGCTCCATTATGCTCCTTATGTTTGGGTCTTCTAGGTTCAAAGGTTCACTAACAAGTTAGGGTTCAGTTTTGGGTTATGGTTATGGTTGTTGTTAGGGTTTGGTTAAATTTGTCAAATTGCTTAGTTACTGCACAGGATGAATCCATTTCCTAGCCTTACTAGGTTCCCCAAGATTGGGTCTTCTAGGTTCATTAGTTCAAAAAAAAACTGACCCCAAATTTTTGGAGCTATTTTAGTACATGTGTATTTCCCTGTTTTCTCCTAAAGCACTCCCAAATATGGTTGTTTCTGGCTGCTTCAGCTTAGGGCTACTTCAACAAGGAACAAAGCAGAGAGTGGGCACTGAGACTGAATAGAGTGTGTGAAGTTTCAAGCTGCTAGCACAAACACTGTTCAATTTCCACCTCCAAAGACATGCATCCTTGATGTGAAACATGAAAATTTAGAGTGTTCCTGTCAGTGAACCATTGAACCTAGAAGCCCCAAATGTAGGGAACCTACTAGGGGTAGGTAAAGGATGAATCCTGCAAGTATCAAAGTAATTTGACCAATTTTGACCCTTACTCTAATGCTAAGCATAATGCTAACCCTAACCCTAAATCTAACCTGTAAGCAAAATTTTGTTCTTAGGAGACCCAAAATTGGAGAGCCTAATGGGGCTAGGTAATAGACCAAAATTAATCCTAACTCCAATGCTAAACATAACCCTAACCTTAGCCCTAACCCTAAAATTTAGTGAACCTTTGAACCTAGAAGCCCCAAACTTGATGAGCTTAATGGGGCTAGGTAAAAGATGAATCCTGAAAGTATCAATGTATTCTGACCAATTTTAACCCTTACCTTAATGCTAGCCATAACACTAACCCTATACCTAATCCTAACATGTTAGCAAACTTTTGTTCTAAAGAGAACCCAAATTGGAGAGCCTAATGTGGCTAGGTAAAAAAACAAATTTAACCCTAACTCTAAACCTACCCTAACCATAGCCCTATCCTAAAGTTTTAGCAAACCTTTTGTTATAGTTAAAGCTTTGCCCAGGGTTTCATAAACTGACTTCCATACCACTCATGTATAATCAAATCAAGCCTTTATTGAAGCACACTGGCTATCCAGAATATAAAGCTGTTCCCCTGATCAGCCCCGAACAATTGCAAGGGCACTCCTTATAAGCCTGAAAACTACAAAAGGGATGTTCAAGGGGTCTAGCCAATGCAAGCAAGCCAGGTTACAGAAGCAGGACAGTGCAGTCAAGTGGAGGGAAGCCTAACCAATCACAGTTAGCCCAGTCACCCCAGTTACAGAAACAGAGCCCCGTTACCCTAGTTACAGAAACAATACCCCATTAGGTAGTTTTGTGTTCTTAAAGATTTCTATAGCAAAAGGAAAAGAACATCTTGCCCCAGTCATGACTCTTCTACTTGGCTTGGTTGTTTTACAGGATAAAGTCATAAAACAAAATGGAGTCACATTTGCTCCTACTATCACACTTTCAACATAGAGGACCCAAATGTGAGGAGCCTAATGGTGATAAATACAAGATGAATCTGTCCCAGTGTCAAAGAAACACAGCTAAAAAATTTTGGAGCTATTTAATTACGTAAGTATTTCCCTGCTTTCTGCTAAAGCACTCCCAGGTAAAGCTGTCTACTTCAGATTAGACCAACTTCAAAAAGGAAGAAACCAGAGAGAGCATACACTGTTTGAGTGTGTGTAGTTTCAAGCAGGTAGCACAAATCCTGTTTGAATTACACCTCCATTCCCATTCATCCCTATAGGTCAAAATGAAAAGAAACATAAAGATTGAAACTGGTCCTGCCAGCAAACTATTGAATCTAGAGGACCCAAACTTAGGGAACCTCTTAAAGATCAATAATGGATAAAAACTGCCCTGTGTCTAAATAATCCCACCACATTTAGCCCTAACCATAACACTGACCATAAACCTAACCCTCACCTGTTAGAGAAACTTTGAACCTAGAATATATAAACTTGGGGACCCTAGTGGGGCTAGGGAAAAGATGATTCCTGCTCAGTATCAAAGTAATCTGACCAGATTTAACCCTAACTTTAAACCTAACCATAACCATAAAATTAACCCAAACCCTGAACCTAACTGTAATCTGTTAGCGAACCTCTGAACTAAGGAGATCCAAACATGAGGAGCACAGTGGGTCTTGGTAAAAGATGAATCCTGCTTGGTATCAAAGAAATCCAAACAAAAAATTTTGGAGGTATTTGAGTATATGCCTATTTCCCTGCTTTCTCCTAATGTGCTCCCACATAAAGTTGTTCCTGTCTGATTCACCTTAGGGTTACTTCAACAAGGAACAAACCAGAGAGTGTGCCCTTGAGAGCTGATTGAATTCATGAACTTTCAAGCAACTTGCACAAATTTTGTTTGATTTCAACATCTATTTCCATTAATTTCTATAGGGCAAAATAAAGTGAAAAATGAAAATTCAAACTGTTCCTACCATTGAACCTAGAAGACCCAATCTTGGGGTACCTAGTAAGGCTTCATAAAGCATTAATCCTGCCCAGTATCAAAGTAATCTGATTAAATATAACCCCTACCACTATCCATAGCCCTAACATTAGCACTAAACATAAACCTAACCCTGACCTGTTAGCTAATATTTGAACCTAGAAGATACAAACTTGAAGAGCCTAGAGAGGCTAGGGAAAAGATGAATCATGCTCAGTATAAAAAAAAAAATTGACCAACAAATTTTGGAGCTATTTCAGTACATGGGTATTTCCCTGTTTTCTCCTAAAGTGCTCCCAAATACAGTTGTTTCTGCCTGCTTCAGCTTAGGGCTACTTCATCAAAGAACAAACCAGAGAGTGGGCACTGAGAACAGATTGAGTATTTCAAAGTTTCAACATGCTAGCACAAATCCTGCTTGATTTCCACCTCCATTTTTATGCACCCCTTTAGGGCAAAATGATGTGAAACATGAAAATTCAGTCAGATCCTGCCAGTGAACCATTGAACAACAGAGCCCCAAACCTAGGTGACCTACTAAGAGTATGTAAAATATGAATCCTGCAAGTATTAAAGTAATCTGACCAATTTTAACCCTTATTCTAATGATAACCATATCCAGAACCCTAACCCTAATCCTAACATGTTAGTGAAATTTTGTTCTTAAAAAAGAATGAGAAGCCTAATGAAGCTAGGTTAAAAAAAAATTAACCCTAACTCTAATGCTAAATGAAAACCTAACTCTAAACTTAACACTAAACTTTTAGCGAACCTTTGAATCTAGAAGACCCAAATGTGAGAAGCCTAACGTGGCTAGGTAAAAGATGAATCTTGCCCACTGTTATTGAAATACATCCAAAACCTTTGGAGCTATTTCAGTACATAAGTATTCCCCTGTTTGCTACTAAAGTTCTCACAGATAAAGCTGTCTCTTTCTACTTCAGCTTAGAGCAACTTCAACAAGGAAGACACCAGAAAGAGCACACTGAGAAATATTTGAGTGTGTATAGTTTCAAGCAGGTAGAACAAATCATTTTTTTATTTCCACCTCCATTTCCATTCATCCTAACAGAGCAAAATGAAGAGAAACATAAAGATTCAAACAGTTCCTGTCAGTGAACCATTGAACCTAGAAGACCCAAACTAGGGGAACCTCTTAAGGGTGAGTAATGGATGAATACTGCCTAGTGTCCAAATAATTCCACCACATTTAACTCTAATCATAACACTAACCATAAACCTAACATTCACCTGTTATCAAACCTTTGAACCTAAAAGATATGAACTTGGTGAGCCTAGTGAGGCTAGGGAAAAGATGAATCCTGTTCAGTATCAAAGTAATCTCACAAAATTTAACCCTAACACTAACACGCACCAAAACCCTAACATTAACCCAAAACTTGAACTGAACTCTAACCTGTTAGCAAACCTCTAAACTAGGAGACCCAAACTTTAGGAGCACAGTCAGTCTAGGTAATAGAGGAATCCTGCTGAGTATCAAAGAAATCCGACCAAAAAAAATTTTGGAGCTATTTGAGTACATGCCTAATTTTCTGTTTTCTTTTTAATGTGATCCCACATAAAGTTGTTCCTTTCTGCTTCACCTTAGGGCTACTTCAACAAGGAACAAACAAGAGAGGACACACTGAGAACTGATTGAGTGTGTGAACTTTCAAGAAGCTTATGCAAATTCTATTTGATTTCCACATCTATTTCCATTCATTTGTATAGAGCAAAATGAAGTGAAAGTGAAAATCCAAACTGTTTCTACAAGCAAACCATTGAACCAAGAAGACCTAAACTTGCAGTACCTGGTAAGGCTTCATAAAGCATTAATCCTTCCTAGTATCAAAGTAATCCATCCAAATTTAACCCTAACCCTATATTAACCATACCCTGAACATGAACACTAACCTTAAATATAATGCTAACCTGTTACCAAACATTTGAACTTAGACTATCTAACATGAGGAGCATAGTTGGGCTACATAAAAGTTGGATCATGTTCAGTATCAGAAAAATTCGAACAAAAATTATTGTAACTATTTCAGTACATGGGTATTTCTCTTATTTCTCATAAAGCAACCCCAAAGTACTGTTGTTTCTGCCTCCTTCAGCTAAGGGATAATTCAACAAGGAACAATCCAGAAAGTGCCCACTGAAAACTGACGAAGAGTGTGAAGTTTCAAGCTGCTAGCACAAATCCTCTTTGATTTCCACCTCCATTTTCATACATCCCATAGAGAAAACTAATGGGAAACATGAAAATTCAGAGTGTTTCTGCAAGTGAACCATGGAACCTAGAAGACCCAAAACTAGGGAACCTACTAAGGCTAGGAAAAAGATGAATCCTGCAAGTATCAAAGTAATCTGACCAATTTTAACCCTTACTCTAATGCTAAGCATAATGCTAATACTAACCCTAAATCTAACATGTAAGCAAACCTTTGTTCTTAGAAGACCCAAAATTAGGGAGGCTAATGGGACTAGGTAATAGACCAAAATTAACCCTGACTCCAATGCTAAACATAACTCTAACTGCCGGGTTTCTGTTCTCATGACTAAAAGGCTCAGGGGTCACTCCAGTTAAACTGGGCTGACTGGGCTGCATGAAATAACCACACAAGAGACACAAATACCTTTTTCTTTGGGGTTGCTGTGATGGCTCCTCTGACCTTAAGGGTCCACAGAAAGAGAGAGCGAGAGCATGCGCTGACCCCTTTTATTGAGGAGAAGCTATTCAAATGAGGCAAGGGGTCAGGTTTCAGGGGGCTGAGTCTGTCTTCATGATGTCCACTATCAGCAGGTTGACTGACACCTGGGTAGGCCACACCCAAGGGCACAGTAAGAGAAGGGGACACACACAAGGCCCTTCCATGGATGATTCTATCCTAAACAGGGCAAGGGGTTATATTACAAAGGAACAGGTGAGCATAGCTTCACCCATGGGGCTGTAGCAAGACACACCCATGCACAAGACTCCGACCCTTGCATCCAAGAAGAGTGGGGAAAGCTCTGCCACATTTCTGTGACTGAGTGCCTCAGCACCCAGCTGGGGAGTGTGACTCAGTCATGCGTAAGGTTGGTCTCCCACAAGGTTCATAAAATTTGGGTCTTATAGATTCAATTGTTCACTGGGAGATATAGTTTGAATACATATTTCACTTCATTTTGTTCTTTAGTGATGAATGAAAATAGATGTGGAAATCAAAAAGAATGTGTGCTAGCTGCTTGAAATTTCACACACTGAATCAGTGCTCAGTCTACACTGTTTTTTTCCTCATTGAATTTTCCCTAAGCTGAAGTAGAAAGAGACAGCTTCATCTTTGAATACTTTAGGAGCAAGTAGGGGAATACCCTGTACTGAAATAGATCTAAAATTTTTATGGTCGAATTTTGTTAATATTGGGCAGAATTTATTCATTACCTTGCCCCACTAGACTCCTGAAGTTCACATCTTGTAGGTTCTAAGATTAACTAACAGGGTAGGCTTAGGGTTTGTTTTAGGGTTAGGGTCAAGGTTAGTGTTAGGGTGAAGGTTAAATTTACTTGGAGTTCTTTGACACTGGGCAGCATTCATTTTTTTTTCCTAGTACCTCTAGGCTTTCAAAGATTGGGTCTTCTAGAATCAAAGTTTCTCTAACAGGTCAGTGTAAGGGTTAGGGTTAGGGTTAAGGTTAGGATTATGGTTAGCATTAGGGTTAGGGATAGGGTTTAATTTGGTCCAATTTATTCAATACTGGGCAAGATTCATTTTTTTTTACCTAGTCTTACTAGGATCCCAAGTTTTGGTCTTCTAGGTTCAATGGTTCACTGGTGGAAGAGTTTGAATTTTCATGTTTCACCTCACTGTGTCCTATAGGAATGAATGGAAATAAAGTGGAAATCAAACAGGATTTGTGCTAGCTACTTTAAACTTCACAAACTCAATCAGTTCTCAGTGTGTACTCTCTGGTTTGTTCTTAGATTTCATTGCCTAAGCTGAAGAGCAAATAGAAAGCTTCATCTGTGAGTGCTTTAGGAGCAAGCAGGGGAATACCCTGTACTGAAATATCTCCAAAATTTTTATGATCATATTTCATTGATACTGGGCAGAATTCACCTATTACCTAGCCCCAGAAGGCTCCCCAAGTTTGGGTCTTCTATGCTCAAAGGTTCACTAATATTTTAGGGTAAGGTTTTGGTTTAGGGTTAGGGTTAAGTTTAGGGTTAGTGTTAGGTTTAGGGTCAATTTTTGTTGGATTACTTTGATACTTGATTCTCCAATTTTGGTGTTCTAGGTTCAACGGTTCCCTTGAAGGTTCCTGTTTCATTTCATGTTGCCCTATACGGATGTATGTAAATAATGGTGGTAAACAAACAAGATTTGTGCTACCTGCTTGAAAGTTCACCCACTTAATTAGTTTTCAGTGCACAGTCTCTGGTTTGTTTTCTTTGAAGTTGCCCTAAGCTGAAGTAGAAAAGGACAGCTATTTCTGTGAACACTTTAGGAGCAAGCAGTTGAATACACATGTACTGAAATATCTCCAAAGTATTTTTGGTCGGCTTTTTGGACACATGGAAGGATGCATCTTACACCCAGCTTCGCTGGGCTCACCAAGTTTGGATCTTCTAAAAACATAGGTTCACTGCAGTGAACACTTAGTACATCGGCCTTTGTCAGGACCTCTAAATATTTTTTTCGTGATCCACCAGAGGTGGAATTACTGCATACATTCTGTGTCTATTTTATGGTTCCCTAATTAGCCAGAGTAGTGGTGCCATATATAAATATTGATGAAAGAATAGCAAAGAAGAGGGCAGGTCTCATTGCATTCCCACAACCTGGACTTGAATACTTGGTCTGAATCCTTGCTAAGTGGATAGGCAAGAAACACTATTTCATGCCCAATCAGATGCAAGGTCCAAATCAGATGCCATGCTCACAGATCCATGACTACTGTGGAACAGCTGTGGAGACTTCCTTCTCTGGGTTTTAATGTGGTTACCCTGCGGTTGTGGATCTGTTCCCACCATAGTATTATATTGGGTGTGAAACTAGCTATGGAGAACACTGAATGTGTACTTGTGTGGACACTTGCACTCTGCTCTTTGGGACTATTTATGGTACCACTTCTCTGAAGTGTCACTTCTCAATACATATAAAAAAACTGTAGATTGTACATTCCCTCCCCCTGACTTCTTCAGATTCTGATTCTTGTTCTTGTTTCTCCAAGTCCTTGGTTTGTTGCCTCCTTCTGCCTGACAGCCTCAGTGCTAAAGATGCATTGCCACCAGCCATTTGCCAGTACATCTCATACATGGCTGGCTGCTGAGGACACACAGGGCAGAAGATCTGAGCTGTGTCTGTGAATAACATCCAGAGTCTGTGTTCCTGTGGGTTACCCAACTGCTTCTGCTGCTCCCACCAGAAATATCCTTTGAGCTTCTTATGACCCCAGCTCTCCCACCTCTGTCAGTTATGATTGGGCCTCTGAGAGGGAAGTGCAGGACCTCTTGCACCTCTTCTCAACCTCCCTCAACCACTCTTCCTCTGCCCCAGGTGAAATGGGCAGTGGCTCCCAGGCAGCATTGACAGCATGGTGTGTTGCTAGGGCACCATGGGATCCTTTTGAAGCAGGTCCAGTGGGAGGCCTTTCATTCTCTTTGGTGTGGGCCCTGTTCATCTTCATACGGGAACATTTGGCTGCATGAGTTCATTCCCATGGTCACTGTCACTGACTTATTAGTTCATTCAGGTACTTCACACCTTCTGAATTCATTTTACCTTCTTCATCTAATATGTGATCATCAGGGAGAAGAGCTGTTCATGCACTTTTTTTCTTTGATGGAACCTCCCAAACCACCTGAGAGGCAGGCAGGGTCAAAATGATGACTTCAATGTGAAGAAGAGATTATCAGCCTCCTCTCTGTAAGTCACATCACAGCAATCTTTATTGGGTTTTAATGTTCAGAAAATTTTAGTTCATGCTGATTGGTGGAGCCTCAAGTCTCTTCTTCCTCCCTGCTCAGTGAATGAACTCCTGAAATGATACCCCACATCACATTTCATTATGTCACCATGAAAGCCTAACCATTGAGTTATCATTCAAAAAACTATGATCTTGGTAATACACCATCACATTAAAAAAAACAACAGTGCATGAGCTTGCTTTTAAAACTAAATGCTCTCAGTTTGAATGCTGTCTCACATGTTAAATGCAACTGAGTTTGTGTTTTGCCACATTATCATAGGGAGATATATACTGACTTCTTGAAATAATCTACTCTAGTGCAGATAACACTGAAAAAAAAGGAATACAAATTTAGTAACTCTGAAAATAGGCTCAAATTTACAAATTATAAAAGTAATCATACCCTTCTCATCATTATTTGCAAGCAGCAGGAATTTTGACAAAAAGGAGAGGCAGGATTAAAGGGTAAAGATGTATTGTGAAGTAATTCACTACCTGACATTATTGGAAGGAAACACTCACCTAACTAAAATTTACATTTGGATAGTGGTGTGGCTTGTGTTTTAAACTGACCTACCCCAAATAATTGTTTTCCATTTTACACTTGGAATGTATTCAAGATTTTGAAATGTTTGACTGACTCTCAGTTCTTTGTGTCTAACCTAAAGGCAGCTATTATACTAAAGGCAAATTGAACAGCATAGAAGTGTTAAAACAAAGCTTAACTGACATGACTTCACAGGTGCCCCCTACATCTGCATTGTGGCTATGTTGCTAATAGTTTTATGATGACTATAGATCACATTCACTTCTCTGTGCTTAGTAAAGTATAGAAAGGTACAAAACCTACCAGTCTTTTATTGAACTTTCATAGTAAATTTAGCTCATCATGCCAGCCATGTTAGAACATACCTGTAATTTCAGTGACTCAGGATGTTGGGGCAGGAGTATTACAAATTTGAGTCCAAACTATGCAATGTAAAAAAACACTGTCTCACAATAAGATTTAAAGGAGGCTGGAGATATAGGTTGGTGGTAGAGCACTTGCCTAGTATGTGAGAGGCCCTGGAATCCCCAGTACTGCAGAGGAAAAATCATCATTATTGTATGATAAGGATATTTAATCCTAACATTAGTTATAGATTATTATTATGAAAAATAGACAGTCCAAAAATGTACTGCTGTGAGCCAGTAGTCACTGAGCTAGTGACTACCCACAGCCTGGGCGCAGGGTGAGTGGGTGAGATTCTATTTGCTATCCTCACTGACAGGAGTTGGCAGAGGGTTTGGGGGAACACCCTACAATAGGACTTTTTACCCCAGTTTATACCACCATCTTACAAAGTCAACTTGATGTTAATGGTTTTGAATACCTGGTATATTTAATGAGAGCTAAAGCTCTTTACAAATATGAATTCATTAATGGATTTGATCAATACTTAATATTCAGTCTCATAGCTGAGTCAGATATTTATTAGGTGTTCATTAAAGCAGAAAGGTTTATCCACATTATCTTTAAAATATATCTACAGTTCTCTGATGAATCAGCATAAATTGATTTTGAATAGTTTTCTATCAAACATAAGAACAATTTTTTATTTCAGTGTTTAGGAATACTATTTGCTGGAAGATAAAAATTTCTAGGATTTAGTTGTGATTGTATACAAAGTGATCAGCAACATAAACCAACATTACAGATAATTCATTAAAAGAAAAATAAATGTTTTGATTTTCAGTGGTATTCAACATGCGGTAAGAGTAGAAATGTACAGCTTCAGAAGACAATGGAATCTTTGTTTATAATTTTTTTTAAAGATGGACACAATATATTTATTTATTTTATTTATTTTTATGTGGTGCTGAGGGTCAAACCCAGTGCTTCTCATGTGAGGGGCAAGTGCTCTACCACTGAGCTATAACCCCAGCCCTGATAATGATATCTTGTTGAATAAAGATTTAAAGGGTAAGCAGTTGTATTGTTGTAAAATAAACATTCCAGTTTACTATCAATCCCAAACCTTTTTTTAATATACTGACCTGAATTTAGAAAGCATCCTTGATCTTTTTTTTTAAAGAGATAATTTTTTTTAATATTTATTTTTTAGTTTTCGGCGGACACAACATCTTTGTTTGTATGTGGTGCTGAGGATCGAACCCAGGCCGCATGCATGCCAGGCGAGCGCGCTACCGCTTGAGCCACATCCCCAGCCCCCATCCTTGATCTTGATAGAATTAATTAAAGATAAATATCAAATTAAGTGCTCAGTGCATATTAGTATCCTCATAGCACTGATCTCTTTTGTAATAATTGTAAATGCACTGACTATCATTGAAGCTCAAAGAGGTACAAGATCATCTAAGATATCAAGTATCTGAGAATTTTTTTCTGTGATATTGTATTCATAATTCTTTTTGTGCTTGACTTACATTTTGAGCTATTTTAATTTAATGTGGCATATAATAATGTCTCATGTGAATTTTATTTATGTTAGGGATCAAACACAGGGGAACTATACCACTAAGCTACATCCCCACACTTATTTTTTTTATTTTGAGACAGGACCTCTATATGATGCCTGTGCTGCCCTGAATTTTCCATTCTCTCCCCAGCCTCCAAAATAAATGGGATTGTAGGATTGTGTATGTGTTAAACTTCACCCAGTTGAATTTTTTTTGTAATGATAATTTACCCCAAGAATCCTTTATCAAAGAGCCATATCTCCATCCTTTTTTCTTTTTTAAATTTTGAGACATGGTCTCACTAAATTGCTTATGGCCTAAATTGCTAAAAGTGCCCTTGTATTTGTAAACATTCTCCTATTTTAGCCTCCCAATTCACTGAAATTACAGGCATGTGCCACTGTCCCTAGCAAAATGAGAACTTTTAATGATCATTGCACTAAAATATTATGCAGTCTGAAATATGTTTCATATAGATATTGAGTTTTAAAATATTTTATTTTTAATTTTTTTTAGTTATAGTTAGACACAATATATCTTTATTTATTTTCATATGGTGCTAAGGATTGAATCCAGGGCCTCACACATGCTAGGCAAGCACTCTACTGCTGAGCCACAATCCTAGCCCATGTTTTCAAAGTATGTAACTTAAATTGATTTCCCTCTATCTTTACAGGGCTGGAGATTGAGCCCAGGCCCTTAAACACACTAAAAAGTGTTCCACATTGCCAGGCACTGTAGTGTGTGCCTGTAATCCCAGCAGCTCAGGGAGGCTGATACCAAGTTCAAAACCAACCTTAGCAAAAGTGAGTCACTAAAAAACTCAGTGAAACTCTCTTTTAATAAATAAAATACAAAACAAGGCTGGGGATGTAGTTAAGTGGTTGGATGCCCCTGAGTTCAATTCCCAGAACCAAAAAAAGTGCTCCATATCCATACATATTCAGCACTCAACTTGAATTTTCTATGTATTAGTATGTACACTGTAGGTTTTTCTGAAATACAGGTCCAAGAACTATTTATTATTGGGAACTTCCTTAGTCACACTTCTCACAATTCTTTTATTACATGATTTATTCATTTTCTTTGTTACACACAAAGCACTGTATGCAGCTATAAGTTATTGTTAAGTTAATTTAGACTTGAATAAAAAATGTTAAAATGATGTTATCATAAGGACATTTTCTAAAATAATTTGTAGAAATTATATATGCTACTCATTTCTTAAAACTTTGTCATATTACATTAAATTAGGTTTGGCCTGAGGGTGACTCCACCCTTGAGTCTGGGATCTGCCAATGAAGGTAGTGCTCACCCTTTTTAGTTAAAGCCTAGTGCAGAGGACACTCCTAACACTGTGAGTCACAGAAGTGGCAGTGCTGAGCCTGTGAATTGTAGAATCTTAGGAATGGGGATCTGTGTGACCTGGGAAGCTGTTTTCAGCCTCACTGTTCCTCTTCATCAGCACTGCCTTGTCATGTGGGAGGCATAAGTGCTGTGAAGCTATTCCAGTCTTGAGGGTGACAGGTAAGTGGGTCATTTTGTTTCCATTCTCTTTTCCTTGCTTAAGAAACTCCACTAAATGTAGCATGTCTAAGGGGTTTTCCTTTAACTGTAAAGTATGGGATGGAAACTAAAAGCTTATTAATTGTCATGGAATTATGAGTCTGTTATATTTACATTTAAGACCTATTCACATCTTGAAGAAATCTAATATTTAAAATACAACAGTGTAGAAATAGATAAAGCAATCATGAAATTCATATGGAAAAATAAAAGACCCAGAATAGCAAAAGCAATTCTAAGCAGGAAGAGTGAATCAGGCAGTATAGTGATAAATGTCTGTGGCATTTATACACAGACTTCAAACTATACTACAGAGCTATAGTAACAAAACCAGCATGGTACTGGTACCAAAACAGGCGGGTGGACCAATGGTACAGAATAGAGGACACAGAGACCAATCCACAAAATTACAACTATCTTATATTTGATAAATAGGCTAAAAGCATGCAATGGAGAAAGGACAGCATCTTCAACAAATGGTGCTGGGAAAACTGGAAATCTATATGCAACACAATGAATCTGAATCCCTTTCTCTCACCATGCACAAAAGTTAACTCAAAATGGATCAAGGAGCTTGATATCAAATCAGAGACTCTGAGTCTGATAGAAGAAAAAGTTGGCTCCAATCTACATATTGTGGGGTCAGGCTCCAAATTCCTTAATAGGACACCCATAGCACAAGAGTTAAAAACAAGAATCAACAAATGGGACTTACTCAAACTAAAAAGTTTTTTCTTAGCAAGAGAAACAATAAGAGAGGTAAATAGGGAGCCTACATCCTGGGAACAAATTTTTACTCCTCACACTTCAGATAGAGCCCTAATATCCAGAGTATACAAAGAACTCAAAAAATTAAACAATAGGAAAACAAATAACCCAATCAACAAATGGGCCAAGGACCTGAACAGACACTTCTCAGAGGAGGACATACAATCAATAAACAAGTACATGAAAAAATGTTCACCATCTCTAGCAGTCAGAGAAATGAAAATCAAACCACCCTAAGATACCATCTCACTCCAGTAAGATTGGCAGCCATTATGAAGTCAAACAACAACAAGTGCTGGCGAGGATGCGGGGAAAAGGATACACTTGTACATTGCTGGTGGGACTGCAAATTGGTGCGGCCAATTTGGAAAACAGTATGGAGATTCCTGGGAAAGCTGGGAATGGAACCACCATTTGACCCAGCTATTGCCCTTCTCGGGCTATTCCCTGGAGACCTTAAAAGAGCTATAAGTATAGGGATACTGCTACATTGATGTTCATAGCAGCACAATTCACAATACCTAGACTGTGGAACCAACCTAGATGCCCTTCAGTAGATGAATGGATAAAAAAATGTGGCATTTATACACAATGGAGTATTACTCTGAACTAAAAAATGACAAAATCATGGCATTTGCAGGGAAATGGATGGCATTAGAGCAGATTATGTTAAGTGAAGCTAGCCAATCCCTAAAAAAACAAATGCCAAATGTCTTCTTTGATATAAGGAGGGCAACTAAGAACAGAGCAGGGAGGAAGAGATGAGAAGAAGATCACCATTAAACAGGGACAAGAGATGGAGGGAAATGGAGAGAGAAGGGAAATTGCATGGTAAAGGAAGGAGACCCTCATTGTTATACAAAATTACATATAAGAGGAAGTGAGGGGAAAGGGGAAAAAACAAGAGAGAGAAATGAATTACAGTAGATGGGGTAGAGAGAGAAGATGGGAGGGGAGTGGGGATAGTAGAGGATAGGAAAGGCAGCAGAATACAACATACACTAGTATGGTAGTATGTAAAAACGTGGATGTGTAACCGATGTGATTCTGCAATCTGTATACAGGGTAAAAATGGGAGTTCATAATGCACTTGAATCAAATGTATGAAATATGATATGTCAAGAGCTTTGTAATGTTTTGAACAACTAATAATAAAAAATAAAAAAGATACAACAGTGTTTCTTGTTAATGCTTGTGAAGCCTAGTATGCTCTCTGAGCTATGTCATATAAAAATATTAGTGAAATTTTGATCAAAAGTTAAAATACAATACAACTATGGGCATAATTACATACATTAAAATGTGTTTCAGAAAAATAAAGTTTGCATGATGATCTAACTCAAATTATACCAAAAATAGAAATCACACTCTTTATCTTTGCAAATTTTGAGGGGAAATATGAGCAGAGAAAGCAGAATTTCTGCCAAGCAGTCGATCTTGATAGAAATGGAGCCGAAAGTTCTGTGCACAAAGATGAATGGGTGATCCAATTCCAGAGTTGAGCAGGTGCAAGGTAAAGAGTTAGCTCTTATAGAGTCCTAAGTGTGTGGGTAGAAAGGCTTCAAGTGCCATCCTAAGAAGAAGGACCCCTTCAGGGTCTTGGGGAGGTTCACACAGGAAGCCAGTCTATAGGGGCCCAGTTAATTGGCTGCCAACTTCTCCCTGTGTCAACTCAAACCTGTCCCCTGCCTCAAAGGAATCAATTCAGAAGACTCAATCCACTCCCCTCACCAGAGGAATTGAGGTCCAAAGTGTCAAGAGCCCTACCCATACAATCAATAACTGATTGATACATGGATAGATTAGGACAGAATGTGCTGCTGTGCCCCTTTGGATGACATCCTAGGAAGAGACCTGTGTGATATCTATCTGTATCTATGCACTTGAGGGGACTAACGGTCCATTTGGGATTCAATGTGCCCGGGTCTCTGGCCAGTCTAGATGGACATGTGCTTGGTCAAGTAGCAATTAGGGTGTCATCTAGCAGAACTGCTTATCTGTCATGTGAACACAGAGGGATGGGCATGAAGGCTCATTGGAAGTGAAGTCCTCAGGCCCTGAGACCAAGAGACAGCCCAGCCTCTGCAAGTGTAGACTGTACCTATACCTGCAGGTGAGCACTGTACAGTGAGCTGGGAAGGCTATAGACAGAAAACCTGTCACCATGGCTCCTTTTTCTGAAGAGCAAATCATGAATGATTTTTGGTAGAAAACCCTTATGTGTATGGTCATAAGGGTATTATGATGTGCTAAGGCATCACCAAGATGCGTGGGCATGTCAATGACAAAGGACCTTTTCAACAAAGGGTGCTGTGAGAACAGATGAACATACAGAAAAGAATGGAGTTAGACTCCCTCCCTCACTTCATATACACACACACGTGTACACACACACACATGTGTACACACACACATACACACACCCTCAAAATATATCAGAACTCAATGCAAAGCTAAAACTACAAACTCTTAGAAAAAAACATAGGAATACATAATTTTGGCCTTACAATTATTAGTGGTCACTAATATAAGGTACCAGCTAAGCAACAAAAGAAGTAATAAGTAACTTGAACTTTGTTGAAAATAAAAGCTTCTGAGTGTCAAAGAATGCACTATGAAATTGAATTTACAACTCCCAGAAGGGGAGAAAATACTTGCAAATCATAGATTATAACTCAGAAATGATTCTTACTCCCAATATAGAAAGAACTGTTACAACTAAGCAACAAAGAAAATCCAAAAAAGTGTCCAAAGACTTGAATATGTACTTCTCTAAATATCATTATGTTTGCAAAACAGTCATCATTTAATCATTTATCATTAAAGTATTGCAAATCAAAGTCATAACAAGAGATGACTTAATGGCTAGAAGGATGGCTACAATCAAAGACATTGACAATAGCACATGTTCTCAGGAACAGAAATACACAGTGACCTGGGGAAGAAAATATAAAGGATGTGGCTGCTTTCTAGCAGAGTCTGGCAACTCCTTCCATGTTAGACCAGAGACTTACTAAGTGACCCAGCAATCCCACTCCTAGGTGTGGGAAACAAAATTAGACATGCACACAAAAGTTTGTATATGAGTATTCACATCAGTGTTACTCAAATAGCCAAAAAGTACAAGTGACTCAGTCAAATAACAAAATAGATTAATAAATACAGCATATCCATCTAGTGTAATGTTGTTCTGCCATAGAAAGGAATGGAGTACTGATAACATGCTACAACAAGAGTGAACCTTGAAAATATTAGGCCAACTCAAAAAGCCAGTCACAAAAAGACAGGGTCTAACTTAGTTGCTGAAGGCCCTGATTTTATCCTTGATGAAGAAAGGGCCAACTTGGCACTTTGTCCCATGTGCAGACAGCCACACACCTCTCCAGGCACAGTTAAAGACAGGCTTACTGAAAAGTTCCTAGGAGAAGCCAGGTTTCACAGCATGCTTTCCATAGTTCCTCCCCCAAGTTCCCTGGGGCCACAATTCCTTTCAACACCTGTTTCTCCAGAAGGTCCTCCAGACAGAAGACAGCATCTTTCAGAATATTCCTTGTCATGCCATTCCATTGTCCTGCCTAGATTTCTCCATTCCTGCCTTCCTCTGGATCTCACCAGAGAGCAACTTTTAAGGTTCCTCAGGACAGAGCTCACTGCTCTCAGGCAGCAGGCCCTGCAGCCTTCAGGAGGTGCTGTCCTTAGAGGCATGGGCTAACAGAAAAGAGGGGACTCAGGAAAAAATGCATCATGTAATTTATATCACAGAATTTTCCTATGGGTACCTAAAGTATATTCATATTTTGATTAGAGATTTATATGTCCCAAAGGAAGTTGTCATTTCTTATTTCCAGGAATCTGTCACTTTAAAACACTCTAAGAATAGGAGGCCACATTTGTCATATTTTTGACCTTAATAAAATTGTATGTTGAAAAAAAAAGACAAAAAAAAGTTGCAAGTTGTCCTCTTACCCAATATTAATATAGCTAATGGCACAATGATTCTTCCATCCAAAATTTCAGGCAAGGATTTATGAACCGCATTCCATTACCAATAAAGCCTTTCCAAATGAATCCTCAAATGGAAACCTCACCAGACTGGATATCCTAGGATGTGGCACCACCTAAAACACCTATTAAAATCAGGCCACCCTCCATCCTCACTGAGAACCCACCTCAGTGAGAACTCACAGCTCCCTCAATGGCATCCCTCAGTTGTTTTTCATTTTAAATGTTTTGTTGTGGTTATAATATACATGATGTGGAATTTTCCATGTTTACCATTTTTTTAAAAAAATATTTTTAGTTATAGATAGACACAATACCTTTATTTATCTATATGTGGTGCTGAGGATCAAACCCAGGATCTTGAAGTTTCTAGGTGATCACTCTATTGCTGAGTCAAAACCCCAGCCCTCATTTTTTAAACATAATCCTTTTACTGAATATCAGTACTCTCAGGTCCATAGCATATTTGAGGAATATTGATATCCCTGAGTATATGAAATTATTTATTCATGAAATGAATTCTACCATACCAATTTCCTCTATTGTAGAAGAGTAGATGTTGGCCAAGTGCTAGGAAATATTTCAGGCCTTTGATAAAACCACTATAGAATCAAAGAATCCCTGAAAAAAGTAGAACATTAGAAAATAGTTCAGGTCTCATTATTGTTGTTACGTATTTTTGGCTTATATTTATTTGATAATAGAGATATACTTATTTCCTTTTTAGATTATTGTTAGTGGTTGTTAAGACATACTCATGAGCTGGGGTCTTGGCTCAGTAGCACAGCACCTGCCCAGCATGTGTTAGGCATTGGGTTTGATTCTCTGTACTGCATATAAATAAATGAAGTAAATGTCTATCCACAATTAAAAAAACCTTTATAAATAAAACAATCATATACCTATTAGTTTCATTCACTGGTGCTATATTTCTCCACATAAGTCATGTAAAAAAAGACTATTTTTTAAATTATGACAGCTCAAATATCAGGAGCAGGACTCTTTTATAGTTGTGAGAATTTTGATTTTTACAACAATAGCCCAAATATTTAGGTAAAGTGCATATAGATATGTACTGTGTATATGACTTCATTTTTGGACTTAATACTTAATTTTTCTATAAATTGCCAATTTTTAATATTGTTTTTATTTTATTTAACTGTCATTTTCAGAGCTGCAAACAAAGTTGGAATCTGATTCAATAAATAGTGTCATATTTAGGAGGTCCTTTCAGGTTTTTCTTCTGAAACTATAACTTTTTATAGGACTGTATCATGGTATTTAGGAATTTCAGTTCTGTTTTCAACCTAAAATCACCTTACTTCCAGTTTCTTGGTGTCAAACATGAAATATACTAGGAACTATTCTCCAGTAGTTAGGGCAGAAGTAGTTCTGAATTAACATCAGTGGGGGTTCATCAGTCCATTTTATACAGACCATGAATGTAGACTTGTCTTCCATTCATTTAGAGCAAGCAATGTTTTATGCTAGAAAGTAAAAATTATAGGATTAATTTAACAACCAGTGTTACTCTTGAGGGAAAACAGATTAGATTTATTGAACTTGTAGAGTTTCTTTTTCAACACCCCAATTTTTTTCTCATTTAAATTAATTGTGGGCTCAAGTATCACTGAAAGTCTCCACTGGCCATCAATTGTGATAAAGCTGCTTCTTATATTTAAGAAGAAAATTATATTATGGCATTTATTTTAGACTTAAATGTATATTCTTTACAAAAACCTGAAGAGCATATTTAACACTTGAAAAAAAACTTTAACCACTAATTCTTAATTAGGGTATTTTTTAATAAATGTTCTTTCTTGGTCTCTAACAGGGAAACATTATTCAAAGTGTCATCTCTGGACTGGTGTAGTTTTGTAAATTTTTACTTATATGAATGATATAGAAATTGAGATTAAGAACTTCAGACATTTATAGTAGTTTAGCAGAGTCATTTTATGACTATCGGATCTACCAATAACAAAATCTGGAGTTATGTCTTTGTTTCTTCATTTCAGTGTCCTAATAAGTCATTTCTATTTTAGAAATGTCTCCCTGAAAACAAAACAAAGTCTAGGACACTCCCAATATCAGTGAACCACAGCAAAATGGGTACAAAATTTTAAAAAAAGATGTAAGGGAAAACAGGGACAGAGTGAAGTTTCCAATTTCTACAAATTTTCTGATAACTGAATTTTTTATTTGAAATCTCCTATTTCCATGACATATATAGTTGTGTTTTCTGATTTACTCTTAATATGCTCTAGTATTTTTTTATGGAAAACTAGCTGATTTTTATTATCAATGCCAAACAAGATTTTATATCAATTAAAATCTTTCATTAAGCATAAAGTTACTTTCACATTTGCTACAATCACAGTAAATATGTTTCTTTGTATAAAGGGACAGCCTTTGTTTGGAGTTTAAAATATCCTCAACTGCAAGATTGCATACATAAAACTCCATTTGTTGCTCATATAATAGTGCATTAATCAAATTAAATGTTATACTCTCTAGAATAAGATAAAATGAAAATAATTTACTCATAAGATTCATATTTAAACCATGTTTATTTACAAATTACTATTCTAAGAATTGTAATCCCATTAAGCTTCAATTGGAGCAAAAGTATAATCACTTAAATAAAAGTAGTTGCTTAAACTATAAATGAGAGATAAGTTACTTTTGAAGGCAGATACAAAATATTGTCAGGTTTCCTTTGTGCTTCTGGATGTTTAGTAGCAGGCTCATTTGAAGCTGCAATCAACTGTGAAGGGAACTCACTTCTACTTTCAGAATGCGGGGGTGGGAGGAGGGGGGGAAGAAATCCAGCTCTTGAGGGGAGATAATGAGGAAAACACTACAGTCCCATTGGGAATGGAGGGGGTGGTGGACCCAGTGGAAAAATATCCTCAAGATGCTCCATACATGTTTCCTGGAGGAGGTGGAGGAAAAAAAGGTCCTCTTCTCATGAACTGACTTCTTGGATCCACTGGAAAGGATTGGAAGGAAAGGTGAAAAAGCAAAGCCAGAGCCACTTACTTCATTTTTAGGAGGGAAAGATGAATCAGGCAAATTGGTATCACCATGATTGACTTTGGTATCATTTCTACTGTATTTAATATCTGAAGATGTAGACCCCTCCATTTTTTCCAAAGGCAGCATAGTGGAACTTTTGAATTATGCTGATACAGATGGTGTACAATAATTAGAATGACATCCATCTTGCCTTTGTAGAGGAAGCTGTGGATCAGAATATGTTTGGCCTGGTGGAGGGATCATTATCATATGGGCCTGTTGACATGGAGATGCCGGGGGTCCAGTGTCAGAAGGTGCTCTCTGAGGATCAGTTAACCTATTGCAGTTTGATTTTCTTTCATTGCTGGTCAGATGATCCAGAGAATTCTCTGGGCCCCTTGAGCCTCTTCCTTCTCCCACTGGCACCAAAGGTGAGAGTATGAGTGGACCCTTCTTTTCCACATAAGAAGGTCTCATTTCACATGGAGGTCGACTCAATGGTGAGGGACCATTGGGGGAATGACCTCTGCCAAAGGCTGTATTTGAAACATCAAGTGCAGAAGAATCTTTTTCTGCAACTGCAACTTTAAATTTGAACTCCATTTCAGTTAATTTTTGTCTGTTGTGATAATTTTGTTTTCTTAAATCATTGAGGTATCTTTAAGCACTCTGAGCTGCCAACTCATTACCTTGTGTTTTTTCTCATTGTACTTAACATGCTCCTGATAAAAATGAATGGTTCTCTTCAATTCTTCTTCAAGATTATTGGCTCATTTTCTATAGGTCTCCAGTGGTTTAGTTGTATAGCTGATCTTTTCTTCCACTTTGGAAAATTTCACTTCTTGCTCTACCTGGTAATTTTTCTCTCCTATTAGTTTCCATTGGAGTTCTATTACATTTTCTTGATATAGTTCCATCATGACTTTAAATTTCTGCTGAAGATTCTGATTCTCACTTTCAAACTGTGTATTTTCTGCTTGCAAAGATGCTTGTTCTGTTTTAAGATTTTTAATATGTCCTATAACACCTTCCTTTGTTTCAATTACTTCACATAATAAAGTAAAAATTTGATTTCCTTCTCTTTCTAAGGTTTTAAAAGAGGCCTTTAGAGAATCCAGGGAAGATGGCGGCGGGAAGTGAGTAAGCCGCTCTGTGCCCCGCGCCGCCGCATCTGAAAAGATGAGGTAAAGATCATTAAAGGAGATCTGTCGACAAAAACCCAGCACCGTGTCAAGAAAGGGGCCTAGGTGGAGTGAATCCGACACTAATCCAGCCAAGGTGAAGGGAGTCCATCACGACTTCAGCGCGAGCAGTAAGGCTGCAGCCCCAGCTGCACGGCTCTATCGGCCCCATCTTCTTCCCCTCTCCGCCGCTCCGCCTCGCTTCTTTCTCCCCAGCTGTCTCTCCTCCCAAGCTCAGTCTCTAAATTTAGATCTCAATTTCTTTCCCCCACCCCGCCCGCTCTCCTACATGTCTGGCACCCGGACCTCGGGGCCCTGAGGCGCCGCCTCCCCTCCCCCAACCCGCACCCCCTCCCCGGGGGTCACGAAGGCCGCTGCTGCCGCCGCCGCAGCCGCCGCCGCCTCCTGCGGAGCACCATAGAGCAGACTCTTCACCGCGCGAATGAGCTGCCGAATTATATGAAACAGCTGATAAGATGAGTGACAATTTAAAATCCAAGTGATCCGGGAACACGCACTGAGCTCTGACCCGCTGAATTCAAACTCCCGGTCACCTGCTTCCCGCAGACAAACAGCTATGACTCGGCATTAATTCATCCGGCTGAAACAACTGGTCAGCCCTTCTCATCATACGAAGGTAAATGCCTACCGAGCCTTCATAAGTAGTGGCCACAGGTTTGAAACGGGGCTTGTGAGAGAAGGACCCACCCGTTGAATTGGTCGACCAGCAAAGGGAAACGAAGTCATCAAACTGCTGCGGAGGAGATAACTTCGTGGAAACAGGTGTGTGATCCCATAGCCTTGCCTCTCCACACATCGGGAAAACCTTAAGGGCCCCTCCCAGCTCTCCCATGAGTGCTACAGCCAGCCCGAGGGAATCAGAGGTGGTGCGGGACCCGTGGAGCAGAATTACCGCTCCCACCAGGGCTGACTGCTGAGGTCTCTTGCACCAGCTACGGGGAAGTGGATACCGGAGGACAAGTAAAATCCGCTGAGGATTCTCAGCCCCAAACTCTACAAACTTAGATTCTGAGGGAATGGCAAACTGGAAGAGTGTGCCCAGTCGTTCATGAAAACAGGGCTCCCGGGAGCAGCAGACTTGGCATGTAGCCAGTATTGTGGTGAGAGGGGCCTGGCTAGAGAAAAAGTGGGAAGTGACTAGACACAAGAGGAGCCCCTAGACACTCAGGATTGGAGACTCGCCCAGTCTGGGAGGAGCTGCTGCACAGTGATTGGTTCCCGTGTATTGACAGGAGAAACTTGACCTGGTGGGCACAGCGCCATCTACTGGAAGAGAAGTTAATCAAACTCTAAGATGGCATTTATTAGGTTTTTTTTTTTTAATTTTTTTTTCTCTTTTTCTTTTCTCTTTTTTTTTTTTTGATTTGGGTTTTTCTTTCATCTTCATTTTTTTCTCTCTTGTTGTTTTATTAATTTTTAAATTTTTTTTACAAAATATTTTTTTTAATTTTTTTTCCTACTAATTTTAATTTAAATTTTTTTAATTAGTATTATTATTTTTTTAATTATTTTTCTTTTTTAGTTCCTATTCTTTTTCTTCTGTAGTCTTTTCATTTTTCTTATCCCCCCTTTTTTCCTTGAATTCTACCTGCCTACTCTCATTCTCTTTAGAGACTTCTTCCCTTCCCTTTAAATACCTTTCCTCCCAAGCATCAAATTAATCTATAGGAGTAAACAGTAACTCAGCAGTCAAACAGAACAAGAAGCAACATGAGCAGCTTCAAAAAACAAGGAAGAAAAGGAGTACAAACAATGCAGTACAGCCTAAATATACAGGAGGACCCAGAGTCATCAGAAAAATGGTCATATAAAGAACTCAAGGAACACCTAAGACAGATGGAATGGAACCTTAAAGAGGATACAAGACAGCAAATTCAAGCAGCGAAAGAACACATTGAGAATGCATTTCATAAACAGATAAAAGAAGAAGTTAAGCATCTTTATCAGGAGATAGAGATTATAAAAAATAATCAAACAATAATTCTAGAAATGAAGGAAACGATAAACCAAATTAAAAACTCAATTGAGAGTATCACTAACAGAGTGGAGCAAGTAGAAACCAGAACGTCAGATAATGAAGACAAAATATACCATCTTGAAAAGAGTCTAGCCAACTCAGAAAGGCTGGTAAAAAATCACGAGAAAAACATCCAAGAGTTATGGGATAACATGAAGAAACCAAACTTACGAGTCATCGGGATAGAAGAAGGTACAGAGATTCAAACCAAGGGAATGAGAAGCCTGCTGAATGAAATAATTACAGAAAACTTTCCAGAAATAAAAAAAGAAACAGATATACAAATTGAAGATGCATACAGGACACCGAGCACACAAAATCACAGTAGACCAACGCCAAGACACATTGTTATGAAGCTATCCAATATACAGAACAAAGAGAAAATATTAAAAGCTACAAGAGAAAGGAGACAGATTACATTTAGGGGTAAACCAATATGGTTAACCACGGATTTTTCATCACAGACACTGAAAGCAAGAAGGTCATGGAACAATGTATTTCAAACACTGAAAGACAATGGATGCCAACCAAGAATTCTGTATCCAGCAAAATTAAGCTTCAGGTATGACAACGAAATAAAAATCTTTCATGATAAACAAAAGTTAAAAGAATTTGCAGCCAGAAAACCAGCATTGCAAAGCATTTTGAGCAAAACACTACAAGAAGAAGAAATGAAAAACAATAACCAAAACCATCAGTGGGAAGTGCCTCAGTAAAGACAGAGGGCGAGGGGAAAGACAATCATGGAGAAACAAACAAAAATTTTTTTAAAAAAAGGATAAACAATCAAACATGGATGGAAGTTCAAACCACATATCAATAGTAACTCTGAATGTTAATGGCTTAAACTCTCCAATAAAGTGACATAGGCTGGTATCATGGATTAAAAAAACAAATCCAACAATATGCTGCCTCCAGGAGACACATCTGATTGGAAAAGACATACACAGGCTGAAGGTGAAAGGATGGGAAAAAATATACCACGGACACGGTCCTCGCAAGCAAGCAGGGGTGGCCATCCTCATATCGAATAAAATCGACTTCAAGACTAAGTTAATCAAAAGGGATAAAGAAGGTCATTATATACTGTTAAAAGGAACCATTCACCAACAAGACATAACAATTATCAATATTTACGCACCAAATAATGGTGCTGCGACATTCATAAAACAAATTCTCCTCAAATTCAAGAATCAAATAGACCACAACACAATAATTATCGGAGACTTCAACACACCTCTCTCACCATTGGACAGATCCTCCAAACAAAAGTTAAATAAAGAAACTATAGAACTCAATACCACAATCAATAACCTAGACTTAACTGACTTATATAGAATATATCAACCATCATCAAATGGCTATACTTTTTTCTCAGCAGCACATGGATCCTTCTCAAAAATAGATCATATATCATGCCATAGGGCAACCCTCAGTAAATATAAAGGGGTGGAGATAATACCATGCATTTTATCTGATCATAATGGAATGAAACTGGAAATCAATGATAAAAGAAGGAAGGAAAAATCCTACATCACATGGAAAATGAACAATGGGTTACAGAAGACATAAAGGAGGAAATCAAAAAATTCTTAGAGATAAACGAAAATACAGACACAACATATCGGAATCTATGGGACACAATGAAAGCAGTTTTAAGAGGAAAGTTCATCGCCTGGTGATCATTCCTCAAAAAAAGAAGAAACCAACAAATAAATGAGCTCACACTCCAACTCAAAGCCCTAGAAAAGGAAGAGCAAAACAACAGCAAATGTAGCAGAAGGCAAGAAATAATTAAAATCAGAGCGGAAATTAATGAAATTGAAACAAAAGAAACTATTGAAAAAATTAACAAAACTAAAAGTTGGTTCTTCGAAAAAATAAATAAGATTGACAGACCTTTAGCCATGCTAACGAAGAGAAGAAGAGCGAGAACTCAAATTACTAACATACGGGATGAAAAAGGCAATATCACAACAGATGCTACAGAAATACAGAAGACAATTAGAAATTATTTTGAAAACCTATATTCCAATAAAATAGAGGATAGTGAAGACATCGATAAATTTCTTAAGTCATATGATTTGCCCAGACTGAGTCAGGAGGATACACACAATCTGAACAGACCAATATCAATGGATGAAATTGAAGAAGCCATCAAAAGACTACCAACCAAGAAAAGCCCAGGACCGGATGGGTATACAGCGGAGTTTTACAAAATCTTTAAAGAAGAATTAATACCAATACTTTTCAAGTTATTTCAGGAAATAGAAAAAGAGGGAGCTCTTCCAAATTCATTCTATGAGGCCAACATCACCCTGATCCCGAAACCAGACAAAGACACCTCAAAGAAAGAAAACTACAGACCAATATCTCTAATGAACCTAGATGCAAAAATCCTCAATAAAATTCTGGCGAATTGAATACAAAAACACATCAAAAAAATAGTGCACCATGATCAAGTAGGATTCATCCCTGGGATGCAAGGATGGTTCAACATACGGAAATCAATAAATGTTATTCACCACATCAATAGACTTAAAGACAAGTACCATATGATCATCTCGATAGATGCAGAGAAAGCATTCGACAAAGTACAGCATGCCTTTATGTTCAAAACATTAGAAAAACTAGGGATAACAGGAACTTACCTTGACATTGTAAAAGCTATCTATGCTAAGCCTCAGGCTAGCATCATTCTGAATGGACAAAAGTTGAAGGCATTCCCTCTAAAATCCGGAACAAGACAGGGATGCCCTCTATCTCCACTTCTATTCAATATAGTTCTCGAAACACTGGCCAGAGCAATTAGACAGACGAAAGAAATTAAAGGCATAAAAATTGGAAAAGAAGAACTTAAATTATCACTATTTGCAGATGACATGATTCTATACCTAGAAGACCCAAAAGGGTCTACAAAGAAACTACTAGAACTAATAAATGAATTCAGCAAAGTGGTAGGATATAAAATCAACACGCATAAATCAAAGGCATTTCTGTATATCAGCAACAAAACTTCTGAAATGGAAATGAGGAAAAACACTCCATTCACAATATCCTCAAAAAAAAATAAAATACTTGGGAATCAACCTAACAAAAGAGGTGAAAAATTTATACAATGAAAACTACAGAACCCTAAAGAGAGAAGTAGAAGAAGATCTTAGAAGATGGAAAAATATACCCTGTTCATGGATAGGCAGAACTAACATCATCAAAATGGTGATATTACCAAAAGTTCTCTATAGATTTAATGCAATGCCAATCAAAATCCCAATGGCATTTCTTGTAGAAATAGATAAAGCAATCATGAAATTCATATGGAAAAATAAAAAACCCAGAATAGCAAAAGCAATTCTAAGCAGAAAGTGTGAATCAGGCGGTATAGCGATACCAGATTTCAAACTATTTTACAGAGCAATAGTGACAAAAACAGCATGGTACTGGTACCAAAACAGGCGGGTGGACCAATGGTATAAAATAGAGGATACAGAGACTAATCCACAAAGTTACAACTATCTTATATTTGATAAAGGGGCTATAAGCATGCAATGGAGGAAGGATAGCATCTTCCACAAATGGTGTTGGGAAAACTGGAAATCCATATGCAACAAAATGAAACTGAATCCCTTTCTCTCGCCATGCACAAAAGTTAACTCAAAATGGATCAAGGAGCTTGATATCAAATCAGAAACTCTGCATCTGATAGAAGAAAAAGTTGGCTCCGATCTACAGATTGTGGGGTCGGGCTCCAAATTCCTTAATAGGACACCCATAGCACAAGAGTTAACAACTAGAATCAACAAATGGGACTTAATTAAACTTAAAAGTTTTTTCTCAGCAAAAGAAACAATAAGAGAGGTAAATAGGGAGCCTACATCCTGGGAACAAATTTTTATGCCTCACACTTCAGATAGAGCCCTAATATCCAGAGTATACAAAGAACTCAAAAAATTAGACAATAAGATAACAAATAACCCAATCAACAAATGGGCCAAGGACCTGAACAGACACTTCTCAGAGGAGGATATACAATCAATCAACAAGTACATGAAAAAATGCTCTCCATCTCTGGCAGTCAGAGAAATGCAAATCAAAACCACCCTAAGATACCATCTCACTCCAGTAAGATTGGCAGCCACTATGAAGTCAAACAACAACAAGTGCTGGCGAGGATGTGGAGAAAAGGGTACACTTGTACATTGCTGGTGGGACTGCAAATTGGTGCGGCCAATTTGGAAAGCAGTTTGGAGATTCCTGGGAAAGCTGGGAATGGAACCACCATTTGACCCTGCTATTGACCTTCTCGGACTATTCCCTGAAGACCTAAAAGAGCATGCTACAGGGACTCTGCCACATCGATGTTCATAGCAGCACAATTCACAATAGCTAGACTGTGGAACCAACCCAGATGCCCTTCAATAGATGAATGGATAAAAAAAATGTGGCTTCTATACACAATGGAGTACTATGCAGCAATAAAAAATGACAAAATCATAGAATTTTCAGGGAAATGGATGGCACTAGAGCAGATTATGCTTAGTGAAGCTAGCCAAACCCTAAAAAACAAATACCAAATGTCTTCTTTGATATAATGAGAGCAACTATGAACAGAGCAGGGAGGAAAAGTAAGAAGAAAAGATTAACATTAAACAGAGACTTGAGATGGGAGGGAAAGGGAGAGAAAAGGGAAGTTGCATGGAAATGAAGGGAGACCCTCATTGCTAAACAAAATTACATATAAGAGGTTGTGAGGGGAATGGGAAAATAAACAAAGAGAGAAATGAATTACAGTAGATGGGGTAGAGAGAGAAGTTGGGAGGGGAGAGGAGGGGGGATAGTAGGGGATAGGAAAGGTAGCAGAATACAACAATTACTATTAGGGCAGTATGTAAAATTGTGGATGTGTAACCGATGTGATTCTGCAATCTGCATTTGGGGTAAAAATTGGGAGTTCATAACCCACATCAATCTAATGTATGAAATATGATATGTCAAGAGCTTTGTAATGTTGTGAACAACCAATAAAAAAAACCCCAAAAATAAAAAAAATAAATAAAAGAGGCCTTTAACTTTGCAACATAAACCAGTTTCTTCAAAGCCCCTTTTGGCTGATCTTCAAAGTGAGCACCAATTTCTGATTCACTCTCCATTTCCAACTCCAAGTTACCATCATCTTTTAGAACTTCTGCAAGCACAGGAGCCCAATCTTTCATCTGCAGCAAGTATTTAGTCAGAGATTTAATGTGATTTTCTTTATCTCTTAGAACTTGTTCTGCATGTTCTTTAGAGTGTTCAAGTGTCATTTTCTGTTTATTGAGGCTATTCACTTTTTCTTTCCATACCTCATCTTCTTGTAAAAGTTGTTTCTGACTTTCCTGAAGGTAGAAATTTTCATTCAAAGCCTCTTTTATTGCTACTGTAACTGCTTCTTTATTCATTTTAAATATTCTCAAGGTTGTTTTAGCTTGAAATTTGAGGGATTTTGATTCATCTTCTAGGCACTTAATTGTTTTTAATATATCTACCATCAATTCATCCTGTTGAAAATGTTTAGTTTTCTCTTCTTTTAGCTCTTTTTCTAGAAAGAGTATTTCATCCTCAAGTTTAGATATGGACCTACCCAGGTTTTCATATATTGTCTCCAAATTTTCTGATTTTATTGAATCCTTCTCCAAAATGGCATCCTTTAAAGATGACTCTAAGTCTTCATAGTCTTTTTGAACAAGACTAACCTTTTCAAGTAGTTTACATTTTTCTTCAATTAGTCAGAAAGTTTTAGAGCAAGCTGTTTTTCTCTTCTCATGTAATGCTTGCTTCTCAAAGACTGATAACTTCTCCACAAAAACAAGAGAACAACAAAAAATCCAATAGTTGTACATATCACCAATTCTCAGGGACAGCCATAAGGACTAGGGTGTGTTTCCATGTCTTCAGACAAGGCAGACCACAACCCTGCTTACTTCTTCCAGGACCACCCCCAAGTAGGGCTGAGGGGCAGCCATTGCCCTTCCATCATGCTAAGGCTACTTTGGCTATTCCCTCTGCTACCATACCATGCCCAGCCATGCCATAACAAGCTGTGGACACTCAGGCCTTTGGTCAGGAACAAACCTGCACCAGGCAACAGAGCAGATCATTGTGAACCAGCGGTTGGGGGGGGGGCTCCATGCATGGGCATGGGGAACCCTGGTCATGGTCTCCCAGGGGCCTAGCACACTCATGATGCCTGTCAGAGTAGTCTTTGCCCTTCACTCTGCTGTGAATCTTGAAGCAGCAAAGGTTCAAGCCTGTCCCAATCAAGCCAGAGAGGAGTCCTCTCCAGGTCACCCACCCATTGGTTTGGTTTAGGCCAGAACTTATTATGTGCCATTCTGTACAGTCATAATAATATCACCCAGCTTGATGTCACTAAAATTCTAAAGCTCTGTAAAATATTTAAAGAGCTAGTATGTCATATATTTATATTTGTACCACTTGTCCTTTTGTTTTAATGACTCATTCCTTTCCCTCCCCTCCTGTCCCCTATTTCCTTCCTTTCTTTCTTCCCTCCCTCCCTCCCTCCCTCCTTCCTTCCTTCCTTCCTTCTTCATTTCCTTTTCTTGCAGTGTTGGTGGTTAAATTTGAAGGCCTAGTACATGCTGCACAAGCTCTCTAGCACTGAGCTATATCTCCAGGTCTGTTGACACTTTCTGTAGAAGCCGTGTGAATTTCTGTAGAAGCCATAGAAAACTTCTTGTGTTAGACTATTTTAAAAGTAATTTTAGAAGAGTGCAAACATGGGCACAAATCAGTTTTGATAAGTTATTTTAAAGAATTACAGCATATGTAATGTTTCTAAAAAGAAGGAGCTTACAACTTGAGTTGGTTTTCATGTCAGTTATTGTAGACTACTATTTAAGAGTCATCAAAATCTTTTTTCAGATGTTCTTTTCACTTCTCATAGGATGTAAATACTTCTAAGCAAACTGGTCATTATAAATATATAGCAATGAGAAGGATAAGTCAGTGTTTGCATCAAACAAAACAGAATAAAATGTTGCATGGGATTCTCATACAGAGACAGGGGACACCAAAGTATTCAATAGGAAGCAGTGTTTATTTGTGTGAATCCAGCTTCAGTGTATTCTTATTCAAAGGCTCAGCATTTAGTGTAGGGAATGATCCCTTATATATTCTAGTTAGTTTCCTTTTACATACTAGCCTTTGTCTTCATATAAGGTAATACACATTCCTGTTTGGGCATTCTATTTCTATACTACAAAGTAGCAAGAATGTCTCAAACTGATTTCTGGAGGGCTCACAATGATACAGACAGCATCGTATTCTCTTTCTTTTGTTCTGAGAAATCTGTACCACAAAATGTAGCTCAGTGGTAAAGCACCCCTTGGCTTCTATTCCCAGTACCAAACCAAACCAATGACAGATGAACTTCATTTAGGGCAGAAAATTTAGTATTATAATGAGTTAGAGTGAGCAAAGTTTACCCAAGGTCACTTTAGAAAAGGAGCTGTGTATCTTTGACAGGTTTAAGCTGGTTCTTCCAGGCCTTTTTGAAAGAGCAGTTTCTGAAACAAAGCAACAACTTCAAGTGATAGCAGTGAGCAGCCCACTACCTGCAATCACACGTGTTCCCAAGTTCCTGCCTGGCAGCTGACCACTTTGCAGACTGTTTTCTTATGGGGAGAAAAGTCTGAAGGGGGGCAAAACTTGACATCTGGATCCCTTGGAGGATCCCCTTCCTCTTAGCTATTCTAACCAACTCCCTGGCAGCACCTCTAGTGTCTAAGATGCAGAGATTTTGAATGGTCTCCAAAGCTAGGACATTGAGCCCTGATTCTAGGCCCTGACCTCATGCCATATCCCTGGGTTGTGGTTGTTTTCTAGGGCACCTCGAGGCACTGATTTTGGAGGATTTCACTTCTATCCCACCTCTATGCCATCAAGTTCACTGAGGGCTTCTATTGCAGTAACTGGAATTGGGGAGGAGTTTCTCCAGACAGGAGATTGAGCCTTCCCAGCAGGCTGTCTTGACCTTGACCCTACAGAATTCAGTGCCCTTGGAGCTACCCAGTAGGTCACCTTTGAGCTATAACTTCTGGGGTTGAGTCTTAGCAATTGTTGCCAGACAGGTGTTTCTCCCTTGTGCCCAGGATCTCCCTCGCTGAGGCAGTAGTTACACTTTGATGGAGGCTGAAGGCCATCTAGGTGCCAGCCACTCACTTTTCTCACTTCCTCTGCCCACTGGTATAAGAATCAGCTTTCTCTCTCACAGCCTTTTGCCCAAGGCCCAGGTGACCCAGGAGGCTTTAAACGTTAGTTGCATTCTGCAAAGGGACACCTTTGTTCTGAGAGGATGCAGTGATAGGAATCACCTGCACGTTTTCTTCTAGACCATCTTGACAATGGGGTTGTGATGGGTGCAGTCAGGAATTCCTTTAAATCCACTGTCATTTGTGGCTAGAGACTGACTCAGAATCCTGTTGTCCTGGGCTAGAGAAAGCATATTTGGGCACATTATAAAGAAATTGTTGGTTAGGGATACAAAGGGTGTGGGGAAGCTTGAAAACACCTCTGAAGACCTTCCTGGGACACTTGGTGAGAGGTGCCAAGAGGAGAGGCAGGGCTCCTGACCCACCAGCTCATGAGCCATTACTGCTCAATAGCCATAGATTAAAAGCCACATCTTCATGCAGTGGCAACTGCTAAGTGGTGACTGAAGCTCAGAAGGCCAGAGCAGTTCAGGTCTTGGTGGGAAGGTTTCAGGGACCATCAGTGATGTCAGGTTTGCTGGAACTCACTGGTATGAATCAAGAGGTGGTAGCTAAGCTCTCCAGACCCTGAGTGTGGATAAGGGCAGAGATACAATCTAATACAAATAGCTCCTTCTTATTCTGGGACTTCTGACCTTTTCTGAGTATAACAGTTATATTCTGGCATGTGCAGAATCATATGTAATAGAAGAGAAACTGTCACTGAGAGATGACTTGTGAGATGTCCAAGTCACACATCTCAGGAGTGGGTCAACCCAGGTTGAATTCAGGCATTGTCTCTTGACCCAGTCCCTCACACACTCAGCTCAGGGAGCTGCTTCCATGGTGTGTTAATGGCTCTAGGGGATGGTCCTGGTGACCACTGTGTGTTGTCCCTAGTGGGAGGATTTTGCACTCATTGTGCTCTGCCATCCTCCTAAGGACCTTGGATAATGGTGAACTGCATTGAATAGGAGAGAAAATGGAAGCCCCAAGGTGTGCTTGGATTTGGCAATGAGCACACAATTACTAAGCAGCAAACAGGGACTAGACCAGGGCATGTAAAGGCTCTTTGTTCATGGGCCTGGCCTTATGACTTTTTATTGATGGGGAAGCTCTTGGAAATCAGGAGTAGACCTGTCTGTGTGGGAGGAAGATGAAGATTGAAGGTGGAGTCTGACCCACTTCCTGTGTCTGTAGCACCTTTGAGGTTGGCTTTGACTCCCTTGAGTCATGTCCTGGGGCCAGATGGGGAATCCAGTATAATGCTTTGGTTTCCCTTTTGATAGTACCATAATGGGAAGTTGCTTAAAATTAAATTTTTAATAAATACTTACAATATTTATTGGTGCTGGGATCAAATTGAGGGTTCTTCTTCATGCTATGTGCAGACACTCCACTGAGCTACTTCTCTAGCTCCTGATCAGATTTAGGAGGAGGCTTTCCTATTTACAGAGGTTAGCCAAGATGAACTTAATGAATACAGTCAATTTCTGGGACTTAAAGGGAAAAGTATTTGCCAAAGAGTAAGGTGTGCAAGTTTCCTCTATCACTGCCAATTTCTGTCTTCAGAAGACTAGTGTTGATATACATCATGGTATTGTGAGTGTAGAAGAAGCCATCTTGAGTGCTGTTAATGAGCTAGAAAGAGTTGCTCTTCCTGATGTCTTGCTGCAAGGAACGCCCAGTTGCTGTGTAGTTACAGGACATCTAGTCCAGGGTTTCTCCTGTCTCCAGGCTGAAGGATGACTTTTAAGCCTTCCAAACTGTTTCACACCAATACTGGTGTCACATACAATGAAAGTGAGTAACTAAGTAAATGAAGTGGAAGAAGCCAAGGACACTCTTGGACCAAGCCTGTGGGCCATACACTGGATGGTGTGGCCATGAGGGTAGGGAGAATTTCCTGCTCTCAAATGGCTTATCTGATTGGTCTGACTCACAAGGAGGGTACTCTCCATAGGGTTGATAATTTGTTTGTAGTTATTTCTGTGAAGCCCCCTCACCACACTATCAGATCAGTGTTTGGTGAAGCAGGAGATGGGATTCTTAGCGAGCAAGCAGTTCATCTTTAGAATTCTGTCTACTGGAGTATGCATCATGTCATTGAATTATTGAGACAACTTTTCAGTAATATTATTTTTCTCAATTTAGACAAATAAACTGAGGAATGGATAGGTGAAGCCACAAGTTCACAGAGCTTCAAGTGGGGAAACCAGGGTTTAAACTCAGGAAGCCTCATTCCAGTGCTCACAGTCTTAATATCTGCACTGTGTGCATGAAAAATGGCCAACATCCACTAGCAGGGGGACTGAGGAAGAAGAACAGAGGAATAAACAGGAATGAGATGGGGATGGAAAATAGCTATAGCCAATGCCAGGTCTCATGCCAGGTGCATCTGTCATCTCACTTCATCCCCACAACTACTCTAGGAGGTGTTAATATTAAAGTGTGAGTCAGTCCCAAGACAGATTTATCTGAACCTCAAGCACAGACCACTCTAACACACTGTGATGTGATCCTCACCTTCTGGTGGAAGCCACCAGAATCCTTCAGCCCTTGATCTGGCTCAGCTCTGTGTCTGAGATCTCAATCTACAAGAGGAGTCAGGACACCATGACAATGACCTCCGCCTGGGAGGTAAAGTGCTGGTGGGTGAAGTTCACTATCATGTCCACTTTACTCTTTTTTATTATTATTTTTTTAGTTGTAGATGGACACAATACCTTTATTTTATTTGTTTATTTTTATGTGCTGCTGGTGATCAAACCTAGTGCCTCATGCATGCTAGGCAAGTGCTCTACCACTGAGTCACAACCATGACCTCTCCATTTTACTCTTCATTTCCTTCCCATTCATAAAAATGGAATAACCATTGTTGGAAACCTGTGGGAAAGAGAGAGAACCAGGAGATACACTAGCCAGAAAAGCACAAGCAAAACTTAATAACAGCAAAGCAGGTGAGCTGTGACAGCTTTGATTTATTAGACACCAGTATGATTGCAAGAACATGGTTCCCATAAAATGTAATTTGAAGGCACTAATTAGTGACAAATACTGATAAACAGATGCCAGAAAAACCATTTTGTTACAAAATTCCAACAAGTAAACCTGTAAACACAATTTAATAACCTTGCAATGTGTTTTTTCTTTATCTTACCTTTTTCCATTAACACAAACCACCAGTAATAAAACCCCAGGTATAATTTATTTCACTCTGTCACCATATTAGAAGATGCACAAAAGGTTTTTGTCACATAAAAACATATTTAACTCAAGCCATAAAGACGATCTTCTGAAAAACCAAGAGAGGTTTGCATTAGATTAAAATCCTAGTAAATCCATGAGGCAAAGCACTCATGAAAAGTGCTGGAAACATAGATGCAATTATTTTTGCCCCATTAAACTGTAATTTTGCAGAATAGTGGTAAGTATGTAGCACTTTAACCTGGTCTTTTGTCTCAGCATTTAGACCCCCTCTAATTGATCCATTCACAGATTCATACTTAGACAATATAAGGATCCATTTTAATTTACATCTTTAGGATAAGCAAAAAAAAAAAAATGCTACCACCTTGCTCTCCTGGCCCAACAGAAAAATATATAGATGGGCAAAAAGGAAAGAGTAGGCATCATGTCATGAAGAGACATCAGGAAATAAACCATCAATTCAAAACACAATCACAAAACTACCTAGGGGCCATGATCTCATTTTGCAGATGAAGAAACTGAGGTTAGCAATATGCCATAATTGGCTAAAGGTCCCAGAATACATTTTTTTCATTTTTTTAGTTATAGTTGGACACATGGCTTTATTTTATTTATTTTTATGTGGTTCTGAGTATCGAACCCTGCGCCCCGCACATGCTAGACGAGTGGTCTACCACTGAGCCAATACCCCAGCCCCACTGACTACTTCTTTTAAAGCTTAAAACAAGCTTATTATCTTAAAGTTCCAGAAGTCAAAATTTAGTCTGGGTTAAAATCGGCAGAGCTGTTTTCTAAAAAGTCTGTGTCAGGCTGGGACTTCTGGCAAGGCTCACAACTCAACCAGTGATGCCTCCACACAGCCAGTTTGACAAGCCACCAACTAGAATCTGACACTTCCCTTCCTCCTCTCTTTACCTGGATCTAGATCTGCAGCTCAGACCTCTCCAAGTCTCAGACCAGGAGCCCATCTGCCTGCTAAGGATCATCAGGTTAATGGCTCAAGAGTGACATAAGAAATGCCAACTTCCACACTCAGAGAAAACCTCCAAGTCTTTTGATAAAAATTAATACCTTCCCCTGCAAAATGGTACCATTATAAATGTGCTCCCTGAGGAGGAAGTGGTGGCCTTCCACTACCCACCAGCCATGTTTCTGGATGTAGTAGGTGACCATAGGTTGAAACCAAACTCTCACCTTCATCCTAGTCACAGAGAAGGAACTTTTATCATTTCCACTTCACAAAATCAGTATCATCTTAGGAAATCTGTAAGTGTGTTTCACTTAAGTCACTATCTAGAAGATCAGCTGAAATCACAGTGACCCTGATTGGGTAACCCTGGTCCACAAAGCAATGCACAGAGTTTGCCAGAGAGCAATTGGGTCTAGCTAAGTCCCCTTCTCTCCAGGATCTGCTCTTCTAAGCAGCAAATCTTCCCCAGCATCCCAGTGGATTATTTGTGGAGTATTTTTTGTTGATGATGTGGCTGATGTTATTGAGTGTTTTAGGTTTCTACCTATTCCACATAGTAACTCTTTGTCACATTAATAGTTTGCAAAATATTTCTCTCCTTTTGCAGCCTGTCTCTTTCCTGTATGGCAAATTTGCTGTACAGAAGCTTCTTAGTTTGACTAATCCTATTTATCTCTTTTTACTTTTATTCCTTTTACTTTTGGGGGCTTATGAAAAATGTCATTGTCTATACAAATGTAACAAGGTATTTCTTATGATTTCTTCTTGTGGCTTCAGTTTCAAGTCTTATATTTGAGTTTTTGACCATTCTGTTCTCATTGTCATTTTTTGTTGTTGTTGTTTTGTGTTACTGGGGATGGAAACCAGGGCCTCACACAGGCCAGGCAAGTGTTCTACCACTGAGCTACAACCCCAGTCCTCAAGATGATTTTCATAGTGAGAAATAGAAGTCAAATTTAAATCTCGCCCTTATGAATATCCAGTTTTCCAGCACTATTTATCAAAATTACTCTCCTTTCTCCAACATGTTTTTGGTACCTTTGTTGAGAATGATTTGCCTGTAAGTACACAGGGTTATTTCTGATTCTATTCAGTTCCACTGGTCTGCATGTCTGTTTTTATTTTTTATTTTTTTTTATTTTTTATTTTTTTTAATTTTTTATTGATTATTTAAAGCATTACATAGCTCATGATATATCATCTTTCATACATTAGACTCAAATTGTGTTTTGAACTCCCATTTTCACCCCAAATATAGATTGCAGAATCACATCTGTTACATATTCACATTTTTACATAATGCCATATTAGTGTCTGTTGTATTCTGCTACCTTTCCTAACCCCTACTATCCCCCCTCCCCTCCCCTCCCCTCCCATCTTCCCTCTCTATCTCCCCTGCTGTTGTTCAATTCTCTCCCTTTTTTTCCCTCCCCCTTGCCCCTCATAGCCTCTTATAATTTTATGTATCCTTGAAGGTCTCCTACCATTTCCATATGCTTTCCCTTCTCTCTCCGTTTCTCTCCCCCCATTCGTCTTTGTTTACTGTAGTCTTTTCCACATGCTCTTCCTTCCTGTTCTGTTCTTAGTTGTTCTCTTTATATCAAAGCAGACATTTGGCATTTGTTTTTTAGGGCTTGGCTAGCTTCACTTAGCATAATCTGCTCTAATGCCATCCATTTCCCTGCAAATTCTATGATTTTGTCATTTCTTAGTGCTGCATAATATTCCATTGTGTATAGATGCCACATTTTCTTTATCCATTCATCTATTGAAGGGCATCTAGGTTGGTTCCACAGTCTAGCTATTGTGAATTGTGCCGCTATAATCATTGATGCAGCCGTATCCCTATAGTGCGCTCTTTTAAGGTCCTCAGGGAATAGTCCGAGAAGTGCAATAGCTGGGTCAAATGGTGGTTCCATTCCCAGCTTTCCCAGGAATCTCCATACTGCTTTCCAAATTGGCCTCACCATTTTGCAGCCCCACCAGCAGTGTACAAGTGTACCTTTTTCCCCACATCCCCGCCAACACTTGTTGTTGTTTGACTTCATAATGGCTGCCAATCTTACTGGAGTGAGATGGTATCTTAGGGTGGTTTTGATTTGCATTTCTCTGATTGCTAGAGATGGTGAGCATTTTTTCATGAACTTGTTGATTGATTGTATGTCCTCCTCTGAGAAGTGTCTGTTGAGGTCCTTGGCCCATTTGTTAATTGGGTTATTTGTTATCTTATTATTTAATTTTTTGAGTTCTTTGTACATTCTGGATATTAGGGCTCTATCAGAGGTGTGGGGGGTAAAGATTTGTTCCCAGGATGTAGGCTCTCTATTTACCTCTTTTATTGTTTCTCTTGCTGAGAAAAAACTTTTTAGTTTAAGTAAGTCCCATTTGCTTATTCTGGTTGTTAACTCTTGGGCTATGGGTGTCCTATTAAGGAATTTGGAGCCCGACCCCACAATTTGTAGATCGTAGCCAACTTTTTCTTCTATCAGACGCAGTGTCTCTGATTTGATATCTAGCTCCCTGATCCATTTTGAGTTAATTTTTGTGGATGGCGAGAGAAAGGGATTCAATTTCATTTTGTTGCATATGGATTTCCAATTTTCCCAGCACCATTTGTTGAAGATGCTATCCTTCCTCCATTGCATGCTTTTAGCCCCTTTATCAAATATAAGATAGTTGTAACTTTGTGGATTAGTCTCTGTGTCTTCTATTCTGTACCATTGGTCCACCCGCCTGTTTTGGTACCAGTACCATGCTGTTTTTGTTACTATTGCTTTGTAGTACAGTTTGACCTCTGGTATCGCTATACCTCCAGATTCACACTTCCTGCTTAGAATTGCTTTTGCTATTCTGGGTCTTTTGTTTTTCCATATGAATTTCATGATTGCTTTGTCTATTTCTACAAGAAATGCCGTTGGTATTTTGATTGGCATCGCATTAAACCTATAGAGAACTTTGGGTAATATCGCCATTTTGATGATGTTAGTTCTGCCTATCCATGAACAGGGTACATTTTTCCATCTTCTGAGATCTTCTTCTATCTCTCTCTTTAGGGTTCTGTAGTTTTCATTGTATAAATCTTTCACCTCTTTTGTTAGGTTGATACCCAAGTATCTTATTTTCTTTGAGGATATTGTGAATGGAGTGGTTTTCCTTATTTCCATTTCAGAAGTTTTGTTGCTGATATATAGGAATGCCTTTGATTTATGCGTGTTGATTTTATAACCTGCCACTTTGCTGAATTGATTTATTAACTCTAGCAGCTTCTTTGTAGACTCTTTTGGGTCTGTTAAGTATATTATCATGTCATCTGCAAATAGCGATAGTTTAATTTCTTCTTTTCCTATTTTTATGCCTTTAATTTCTTTTGTCTGTCTAATTGCTCTGGCTAGTACTTCGAGAACTAAATTGAATAGAAGTGGTGATAGAGGGCATCCCTGTCTTGTTCCAGATTTTAGAGGGAATGCCTTCAATTTTTCTCCATTCAGAATGATGCTAGCCTGAGGCTTAGCATAGATAGCTTTTACAATGTTGAGGTAAGTTCCTGTTATCCCTAGTTTTTCTAGTGTTTTGAACATAAAGGGATGCTGTACTTTGTCAAATGCTTTTTCTGCATCCATCGAGATGATCATGTGGTTCTTGTCTTCTTGTCTTTAAGTCTATTGATGTGGTGGATAGCATTTATTGATTTCCGTATATTGAACCATCCTTGCATCCCAGGAATGAATCCTACTTGATCATGGTGCACAAGTTTTCTGATATGTTTTTGTATTCGATTCGCCAGAATTTTATTGAGAATTTTTGCATCCAAGTTCATTAGAGATATTGGTCTGTAGTTTTCTTTCTTTGAAGTATCTTTGTCTGGTTTTGGGATCAAAGTGATGTTGGCCTCATAGAATGAATTTGGAAGAGCTCCTTCTTTTTCTATTTCTTGAAATAGCTTGAAAAGTATTGGTATTAATTCTTCTTTGAAGGTTTTGTAGAACTCCGCTGTATACCCATCTGGTCCAGGGCTTTTCTTAGTTGGTAGTCTTTTGATGGCTTCTTCTATTTCTTCTTTTGTTATTGGTCTGTTTAAATTGTGTGTGTCTTCCTGTCTCAATCTGGGCAATTCATATGCCTTAAGAAATTTATCGATATCTTCGTTATCTTCTATTTTATTAGAATATAGGGTTTCAAAATACTTTCTAATTATCTTCTGTATTTCTGTAGTGTCTGTTGTGATATTGCCTTTTTCATCCCGTATGTTAGTAATTTGAGTTCTCTCTCTTCTTCTTTTCGTTAGCGTGGCTAAGGGCTTGTCTATCTTATTTATTTTTTCAAAGAACCAACTTTTAGTTTTATCTATTTTTTCAATGGTTTCTTTTGTTTCAATTTCATTGATTTCTGCTCTAATTTTAATTATTTCTTGTCTTCTACTACATTTGCTGTTGTTTTGCTCTTCCTTTTCTAGATTTTTGAGGTGTTGTGTGAGTTCATTTATTTGTTGGTTTTTCCTTTTTTTGAGGTAAGAACTCCAAGAAATGAATTTCCCTCTTAAAACTGCTTTCATTGTGTCCCATAAATTCCGGTATGTTGTGTCTGTGTTATCATTTGACTCTAAGAATTTTTTCATCTCCTCCTTTATGTCTTCTATAACCCATTGATCATTCAATAACATATTGTTCATTTTCCATGTGATGTAGGATTTTTCCTTCCTTCTTTTATCATTGATTTCCAATTTCATTCCATTATGGTCAGATATGGTGCATGGTATTATCTCCACGCCTTTATATTTACTAAGAGTTGTCTTATGGCATAATATATGGTCTATCTTTGAGTAGGATCCATGTGCTGCTGAGAAGAACGTGTATCCACTTGATGATGGTTGATATATTCTATATATGTCGGTTAAGTCTAGATTATTGATTGTGCTGTTGAGTTTTATAGTTTTTTTATTCAGTTTTTGTCTAGAGGATCTGTCTAATGGCAAGAGCGGTGTGTTGAAGTCACCCATAATTATTGTGTTGTGGTCTATTTGACTCTTGAACTTGAGGAGAGTTTGTTTTATGAACGTTGCAGCTCCATTGTTGGGTGCATACAAATTGATGATTGTTATGTCTTGTTGGTGGATGGTTCCTTTTAACAGTATATAGTGACCTTCTTTGTCCTTCTTGATTAACTTAGGTTTGAAGTTGATTTTATTCGATATGAGTATGGCCACTCCTGCTTGCTTCCGAGGGCCATGTGAGTGGTATGATTTTTCCCAACCTTTTACCTTCAGCCTGTGTATGTCTTTTCCTATCATATGAGTCTCTTGAAGGCAGCATATTGTTGGATTTGTTTTTTTGATCCAGTTTACTAGCCTATGTCTCTTGATTGGTGAGTTTAGGCCATTAACATTTAAGGTTACAATTGAGATATGATTTGTATTTCCAGTCATGCTTCTTTATTTATTTATTTTAGTTTGGTTAGTTTTGCTTTTTGGTTATTTTCCTCCCCCTTTACTGAGATACTTCCTGCTGTTAGTTTGGGGCACTATTTTTCACATCCTCTTCTTGTAGTGTTTTGTTCAAAATGCTTTGCAGAGCTGGTTTTCTTGCTGCAAATTCTTTTAGCTTTTGTTTATCGTGAAAGATTTTAATTTCATTGTCAAATTTGAAGCTCAATTTTGCTGGATATAGTATTCTTGGTTGGAATCCATTATTTTTCAGCGTTTGAAATACGTTATTCCAGGATCTTCTCGCTTTCAAAGTTTGTGATGAGAAATCTGTCGTTAACCTAATTGGTTTACCCCTGAAAGTAATCTGCCTCTTTTCTCTCATAGCTTTTAATAATCTCTCCTTGTTCTGTACGTTGGCTATCTTCATAATTATATGTCTTGGGGTTGGTCTATTATGGTTTTGAATGTTTGGGGTCCTGTAGGCTTCCAGGATTTGGCAATCCATTCCATCTTTCATCTCTGGGAAGTTTTCTAGAATTATTTCATTTAATATGCTGTCCATTCCTTTGGTTTGAATCTCTGTGCCTTCTTCTATCCCTATGACTCTCAGATTTGGTTTTTTTATGACATCCCATATCTCTTGAATAGATTGCTTGTGGGATTTAAGCATCTTTTCTGTGTTGACTATATTCTTTTCAAGTTGATAAACCTTGTCTTCATTATCTGATGTTCTGACTTCTACTTGATCAAGTCTATTTGTAATATTCTCGTTTGAGTTTTTAATTTGGTTTATAGTTTCCTGGAATTCTAGGATTATTGTTTGATTTTTTTTTAATATCTCTATCTCCTGGTAGAGCTCGTTCTTTGCCATTTGAATTTGTTTGTTTAATTCATTTTCAAAATATATTTTCATTTCTTGGACTTGCTGTCTCATGTCTTCTCTAATATTCCTTTCCATTCGAGTTAGGTATGCCTTGAGTTCTTTCCCTATACCTGTTTCTGAAGTTTCTATGTCCTCCTGTAGAATTGAGTAGTCTTGCATTGTTTGTAATCCTTTTTTCCCTTGTTTTCTCATGTTGTCCACGTTACTTTCCAGCTCTTTTTGATTGTCGTGTTTCTGCTCTCCTCTATAGATTTGTTTTGTTTCTGTATTACTCTGATGTCTCTCCTTTGTGTTGTTGAAGTATGACTGCTAACGTGGATTCCGCTGGGAAGGAATTCCGACGTTCGAGCTCCAGTGACGACACTACTCTGCTATGACGGGCCCCAGTCTCCTTGCCGGGGTGCCCTAATGGGGGGGTGTGACTGGACTGTCTCTGTGTGGTTTCAGCTCCCGGTCGTGGCAGGCGGGTAGACTCCAGCCGCCCAGTATCACAGGCCGCGGGCAGGTGATCCGTCACCAACGGGAGGGCGTTCTCCTACCGCCCAGTTACGCGGGCAGTGGGTGAACTGTCGCCGGTGGGCCTGCAGTTTACAGCTGCCCAGTCGCGAGGGCCTTGCCTCTAGGCTCCTGGTTTCTCCTGCTAGCCTTGGTTTCTCCTGCTAGACCAGATTTCCCCTCAGTGATGATTCTCGGCAGTTCAAACTGCACTCTGTGCCTGTTTTGTTGTTGCAATCTGTCGGACAGTGGCGGTGGATACTTCAGCTGTCCACGATGGTGGCCGCTGGTTACCTTAGTGGAGTGTCCCTTGTGGGGGGTGGGGCTGTACCGCTTCCGTCCCCGCCAACAATCCCGAACTCAGCCCGGAGGTCAGTGCGGGCTTGGGCTTGGCTGGTGGGATACCACCGTGTCGCAGCCACTTAATTCCCTGCTGACTAGTTAACCCCTTCTCTGGGGCGCCACGCCTTCTGTAGCCTCGGGGCAGGCCGCGCGTATCAGACAGCCTGGATCTCCGGGGCACACCGTTGGCTTTTGGGATCCCCGGCACTCTATGATTTTGATTTTTTCTGCTTGCCCCTCCCCCAGCTCTGGCTAGACAGGTTTTGTTTTGGCCGCTGATGGGAGGGGGGGTTGGGGGTCAGGTGCCTCTAGCTCTCCTTTAGTCTTTATGCAGGCTCACTCTGATAGTCCCTCCCCCTGAAAGTCTAGGAGAGATTTTAAGCAAAATCCCCCTATGTATGGGGGCTGAGCTGGGTGACACACACCTGTTTGTTGTTGCAATCTGTCGGCAAGTGGCGGTGGTTACTTCAGCTGTCCAAGATGGTGGCCGCTGGTTACCTTAGTGGAGTGTCCCTTGTGGGGGGTGGGGCTGTACCGCTTCCGTCCCCGTCAACAATCCCAAACTCAGCCCGGGGGTCAGTGCGGGCTTGGGCTTAGCTGGTGGGATACCACCGTGTCGCAGCCACTTAATTCCCTGCTGACTCGTTAACCCCTTCTCTGGGGCGCCACGCCTTCTGTAGCCTCGGGGCAGGCCGCGCGAATCAGACAGCCTGGATCTCCGGGGTCACACCGTTGGCTTTTGGGATCCCCAGCACTCTATGGTTTTGATTTTTTCTGCTTGCCCCTCCCCAGCGCTGGCTAGACAGGTTTTGTTTTGGCCGCTGATGGGAGGGGGGGGGTTGAGGGTCAGGTGCCTCTAGCTCTCCTTTAGTCTTTATGCAGGCTCACTCTGATAGTCCCTCCCCCTGAAAGTCTAGGAGAGATTTTAAGCGAAATCCCCCTATGTATGGGGGCTGAGCTGGGTGACACACACCTGTTTGTTGTTGCAATCTGTCGGCGAGTGGCGGTGGTTACTTCAGCTGTCCAAGATGGTGGCCGCTGGTTACCTTAGTCTGCATGTCTGTTTTTAAAGGGGTAAATTCAAATGGCCAAGAAATTCATGAAAAAGAAAAAAAACAGTACTCAACTTACTTAGCCTTCATGGCAATAAGAATTAAAATACACTATCTTATCCCAGATAGAATTGCTATTACCAAAAAGAAAACAAATTCTGGCAGGGATGTGAGTGAGAGGGAACTATCATATATTATTGATAGGAACACAAACTAACACTGCCATATGGAGAACAGATGGAACTTCCTCAAGAAACTAAAGTTGATCTACTCTATGATGCACTTCTGGGTATATCTCCAAAGGAAATGAGATACCTGACACACATGTTCATGGCTGTACTGTACTGTACAGCTATTGAGCTAATATGGAATAAACCCAGAATCCCATTAGTGAAGGAGTGGATAAAGATACTGCACTATATACACACAGTTGTATATAATAAAATATTATTCAGAAATAGAAGAATGACATTCTAGGGCTGGGCTTGTGGCTCAGTGGTAGAGCACTCACCTTGCACATGTGAGACCCTGGGTTTGATGTGCAGCACCACATATATTGAATAAGTGAAATAAAGGTATTGTGTCCAACTACAACTAAAAAATAAATTTTTAAAAATTTTTAAAAAAGAATGACGCTCTATCATTTACAGCAAAATTGGTGGAATTGGAGGATATTATATTCACAGAAATAAGTCAAATTCTGCATGTTCTTATAGGTGTGAGTTTTTAAAAGTCAATCTAAATGTATAACAGTGATTACTAGAGACTGGGAAGTGTTGAAGGTGTGGGTAGTTGGAGATTAGATAATGTGTACCAAAACAGAGTTAGATAGAAGTAATAAGTTCTGTTACTCTACAAAATAGTTGGGGGACAATTCTTTGCAATAACTTATTTTGTTTTATGTATAACCAGAGAAGAGCTCAAAGGCCCCAATTATGAGGAATGAGAGGTACAGAAATACAAAGTGTCCTGATTGGATCAACACACACTGTACACATGTATTGAAATATTACATTGTAGCACATAAATATGTATAATTATTGTGTTACTTTAAAGTTTGAAATGTTTGAGGTGAAAATGTTAACTACCCTGATTTGAACATTATATTCTATATAAAGCATCAGATTATCACACAGTACCCATGAATTTGTAAAATAAATAATACTGTTTTTTTATTGGTTGTTCAAAACATTATAAAGCTCCTGACATATCATATTTCATACATTCGATTCAAGTGGGTTATGAACCCCCATTTTTACCCCGTATACAGATTACAGAATCACATCAGTTACACATCCACATTTTTACATATTGCCATACTAGTGAGTGTTGTATTCTGCTATCTTTCCTATCCTCTACTATCCCCCCTCCCCTCCCCTCCCATCTTCTCTCTCTCTACCCCATCTGCTGTAATTCATTTCTCTCCCTTGATTTTTTCCCTTTCCTCTCACATCCTCTTATATGTAATTTTGTATAACAATGAGGGTCTCCTTCCATTTCCATGCAATTTCCCTTCTCTCTCCCTTTCCCTCCCACCTCTCGTCCCTGTTTAATGTTAATCTTTTTCTCATGCTCTTCCTCCCTGCTCTGTTTTTAGTTGCTTTCCTTATATCAAAGAAGACATTTGGCATTTGTTTTTTAGGGATTGGCTAGCTTCACTTAGCATAATCTGCTCTAATCCCATCCATTTCCCTGCAAATTCCATGATTTTGTCATTTTTTTAGTGCTGAGTAATACTCCATTGTGTATAAATGCCACATTTTTTAATCCATTTATCTATTGAAGGGCATCTAGGTTGGTTCCACAGTCTAGCTATTGTGAATTGTGCTGCTATGAACATCAATGTAGCAGTATCCCTATAGTAAGCTCTTTTAAGGTCTCCAGGGAATAGTCTGAGAAGGGCAATAGCTGGGTCAAATGGTGGTTCCATTCCCAGCTTTCCCAGGAATCTCCATACTGCTTTCCAAATTGGCTGCACCAATTTGCAGTCCCACCAACAATGTACAAGTGTATCCTTTTCCCCACATCCTCGCCAGCACTTGTTGTTGTTTGACTTCATAATGGCCGCCAATCTTACTGGAGTGAGATGGTATCTTAGGGTGGTTTTGATTTTCATTTCTCTGACTGCTAGAGATGGTGAGCATTTTTTTATGTACTTGTTGATTGATTGTATATCCTCCTCTGAGAAGTGTCTGTTCAGGTCCTTGGCCCATTTGTTGATTGGGTTATTTGTTATCTTATTGTCTAATTTTTTGAGTTCTTTGTATACTCTGGATATTAGGGCTCTATCTGAAGTGTGAGGCATAAAAATTTGTTCCCAGGATGTAGGCTCCCTATTTACCTCTCTTATTGTTTCTCTTGCTGAGAAAAAACTTTTTAGTTTGAGTAAGTCCCATTTGTTGATTCTTGTTTTTAACTCTTGTACTATGGGTGTCCTATTAAGGAATTTGGAGCCTGACCCCACAATATGTAGATCGAAGCCAATTTTTTCTTCTATCAGACGCAGAGTCTCTGATTTGACATCAAGCTCCTTGATCCATTTTGAGTTAACTTTTGTGCATGGTGAGAGAAAGGGATTCAGTTTCATTTTGTTGCATACAGATTTCCAGTTTTCCCAGAACCAATTGTTGAAGATGCTATCCTTCCTCCATTGCATGCTTTTAGCCCGTTTATTGAATATAAGATAGTTGTAATTTTGTGGATTGGTCTCTGTGTCCTCTATTCTGTACCATTGGTCCACCTGCCTGTTTTGGTACCAGTACCATGCTGTTTTTGTTACTATTGCTCTGTAGTACAGTTTGAAATCTGGAATCGCTATACCTCCTGATTCACACTTCCTTCTTAGAATTGCTTTTGCTATTCTGGGTCTTTTATTTTTCCATATGAATTTCATGATTGCTTTCTCTATTTCTACAAGAAATGCCGTTGGGATTTTGATTGGCATTGCATTGAACCTATAGAGAACTTTTGGTAATATTGCCATTTTGATGATGTTAGTTCTGCCTATCTATGAACAGGGTATGTTTTTCCATCTTCTAAGATCTTCTTCTATTTCTCTCTTTAGGGTTCTGTAGTTTTCATTGTATAAATCCTTCACCTCTTTTGTTAGGTTGATTCCTGCTAGGAGCCACAAGCAGATAAATGATGCATGGCACCTTTGCTTGTAAAGTGACGCCAGCTAGCCACTGAGATGATATGATTATGTTAAGATTTACATTCATATGCAAATTGGGCTCCTGCTGTTCACCTTGGCCTGCTACCGGACTCAAGTTACGGGACTCCTGGAGAGTTCCCATTGGTTGGGCAAGGATAGTAGGAGGAAATTCCGGGGGAGGTCCGGGCCCCCTGGTTCCGGGGGAACGCGCGGTTCCGGCAGACGCCCGCGTGGGAGGACCGGGTTTGGCTTGCCGGTGCCTACGGAGTATTGGTGGCTTTTTCAAAATAAATTTTGTTCCTGCTTGAGTGGCTCGTGATTCTGTGCCCAGCCAAGACTGCGGCATTTGGCGGCCCATGCGGGGAACGCCTGAAACTTAGAGGTGAGTAAAATTGCTCGCCCCTGAGGGAAGGCGACAGAATGGGTGACCATTTAAAAAAACAATGTGTTCTTGTTTTGATTTATTTTGTTTTTATTTCAAGCTCCCTAGCCCTAGAATTTTCTCAGGCGAACTGGGAAAAATGGTTGGCTCAAGGTTTGAAGTTATTCGGCCCTGAGAAAGAGAAAATTGATACAACCATTCTCTGCTCTGTTTTTGTTTCATTCTGTTTCGGCTTTGTTTTATCCTATCTTATTGGGTTACATTAACTTTATAGTAGATTAGAATCCAGTAAAAAACAAACCGAAAAACTGTTAAGTAAATTGTTAGAAATCCAAACTATGGTAGAAAAAACGCTAGGTCAAGCAAAAGAGAAGGTCTCTCAAGCTAGTCAGACAGAGGAAAATTTAAAGAAAGCAAACTTAGAGGAAAAACAGCCATCAGGTGGAGAATTACAACAGGAGGTTGCTACTAACTCCGTTCTATCACCAGAGGGCGTAATTCAACCAACAGCTCCATCTACCGCTGAGCGGCCCTCAACTCCCGTAGTTGATGGACGGAATTCTGAGGCAGAACCCCAAAGATTAGCATGCCCTCTACTTGAGCAGGCAGGAGGGCAACGAATTCACCATGCTTTAGATTTCAAAACAATAAAGCAATTAAAGGAGGCTGTAACAACCTATGGGCCGCAAGCTCCCTTCACAATAAGCATGGTCGAATCTGTTACCAACTTGGACATGACACCAGCAGATTGGGCTAACATGTGTCGATCTGTGCTAAACGGAGGACAATATTTGTTATGGAAGGTTGCCAATGAGGAATTTTGCATGGAGACAGCTAGGCGAAATGCAGAAGCTGGTTACCCTCAAAGAAATATAGATATGCTATTGGGAAAGGGACCTTATGAGGGTCAAAGACAGCAAATTGAATATGACCCTGGCGTATACGCACAAATTGCTGTAGATGCAGTTAGGGCATGGAAAACTTTACAGGGGCATGGAGACTTACAAGGTCAATTATCTAAGGTAATACAAGGAACTAATGAACCTTACGCTGAATTTGTAGATAGACTTATTCAGTCAGCCTCTAGGATATTTGGAAATACAGAACAGGTAATGCCATTTATAAAACAACTGGCTTATGACCAAGCAAATCGTTGCTGCAGAGAGGTCATTAGACCATGGAGACATGAAGATTTAAACACATATATTAAATTATGTAGAGACATTAATGAACAAGGGCAAGTCTTAGCAGCAGTACAACAGGCTTTAGATGCCAGGCCAAAAACATGCTATGATTGTAATCAAACAGGACATTTTAAAAGGAGTTGCCCCATAAGAGGAGGGTTTAACAAAGCTGGGTATCAAAGGAATAGAATACCGGGTATTTGCCCACGATGCCATAGAGGGAAACATTGGGCTAATGAATGCCACAGACTTGGCTGTGCACAGAATCACGAGCCACTCAAGCAGGAACAAAACTTTATTTTGAAAAAGCCGCCAATACTCCATAGGCGCCGGCAAGCCAAACCCGGTCCTCCTACGCGGGCGCCTGCCGGAACCGCGCGTTCCCCCGGAACCAGGGGGCCCGGACCTCCCCCGGAATTTCCTCCTACTATCCTTCCCCAACCAATGGGAACTCTCCAGGAGTCCTGTAACTTGAGTCTGGTAGCAGGCCAAGGTGAACAGCAGGAGCCCAATTTGCATATGAATGTAAATCTTAACATAATCATATCATCTCAGTGGCTAGCTGGCATCACTTTACAAGCAAAGGTGCCATGCATCATTTATCTGCTTGTGGCTCCTAGCAGATTCCCAAGTATTTTATTTTGTTTGAGGATATTGTGAATGGGGTGGTTTTCCTCATTTCCATTTCAGAAGATTTGTCGCTGATATACAGGAATGCCTTTGATTTATGGGTGTTGATTTTATATCCTGCCACTTTGCTGAATTCATTTATTAGCTCTAGTAGTTTCTTTGAGACCCTTTTGTGTCTTCTAGGTATAGGATCATATTGTCCACAAATAGTGATAATTTAAGTTTTTCTTTTCCTATCTTAATGCCTTTAATTTCTTTTGTCTGTCTAATTGCTCTGGCCAGTATTTTGAGAACTATATTGAATAGAAGTGGTGAGAGAGGGCATCCCTGTCTTGTTCCAGATTTTAGAGGGAATGACTTCAGTTTTTCTCCATTTCGAATGATGCTAGCCTGAGGCTTAGCATATATAGCTTTTACAATGTTGAGGTAAGTTACTGTTATCCCTAGTTTTTCTAGTGTTTTGAACATAAAGGGATGCTGTACTTTGTCGAATGCTTTTTCTGCATCTATTGAGATGATCATATGGTTCTTATCTTTAAGTTTATTGATGTGGTGAATAACGTTTATTGATTTCCGTATATTGAACCAGCCTTGCATCCCCAGATGAATCCTACTTGATCATGGTGCACGATCTTTTTGATATGTTTTTGTATCCGATTTGCCAGAATTTTATTGAGGATTTTTGCATCTAAATTCATTAGGGATATTGGTCTGTAGTTTTCTTTCTTTGAGGTGTCTTTATCTGGTTTGGGAATCAGGGTGATATTGGCCTCATAGAATGAATTTGGAAGTTCTCCCTCTTTTTCTATCTCCTGAAATAGATTGTAGAGTATTGGTATTAGTTCTTCTTTAAAGTTCTTGTAAAACTCTGCTGTATACCCATCTGGTCCTGGGCTTTTCTTGGTTGGTAGTCTTTTGATGGCTTCTTCTATTTCCTCACTTGATATTGGTCTGTTTAGGTTGTTCATATCATCCTGACTCAATCTGGGTAGTTCATGTTTTAAGGAATTTATCGATGCATTCACTATCTTCTATTTTATTAGAGTATAGGGTTTCAAAATATTTTCTAATTATCTTCTGTATTTCTGAATTGTCTGTTGTGATGTTGCCTTTTTCATCTCGTAAGCTAGTAATTTGAGTTCTCTCTCTTCTTCTCTTTGTTAGTGTGGCTAGTGGTCTATCAATCTTATTTATTCTTTCAAAGAACCAACTTTTAGTTTTGTCAATTTTTTATTGTTTCTTTTGTTTCGATTTCATTGATTTCAGCTCTAATTTCAATTATTTTTTGCCTTCTACTGTATTTGCTGCTGATTTATTTTTCTTTTTCTAAGGCTTTGAGGTGTAGTGTGAGGACATTTATTTGTTGGCTTTTCCTTCTTTTAAGGAATGAACTCCATGAAAAGAATTTTCCTCTTAGTACTGCTTTCATAGTGTCCCAGAGATTTCGATATGTTGTGTCTGTGTTTTCATTTACCTCTAAGAATTTTTTAATTTCGTCTTTGATGTCTTCTGTAACCCTTTGTTCATTCAGTAGCATATTGTTTAATCTCCATGTAAAGTAGGATTTTTCCTTTCTCATTTTGTTATTGATTTCCAATTTCATTCCATTATGATCAGATAAAATGCATGGTAGTATCTCTACTCCTTTGTAATTGCTAAGATTTGCCCTTTGACCTAATATATGGTCTATTTTTGAGAAGGATCCATGTGCTGCTGAGAAGAAAGTGTATCTGCTTGATGTTGGGTGGTATATTCTATATATGTCAATTAAGTCTAAATTATTAATTGTATTATTGAGCTCTATGGTTTCTTTATTCAACTTTTGTTTGGAAGATCTGTCTAGTGGTGAGAGAGGTGTGTTAAAATCTCCCATGGTTATTGTATTGTGGTCTATTTGACTCTTGAACTTGAGAAGAGTTTGTTTGATGAACGTGGCTGCACCATTGTTTGGGGGCATATATATTAATGATCATCAAGTCTTGTTGGTGTATGGTTCCCTTGAGCAGTATGTAGTGTCCTTGTTTATCCCTTTTGATTAACTTTGGCTTGAAGTCTATTTTATTTGATACAAGTATGGACACCCCTGCTTGCTTCCGGAGTCCGTATGAGTGATATGATTTTTCCCAACCTTTCACCTTCAGTCTGTGTATGTCTTTTCCTATCAGATGAGTCTCCTGTAGGCAGCATATTGTTGGATCTTTTTTTAATCCATTCTACTAGCCTATTCTTTTGATTGGTGCATTTAAGTCATTAACATTTAGGATTACTATTGAGATATGGCTTGTATTTCCAGCCATATTTGATTATGTATGTTACTTAACATGGTTTGTTTTCCCTCTATGATTATTTTTTCCTTTACTTTGCTACCTCCTGCTGTTGGTTTTCATTGTTATTTTTCATTTCCTCTTCCTGTAATGTTTTGCCAAGGATGTTTTAAAGAGCTGGTTTTCTAGCTACAAATTCTTTTAACTTTTGTTTATTGTGGAAGATTTTTATTTCATGTTCAATCCTGAAGCTTAATTTTGCTGGATACATGATTCTTGGTTGGAACCATTTTTCTTTCAGCGTTTGAAATATGTTGTTTCAGGATCTTCTAGCTTTCAGAGTCTGTGTTGAAAGATCAGCAGTTATCCTGATTGGTTTACCCCTAAATGTAATCTGCTTCCTCTCTCTTGTGACTTTTAAGATTCTCTCCTTATTCTGTATGTTGGGCATCTTCATTATTATGTGTCTTGGTGTGGATCTCTTATGATTTTGTACATTCGGTGTCCTGTAGGCTTCTAGTATTTGGATTTTTTTTTTCATTCTTTAAGTCTGGGAAGTTTTCTAGTATTATTAAATTGAATAGGTTGCTCATTCCCTTGGTTTGGACCTCTATACCCTCTTGTATCCCAATAACTCTTAGGTTTGGTTTCTTTATGTTATCCCATAATTCTTGGATGTTCTGCTCATGATTTCTTAACATTCTCGCTGAGCTGTCTATGTTCTTTTCAAGTTGAAAAACTTTGTCTTCGTTGTCTGAAGTTCTATCTTCTAAGTGTTCTACTCTGCTGGTAATATTCTCATTTGAGTTTTTAATTTGGTTTATTGTTTCCTGCATTTCCAGGATTTCTGTTTGTTTTTTATATCCTCTATCTCCCTATAGAGTTGATCTTTTGCTTCTTGGATTTGTTTATGTAATTCATTGTCAAAGTGATTTTTCATTGTCTGAATTTGCTGTATAATGTCTTTCTTGAGACTCCAGATCACCTGAAGCATGTATATCCTCAACTCCTTGTCTGACATTCCATCAGCTGCAGATATTACCTCATCTAATGTTGAATTGACCTGTATTGTTTGTGGTCCTTTCTTTCCTTGTCTTTTCATACTGCTCATGATTCTTTCTAGCTTTGTGAAACTGTTGTGTTATTTTTTTCCCCTTATATATTTATATTGTTCTTGTATAGCTCCAAAATCCCTCTTTTGCGGAGAAAGACAATGTTAAAAGTTCCCAATATCAACAGTACATTATCTAAGCACAAGTTTTCATTATTAATACATTTATAGTTAGATTCTAAGTCTATAGATATTGGTTTTGATTATTACTTAAGAATATATTTATTAGTTTCATAAAAGGCATACCATATCTGTTGGCATATAGAAAACTTAATTTCAGACAAAGGATCTTATACTTAGAGGGAAAGGAGTGAGGGTATGAGGTTAAACTAACTTAGCACCTTTGGAGAATTCTAACCAATAGACTGGTAATTTATGGAAGAATGTATAGACTCAACCTCCTATTTGTATTTAGATAGTTATCCTATGTATAGATAGCAAAAGTTAGGAGATTGAAAGTGGGATAGAGAGAATACGAATGAAAACAAAGAAAAAAATAACAAGGAAGAAAAGAGAAATAAGAGAAGGAAAAGGAAAGTAAGATAGAAATAAAGAAAAAAATGGGGGGAAGGTGGAGTATATGCAATTCTTCTATATTATATTACTTTGGTAATTCGGTTGTTCACGCACAGTTCTTGGTTTCACATATGTTGAAGTTGTGGAAGAGAGAAAGAGGGAAGAAAAAAAAGTCTCTCAGAACACGGTTTTCCTTGCTTCCAGTAGGTGGTGTTGTCTATTTCTAGCTTGAGCCTCTGTATTCAGGGTGGTGGGTATAGCCAGTGTGAAAGGAAATGAGCTTCCACCTGTATCTTCCCTACTCTAGTCTCTGAGGTAGAAACCAGGTGCCTGTACAGTTGTTGTTTTGCATTCATAGCTACAACCCCCAAAAGCTTGTGGGAAATATTTTGAGTTATGGCAGCTAAGGGTGGGGGAGTTGGAAACCGGGTACCTGGATCAGCCGCAGAACCGTGCTGGTAGCCACACCTCCTTTGATTGGTTTTAAGGGTTGATGGGCTTCCTCCAGACTAGCACACTGGGCGGGGCGGGCTTCCTCCTCCGTTCTGGCTTGGCGCCAGGAGGCTTCCTCCTCCGATCTGGCTTGGCACGCGCTGGGCGGCTTCCTCCTCCGGTCTCAATAATACTGTTTTTAAATGATGATGCTGGCAATGATCAAGAATAGAAGCAACAATAAATGTTGGCAAGAATGTCGGGGAAAAGGTACACTCATACATTCCTGGTGGGGATGCAAATTGGTGCAACCACTATGGAAAGCAGTATGGAGATTCCTCAGAAAACTTGGAATAGAACAACCTTTTGACCCAACTATCCCAATCCTCAGTTTATACCCAAGGGACTTAAAATCAGCATACTACAGTGATGCAGCCACATCAATATTTATAATAGCACAATTCCTAATAATCTATGGAACCCACCTTGGTGCCACTTCTTCTCTGTAAGGGATCCATTGAGAACACACCATCATCCAGCCCATCCTGTTTGGAAAGTTCAGCCTCTGGGAGAAACTCCTTGCAGCCCTCAAAGGGATACATTGATCCAAGGAGTGAGGCTGCTCTCCAAGGTGCTGCCTGGGCCCTCTAGGCTTTGTCTGGTGACCAGCAGCCCACAGGCTATTCAGCAGCAGACTTTGTTTCTTCTGACATCCACTGCCTTACCTGACCTCTCACAGACCACCTGTGGAAACAAGATCCTTCCTGGGTAAGTAAAGCTTTCATATGTTAATATGTTCTTTCATTGGCCCTTTAACATCTCATCATTATGAGTCCAGCTGATAGAAGGCCAGAAACTTAGTGATAGTAGCCATAAGTTGGAGGCACCATTTTGAGATCTATTTGTGCTTATATTTATTTCTCTGAGAGCATGTAAGAGTTCATCCCCTGCTAAGGAACATGACTGGCCACAATGGCTCTGGAAGCCACAACTCATTGACATGATACAACTGCAAATGCAAAAAAAAAAAAAAAAACCCAAAAGCAAACACACACACACACACACACACACACACACACACACACACAAAACCTTGTTTGGAAAAATTGGCTTGCAGATGTAAACCTTAAGGATCTGAAGATGAAATCATCCTGAATCAGGGTGACTCCAAATTCAATGACAAGGAAAGTAGAAATTAAAGTTTATTGGTCATAATCCAAGGAATGCCCAGAGCCACCAGAAGCTGCACATGGCAAGGAAGGACCCTCTCTAGAGTTACTGAAGAAAGCAGGGCTTTTAGACTTTTGACCTACAGGAGAATAAATTTCTATTGTTTAAGTCACCACATTTGTAATAACTTGTGACACCAGCCCTAGGAGAGCAGTATGTATAGCAAAGGAATGTCACAGATGTTTAAGAACCTTGACTGGGCAGGTCTTTGTAAGGGTAGGAGAAGAGCTACAGTCAAAGAGGATGTGGTGATGGGATCAGAGACCACGAAGAGAGGTGAAGGTGCCACACTGCTGACTTTGAGATGGAGGAGGGACATGAGCTGGGAAGGCAGCCTGCCTCTGAAGCTGGAACAGGCAGTGAACAGGTGTCCCCTGGGCATCCAGGAGGAGGTGGCTTTATTGGCCTCTCCAAGGCTTCCCATTTCCAGAACCACAGGCAGCCACCAAGTTCATGGTGATCTGCTATAGCAACCACAGGAACTACCATACATGCCTTCCAGATGCTGTGGATGGAAACAAGTCCTTTGCAGATCCAGAGAAAGCCATCATCAAGAGACTCCCTGATGGTCACTGCCACCCCCACCTCCCCCACACAATGTTGTACATGACATTAGAGTGACACTCATTATGTGAAGGTCTGAGAGCCCTGGAAGAGACTGCAATCCCATATCCACTAGAGCTCAAGGGAGTGGCATTGCCTTTCTACATGCCATTTCCTTGTGTGCAAATTCCAGGCCCTCATATTGCCTCACTTAGAAGCCCATGTGACAATGAAGAGGGTCAACAGTGCTAATGTCCTTATTATGATAGTACTTGGCACTTAGTAAATGTTCAACAAATAGTGCCTCTTAATTCTCATGTGCTGTTGAAAACTGCTAAGGGAACATGTCAGATGAATTCCATCTTGGTAGCTCCTGGGGGCTCTGTATGCACTGCCCTCCACAAGCAGATGATCAAGGCGTTTTGCAGAATGGAATATCCCCAGGAGAGCAGAAGAAGGTGAACCAAAGGTCAGGCCCACGTCTCCACCCATCACCAGGTCCTGTGGCTTTAGAGCCCCCTCCACCTCTCTTTGAAGATTTCCAGTAACAGGAAATTTGGTGGAGATGCTCCACAAAGATGAGAAAACCACTCATGCATGGTATCTTATCTCACCTCCAGGAATCTCTAGCATTCATTCATTTGTATATTCAACCAGCATTTACTTTTTCCAGACTGTGCTCAGGCTGGGAACAGCATAGACACAGCCATAGATACTGTGGCCCTTACAACCAAGAAGAGGTTAAGATTTGTAGATGTGATTGTGGACATGTGTATGAATATAGATACAAATATGCACATCTATCCATGCAACATTGAAATATGACAGGTCAAACACTTTGTGATGTCCTTTAGATATACATTCTCATTTAATCATTTCCCAAATTCCACATTAGGACTTTGTCACATACAGATATAACAATTCAATTAGACATGCTCAGAATACCTGGATTGCCACCAGATGAAACTTTCACCAGAAGACACAGAGAAGAATAAGAGGGAGCTACCCAAATCCATCTTAGCTCAGGTCCCCTCAACATTTCCTTTAAACTAACCCTTTCCCTTTTCCTGTGGCTTAAAGCAAGAAAAAAACTTTTTTAATCAACTGCTTTTTGAACTTCCAAAACCCCAGGTCTCCTCTAAAGGACTTTTCAGGACTAATTTGATTGATATTCATTCTTCCTTGCACAATGGCATTAGAACAAATCTCTATAGAAGGTAACTTTTCACTATACCATTAGCATCCCCATTTGTAGATAAGGATCTGAATTCACAGGTGTTAAGGAATTTGCCCAGGGTCCAGTGGTAAAGGGGGTGGAGTTAAGATCTGAACCCCATCATCTGACTGAAAGCTTAACCAAAAAACTCACTGCCTCTGCAGTCCTTCCTTTATGTTGAACTAAAAATGGTCCTTTTAAACTTCCATTTTATGAATGCAAAAAGCACAAATCTCCCTCTTCCACATGATGGCCCTTGAAAGACATAACAGTGCTGTCACCACCTCACCCCTGGCCCTCTTCTTCTTATCACCAGGATAAACACTAGCACTTGCTGTAGTCTTTTCTCCTGTGATTTGATTTCAGGAACCCTTGTCCACCCAGATATTTTTTGGCAGAACACAATCCAATTTTCTCCTCTTAGTGGCTATAAAGAGACAGAAATCTCCATCAGGAAGATAGAATGAGAACACACTGCAAGAAAAACTCACTTTCATCTAAAATCTAAGATCAGAAAGCCAGCCTCACGAGTATGATGTAAAGTGACAAATGTCCCTCTACCTCCTTGGGGGAGATGAGGGAATAGTGGAGACTGGTGAGCTTGGGAGGTGCAGGCCTTACACAAAGGGTATTCTCTACTCAACTCCAGGTGAGGCCTACCTGGGCCAAAGGCCCAGGACAACATGATCTTGTGATTTTTTCATTAGAAGCTCAAATTTGTCAATTTTTACATGACTGCAACAAATTAAATAATAAAATCCAGCCAGCCATGTACATGTACACAGTGCATGTACACATGTGCACATGCGCGCGCGCGCACGCACACACACACACACACACACACACACACTGTTAAGCTGCAACACCTACTATTTTTTCTTTATTTTTAACTTCAGAGTAATTGTTGACTTAAATCTTGGTATGATTTAATCTTCAACCTTGTCCAATCAGGGTCAAGTTCCAGGTTTTTAAAATACTTATGCCTTCAGATTCTGTCTTTCAAAAGTCATACAATCCCAGGTCGAAGAAGCTAATTTGTACATTGCCATAATTTGCATCTTCCTGAATCCCCACTTCCTTGCTATCTCAATCCCAGACATGGGCCACTGAACTTACAGTGCATGAAGATCTTCAAGGACCCAGAAAACTCTTCCTTGGAGCCCTATGATGTCTCCTATGCTATAAAGGAGCAATTGAGCAACAGCCCCACAGACGGAGGGGGCTCTCCTAATGATACTAATGACTATCCAATGTCTGGTGCTGTCCCTGGTATGAGGCTGAGGCCAGCAGAGGGCTCTGTGGACATCTCCATTCATCTTAGAGTCATGGCAAAATTTACTACGAACATTAAGAGTGAAGCCACAGCCTGTGCATCACAGCTGTTCAACTAAATCTGTCCCACTGATTTAGGCAGCAAGGATGGCTGCAGGACCTGTCCTACTGCAGGGCTGAGCTTGATGATCTGTGGGCTCCCTTTCACTCCTGGAAGAGTGGACAATCATTTGCTTTTTCATGAGGCTGCAACACTTAATAAGCAACACCTGTCTGCTTCCAAAACTATATCAGGATGGGCAGAGGATATTTTAGCAGGATACATGAACTTGAACTGGCCTCACTTGGGTGAAGCTCTCCAGGCAGGAGAACAAGGATTCTATGTGGGGCTCCACAGGAGGCTCTCAGGAGGGGAATGAAGGCTTAGGAAACTGACCGAGAGGGAGTCACTTACCTGGATCCATGATGGTATAATCACACAGAGCCATCTCTGCTCCTTCTTTCTGGAAGGCAGAGTAAGGTAAAGACTGTGTATGGCCAAAGGCAGCCAGGAGCAGTGCATGGCCCATGTTTTCATCCATGCACATGATCTCCTGCAAGCACTTGGTCTCCCTGAGCTGAGAAGGTAAGGCCTGGGCTTGTTCCATCACAAGGTGCCCCAGGAAGGGCTGTGTGTACAGGTCTTAAGATAGTCCAGACATCTTCTCAGAGAGAATTAATGTTCCAAGCCCAGGAAATAACCAACACCAAATGGGGGTTCCCTACAGACTCATTGTTTTTTTACTAGATCTCACAAATACATCATTTCTTCCTTACTAAACTGTCTCTCTAGACCAAGACACGGCATCCCACAGATCACACTGTGGAGAAATAAACCCTTCCCAGACCCTTTCTACGTGGGGAAACTCTGAAGGCCTTACTGTTTTCCATGAAGTTCTTAAGACTAAACAGTTTCCCTGACTGTTCTCCAAAGCTGGGAGAAGGTGAAGAAAGGCAGAGCTGGGCATTGTTGTCTTCTAAAACATGGATAGAGTGAACCTAAAGCCTCTCTTGGCACTTGAAGGAGGAAGGATCATCCTCAAGGCTGAAGTCCTTTCTCCCTCAGGTCTCTGCTGCAAACTGAAGCAGCAACCAATGTACTAAGTAAAAATGGGCAGAAACACAAAATTAAGTAGTTCAAGGAGAACTTTGTAAAGACCACGGAAAACTGAAAACATGGACTTCTTCCTGGCAGAATTTGGAGTCAGAAATGTATCTAATTAGAATGAAGCATACAGTAAAAATGTCCCTTAGTCAGACACCCCAACTGAGCTATATGTCTCAGTTATATTCAAATTAAGGATGAGCTATTTGAAATTTTAATAGTCACTTATTTTAATGTTACTAACAAAAATTTAGTACATCAAGCTCATGAGTTTTATTATCCTATAATGAGATTAAATCTGTTTTTAAGTTTGAAACAGGGAGGCATTTATTAACACCACACTCTATTTAACCAGTAGCTGAGCCAACCAGCCACTCCAAGAAAGCATGGCAGTTAAAGAAAATACATTAAGTAAACAATATTATTGGACACAGAGAGTTGGTAACAATTGAGTTGGTATGGGGATTGTTGATGTTAAGAAAACATTATCCCATGAAGAAAGAGAGGGAGGAGAAGAAAAGGAAGATAGAAAGAATTGAGAATGAACACAGATTTGCCCTTGAGATTTTGGCTCAGGAGAGGAGAGCAGCTCAGCCACCTGCAGCCACTATCTGACCCAGGTGTCTCTGATTCAGCCATTTGCTGCTTAGTGAGGTCATTCTGGCCCACAGCCCTAGGAGTTTGGGTGCTCACCAGATCTGGAGGCTGGGCACAGGCAGATGAAACCCCGTACCTTCACAACATCCTCATCAGCCAACCTGCACTCCACAAACTCACATGTTCACCACGGAAACATCCTCTTGAACTCCCATGACTTTGACAGGGACCAAGAAGAACTTTCCAGTGAGAATGGCTGTGTTCAAAACCTCCATGTCCTAAAGGAGGAAAGAGGTGCAGGTTAGCGAGCTTGGAACCTAGGGAGCTGGGTGAGTCTGGTCAGGGATGCAACTGCATGAGGGAGGAGTCCAGCCAGACCCTCTCCTGGCACCCAGCCTATCCAGGGAGCACTAAGCTGCTCCCTGACCTCCACCTCCTCCCACAAACTGCCCCACCTGCATCTGTCTTATGTCTGACACAAGATTCTCCCCAGCATTCTCCAGGACTTGGATTGAGGGTTCTTTGGGCAGGGACTGCCTGTTCTCCTGGGCTTAGTAACACAGGGAGTACACACTTCATTTTTGTTTCAAATGAAGAAAAACAACAGCACAAAGAACAAAGGAGAACTAGTCACATCATAAACCTCTGCTCAGCTGAGTGCCGTGGCCCCTCCCTCACCTTTCAGCACCCCAGAGATTCCCCTCCAAACCCTGATGACCCCTGGGAGCTCATAGGTTCTGTCTTCATCATTCATCCTCATCTGTCAACTTCCTGCCATCACCTCTATCAACTCCCCTGCTCTCCCAACTTCTCTCACCTGGACAGCTAAAATGGCCCTGGGGTTCTCCCTGTGTCTCTCTTCACAGTGGTCAAGATCTCCAGCACAGACTGGCTCTCTCCTATATCAAAACTCCTGGAAAGTACCCTACTGTTCTTAAGATAGAGTCCCATTCACTGAGGCAGGCCACCTGGGCCTTGCCCACCTCCCCATCATTCTCCTGTCCCCTTCTCTCTGTTTCCTGAACAGTCCCGCCTTCTCACACTCTGGGCAGCTTCTGCCCCACATTCCCTCTCATGCAGAGGTTCCCTGGTCTTCAAATAGAGATAAACAAATACTACTCCATAGGGAGCTTATGGATGTTTAACAGGCCATCTATCGACATCTCAGGGCAGAATGTGCACCATGAGCACAGCCCTCCATGCATCGGCCATTACAGGTGGATCTTAGAATGTTTGCTCAATGAATGAGTTAAAGAGCCACTGCAAGGCTCATGCAGGCACTATGGAGGAGAAGATACTTCCACACCAGGATGGAGAGGAAGGCCAAGCAGAGAATCCAGCGACAGCTGCACAACTCAGCTCAGCAGTGGAAGTCCACAGCACTGGCGCTCAGCCCTCCAACAGTCTGTCATCCATTGCTCCTCTCCTCAGTCCCCACCTCAGCCCAGGCACTAGATGGGTCCCACACTCAGTGTCCTCAGTCAGCCCCCCACTCTCCATTCCAAACCAGGAGAAGGGCAAGAGAAGGAGCTGGCCTTGAATGACAGCAACAACAGCCACTGAGACAGCTACTAGGAGACAGGTGGTGTTCTAAATGACTAGCATGCAATTAATAATCCAGTCTGTTTCCTCAATGACCCTCCCAATATAGTATGAGCTTTATTATCATTTTATACATGAATTGCTTTTCAGTGATATTAAACCTGCAAATACTAGCTACTTTTCAAGAGAAAACATCAAATTTGTAAGGAACATGTGGGAAAGGTGGCAGCCCAACCCAACAAGGTGGTAAGCCAAACTTCTTCTTTTGACATGTTTTCTGTCCTGGTGGGATTTGTGTGTGTGTGTGTGTGTGTGTGTGTGTGTGTGTAGGGATTGAACCCAGTGGCATTTAACCACTGAATCACATGCCCAGCCCTTTTTTATTTTTATTTTGAGACAGAGAGTTTCACTAGTTTGCCTAGAGTCTCACTAAATTGCTGAAGCTGGCTTTGAAACTGTGATCCTCCTGCCTCAGCCTCCCAAGTCACAGGGATTTCAGGTGTGCAACACCATGCCCAGCATGGGATGGGATCTTGAGGAGATAATTTCAAAATAATATTAATAAATTCAGCCTCTCTAAAATCTCAAAGTAGATCCCTATGTACCCTTGGCACACTGAGAGAGCAATTACCACGTTCAATATTTCATCAAAACAGTGAGCTGCTCACAGAAACTGCTAAACATCCACTATCATCCACAACAAGCATTTTCTGCTCCTACCTGTGGAAGCTCCAGGTCTGATTCATAGATAGCATCTCACATTCCTTTGTGGAAGGCACTTTCATCACATGAGGGTGACACCAAGGGCAAGTCAGAGTAAGGCCATCAGAAATCTCTCTTCTCCATAAAAGTCACAAGGAAACTGGCAAACACTGTCAAAATAAACTTTTCCTGGGCTCTGAAGATGCACCAAACACTTGTATGACTGGGATAGCATTTATACAAGAAATAGAAGGACAGATCCTAGTAAAAAATGGAGACCTTTGTGGTATTTTAACTTGACCTAGGCCACTCCTCCACTTTCCAGCTCCACAATGGCTTTGAAATATGATACCACCTTCCCAGTAAAAACCAGCAGTGTGGGCACCACAGGAAAGAACACCCCACTGGAGATCTTTTTCACCCTCATTCCCAAACCATCCATGGTACAGAACTTGTCTGTGGGTTTCCTGGAGGACACCACTTGCAAGGCTGTATGTAACTTGACTCTGGGCCCATCTTTTCCCTAGAGACATTTGTCAAAAGCAATTACAGGCAATTATTTACCTGCACAGCTCTCTGAGGCAGTGGAGAGCATGTTCATCAAAAAGCTTATAGGGAAAAGATGAGTAAGGAGATGACCACAGGGCTTTGGAAGACTATGACATGTTCCTGGGAATGCATAAGTATGGCCATACTCATCCATAGAACTGTGCACATGCCCAGAGTGCACCCACACCCAGGAAGGACAAATGGGCCCTGAGCTCCACCCCTGGCTGACTCTGGCTCTGTGAATGCAAGAAATCAAAGTGAAGGGAAGTGCCAGATACCTAAGGAAATCCCATGGGATGCTAGCAAGATGACCTGTCAAATGGAACGCTACTGAGTCATCAGACTAAACTGATATATACTATAATATGGGTAGGCCTTAAAACTTTATATTTAGTGAAAGAAGCCCAGACACACATCTTATGATTCCATGTATATGAAATGTCCAGAATAGGCAGGAAGTGGATTAGTGGCTGTGAATGGAGAGGAGGATGAAAGGTAGTGGTGAGTCACTGGGCAGGTATGGTATTGTGTTGCACGAATGATGTAAATGTTCTAGAATTAGCACTGATGGGTGCATAACCTTATACACACACTAAAACCCACTACATATTCTGAACACTGAGGCAATACCTGTTCTGGGAACATGCTCGTGCCATGCCCCAGGGTTGGTGATGAGTGAAGGGCTATGTACCAACTGGACATGGCCACTATGACATGTCAATGGGAAAGGACCTGGCAGTATTGGGAACTTAGTGAGTAGAACAAGCACAGGTGGCCTTCTGAGCAGTATGAGCTCTATAGAGCTGAGGTGGCTCCACTCACAGAAGAATCCTCAGACCTGGGCCCCAGCAGCCCTGAGTGCTCTGCACAGTCCCTCTTTCCCCCTTCTTGTCACTCAGATGGCCAGGGTCTCTCAACAGCAGCTCTGATAGCTTTCAGTCTCAAGGGGCCAATGAACCTTGGAGAGGACTCAGAGGTAAGAAGGGGGTGAGGATGCACTGGCCCCAGGCACCTCCTTTCAAAAGGGAAGGTGGCAGCTATGGCTCCCACACTGGGAACCCAAAGACTCATTGGATCAGAAGAACAGCCCACAGAGCACACAAAGGGAACAGAGAAAGCCAGAGCCCATGCCCTAGAGCCATGGAACTGCACAGTAACAGCTCCACCACATCCCCAGCTCCACTCACAACAACAATAAGAACAAGAGCTCCTACATTAGAAAGCCTCTGCTATGTACTAGGCATTGGAATTAGGGCTTCATGTGGCAACCATACAATTCTGGTAGTACATTAACAAGGTTGGTTCTATATTTACTTTATCAAGAAGGAAAGAGCAGCAAGGAGTTTCTGACCAAGGCCTTGTATTGCTCAACAATTCCACACAGGCTGCCTCATGGAGAGCCATGCCCACCCAGGCCACCTGCTCAAGGGTACTCATTGAAGCATTGTGTCCATTACAGAAGGTGGAAACCTTCTGAACCTCCACCTGACAGGGCACGCCTCAGTGTGCATGGTACATGCACACAGTATACAATAGTACAGAGCAGAGAACCTGATGGACTGGATTCATGTATTAGTTAAGAAGAGTCCAAGTGCTTCAGCTTTCTCCTCTGTGAAACAGATTTTTTTCCCAGTGATTTATTTATTTATTTATTTATTTTTATTTTTAAATTTTTTTTAATTGGTTGTTCACAACATTACAAAGCTCTTGACATATCATATTTCATACATTAGATTGAAGTGGGTTATGAACCCCCAATTTTACCCCAAATGCAGATTGCAGAATCACGTCGGTTACACATCCACAATTTTACATAATGCCCTATTAGTAATTGTTGTATTCTGCTACCTTTCCTATCCCCTTTTCCGAGTGATTTATAAGGACAACACTCGATAACAAGACTTGCCCATCAGCTCTAGGGAGTGGTTGGCCTTTTCCGACCACTTTGTAGGTGTGACCAAATGAGGTGACCTTGTCACAGAAGAAGAGTGAGCAAAGGCACTCACTTTGAACCAGAGGATCCAAGAACCCAAGTCCCTGTGCCCTCCTTTCTCTGCCACGCTGGTTGTGACTGCTCTGTCACTCTGGATCCAGAGAGAGAACAATGCAAAGCAAAGCCGCCGCGCACACCCCCCCCACCCCCCACACCCCCACACCCCCCGCTGATCTGTGTTGGACTTAGGGTGTGGGCAAGAATCAACCTCCATTGTGTTGAATGATTAGAATCTAGTAGTTGCAAGTGACTTTGGGGCATACTATTTTGACTATACACTCTCAGAGCAAAGACAAAAATAACTGTAAACACATATTGAATTCTGTCTGTCTGGGTTGTTCTCCACATCAGTGGGGGTCAGCAGTTCCAAAGCTCCTTTAGTATCTAGGATTGAGCAAACAATGTGTTGGATAATGAGTGCCAGGGTTCTCACTGCTGGAAGAACGGGTTTCAAATGGAGAGGCGGAAGAGTCAGGGTGAGCTCTGCAAATAGGACCTGGCATGGGTGGCCAGCAGGAGCTCTGGGTGGGATGCCCATGTGTGCATGTGTGGAGTATGACCATGTATGTGTGTGCACACATATGGCTTTCCCTAAGTTCTGTTCAGGGGAAGGGCACAGACCCAAAGGATGACACCCCTTAAGCAGTCAGCACACTTAGAGCCCAGATTGCAGTTCTGAACACCACTCTCCAGAAAAGAACCCAGAAGCTTGGAGAAATGGCTGATTCACAGACTGAGGTGAGGAATGTGCAAAGTCATGAGCTGAAAACGCTCAGAACCTAATAGCATGCTCAGAAGATGTCAAATGGACACAGGAGACAGGAGAAGGTGCTGCTGCAGAGTCAGGATGGTTCAGCATTATGGCAAATGATCCTGGCAGCTGACACAAATCCACACCAACATAAGAACACAACTGGAACAACAGCTGTGTCTTAGGGTCAAACTCCATCCAGTACATGTGGAAGGAACTGTGGAAGGGGACCACCACCTTCTGCAAGCACCGTTTATTACCACAGCTGTTTCAGACAGAATCATTCATGCATTTGACTAGTGATTGAAAGTGCAAGAAACAGGATATCTGCACAGTGGCAAAGGATCTCTGTGCAGGAGATGTGTTCATTTCAAAGAGGAGAAACAGAAGCTGTATGGTGTGGACACTGCATACACCAGCCACTCCAGGCCATCAGTGACATCACTAGTGACAGGTAAACAGACCCTGTGCTCTGCAGAGGAGGAGAAGTGAGGCTGGAAAGGAACAAGGTTCAGGGCAGCCTGGACTATGGCACTGCACACTTTCAGAACAAGGGGCACAGATGCAATGCACCATCCCGGGCTTTGGTTGGTTGATTGGTTGGTTGGTTGCTACAGTGAACAGTAGTGGGACAAGAAATAATAATAAAGCCAAGAGATGAGAAAATTCTTTGTGTTGATGTTCATTTCCGAATTTTAACGTTCTGGGGAAATTCACAGCAAAGTATTTACAAAGTACCTTATATGTGTAACTTACTCTTGAACACTTTATTAAAATAATATTATGTGTTTATGTTGAGAGAGAGAATATTAATATTTGGGAAATTTTAATGAATGCATTTGGGAAATACATTTATTCACACTCACATATACAATAAAGAAAGAAAGAAAAAAGAAAGAAAGAGAGAAAGAAAAAAGAAGGAAAGAAGAAAGAAAGAAAGAAAGAAAGAAAGAAAGAAAGAAAGAAAGAAAGAAAGAAAGAAAGAAAGATGCAACTGATGATGCTGGGGATGTAGCTTAGTTGGTAGAGTGCTTGCCTTGCATGCACAGGGACCCAGGTTCAATCCCCATGACCACCAAAATAAAAAAAAAGAATTAAAGATGAACTGGTTCACAAATGTGTAATAATACAGTATATGAGTACCTAATAAACAATAAATAATAACAATTAGTTTCTCTTAAACCCTTAGATAAGTGATAGGCACTGGCCAAGTAATTTACATGCATTTTCTGTTCATAATAATGCATATTTGTAACACACAGAATGATACATATCAATACCTGATAAAGCACCAAAACCCACTCCTGGGACCTTTAAGTGCCTGATGTATTTTAACAGGTCTTATCAACATCTTACTTCAACCTCAAACATCACTTTTGAAAGGTTACCATTTATATCCCCATTTTAACAATGATGAACTAAAGCTAAAAAGCACTCAATGATTTGGCCAGAATCACATTTCTGCTAAGCCACAGAGCCAGGACAGGAGCCCAGGTGATCTGCCACAGAAGCCACCACCCCACTGCCCTGCAAAATGGCTCAGCTCCTTGCCTATGCAATGAATCTTGCCGACCCACTCCTTTGCCTAACTCAAAAGAAAGCTTGAAGGATCAAACATAGATTTATAGAGACTTTAAATTTTAAAATCTCTACAAAGATGTTAAATGCATATGAACCTTAATTTTTAGTAGGCACAGTCATGTGTCCCCAGGGACCCATACCATGGCCTTTGTGGCTTCTGTATGCTCCCCCAGTTCCTCACTCAGCCTGTGGTTCTGGACCACAGCCCTGAGATCTGGCCACCTGCATGCCCAGGTCCCTGACCCAAGAACACTGGCCTTTAAGCCCGAGTCTAATCTGACCACATTCTGGTGGCAGACACTAGACTACTCATTTTGACAGCTGCAAGGTGGATGAGAACTTCACCCAGAAAGAAGCAAAGATGCTGACTTCAGTTTAAATAAGAGATATCAGTCCCACTATTATGCATTATGTAACTCTGAAACCAGTCCTTCTCCCCTCCCCAACATATTTTTAGATTCAGATAATTTATTATCCACAATGCAGTAAGAGATTTCAAAATTCAGCTCTTTATGAGTTCTTGAATGACACAAAAGGTATTCCAAATATACCAGCGCACAGAGGGTCAGGAGGAGCTCTTACATGCTGTCCTAGGCCCCAGCAGCTGTGGAGGGAAGGTCAAGCTGTTAAAGGTCAAGCTCCCAGGTCCCTCACCAGAGTCCAGAGTGGGCATTTCCACTCCAGTTGCTAAGAGTGGAGGGTGTGAGTCTCCCTAGCTAGTGTGAGAAGAGGTCACTAGCAGGGCAGCTGCTAGTCCGTCACAAATAGCCTAGTCCCTGCATCCTCTGCACTGGCAGGGGGTGTGCAAGGGATGGGCCCTGGACCCTTTAAAGCCACAACTCTAAACTACAGCAGCAGGAACCACACTCTGTCTTCCCACTGCCTCCCACACTGCCCAAGGTAGAACAAGATGTCAAATGCTGAATGTAGGTAAAGCTGCTCAATGTGACACGGTTACCATCCATTGGAAACCTCCCTCCTCCTCATCCCCATCACCATGGGAATGGTGCCAAGGTGCCAAGTCACCACTTTATACAAAATGGACTTGTCCCCCACCAGTCACCATCGATTGGTCCAGATATGACCAATGAACCTCTTTCTTTAAAACATGTAGAATGGGGATGAAGAGATATCTCAGCCTCCACCTGACTCCTTTCCAGAAAGGAAGGCATTAACTAAAAGGCAGTTGCCAGGCATTTTCTTCCAGAAAAGTTGCAAAAGAGGGAGGCAGAGAGGTCAATAAAACACTGGCAGGGAGCTGGCTTCAACAGAGCTCCAGGGCAGGTCGGCCCTTTGCAGCCTTCAGATTCCAGGACAGGTCATGTCCTTGTCAAGAATTCACCTGCAGAGCAGCTTCCATGGGTCCTAGCTGGTTTCTGCTACTCACCAGAGTCATCTTTTTTTTTTTTTATTGGTTGTTCAAAACATTACATAGTTCTTGATATATCATATTTCACACTTTGATTCAAGTGTGTTATGAACTCCCATTTTTACCCCGTATACAGATTGCAGAGTCACATCAGTTACACTTCCACTGATTTACATATTGACATACTCATGTCTGTTGTATTCTGCTGCCTTTCCTATCCTCTACTATCCCCCCTCCCCTCCCCTCTTCTCTCTCTACCCCCCCTACTGTAATTCATTTCTCCCCCTTGTATTATTTTTCCCTTTCCCCTCACTTCCTCTTGTATGTAATTTTGTATAACCCTAAGGGTCTCCTTCCATTTCCAAGCAATTTCCCTTCTCTCTCCCTGTCCCTCCCACCTCTCATCCCTGTTTAATGTTAGTCATCTTCTCATGCTCTTATTCCCTACTCTGTTCTTAGTTATTCTCCTTATATCAAAGAAGACATTTGGCATTTGTTTTTTAGGGATTGGCTAGCTTCACTTAGCATAATCTGCTCTAATCCCATCCATTTCCCTCCAAATTCTATAATTTTGTCATTTTTTAATGCAGAGTAATACTCCATTGTGTATAAATGCCACATTTTTTTAATCCATTCGTCTATTGAAGGGCATCTAGGTTGCTTCCACAGTCTTGCTATTGTGAATTGTACTGCTATGAACATCGATGTAGCAGTGTCCCTGTAGCATGCTGTTTTTAGGTCTTTAGGGAATAGACCCAGAAGGGGAATAGCTGGATCAAATGGTGGTTCCATTCCCAGCTTTCCAAGAAATCTCCATACTGCTTTCCAAATTGGCTGCACCAGTTTGCAGCCCCACGAGCAATGTGCAAGAGTACCCTTTTCCCCACATCCTCGCCAGCACTTGTTGTTGTTTGACTTCATAGTGGCTGCCAATCTTACTGGAGTGAGATGGTATCTTAGGGTGGTTTTGATTTGCATTTCTCTGACTGCTAGAGATGGAGAGCATTTTTTCATGTACTTGTTGATTGATTGTATGTCCTCCTCTGAGAAGTGTCTGTTCAGGTCCTTGGCCCATTTGTTGATTGGGTTATTTGTTATCTTATTGTCTAATTTTTTGAGTTCTTTATATATTCTGGATATTAGGGCTCTATCTGAAGTGTGAGGAGTAAAGATTTGTTCCCAGGATGTAGGCTCCCTATTTACCTCTCTTATTGTTTCTTTTGCTGAGAAAAAAAACTTTTTAGTTTGAGCAAGTCCCATTTGTTGATTCTAGATATTAATTCTTGTGCTATGGGTGTCCTATTGAGGAATTTGGAGCCCGACCCCACAGAATGTAGGTCGTAGCCAACTTTTTCTTCTATCAGATGCCTTGTCTCTGGTTTGATATCAAGCTCCTTGATCCATTTTGAGTTAACTTTTGTGCATGGTGAGAGAAAGGGATTCAGTTTCATTTTGTTGCATACAGATTTCCAGTTTTCCCAGCACCATTTGTTGAAGATGCTATCCTTCCTCCATTGCATGCTTTTAGCCCCTTTATCAAATATAAGAAAGTTGTAGTTTTGTGGGTTGGTTTCTGTGTCCTCTATTCTGTACCATTGGTCCACCCGCCTGTTTTGGTACCAATGCCATGCTGTTTTTATTACTATTGCTCTGTAGTATAGTTTGAAGTCTGGTATCGCTATACCACCTGATTCACACTTCCTGCTTAGCATTGTTTTTGCTATTCTGGGTCTTTTATTTTTCCATATGAATTTCATGATTGCTTTCTCTATTTCTACAAGAAATGCCGTTGGGATTTTGATTGGCATTGCATTAAACCTATAGAGAACTTTTGGTAATATTGCCATTTTGATGATGTTAGTTCTGCCTATCCATGAACAGGGTATATTTTTCCATCTTCTAAGATCTTCTTCAATTTCTCTCTTTAGGGTTCTGTAGTTTTCATTGTATAAGTCTTTTACCTCTTTTGTTAGGTTGATTCCCAAGTATTTTATTATTTTTGAGGATATTGTGAATGGAGTGGTTGTCCTCATTTCCATTTCAGAGGGTTTGTCGCTGATATACAGGAATGCCTTTGATTTATGCGTGTTGATTTTATATCGTGCCACTTTGCTGAATTCATTTATTAGCTCTAATAGTTTCTTTGTAGACCCTTTTGGGTCTGCTAGGTATAGAATCATGTCATCTGCAAATAGTGATAATTTAAGTTCTTCTTTTCCTATTTTTATGCCTTTAATTTCTTTCATCTGTCTAATTGCTCTTCACCAGAGTCATCTTACCCTAAGGACTCAACCATGTCAGTGTCCTTTGATCCCTGAGTCCTGGGGGAGACAGGAGCGGCACCCCAAGGCTCCTAGTTTTCAAATAATGTCAAAGTCATGGTGTCCTCAGTTTCTCAAATGCTTCACTTTGCCAGCTGGAGATGGACATAGGATCCTGCACCCTTCCCTGGAGGACCCCACACCTGTGGCAGGTCAACATGGAGGGCCCTCCATTTACAGTCAGGAGATCTGTCTGCTACCGCAGACTTCCTAGGTGACCCCTGAGCGAGCAATCATCTCTTCTGTAAAGTGGGAAGTAACATCCAACCTGGGCCAAAGGGGAAGAGCAGAGGCTCCCACGGGCATGGCTAGCAAAGCTGGACAGAGACAGGGAGGGTGACACAGCACTGAGAGAGAACCGCAAGGCCACAGAGACAGAGACTGCCACAGAGACAGGGCGAAGGAGCCACAGAGGTGCAGGATGCACGAAGCGCCTGCTCTGCCCTTCTTCCAGCCTGCTTCCTCCTCCATTCCATGTCAGTGATCCTGCTCACCCCACACCCCGGCTGCAACACTGAACAGCAACCACCTGTGCGTTCTCTACTTGCCCTCTATTAGCACACTTCTACCTACAGCATAACCCATTGACTATTTCTATTTTGTCCGAAAAAACTCTCATCCAGTTTGAGCTAAATCAAAATTTAAAACAACTTCCAGTTGCCACACACCTAGCAAGCAAATGACATTGGTTCAATTTAAATCTAAAATGTGGTCCGAGGGCACCAGTGAAGAAATACTTAGCTCTCCTGAGACCCAGGCTTGCAGTGATAACTTTATTTAAATATAAACAAGCCCCCTGTATAGTTGCTGTGAACTGGCTTGGGCCTTGGTGGCTGCAGGGAGCAGTGGGAACCCTGGAAGGAGGCTCCACTGATTGTCAACACTTCATCAGGCCCCTGGGTGGATGGATGGATGGATGAATGGGTGGATGGATAGTAGATAGATGTGTGAATGGATGGAAGGAAGGATGGATGAATGAATGGGTGGATGGATCAATAATTTGGAAAAGGAAGAGAGGGGAGGTGAGAAAGGTGCAAGAGTAGAGCAAGAAGGAGATGAGGAGTGTGAGATGGGGAGAAAGGAAAAGGAAAGGGCGACAAAGGACAAGGAGGTATGGTCCTAAGAGAGAGAGGAAGAGAAAGAGAGAAACAAAGAGACAGATATACAGAGGAAGAGCAGTGGAGTGTGATAAAATGAGAAAGGACAAAGGGACCTGTACAAACTGGAGGGGGCAAATCCAGAGAGCTAGCAGAGCCACCAGGGAAGTCAGACCCACTGGGTTTGCTTGCAGAAAGACAGAAAGAGGCATCAAAGAAGAGCCAATAAGGAGACTCGGACCTTGCAAGCCACAAGCCTTCTGATCTAGACAAGCCAAGAGACCAGTGTACCTAGTGGTGCCTGGATGTCCCAGATCAGCCCGTTGACTGCTGCATCCTGCAAGTATTAGGCTGAAGTGGCTGAGCTGGGCCCAGGGTGGAGTAGCTCCTGACAGAGCAGGGACACAGGGCAGAGTGCCCCTCAGTCCAGGGAGGTCTAGCAAGGATTTTACACTCATATCCACTGATGTATCTTGGTGGGAAGCACCTTATCTAAAAAGCTAGTTGTTGAGCAAACACTCAAGGTGCTGCTGGGTATGCAAGTGAAAATGATCAGGACAAAGCGCACATATGCACACCTAGGACTATGGGCACCGTTTATGTCTCATAGGTTTTATTAACATAATTCTAAGAATAAGTCTGTGAGGAGGAAGTCAGGGTTCCAATTTTCAGATGAGAGGCACAAAATTTTACACAGAGGCACAAAAATCTAAGCCAAGATCAAAACACTGAGTGCTGCACCTGCTACCAATGCCTAGAGCCTGGGGCCTTCTCACTCCTGCGCAGTTCTGCTTATTAAGGAAAAACCAACATCAGCACCCCCACACACACCCAGGGTAGAGGGGCCTCCCCTTTAGAGGGGGCAGTGACCCCCTAGCCTGGGTGCCCTGGTGGTGTCGGAGCTCCCCCGGATACCCAGGGTAGAATGGCCTCCCCCATTGAGGGAGACTGCCTTCTACCCTGGGTGCCCTGGTGGTTTCGGAGATCCCCCGACACCCAGGATAGAGGGGCCTCCCCTCTACCCTGGGTGTCCAGGGAGCTCTGACACCACCAGGGCACACAGGGTAGAGTGGCACTCCCCCCTCTAGGGGGGATGCCCCTCTATCCTGGATGTTGGGGGAGCTCCGACACCGACACCACCAGGGCACCCAGAGTATAGATGCACTCCCCCCCTGGGGGGGGGCCCTCTACCTTGGGTGTGTGTGGGGGGGAGCTCTGACACCACCAGGTACCCAGTGTAGAGGGGCACTCCCCCCACAAGGGGGGAGGTCTCTCTACCCTTGTTGTGGGGAGGGGAGCTCCTACACCACAAAGGCTCCTACATCACAAAGGCTCCCCTCTATGGGGTGGCCCCTCTACCCTGGTTTGGGGGGAGCTCTGAAATCACCAGAGCACCCAGTGTAGAGGGGCACTCCCCCATCTAGGGGGAGGCCCCTCTACCATGGGTTTTGGGGGGAGCTCTGACACCACCAAGGTACCCCCTGCAGAGGGCCAGTCCCCCCTCTAGGAGGGAGGTCCCTGTCCTCTGGTTGTCGGGGTATCTCCAACACTACCATGGCACCAGGGGTGGAGGGGCACTCCCCACTCTAGCGGGGAGACCCCTCTACCCTTGGTGTGTGTGTGTGTGTGGAGCTCCGACACCACCAGGTCATCCAGGGTAGAGGGGCACTACCCACTCTATGAGGGAGGCCCCTCTACCCTGGGTGTCGGGGCGGGGGGAGCTCCAACACCATCACGGTACCCAGGGTACAGGGGCACTCCCCCTTCTAGGGGGTAGGCCCCTCTAACCTGGGTGTGGGCGGAGCTCCGACACCACCAGGGCACACAGGGTAGAGGGGCACTTCCCTCTGTAGGGTGGAGGCCCCTCTACCCTGGGTGTCTGGGGGAGCTCCAATACCACCATGGAACCCGGGGTAGAAAGCAGTCTCCCCTCAATGGGGGAGGCCATTCTACCCTCGGTATCCGGGGGAGCTCCAACACCACCAGGGCACCCAGGGTAGAGGGGCACTCCCCCCTCTATGGGGTGGCTCCTCTACCCTGGGTTTGGGGGGGAGCTCCGACACCACCATGGTACCCCCTGTAGAGGGGCACTCCCCCTTCTACGGGGGAGGCCCCTCTACTCTGGTTGTCGGAGATATCTCGGATACTACCATGGCACCAAGGGTAGAGGGGCACTTCCCCCTCTAGGGGCAAGGCCCCTCTCACCTGGGTGTTGTCAGGAGCTCTGATATCACCAAGGCACCCAGGCTAGAGGGGACACTCTCCCCTCAAGGGGCAAAGACCCTCTCACCTGGATATCGGGGGGGAGCTCCGATACCACCTCAGAACCCAGGGTAGAGGGCCACTTCCCCCTCTAGGGGGGAGGCTCCTCTAATCTGGGTGTCGGGGGGAGCTTCAATACCACACGGCACCCAGGGTAGAGGGCACTCCCTCCTCTAGCGGGGAGGCCCCTCTCACCTGGGTGTCGAGGGATCTCCCATGGCACTCAGGGAAGAGTGCACTGCCCCCTCTAGGGGGGAGGCCCCTCTAACCTGTGTTTCGGGGGGGCTCCCATACCACCATGGCACCCAGTGTGGAGGCCACTCTCCCCTTTAGGGGGGAGCCCCCTCTAACCTGGGTGTGGGGGGGAGCTCTGCCAGAACCCAGGGTGGAAGGCACTCCCCACTCTATGGGGGAGGCCCTTTTATCCTGGGTGTCGCAGGGAGCTCCCACTGCACCCAGGGTAGAGGGCACTCCCCCCTTTATGGGGGAGGCCTCTCTCAACTTGGTGTTGCGGAGAGTTCCCATGGCACTCAGGGTAGAAGGCACTCCCCCTTCTAGGGGGGAACTCTCTCTAACCTGGATGTTGGGGGGAGGTCTCTCCTCACCCAGGGTAGAGGGCACTCCCCCCTCTAGGGTGGAGGCCCATCTCACCTGTGTGTCAGGGTGAGCTCCCACAGCCCGCAGGGTAGAGGACACTCCCCCTTCTATGGGGGAGCTCCCTCTAACCTGGGTTTGGGGGAAGCTCCCTTGGCACCCAGGGTAGAGGGCACTCCCCCCTCTGTCAGGGGAGCTTGGTTACAATGGGCCCCAGGTTAGAGGGGCACTCCCCCCACTAGGGGGGAGGCCGCTCTAATCTGGGTTTCGGGGGAGTTCCCAGGGCACCCAGGGTAAAGAGGCACTCCCCTTACTAGGGTGGAATCCACTCTCACCTGGGTGTTGGGGGAGCTCCCAAGGCACCCAGGGTAGAGGGCACTCCCTCCTCTAGGGTAGAGGGAACTCTCTTCCCCAAGAGGCAGGGCTCTCTAACCTATGTGTCAGGGGGCTCTCTGTACACCACTGTGCCCAGGGTAGAGGGGACTCCCTGTTCCAGTGGGCTTGACCCTCTAACCTGGTTTTCGGGGGGCACTCTGTACCCTACTGCGCCCAGGGTAGAAGGGACTGCTCACTCTAGGGTGCAGGGCCCTCTAACCTGGGTGTGGAGGGGTGCTCTGTACAGCATCTCGACCCAGACTAGAGGTGAGTTCCCACTCCAGGGGTCAGGGCCCTCATACTAGGGTATGGGGGGGTGGCGATCTGTATACCACTGCACCCAGGGTATAGGGGACTCTCTGCTGCAGGGCAAGAGCCCTCTAACCTGGATGTCAGTGGGTGGTCTCTTCACCACTGCTTCCAGGGTAGAGGGGACTCCCCGCTCCAGGGGGCAGGGCCTTCTATCCTGGGTGTCAAGGGGGCTGTGTACACCACCGCGCCCTGTATAGAGGGGGCTCCTGGCTCCAGGGGGCAGGGTCGTCTAACCTGGGTGGTGTTGGGCGCATGTACAGCACCATGCCTAGGGTAGAGGGGACTCCCTGCTCTAGGGGCAGGGCCCTCTAATCTGGGTGTCGGGGGCCTCTCTGTACACCACTGCGACCAGGGTAGAGTGGACTCCCCGCTCTAGGGGTGAGGGACTCTAACCTGGATGTCAAGGGGCGCTCTGTACACCACCGAGCCCAGGGTAGAGGAGGCTCCCTGTACCAGGGGGCAGGGCCCTCTAACTGTATGTCAGTGGTGCTCTGTACACCAAAGTGCCCAGGAAAGCCAGGATACCCTGCACCAGGGAGCAGGACCCTCTAACCTGGTGTCTGTGAAAGCTCTGTACATCACGCAGCCAGGGTAGAGAGGAGTCCTTGTTCCAGGTAGCGGGGCCCTCTAACCTGGGTGTGTGTCGGGGGGCGCTCTGTACACTCCCACTCCCAGGGTACATGGGACTCCCTGCTCAAAAGGGGCCAGGACCCTCTAACCTGGATGTCAAGGGGCGCTCTGTACACCACCACGTCCAGGGTAGAGGGGAATCCCTGCTCCAGGGGGTGGGTATCTCTAACCTGGGTGTCCAGGAGCTCTGGGGGGGGGGGGTGAGAACAACTTGTGTAGATTGATACAGCAGGAGTGGGAGCTGTTTGTTGTAGGACAGGAGGGGTATATATATATATATGTATACATTACACACAGCTTATCTTAATTAACATAAACTAGATACAACAGTCAACCAATAAGGAATCTCCACATTTAATGACTCCCTGGCACCACCTCACAAATCACTCCCTCTGGCAAAATGCCAGGCGCCATCCAGACTTGTTTATAGACTCTAACATTGCTTTGTACACCACGGCGCCCATGGTAGAGGGGACTACCCGCTCTGTGGGGAGCCATTCTGACACGTGATTGGGTGACTCCCGTTAAGGGCCTGAGGCACTCTGGCTGTGTCGGAGTTATCCCGACCCTTTCCTGATGAGAGAGCCCATCCGTGTGGGGGTGTGCGTAACCACTGACCCTGGAGACCCAATCACTGACCCTGACCTTGGAGTACAGCCCCCCCTCAACCTTCATTGGATGGAATTCTCCCCTGAATCTCTTGTCCCCCCAAATAAAAGGCTACTCCCCGGCGTGTTCGCTCTCTCTCTCTCCTGCTAGCCCAGAGTAATCCTCGCTGCCCTGCTGAGCGGCTGGAGGCAGGGAAACAGGGAGACCGAGCCGTCTCGGACCTAGCATTAAAATAAGGTACTGTCTGTGTGTTTTATTTTGATCTCTTCTAACTAACTGAATGCCAGAACCTCATTAATGAAACCACTGCGCAGGCTGCGTGGTAGAGCGCTCCAAGGGACAGGGCCCTCTAACCTGGTTGTGGGCTATCTGTACACCACCACGTGCAGGGTAGAGAGGACTCTCTGCTCCAGTGAGTAGGGCCCTCTGACCTATGTGTCGGGTGGCGCTCTGTACACCACCACGCCCAGGGTAGAGGGGACTCCCTGCTAGAGTGGGCTTGGCCCTCTAACCTGGTTGTCTGAGGGCACTCTCTATAGCACTGCGCCCAGGGACTGCCCTCTCCAGGGGGCAGGGCCCTCTAACCTCGGTGTTGAGGGGCGCTCTGTCCTGCACCGCGCCCAGCGTAGAGGGTACTCCCTGTTCCATGGGGTAGGGACCTCTAACCTGGGCGTGGGGGGGGGAGCTCTGTACAACACCGCGCCCTGGGTAGAGGGGACTCCTGGTCCAGGGGGAAGGGCCCTCTGACCCGGGTGTGTGGGGGCGATCTGTACACCACCGCGCCCAGGAAACAGGGGACTGCCCACTCCAGGTGGGCAGGGCCCTCTAATCAGGGTGTGTGTGTTGGGGGCGATCTGTACACCACCACGCCCAGGGTAGAGGGGACTCCCCGCTCCAGGGGCAAGGGCCCTCTAACCTGGGGTTTTGGGGGGCTCTCTGTACACCACTGCTCCCAGGGTAGAGGGGACTCCCCATTCCAGAAGGCAGGGCCCTCTCACCTGTGTGTCAGGTGGTGCTCTGTACACCACCGCGCCCAGGGTAGAGGGGACTCCCCATTCCAGGCGACAGGCCCCTCTAACCTGGGTGTCGGAGGGCGCTTCTACAGCACTATGCGCAGGGTAGAGGGGATGCCCATCTCTAGGGGCAGGGCCCTCTAATTTGGGTGTCTGGGGTGCTCTGTACATCACTGCGCTCAGAGTAGAGGGAACTCCCTGCACTAGGGGGCAGGGCCCTCTAACTCTGTCGGGGCGCTCTGTGCACCACGGTGCCCAGGGTAAACTGGATTCCCCACACCAGGGAGCAGGGCCCTATAACCTGGTGTTGCGGAAAGCTCTATACACAACCATGTCCTGGATAGAGGGGAGTCCCCGCTCCAGAGGCCAAGGCCCTCTAACCTGGGTGTGTGTGTGTATGCGGGGGCGATCCGTACACCATGCGCCAAGGGTAGAGGGGACTCCCTGCTACAGTGGGCTTGGCTCTCTAACCTGGTTGTCGGGGGGCACTCTGTACAGCACCGTGCCCAGGGACTGCCCGCTCCAGGGGGCAGGGCCCTCAAATCTGAGTGTCCAGCGGTGCTCTGTACAGCACCGCGCCCAGGGTAGAGGGGACACCCCGCATCAGGGGGCAAGGCCCTCTCACCAAGGTGTGTGTGTGGGGGGCGACCTGTACACCACCGCACCCAGGGTAGAGGGGACTCCCCGCTCCAGGGGTCAGGGCCCTCTAACCCAGGTGTCGGGGGCTCTCTGTACACCGCGCCCAGAGTAGAGTGGACTCCCCGCAGAGATGGCAGGGTGTCGGGTGGGGGCATTCTGTACACCACCACGCCCAGGGTAAAGAGGACTCCCCTCTCCAGGGTGCAGGGTCCTCTAACTTGGGTGTTCGGGGCGCTGTGTACACCAACGCACCCAGCATACAGGTGACTACAGGCTCCAGGGCGCAGGCCCACTAACCTGGGAGTCGTGGGGCGCTCTATATACCTCGGCGCCCAGAAGAGAGGGGGCTGCCAGTCCGGGGGGCAGGGCCTATTAACCTGGGTGTTGGGATGAGCTCTGTACTCCTCCGTGCCCAGGGTAGAGGGGACTCCCAGCTCCAGGGGGCAGAGCCCTCTAACCTGGATATGTGGGTCACTCTGTACACTACCGCACCCAGGGTACAGGTGACTCACTGCTCCAGGGGGGCAGGGTCCTCTAACCGGGGGTTCGGGGTGCACTCTGTAGAAACCACGCCCTAGGTAGAGGGGACTCCCCGATCCAGGGAGCAGGGCCTTCTAACCTAGGTGTCCGGGGAGTGCTCTGTACACCACCTCTCCCAGGGTAGAGGAGACTCCCCACTCCAGGTGGCAGGGCCTCTAATTGGGTGTCTGGGACACTCTGTACACCACTGTGCCCAGGGTACAGGTGACTCCCTGCCTTAGGGGGCAGGGCCCTCTAACCTAGGATTCTTGGGGTGTTCTGAACACCACAATAACAAGGGTAGAGGGGACTCCCTGCTCCAGGGGGCAGGGCTCTCTAACCTGCCAGTCAGGGGGGTGCTCTATACAAAACTGCACCCCAGAGAGAGGGGACTCCCCTCTCCAAGGGACAGGGCCCTCTAACCTAGGTGTCCTGGAGCTCTACACCACCGTGCCCAGGGTAGAGGGGACTCCGATTCTAGGGGGCAGGGCCCTTTAACCTGGGTGTCGGGCAGTGCTGTGTACACGACCATGCCCAGGGTAGAGGGGACAGCAGGTCAAAGTGGTAGGGAACTCTAACCTAGGTTTCGTGAGTGTTCTGTACACCACCACGCCTAAGGTAGAGGGGACTCCCCTCTTCAGGGGGCAGAGTCCTCTAAACTGGGTGTCTGGAGGAGCTCTGTACTCTACTGAGCCCAGCAAAGAGGGGACTCCCAGCTTTAGGGGGCAGGGCCCTCTTACCTGGGTGTTGGGGGGGGCTTTCTGTTCACCAGCACACCCAGGTTAGAAGGGACTCCTTCCTCCAGGGGACAGGGCCCTCTAACCTGGGTGTCAGGGAAAGCCCTTTATACCACTGTGCTCAAGGTAGAGTGGACTCCCCACACAGATGGCAGGGCCCTCTTACCTGGGTGTTGGGTGGGGGCATTCTGTACACCACCACGCCCAGGGTAGAGGGGACTCCCCTCTACAGGGGGCAGGGTCCTCTAACTTGGGTGTTCAGGGCGCTGTGTACACCAAAGCACCCAGGGCACAGGTGACTACCCGCTCCAGGGCGCAGGCTCTCTAACCTGGGAGTGGGGGGGGGGCGCTCTCTATACCAGAAGAAAGGAGACTGCCAGTCCGGGGGGCAAGGCCCACTAACCTGCTTGTCGGGAGGAGTTCTGTACACCATCTTGCCCAGGATAGAGGGGTCTCCCAGCTCCAGGGGACAGGGCCCTGGAAACTGGGTATGGGGGGCACTCTGTCCACTACCTCACCCAGGGTACAGGTCACTCACTGCTCCAGGGAGCAGGGCCCTCTTACCTGGGTTTCGGGGTGTGCTCTGTAGAAACCACGCCCTGGGTAGAGGGGACTCCCCACTCCAGGATGCAGGGCCTTCTAACCTGGATGTGGGGGTCTGTCTGTACACCACCTTGCCAAGTGTAGAGGAGACTCCCCGTTCCAGGTGGCAAGGCCCTCTAATTGGGTGTCTGGGACACTCTGTACACCACCGTGCCCAGGGTACAGGTGACTCCCTGCCTTAGGGGGCAGGGCCCTCTAACCTGGGATTTTTGGGGCCCTCTGTACACCACAACAAGAAGGGTAGAGGGGAATTCCCTGCTCCAGGAGGCAGAGACCGCTAACCTCGGTGTTTGGGGTTGCTCTGTGCACCAACGCACTCTGGTAGAGAGGATTGCTTGCTCCTGCAGGCAGGGCTCTCTAACCTGGGTGTCAGGCGGCGCTCTGTACAAAACTGTGCCCGGATAGAGGGGACGGGGACTCCACTCTCCAAGGGACAGGGCCCTCTATCCTAGGTGTTGGGGGGTGGCTCTGTTCAACACTGCGCCCAGATAGTGGGGACTCCCTGCTCCAGGGAGTTGGGCCCTCTCACCTGAGTGTCAGGAGTGCTCTGTAAACCACAGTACCCAGGGTAGAGGGGAATCAGATTCCAAGGGGCAGGGCCCTTTAACCTGGGTGTATGGTGGAGCTCTCTGTACACCACTGCGCCCAGGATAGAGGGAACTCACTGCTCCAGAGGACAGCGCCCTCTAACCTGGATGTTGGGGGGCACAGCACACAAAACAGCACACAGGGTAGAGTGGACTACCCGCTCCAGAGGACAGGGCCCTCTAACCTGTGTTTCAGGGGTGCTCGGTACACCACTGTGCCCATGGTAGAGGGGACTTACAGATCCAGGGGTAGGGCCCTCTAACCTGGGTGTCGGGGATGCTTAGTACACCAAGGCACTCTGGTAGAGAGGATTGCCCGCTCCAGCGGGCAGGGCCCTCTAACCTGGGTGTGGGGGGGCAATCTGTACAAAACTGTGCCCCCGAGATTGGGGACTCCCCTCTCCAAGGGACAGGACCATCTAACCTAGGTGTTGGGGGCCTCTGTACACCACCGGGCTCAGGATAGTGGGGATTCCTTGCTCCACGGGGTGGGGCCCTCTAACCTGAGTGTGTGTGTGGGGGGGTGCTCTGTACACCCCTGTGCCCAGGATAAAGGGGGCAGGGCCCTTTAACCTGGGTATGGGGCGGAGCTCTGTACACCATGGCGCCCAGGGTAGAGGGTACTCTCAGTCCAAGAGGTCGGGCCCTCTAACCTAAGTTTCGTGGGTGCTCTTTACACCACTGTGCCCAAGGTAGAGGGGACTCCCCTCTCCAGGGGACAGAGCTGAACTGGGTGTCCGGAGGAGCTCTGTACACTACAGAGCCCAGCGTATAGGGGACTCCCACCTTAGGGGGCAGGGCCCTCTAACCTGGGTATGGGGGGGCTTTCTTTACACCAGCCCACCCGGGGTAGAAGGGACTTCTTCCTCCAGGAGACAGGGCCCTCTAACCTGGGTGTCAGGGGAAGTTCTTTAGATCACCGAGCCCAGGGTAGAGTGGACTGCCTGCACAGATGGCAGGACCCTCTTACCTGGGTGTGTGTGTGGGGGGCGTTCTGTACACCACCACGCCCAGGTTAGAGGGGACTCCCCTCTCTCCAGGGGGCGGGGCTCTCTAACTTGGGTTTTCGGGGCACTGTGTACACCAAAGCATCCAGGGCACAGGTGACTACCCGCTCCAGGGCACAGGCCCGCTAACTTGGGAGTTGGGGGACATTCTATATACCATGGTGCCCAAAAGAGAGGAGACTGCCTGTCCAGGGATTAGGGTTCCACTATCCTGGGTGTTGGGAGGAGCTATGTAAACCACCGTGCCCACAGTAGAGGTGACTCCCAGCTCCAGGGGCCAGGGCCCTCTAACCTGGGTATGGGGGGCACTCTGTACATTAAGGCACCCAGGGTACAGGTGACTCACTACTCCAGGGGGCAGGGCCCTCTAACCTGGGTTTTGGGGTGCACTCTGTAGAAACCACGCGGTGGGTAGAGGGGACTCCCTGCTCCAGGGAGCAGGGCCTTCTAACCTAGGTGTCGGGGCGATATGTACACCACCTCGCCCAGGGTAGAGGAGACTCCCCACTCCAGGTGGCAGGGCCTCTAATTGTGTGTCTAATTGGCCCTCTAACCTGGGTGTCGGGGGTTGCTCTGTACAAAACTGCACCCCGGAGAGAGGGGACACCCCTCTCCAAGGGACAGGGCCCTCTAATCTAGGTATCAGGGAGCTCTGTACACCACCGCATAGGAGAGTGGGGACACCCTATTCCAGGGGGTGGGGCCCTCTATCCTGGGTGTTGGGGATGCTCTGTACACCACGGAGCCCAGGGTAGAGGGGACTCCGATTCTAGGGGGCAGGGCCCTTTAACCTGGGTTTCAGAGGAACTCTGTACACCACTGCACCCAGGGTAGAGGGATCTCACTGTGGCAGGGGACAGCGCACTCAAATCTGGATGTCGGGGGACACAGCACACAAAACAGCACACAGCGTAGAGGGGACTACCCGCTCCAGAGGACAGGGCCCTCTAATCTGTGTGTCGGGGGCACTTGGTTCACCACTGTGCGCATGTAGAGGGGACTTGCTGCTCCACCACTGCCCCGAAGACCCAATAGTTGCCCCTGACCTTGGGATGCTGCTCCCCTTCACCTTCATCAGATGGGATTTTTCCTTGAATTTTTTGTTCCCCAATAAAAGTCCACTCCCTGGCGTGTTCTCTCTCTTTCGCTAGCCTCTTCAGTAAACCTTGCTACTGCATTAGGTGGCTGGAGGTGGGAGCTAGGAGAAGCCGTCCTGGAGCTGGTATTAAAGGTAATTAGAGTCTTGTCTCTTTAATTTAGAATTCGTTAGCATTTAATCATGAATCGAACCTTTTTTCATGAAGCCAGTGCTGGTTGCGTGGCAGAAGTGGTGCCCTGAAGTGAGGCTCTTGAGTTAAATTAACTAGGTTGAGTTAGGAAGTGTGCTATAGAAATACAGAATTTGTGACATTTTTCGGGTCACGGAAGTACCAGGCAGTTTTTGGAGCCAAGGGATGTTGAAAAATTTTAATAATGGGGAATTCAACTTCTACTGATGAAGACATGTATTTGACTATTTTAGAGACGATAATTAATCAGAAGGGAAAGGAAGTTAAAAAGACTCAGTTGCTACAATTCTTAAAGTTTGTAGGTGAATTTTGTCCTTGGTTTTGTGACCAAGATTCACCAAATTTACATACATGGGACAAATTAGGAAGGAAATTACATAAAATTTGCCTTTCTAATGAATTACCTGGAAACTTTGAAAATATACAAAAGGTTTGGACTGCATTAGAGATCTGTCTTTTTGATTACATGGGCCATAGTCCGTGGCCCCAAGAAAATCTATTGAAAGGTATTCAGAGAGCCATTAAGTCTATTCAAATGGAAAAATTGCCCAAGGCTAAGGAAATCTCTTTTCCTCTAAGCCAGCTAAAAACAATAACAAATTATATTCAAACAAAAAAACCTTGGGGCAAAACCGAAAGTAAAAAATTTAGCCTTGCCTGAACCAAACCAGAGTAATCCGGAGGAAGATCATAGAGAGGAGGCCTCTGGGGGATAGAAGGTCCTTCTCCTGGAGAGGAAAATCTGGAAAGAGATTCATAGAGAGGTAGAAAGTCCTCCTCCATGTAACTTACAAGCTCAGATTCAACATGGCAACAAGGAAGAATCTACGGAGGAATCGCAGTCTGAGGGAGAGGAATCAGACAATGAAATCCAGGATTTACCAGGGAATTTCAACAGGCTGTGCTTAACAGCACCTGCCCCGGCCATTCAAATTCGACCATTGTCTGTTAAAAAGACAAATTTTAACAGATACTCTGAACTGGCAATGTCTTTCCATACTCCGTTCCAGTGAGGAATTAGAAAGGCCCAAGAAGCTGGAGGGGTTACTAGTGATTTCAGCTCTTTCCAGTTTTTGAACAGGTTAACGATCAAGACCACCGTGTTCTTGTCCACGCGGTAATTCCTCTTAAAACTATTAAAGAGTTTTAAAAAACGTCTGCAAGGTCTATGACCCCACAAATTCACCATTTGTGCAGAGCTTGCTTGAGACTATTTGCTCTCAACCATTCCCACCGAGTGACTGGATTTCCACCGCTAGGGCTTGCTTGAATGGGGGGGATTTTCTACTTTGCAGATCATACTGGACAGATTTTTGTTCTGAGCAAGCATAAAGGAATCGGGGGCAAGATCTCCAAACATCCGTGGAGATGTTTTTAGGAATGGGTGGAATTTATTGATTTAGAAAGGCAGCTAAATTATAAATTTGCAGTGTATGATCAAACTGCAAACCATTCCATTGGCGATCCGGGCGCTTGTAAGTTTATTGTTAAGCAATTGGCATTTGAAAATGCAAATAAATATTGTCAGGATGTTCTTAGACTCCATAGAAAAAAGGACACAGTTTCAGAATTTATTCGATTGTGTTCTGATATCGATCCATCCCATTTACAAACAATTACACTCACCGCTTCTTTAAAACAAACTCTGCAGCCCCAAGAATTAGTAGGCAGACCCGCTGGGAGATGCTTTCATTGTGGGAAGAGCGACTATTACTCGGGAAATTGTAATGCTCATAATTTTAAGCCCAGGGTTTCCTCTGCTATTGGTAGTAGATTTTACAGGGTTGAAGGCCACGTGGTGGACCAAGATGGCACCGATCAGCCTGCCTTCTTGCCCTCACTTCCACCTGGTAGGAAGACAAAAAACTTCTGGTCACCCTCTCTCTGGGGCCAAAAAAACAGGGGAACTAAAAGGAAGGTTGTGCAATTTAACATCACCACCACCGACCATGGGGAGCTGCCATTTTTACCGGAGTGAAAATCAGACAGTTTCTTTACAACCCTCAATGACAATTGGATTAAATCCTGAATTAGGACCACAACAAATCCCTACTGGGATTTTCAGGCCACTCCCTAGATAAAGTATAGGGTTAATTTTGAGATGTAACAATTTAAAAGGGCCATCAAGGTAATACCTGGAGTAATAGATTCTTATTTTGAAGGAAAATTAAATGTTACTGTAAAATCAAATTATGCCCTTCGGCTTACTCTGAAAAATACATTTGCTTAATTAATTTTATTACTCTGTAATTCGCATGTAACTCACAAGTAAATTCAGTTTCCAAACCACCAGACAGTGTACTGGTCTCAATTAGTGCAGCAGGAGCACCCCCTACTGGAACTTAAAATTAATAATAAAAAGTTCAATGGTGTAGTGGACACTGGAGCCGATATTTCAGTCCTGTTCAGTCACTTCTGGCCTAAAAATTGGCCCTTATATATAGCACCAGCTAACTTAAAGGGAATTGGACAAATCTCACAGCCTGCTCAAAGTGCAAATTATCTCCATTGGGAGTATCCTGATGGGAACAGTGGAGTTTTTAAACCTTATGTGTTAGAATCCTTACCAGTAAACCTATGGGGAAAAGATATATTAAACAAAATAGCATTATTATTAGTAACTCCAAATTCTATGAGATCATTTGAGGAAGTTAATCAAGGGCTTCTTCCTGGAGATAATGAGGAAATTTATCAGAGAGAGTATCTGCTTACAAACCAGTCTCCTCAACAGAGATTAGTAAATACTCCAAAACAAAATTTTTACTAGGGGCCCTGAGTGTCTCCCCGATCCAAAAGACAGCAGAAAAGATCACCTGGCTCACAGAAGAGCCTATATGGATTTCTCAGTGGCCCATCTCAGGGGAAAAACTTAAGATAATTCATATGTTGGTTGAGGAACAACTTCAGGCTGGTCATATAGAATCAACACTTAGTCCTTGAAACACCCCCATTTTTGTTATTAAGAAAAAGTCAGGTAATTGGAGGTTACTACAGGATTTAAGGGCAATAAACCATGCAATTCAGCCTATGGGATCATTGCAGCCCAGACTTCCTTCCCCCACAGCAATTCCTTTAAACTATAACTTAATGGTAACAGATCTAAAAGACTGTTTTTTCTCAATAAGGTTACATCCTGAGAATTGTGAAAAGTTTGCTTTCAGTGTCCCAGCAATTAATTTTAAAGAACCTGTTAAAAGATATTGCTAGAAGGTTTTGCCTCAAGGTATGCGTAATGATCCTACTTTATGTCAAAAATTTATGGGTCAAGTGATGGCTCCTATAAGAGATAACTTTCCTGATGCATATATTATTCATTTTATGGATGATATATTATTGGCTCATGTTAATCCAGAAGTACTTTCAGAAATTTTTACTCAGAGGCTTCACTTACAGCAATGGGTTTGTGCATTGCCCCTCAAAAGATACAAAAGATGCCTCCCTTTCAATATTTAGGTCAGATAATTCAAGGATGTACAATCCCTCCTCAAAATCTACAGATAAAAGTTAAGGAATTACATACCCTTAATGACTTTCAAAAATTATTAGAAGATATTAATTGGCTGAGGCCATCCTTAAAACTGACTACTTCTGATTTAAGTCCTTTATTTCAGATATTGCAAGGAGATCCTTCTCCAACCTCTCCACATCAGCTGATAATAGAGGCTAGAACAGCTTTTAAAAAGGTTGAAAGTGCAATTGAAAATACACAGCTTACTAAAATTAATCCTAAAAAACTAATATATTTATTGATATTTCCAACTGTACATACCCAAATGGGAGCTATATGGCAAAGATTAGAAGTTATTGAGTGGATTCATTTATCCCACTCTCCCCGAAAGACATTAATTCCTTTTCATGACTCTATTGCTCAATTAGTAATTAAAGGTAGAAAGACAGTTTTACAATTAATTAGATCTAAACCTGATATTATAATTATTCCATTTTCTGTTCAACAAAATAATTGGCTTTTTTCAAGCTTCTAGTTTATGGCAAATAGCTTTTTATGATTTTCCTGGTCAGATAGAAAGTCATTACCCTCATGATAAAATTATTTAATTTGCATCAATAACACTGCTATTTTTCCAAAGATTGTACATGCCCAGCCTATAGATGGAGCCCTATCAGTGTTCACTGATGGCTCAAGCTCAGGTAAAGGTTTTTATAGCCATGTTCACACAGAGGTAATACAAACCTCATAAACGTATGCCCAAAGAGCAGAGCTACAAGCTCTCATTTGTGCCTTAAATTATTTTACAAATAAGTCTATTAATATTTATTCTGACAGCTTATATGCAGTTGGAGTTACCAAAAATATTGAAACTTCAGTTATTGGATATACCTCATCACAAGAGCTATTTAAATTATTTTATAATCTACAAAAGGCAGTGCAAATGCAAAAATACCCATGTTTCATAGGACACATATGAGCTCACACTAATCTTCCAGGACCTTTAACTTCAGGTAACGACAAGATTGATAAATTAGTAGTTATTTGTCAACAGATGTCTCCATATGATTGTGCACAAGCTTCACATTCCTTGAATAATCAAATGCTTCCAGCTTACATAAAAAATTTAATATCACCAAACAACAAGCTTATCAAATTGTAAGTCACTGCCCTAAGTGTGTTATTCACACTCCATCTTTGCCATCAGGAGTAAATCCCCATGGATTAAAACAAAATCAAATATGACAAATGGATGTAATTCATATTCCTCAATTTGGAAAACAATGTTATGTACACATGATAGTTGATACACATTCCAGATTTATTTTTGCCACAGCATGTACAAAGGAAAATACTCAACATGAAATTTCTCATTGCCTAGCAGCCTTTTCTGTGTTAGGATGCCCTTTACAGATTAAAACAGATAATGCACCAGCTTATGTAAGCTCTTCTTTTCAACAATTTTGCCAAGAGTTTCAAATTGACTATAAAACAGAAATTACTCATAACCCCCAAGGTCAAGCCATTGTGGAACAAGCTCATTTATCTATTAAGCTGCAATTACAAAAATTAAAAGGGGGGAATAGATATGACTCCCCAAAATAACCTCAACCATGCCTTGTTTGTTTTAAATTTTTTAAAATTGTGACGCAGAAGGTCACACTGCAGCTGAGAGACATATGTCTTCTGCAACAACAGGCCCTTTAGGAAGAGTTTTGTGGAAAGACAGACTGGTCAATGAAAAATCCCAGATCCAGTGATTATGTGGGGCAGAGGTCATGCTTGTGTTTTTTCAGAAGATGCTTTCAATCCTATCTGGGTGCCGGAATGTGCAATCAGACATGGAAGAGATAGAACTGAGATTCAAGTGACTGAAAATAGACCCGGAGAAGCCTCCACTCAAAAGGAAGAGATATTGAAGAAGAATGAAGAGGAACCAACATGACCCAGGTGGAAAGCTGATCTCATGGGAAGACATGAAGAAGCTGACAACACACATTTCGCGAATAATTCGACTCCTAGGAAGAAATAAGACTCCACTGATGATGATAGCTATAGTGATTGCCCTGCTGGGCTGTCAGGTAAAAGGGAGTCAAGTAGACACTTACTGGACGTATTTCCCAGATCCACCCCTGGTACATCCAGCTGTGTGGACTGGAGAATCTATTCCAGTGTTCACTAATGACTCATTCATGGTGGGAGGATTTACAGATACTCATATTACTCTCAATCATATGACTAGATTTAATTATTCTGGCTACAGTGCCCAATTACCTTTGTGTTGGTCCCACGATAAACATGCTGGTTGTCTGAAAGTATCATTTGAGGAAAAGACAGCGATTGGGAGACCTAGACTGATTAATCATACTATTTATGGAGACTTAAAACCTTATACTAGATCAGTGATCAAAATGGGACTTTCCCATAACAAACCAGTCATTTCTGCAAAACCTCCACAAATACCTCATTGTTCAAATAGTTCTACAATTGAGATTGGCACCTTTCCTAGATGGATAGATTGTGTAAATACTTTTCCAGTACACCATAAGGTGTCTAAAGGTAGTGGGTATATTTTACACTGGTCTCCAAAAATTGATAAAAGACAATTACGAAAAAATTCTGCTATGACACCTGCAGGATTTGTTTGTAATATTTTGACTTACAGTGAGGGTGGTATTCAAAAAGATATTTGGCGCTTAATTGCTGTCTCAAAATTTTTACATTTCACAGACAAGCCTTTACCAAAATTTGTTGTTAAGAGTTGTAAGGAGGGATCTTGCTATACCTTACGAGCCTGTGTCCAATCTTCTTATGTTTTAATCATTGGAAATGTAAAAGTTAAATGGATAGATGACAGATACATTGTAACATGTAACAAATGTAACCTAACCAATTGTATTATTAGATATAATAGAGGAAAAGGAGTGCTGGTACTTCATCAGCCCTCTTTTGTTTTATTGCCTTCTAATATTTCAGAGCCATGGTACACTGATGCTAGTTTTCAAGTCTTACAGCAAATTCATATCCAGCTAGTGAGACCTAGACATGCCATTGGAATTATAATTGTGGGAGTTATGACTTTGGTTTCTTTATTGCATCCACTGTCACAGCCTCAATAACTTTATCTCAAAATATTCAACCTGCAAAATTTATTAATAATTTAGCCCAAAATACTTACAAGGCTCTACGCAATCAACTAAATATTGATGAAAACTATTGAGACTAAGTTAAACGCCTTAGAGGTGACTGTTATAAGTAATGAACTTTCAGCTTTAAAGTTTAAAGAAATGCCACACAAGTTATAAATATGTGTGTGTTACAGCTGCCAAATACAATGCTTCTCTCTGGGATTGGGAGAAGGTTTAGAACCATTTGTTGGGTATTTGGAAAAATAATAATAATAGCTTGGATCTTTTGGAACTCCATCATCATATCCAAGATATTCAAAATAATAGAGCTGATTTTTTGGATCCTTCTTCTTTGACTAGTCAAATATTGAAGGAATTAAATGGATTTAACCCTGGAAATATTCTTAAACACTCAGCCTGGTACATTATTGGATTGTTCTCTTTGCTGTTAATTCTTTTTTTGTGTTGTAATTATAGATGGTGAGTCTTCAGAGTGAGAGTGAAGAGACTGGAGAGAGTAAATCATCGCCTGCTTTTTAAACAAAAAGGGGGAATATGTGGGAGGCCATCCTCGCATGTGACTTGAGTTACCTCCTGGCTGGGTGAAAGGCACTTAGACATCGATGTGTTAGTGCTTTCCCCACTCTTTCCCAGGTCCAAGGGCTTGTCCGTGCAGAGGTGTGTCTGGCCACTGCCCCAAATACCTAATCCTCGACCCTGACCTTGGGATACTGCCCCCTTAACCTTCATTGGATGGAATTTTTCTCTTGAATATTTTGTTCCCCAATAAAAGTCCACTCCCTGGCATGTTCTCTCTCTCTCAATAGCCTCTTCAGTAAATCTCGCTACCACATTAGGTGACTGGAGGTGGGAGCTAGGGGAAACCATCCAGGAGCTGGTATTAAAGATAATTAGAGTCTTTTCTCTTTAATTTAGAACTCACTATCGTTTAGTCATGAGTCAAACCTTCTTTCATGAAGCCAGTGCTGGTCGAGTGGCAGAAAGTTATATAACAACCAAACAAATGGGAAAAGAGAATAGCAGAATTATATCCTGAAAGAAGAAGAACTACAAACATTCTATATCCAAACCTATCATAAAAGGATTAGAGCAAAATAAAGACATTTTCAGACCAGAAATTAAGAAGAAGGAAGAAGGAGACGGAGGAAGGAAGGGATAACCACATTCACATTGTGTCCACATCTCCATACAAATGAACCCCTATATAAAATTTGGTTTACATGCAAAGACTGATGTGCCACATACCAATAGAGTCTGAAGAGGTTTATTATTTACATAATGAGATTTTTTTTTCTGGGGAGAGGAGGGCAGGTATACAAAACTGGTCTGAAGATATCTTAAGAAACCAAGGAAAGAAGACTGGCATGCGGTTCTATTAATGTGAGGGTTTAGGTCCTGGGGAAATGTTACCATGTATTGTTTGAGCATATACCACTTTCAATGAAGGCAGAACCTGGGTTTTATTATCAGCAAGCAGGAGTAAAAGAAACTGTCACCAGGCAAACAAAAGAAAAATTGGAGTTAGATTGTTCATTATAGTATTTACCAGCAAATTTTGATCAAAAAGAATTCTACACGATGTATATTAGAGGCAAAAATAAAGGTCTTAGATTAAGGAGAAATGTAATAAACATAAGCAATAAACATGTCTGATGTGGCAAAAAACCTTTAAAATCCAGATAATGATAAGATGTAAAAGGAGAATATAACAGATCAAATTGTTCTAAGTATCTGGTGAAAAGTTTAAACATAATTTGATTAGTTTTAAATTTTGAAAATGTCATTATTTCTTGACTAACCATTAAAAGTTAACATTGCATAATATTAAAAACAAAGACTGAAATTTAAGTTACTAAACAATGATCAACCAAAAACATTATAAGGGAAAGAAAAAAGTCAAGATGATAGATTTAGAAGTAGAAGATTAATAATTATATGAAATCAACTAATGCCCAAGTTTAAGACCAAAATCATTGTCATGTTTTATTTAAAACAACTAAAGCCTTTCATAATTGGCTCATCTAAAAAAATCTTAGACAATTAAATAATAAAGGAATAATAAGAAATATGCTATCAAAATGATGATAGCCAAAAAAAAAATTTACAACAAATGCTTGAAGGCAAAAGTAGATTACAAAAAAATAGACTTTAAGCTGGAGAGTCTATTAAAAGTTATTTCACTTGATAAAATATTAAATTTACTAATAATATGTATGTCTGTGTGCTGCTAATTGTATAACATAATCATAATGAAAAATTTTAAAAAACTCAGAAAATAATAAAAATTTTGGATAATTCCATTTCAATTATTGTTAAAACAAACAAAAAGTTGTAGCCAAAATGTCAGAAAAATATATCAGAAATTAAAATTCTTATTTCCAAAATTTAGCAGGCAACACCACAACTATGAACTTTAAGATTCATATTCATCAAGCACATATCAAATATTTAGAAAGGGTGACCACATCTTTGCCCATAAAGAACATCTCAACAAGTACACATATTTAACCACAGAGAACATGTTTTTTTAACAACAGAGAAATTAAGATGGAAATCAATAACAAAGAAACAATCATAAGCATTAATATAAAGCAATTGTTCTGTGTCATCATGGGTCAAAGATGAAACCAGGAAGATATATGAAAAAGTGACCTGTCACACCTCAAAACCTGTTATAGTTAAAAGAAAATATATCAACAACTATGCATATCAGAAAAAAGACTGAAGAGTAGTGACATAAACAAAAGTCATATCAGATGTCTGGCAAATACCAACATTTCTTGAAGCAATATAAACAAAAATAATGATAAAATTGACCATGTACTTAAAGCCCATTTAAGATAACTTCCAGAAATAGTATTTCTACCACAATTTGTGGGCACAAACTCGGAATAGAAAAAAGCAACTTAAAAGTCAGTCTTTGAAAAGCATCATTTTTAGGAAAGACAAAGCTTAAAAGAAAAATAAAAACATCCGTTGTTGTTTATGTATTAAAGGGCACGTGAAGTAAAAGGGAACATTTTGATATCCTAAGAGGCAAAGAAAAGTAAGCTCTGGAAATACCACAGCGCCTCCCATAAACTATTAAAACACATCCACTACGTACCTGTAATTTGCTATACTTACAGAAGAGGGAGCCATTGTACTAGGAATCCTGTATGCTAGTAAAAAATTCCATCCCCCACCAAAAGGGAGGGGAGAAGGAAAGAACTCAATAAATATTAGAGTTCTTATTAAAAATCAGATCAAATAATGTCAATTAATTCTCCTCACAGTAAAATAATTATGGTTCAGAATAAAATAAAATAAGGAAACATTACAAATGGAATAAAATATATTCAAACACTTGTAAATAAACAGTTTTCCAGGTATCTACATAACAAAATATGCACTTATACATATGTCAAAATGAATCCCACTATTATTTACCATTATCATTCATTAAAAATAATTTTTTAACTTAAAAATGAAAAAAAAACAAAAATGGATAATTGCATATAGAAATGAAAATACAGATAATTAAGCTCAGAAGCTGAATAAAATAAAAAAATACAAAGTTGTCTCCTAAATGAAAAGTAAGTCACGATTTCACAAAAGGGAATGGACTCAAATGAAAATATAATGATAGGCAATGAATATAAGAAGGAAAATAGCTTTGAGAATGAAAATGAGATAAAGCTTTAAAATAAGATCAGACAAGTGACATAAATGGAAGTGTAGCAGAGATACCATTCATTACTGGAGTCACTGGAAAACAGAAGATTAAAAGAAATAAAGCAACAGTAATTAATATTTTAAAATATATTACAATAATTGTATTCAGAAATAGACCTGAATCTACTGGTACCTCGGAACATTCATTTGGAACAATAAAAGCTAAGCCATAGATGAGTAAAGTTATAGACTTTGAAGATAAAATCATTTCATGGTTTCCAGGAAAGAAGTCAAACAAACAATGAGGACAAAAGCATTAAAATATTATCAGATCTTCAAAAACTACATCCAAAGTAAAGCAACCTTGGGGCAGCATTTTCAATATATTCTATAACAGAGAGTATAAATTGAAGATTTTATATTCAACCAAATAATCTCCAAGTATTATGACCATGGATAAATAGTTTTAAGGATAAAAGGATTTATACATTCATGTAATCACGCGTTTTTCTTGAAGAAACTACTGTGGCTTGGTAGTTTACACCCCTGGATTCAATCCCTGGTACAAAAACAAATTCAGAAAACAAATTACTGGGAAAACCTCAATGAAATGAATATGAGCATTTATAAATATTGTTGCTCTAAATTTAGAAAGGAATTTGGACAAATGTTACATGTTCTATTACTTGGAAATAATGAAAAGGGAAAGAAGAAAGTAGGACATAATTCTTAAAACATAAAAACAATAAATAGAGGATTTCAGAGAGAGAAACAGCAATTGTAACATAATGTAGATAATTATAAAATGTGACAGTGGACATCAAAATCATCAGTCAGATTCATTATCATGGATGTTTTAGCCTACCTGCAAAAAGACCTTAGATCATCAAACAAAGCCCAAATGCTCATTGTGTGCAAAAGACATGCCTAAAACTGAGAATGATAAAAAGTATATGAACAAGGGTGTACTGGGGAAAGGAAAACAATAAATATGCAAGGGGAGTAAACCTATGTTACATACAATAATTTTCAGTTCAAAATATCCTATATAGATAAAAGCCTATGTTACATAAAATAGTATTTAAGTCAAAAAATCACTAACCTTAACAGAGGGAAATTTTCAATGCTACAACAAAGCTCACGGTGCAGATAACAACACAAAGATAAATGTATAAAAATCACAGTGAATAGAAGACACAAATGCATTAATACAGAAGATACTCATTACAGGATACTTTAAAATCCTGCTCTCAGTACAAGACAGATCAAGGGAACAAAAAAAATATAAGTCAAAATTTAGAAACCTAAATGTCATAAAAATTAATAAATATTAAGAATAAAGGCAAAATGTAATTCCTTCAGAGAGTATATCTTGTCAAGGAGAGGTAGAACATTCACAAATGATTGTCATAGGATAAGTCACAAAAAATAGCAGTAAGTTTTATAAAGAAGAAATATTACAAAGAGCACTTGCTGGTTTCAATGCAATGAAACTAGTAATTATAAACAAATTCATAAGACAAAGACTCACATGGAAATTTAAAAAGATTTCTATTAATAAGAGTGAAGAGAGAAATGTAAACATTTTAAAATAATAATTACAATATAGATCAGAACCTTACAGGTCAATATAGAAATTAGAGAAAATTTCTTACCACTAAGCACAGTTATAATTAAAAATGAAAGTATGAGCCTGTGTGGTTTGCCATGCAGGTAATACTGAGGCAGGAGGATTGCGAGAACAGAAAGACAAGCAGGAAACGGTGACCTAGATAAATCTGTACCAAAATTTTATTAAATGTCAAAGGACTTCAATATAAAAGCAGAGATTATTGGATGAGATAAAAACAAGAAACAACTATATTTTTGTCTATTTGGCACAAGATTTATACATAGTGATCCACATAGAAGAACTTATATAGATGGGAAATGAAATACCATGCAAATTATGAGGTGTATGTGTGTCTATGTGTGTATGCACATATCAAACATCAAGACAAAAAGTATTACTAGAGACAAAGAATAGCACTCAATGATAAAAGTGACAATGTACTAGCAATAGTTAAAAATGATTTCTTTCACATGTGCTTAATTTTGAAATATTCATATAACAAAATATTCAAGAGTTGAAGGGAGAAAAGTCCAAAATCATGGTTGGAAATTTTATCACTGATCTTGAAACATTTTATAAAATGACTAAAAATAAATTCAACCTTAAAAGAAATGATCTGACAAATACTATTAATTACCTTGGTCAAAAATACACCTACAATTGAGAAAAAATATCATTTTAAGTGCAAATAGAATATTCTTACCAAGATGCTATGTGCAGTGGACTATCAAACAAGTCTCAAAATTTTTTAAGTTTTACAGAATAGTTCTCAAACCAAGATAATATTAATTCAGAAATTAACACAAATAAAACATCAAGAAAAGTCTAGAATATCTCGTCCTTAAAACAACTCACTTTTAAACAGCATACGGGTCAAAGAACATATTACAACTAAAACTGGCAAATATTTTAAGCGGATGGAAATTTAAATACATCATATCAACATTTCTGAGACTAAAAGTACAGTACAAGTTTATAGGTTTCAAGTCTTGTGTTAGTACAGAAAGTAAAAGCTTTAACAATGATATTTTATACTTTAGCAAACCAGCAAAAGAAGAACAAATTGAGATGAAAGTAAGTAGGTGGAAGGGGACAGAGGAGTTAATGAAAATGAAAAACAATGAGATACACAGAAAAACAATGAAAGCAAAAGTTAAATTTTAAAAATTCACAAAAATGATAAAACTCCAATTAAGGACAACTGAAAGGATAAAAATTACCATAGCTAGAATGAAAGAGAAGACACTACGTCAGGTACAACAAAGCAGTGAAAAAATTTCAACACTGAAAGCATACACAGTAATTTTTGTGAACATAGATGCAAAATTTCTTAACAAAATATTTGAAAATCATGCCAGACACATTCCTAAAATCCTAGGAATTCAGGAGTCTGAGGCACGAGGATCACAAATTCCATGCCAACCTGAGCAACTTAGTAGACCATGTCTCAAAATAAAAAATAGAAAGGACTGGACATGTAGCTCAGTGATAGAGTTTTCCTGAGTTCATTCCCCAATACCAGAATTTTACATACACACATCAAATGCACTAACATTTTGAAAAGGTAATGCTACTGACAAAGTTTTCCCTGTTAATACTATGACATTGATTTAGAAGAAACTGGAACCTTAAGATTTAGATAGGGAAATAAGAGCACCTCTCAGTGTAGCTGTGGACCTCAACCACTAAAATTGTAATTATTTTTTTTTCTAGTTGAAGCAGCCCTTCCACCTTTGCATGAGGAGGAAAATGCTACTTGCCTGAAGAACTCCATTTTCCTTGGGGTAGTCAGCTTAAAAGATAGTATTGATTTTCCCAGGACCAATCCCAATGGGATATTTCCAATTTAATAGATACTAAGTGGGATCAAGGTAGAAGCAGTGTATAATCAGATAAGGATGGATTTGTTGATAGGAGCCAACTAAATAGAAATTCTAGATTCAGAATTCCTAGCTGAAGGAGTTAGGAAAGGCTTTGTTTGACAGAAATAAGAATTCAAAGATGGCCTGTATTATATAAGTTGAAATGCTAAACTGTCTTGGTATACTGTAGAGGAAGGTATTCAAAGGTTTAGGGATATTGGGTTGATAAAGTGGATTTATTATACAAGAACTGTTCTTTCATCATGTAAGGCTGCAGAGGATACACCTTTATTCCTTGCTGGGAGAAATTAATTTTGAATAATCTCCCCATATCCTTAGGTGTGTGAGCTCTCTCTCGTCCAGCGAGGAGGTCCACGGAACAGGGTAGAGGAGAGTGTGGCTGCAGAGATGCTAATCAAGACCTCCAGAGACCAAGCAGGAAGCAGGTCTGATTTTATTGCGCATTTACCATGTATATATACTCAGGCACTAGCTAAGCAGATTACAGGCAGCCACCAATGCAATTCCTGCTAACTGTCCTTGCAGCAACCAATCAAGGAGTGGGACATGGAGCAAGTGCAGGGACTGCAACACCTGACCTCATGCCCAGGGTTGTGCTTAAGGGGTTAGCTGCCTGCAGCTCACCCTCCTAGCACAAGGGGAGAGGCCTGCCACTCAGACGCCCTTAATATATGCCATGTACTCGGTACTCCATGCACTTGTCTCCACACTTAAGAGTTCTGTGGTTACTCTATAGGTCAGAAATTACAGGGGAGAATGCTACCATCAAACTAACATTTGTAAATGCAATGAGGCATCAAGGGGAATTACTCAATTGCCAGAAACAAGGTGGTTGTGGTTACCATAATGGACGGCTGTGGTTACCATAATGGACAGTGATCAGAATAGACTGATTCACAAAGATCTATGGAGTACCTGGTTGTCACTATATACCTAGAAAAGAATGAGATGGACCAGTCTACTAAATTTTCTCTCTCTCTCTCTCTCTCTCTCTCTCTCTCTCTCTCTCCCTCCCCCCCCCTCTCTCTCTCTCTCTCTCTCTCTCTCTCTCACACACACACACACACACACACACACACACATTTATTTATTAATTGCACTGGCAATTGAACCCAGGGGCACTTTTACCACTGAGCTACATCCCCAGGACTTTTCATTTATTTATTTTAATTTTCACAGTACTGGGGAATTGAACACAGAGCCTCTAGACATATGACAGGCAAGTACTCTACCACTGAGCTACACCTCCAATCTTGCTAAGTTTTTATTTGATTTGTACAATCAGAAAGACCTATGTCTAGTGAACAAAAAAGAATGAAGTGAATCACTAAAACAGTCATGGCATCATAAGCAATTCTCAGACTTGAATCAGTTTGTAGACACAGATCCCCTTGAATGAAGGGGACAAATCCCCTTGAAGAAAGACCACAATACCAGGTCAAAAAATAAACTGTAATTCTAATCTTTCTTCTAGCCTTCCCCAAGGGGACCTAGAGTTCTTTCCAGAGTGACTCAGGATATAATCAGATTCCTGTGAGGTTATTGGTTCTAAATTAATGCTAATTCCTGAAAGGCCTATTAATCAAAAAGGCATGTAATATGGAACAAATCCTATATGATATATAACAATCAGAGTAAGGGTCTATGCATGGAAGATGATCAATGGAATTTTAGCTCAAATCTGTCTCAGTGTTTAACCTAGTGGCTGCCTGAATCCAATTTATACTTATTTGCCCAATTTTAAAATGCATAATTCAAATATACAGTCTCAGCAACTTTGTCAGAGTCCCCAAATCCACAGGTTTCTGACATATAGAGTGAGATTATCACCATAGTTACGTGCAAATAGAAGCCCCTTGAACCCTTTCCTCCTAAAATTCATTAACCAAAAGCAACTCGGCATTCCTGAAGGGATTGCAGGATTCCCATGCTATTATCAAGATAAATATGTGGTATGATCTCCACCACAATCCCATTCAATTTGGCCTGTGATTAAGATAGATATTGAAGAGTGATAGTGGATTACCTTAAATTCTTGAGATGGTGACTCCCCTTGCAGCTGCTGTAACCAGATGTGCTTTTGAAACTTGAGCAAATTAACAATGCCCTGAAGCTTGCCTTTTTATTTTCTTTGTATTTATTAATAAAGACCAGTAGGAGCAGTTTGAGAATTTAACAGATTGAGCTAGCAATATATTTTTTCTATCGAATTCCAGGGATTTATCAACATCCAAACATACATCTAATTACCCTTTCCTTTTACCTCACATTGTGCTGATCTGTTACTTAGATAATATTATGGTAATTGGACAAGCTGAGCAAATAGTAGTAATTATTCCACACTGAAAGTGCTAGCACTGGTAAGACATTGATACTACAGAGGGTGGTAAGTAAATCCCTAAAGTATTCATGGGCCTCTATCTCACAGAATTTTCCAGAAGTCCAATGGTATAATGCATATTGAGCTATCCTTTCCAGAGTGAAGAAAATGTTATTTAATCTGGTCCTAATACCACAAAAGAGGTACAATATCTCCTGGGTCTCTTTGGATTTTCTTTTGAAGAGAAGGCCTTCTTGCTGTGTTGCCCAGGTTGGCCCCAAATTCCTAGGCTCAAATAATCCTCTTGCCTCATCTTCTTGAGTAACTGAGGCTACAGGCTTGTGCCACTGCACCTGGCTCTCTTTGGCTTATTGAAGCAATACAGACCTCATTTAGATGTGCTACTCCGGTGCATTGACCAGGTGACCTGAAAAGCTCTTTGAATATGGCCCAAGACAAGACAGGCTTTGCAATAGTTTCAGGATGTGAAATTTATAGAAACACTTGCAATGAGATTTTTCAAATAAAGTCATTTGTGTGTGTGTGTGTCAATTTAAGTAGATACAATGAGGTATCTTGGTGTTTTCTTACTTTTTGCTTAATTGGTTTCAAAGTATTCAGTGTTATTTGCCACTTGTATTTATTCTTCTGTGAATTATGTATTCCCCTGTCTTTCCTTTCTCCTTTTTGTGCTGAGTAGTTTACCTATTTTATGTACTTTATTTATTTATTTTGTTTTAATTAGTTACACATGACAGTACAATGACCTTGACATATCATACATTTGAATCAGATGGGATATAATTTCTCATTTTTTCTGAGTGTACAGGTTGCAGAATCTTATTGGTCATACAGTCACATATATACACACAGAAATAATAATGTCTGTTTCATTCTACTATCATTCCTAATCCCCCAACCCCTCCTCTCCCCTCCCATCACGTCTCTCTACCTAAACTAAGGTAACACTATTCTTTTTTTTCCTCATATCTTCATACATGTGTTTTTGTATAATGATGAAGGTCCCCTTCCACCATCCATGTAATTCCCCTTCTCCCTCCCTTTCTTTTCCACCCCTCTTCCCTATGTAGAGGTAATCTTCCCCTGCTCTTCCTCCCTACCCCATTTTGAGTCACCACCTTTATATCAGAGAAGACATTTAGCATTTGTTTTTTTTGGGGGGGGGATTGACTAACTTCACATAGCATAATCTGCTCTAATGCCATCCATTTCCCTGCAAATACCATGATCTTATTTTATTTTAGTGCTGAGTAATATTCCATTGTGTGTATATATATGCCACATTTTTTTTATCCATTCATCCATTGAAGGCATCTAGGTTGGCTCCACAGTCTAGCTATTGTGAATTGTGCTGCTATAAACATTAATGTGGCTGTGTCCCTGTAGTATGCTGTTTTTAGTTCCTTTGGGTATAGTCTGAGAAGAGGAATAGCTGGGTCAAATGGTGGTTTCATTCCCAGATTTCCAAGGAATCTCCATACTGCTTTCCAAATTGGCTGCACCAATTTGCAGTCCTACCAGCAGTGTATGAGTGTACCTTTTTCCCCGCATCCTTGTCAACACTTGTTGTTTGTCTTCATCATGGCTGCCATTCTTACTGGGGTGAGATGGTATCTTGGAGTAGTTTTAATTTGCATTTCTCTGATTGCTAGAGATGATGAGCATTTTTTTCATATATTTGTTGATTGATTGTATATCCTCTTCTGAGAAGTGTCTCTTCAGGTCCTTGGCCCATTTGTTGATTGGGTTATTTGTTTTTTGGTGTTTAGCTTTTTGAGTTCTTTGTACACCCTAGAGATTAGAGCTCTATCTGGTATGTGAGGGGCAAAAATTTGTTCCCAGGATGTAGGCTTCCTATTAACTTCACATATTATTTCTCTTGCTGAGAAAAACTTTTTAGTTTGAATCCACCCTATTTGTTAATTCTTGGTTTAAATTCTTGTGCTATAGGCAAAATAAGTTAAGGAATTTGGGCCTAGCCCCACGAGATGGAGATTAGGGCCAACTTTTTATTCTATTAGATGCAGAGTCTCTGGTTTGATTCCTAGCTCCTTGATCCATTTTGAGTTAACTTTTGTGCATGGTGAGAGATAGGGATTCAATTTCATTTTGTTGCATATGGATTTCCAGTTTACCCAGCACCATTTGTTGAAGATACTATCCTTTCTCCAGGGCATGGTTTGGGCACCTTTGTCTAATATGAGGTAGTTGTAATTTTTTGGGGTTAGTCTCTGTGTCCTCTATTCTGTACCATTGGTCTACCAGCCTGTTTTGGTGTCAGTACCATACTGTTTTTGTTACTATTGCTCTGTAGTATAGTTTAAAGTCTGGTATAGCAATACCACCTGTTTCACTCTTCCTGCTTAGAATTGCTTTAGCTATTCTGGGTCTTTTATTTTTCTAGATGAATTTCATGATTGCTTTTTCTATTTCTATGAGGAATGCCATTGGGATTTTGATCAGAATTGCATTGAACCTGTATAGTGCTTTTGGTAGTATGGTCATTTTAATAATATTGATTCTGCCTATCCATGAGTAAGGTATATCTTTCCATCTTCTAAGGTCTTCTTCTATTTCTCTCTTTAGGGTTCTATTGTTTTCATTGTATAGATCTTTCACCTCTTTTGTTAAGTTAATTCCCAAGTATTTTATTTTATTTTATTGAGGATATTGTGAATGGGTACTTTTCCTCATTTCCTTTTCAGAGGATTTGTCACTGATATACAGAAATGTCTTTGATTTATGGTTGTTGATTTTATATCCTGCCACTTTTCTGAATTCATTTACTAGTTCTAGAAGTTTCTTGGTAGAATTTTTGGGTCTTCTAGGTATAGAATCATATTGTCAGCAAATAATGCTAGTTTAATTTCTTCTTTTCCTATAGTTATTCCTTTAATTTATTTCGTCTAATTGCTCTGGCCAGTGTTTCAAGAACTATGTTGAACAGAAGTGGTGAGAGACGGCAACCCAACCTTTCACCTTCAGTCTGTGTATGTCTTTTCCTATCAGATGAGTCTCCTGTAGGAAGATTTTAGAGGGAATGCTTTCAGTTTTTCTTCATTTAGAATGATGCTGGCCTGAGGATTAGTGTAGACAGCTTTTAAAATGTTGAGGTAAGTTCCTGTTATCCCTAGTTTTTCTAGTGTTTTGAACATAAAGGGGTGCTATATTTTGTCAAATACTTTTTCTGCATCTATCAAGAGATCATATGGTTCTTATCTTAAGTCTATTGATGTGATGAGTTACATTTATTGATTTCCATATGTTGAACCAAACTTGCATCCCAGGGATGAATCCCACTTGATCACGGTGCATGATCTTTTTGATATGTTTTTGTATCTGATTTGCCAGTATTTTATTGAAGATTTTTGCATCTATATTAATTAGAGATATTTGTCTGAAGTCTTCTTTATTTGAGGTATCTTAGTCTGGTTTTGGAATCAGGGTGATATTGGCCTCATAGAATGAATTTGGAAGTACTCCCTCTTTTTCTATTTCCTGAAACAGATTGTAGAGTATTGGAATTAGTTCTTCTTTAAAGGTCTTGTAAAACTCTGCTGTATACCCATCCAGTCCTGGGCTTTTCGTGGTTGGTAATCTTTTGATGGCTTCTTCTATTTCCTCAATTGATATTGGTCTGTTTAAGCTGTGTATATCCTCCTGACTCAATTTGGGCAGATCATATGACTTAAGGAATTTATCAATGCCTTCACTATCTTCTATTTTATTGGAGTATAAGGTTTCAAAATAATTTCTAATTATAATCTGTATTTTTGTAGTGTCTGTTGTGATATTGCCTTTTTCATCCCATATGCTAGTAATTTGGGTTCTCTCACTTCTTATCTTCATTAGCATGGCTAAGGGTCTGTCAATCTTATTTATTTTTTCAAAGAACCAACCTCTAGTTTTGTCAATTTTTTCAATTATTTCTTTTGTTTTGATTTCATTAATTTCAGCTCTGATTTTAATTATTTCTTGCCTTCTACTACATTTTCTGTTGATTTGTTCTTCTTTTTCTAGGGCTTTAAGATGTAGTGTGAGGTCATTCATTTGTTGGCTTTTTCTTCTTTTAAGGAATAAACTCCATGCATTAAATTTTCCTCTTAGTACTGCTTTCATAGTGTCCCAGAGATTTTAATATGTTGTGTCTGAGTTTTCATTTACCTCTAAGAATTTTTGAATATCCTCTTTGATGTCTTTAGTAACCCATTGTTCATTCAGTAGCATATCATTCATTCTCCATGTGATGTAGGAATTTTTCTTCCTTATTTTATCATCAATTTCCAATTTCATTCCATTATGATTGGATAAAATGCATGGTAATATCTCTACTCCTTTGTATTTGCTAAGGGTTGCCCTGTGACATAATATCTGGTCTATTTTTGAGAAGGACCCATGTGCTGCTGAGAAAACATCCACTTGATGTTGGTTGATATATTCTATATATGTCAATTAAGTCTAAGTTATTAATTGTGTTATTGAGTTATATGGTTTCTCTATTCAACTTTTGTTTGGTAGATCTGTCCAGTGGTGAGAAGTGTGTTAAAATCACCAATGATTATTGTGTTGTGGTCTATTTGACTCTTGAACTTGAGAAGAGTTTGTTTGATGAACATAGCTGCACCATTGTTTGGGGCATATATATTGATAATTGTTATGTCTTGTTGATGTATAGTTCCCTTGAGCAGTATGTAGTGTCCTTCTTTACCCCTTTTGATTAACTTTGGCGTGAAGTCTATTTTATTTGATATGAGTATGGCCACCCCTGCTTGCTTCTGAGGTCCATGTGAGTGGTATGATTTTTCCCAACCTTTCACCTTCAGTCTGTGTATGTCTTTTCCTATCAGATGAGTCTCCTGTAGGCAGCATATTGTTGTATCTTTTTTTTAATCCAGTCTATAGCCTATGTCTTTTGATTGGTGAGTTTAATCCATTAACATTTAGGATTACTATTGAGTTATGGCTTGTATTTCAAGTTATATTTGTTTATTTTTGTTATTTAACTTGATTTGTTTTCCTATTGATTGGTTTTTCCTTTACTGTACTACCTCCCACTGTTGGTTTTCATTGTTATTTTTCATTTCCTCTTTATGTAATGTTTTGCCAAGGATGTTTTGAAGCGCTGGTTTTCTAGCTGCAAATTCTTTTAATTTTTGTTTATTGTGGAAGGTTTTTATTTCATCTTCAAAACTGAAGCTTAATTTTTCTGGATACAAGATTCTTGGTTGGAACCCATTATCTTTCAGCATTTGAAATACATTGTTCCAGTGTCTTCTAGCTTTCAGATTTTTTGTTGAAAGATCTGCCATTATCCTAATTGGTTTACCCATAAATGTAATCTGCTTCCTTTCTATTGTGGCTTTTAAAATTCTCTCCTTGTTCTGTATGTTGGGCATCTTCATTATAATGTGTCTTGGCATGGGTGTCTTGTGATTTTGCACAATCGATGTCCTGTAGGCTTCTAGGATTTGGATTTCTGTCTCATTCTTCATGTCTGGGAAGTTTTCTAATATTATTTCATTGAACACATTGCTCATTCCTTTGGTTTGGCCCTCTATACCTTCCTGTATCCCATTAACTCTTAAGTTTGGTCTCTTTTTCCTATCCCATATTTCTTGGATGTTCTGCTCATTTTTTAACAGTCTCGCTGTGCTGTCGAGATGATATATTTTGTCTTTGTTGTTTGATGTCCTATATTCTAAGTGTTATACTCTGCTGGTGATACTCTCATTTGAGTTTTTAATTTGGTTTATTATTTCCATCATTTCCAGGATTTCTGGTTTTTTTTTTTTTATAACCTCTATCTCCCTGTAGAGTTGATCTTTTGCTTCTTGGATTTATTTATGTAATTCATTGTCAAAGTGAACTTTCATTTTCTGCATTTGCTGTTTAATGTCTTCCTTGAGACTCTAGATCATGTGAACCATGTATATCCTGAAATCTTTGCCTGACATTCCTTCTGCTGCATATGTTATCTCTTTTAATATTGACTTGTCCTGCATTGTTTGTGGTCCTTTCTTTCCTTGTCTTTTCCATACTGCTCATGTTTCTTTCCAGCTCTGTGTGACAATTGTATTAATATTTTCCCCCTATAAATTGTATTAATATTTTCCCCCTATATATCTATATAGCTCTTTTATAGTTCTAAAATCTCTCTTTTGTGGAGAAAAACAATGTTAACAGTTCCCAATATCAATAATATATCATCTATGAGCAAGTTTTCATTATTAATACATTTATAGTTAGACTCTATGTCTACAGATATTGGCTTCAATTATTATTTAGAGTATAGTCATTAGTTTCATAAAAGGCATACCATTTCTGGTGGTGTATAGATATCTGAGGGTCAGGTGTAGGATGTTATGTTAAGGGGGAAAGGAGTGAGGGTATGGGATTAATCTAACTTAGCAACTTTGGAGGAGTACTCTAATGAATAGACAAGGGCAATTTATGGAAGAATGTATAAAATCAAACTCCTTATCTGTATTTAGAAAATTACCCTACGTATAAATAGTAAATTTAGGAGGTTGAAATTGGAATAGACGGAGGAAGAAAAAAGAAGAAAAAAATAACAAGGAAAGAAAGAAACAGAGGGAGAAAGAAAATAAAATAAATAAAGGGGGGGGGTGAGGTGATACCTATGCAATTCCTCTATATTATACTATTCTGGTGATTCAGTTTTTTTTTAATTAGTTGCTCAAAACAATACAATGATCTTGATATATCATACATTTGATTCAAATAGGGTATGAATTCTCATTTTTCCACATATACAGATTGCAGGATCACATTGATTATACATCCATGTGTATAATATAGCAATCCTAGTGTCAGTTGTATTCTGCTGCCCTCCCTATGCACCCTCCCCTCCCCTCCCCTCGTCTCCCCTCCCATCTCTATTCTCTATTCATTCTACTGTAACACTTTTCTCTCTCTCTCTCTCTCCCTCTCTTTTCTTCCCTTCCCCCCCACACCATCGTATATGTATTTTGTGAACCCATGAGGGTCTCCTTCTGTCTTCCGTGCAATTCCCTTCTCCCTCCCTTCCCCTTCCTCCTCTTTTCCTTGTTTCATGGTAATCTTATTCTCATGCTCTTCCTTCCTACTCTGTTTTGAGTCACCTCCCTTATATCAGAGAAGACATTCAGCATTTGTTTTTTAGGGATTGGCTAACTTCGCTTAGCATAATCTGCTCTAGTGCCACCCATTTACCTGCAAATGCCATGATTTTGTTATTTTTTAATGCTGAGTAATATTCCATTGTGTATAAATGCCACATTTTTAAAATCCATTCATCTGTTGAAGGGCATCTGTGTTGGTTCCACAGTCTAGCTATTGTGAATTGTGCTGCTATGAACTTTGATGTAGCTGTGTCCCTGTAGTATGCTCTTTTTAGGTCTTTTGGGTATACTCTGAGAAGGGGAACAGCTGGGACAAATGGTGGTTCCCTTCCCAGCTTTCCAAGGAATCTCCATACTGCTTTTCCAAATGCACCAATTTACAGTCCCACCAGCAGTGTATGAGTGTACTTTTCCCCCACATCCTCACCAGCACTTGTTATTGTTTGACTTAATAATGGCTGCCATTCTTACTGGAGTGATATGGTATCTTATAGTGGTTTTAATTTGCATTTCTCTGATAGCTAGAGATTGTGAGCATTTTTTTGTGTGTATTTGTTGATTGATTGTATATCCTCCTCTGTGAATTGTCTGTTTAGATCTTTGGCCCATTTGTTGATTGGGTTATTTTTGTTGTTGTTGTTGTTGTTGTTTATCTTTTTGAGTTCTTTGTATACTCTAGAGATTAGAGTTCTATCTGAAGTGTGAGGGGTAAAAATTTGTTCCCAGGATGTAGGCTCCCTAATTACCTCACATATTATTTCTCTTGCTGAGAAAAAACTTTTCAGTTTGAATTTGTCCTATTTGTTGATTCTTGATTTTAACTCTTGTGCTATAGGTGTCCTATTAAGGAATTTGGAGCCCGACCCTATGAGATGGAGATTAGGGCCAAGATTTTCTTCTATTAGATGCAGAGTCTCTGGTTTGATTCCTAGCTTCTTGATCCATTTTGAGTTAACTTTTGTGCCTGGTGAGAGAAAGGGATTCAATTTCATTTTGTTGCACATGGATTTCCAGTTCTCCCAGCACCATTTGTTGAAGATGCTATCCTTTCTCCATTGCATGCTTTTAGCACCTTTGTCTAATATAAGGTAGTTGTAATTTTGTGGATTGTTCTCTGTGTCCTCTATTCTGTACCATTGGTCTACCCACCTGTTTTGGTACCAGTACCATGCTGTTTTTGTTACTATAGCTCTATAGTATAGCTTGAAATCTGGTATCGGTATACCACATTTTTCACTCTTCCTGCTTAGAATTGCTTATCTATTCTGGGTCTTTTATTCCTCCAGATGAATTTCATGATTGCTTTTTCTATTTCTGGGAGGAATGCCATTGGGATTTTGAATTGGCATTGCATTAAACTTATAGAGTACTTTTGGTAGTATGGCCATTTTAATGATATTAATTCTGCCTATCCATGAGCAAGGTATATCTTTCCATCTTCTAAGGTCTTATTCTATTTCCCTATTTAGTGTTCTGTAGTTTTCATTGTAAAGGTGTTTCACCTCTTTTGTTAGGTTGATTCCCAAATTTTTTTTTTTGAGGATATTGTGAATGGGGTGGTTGTCCTGATTTCCCTTTCAGAGGATTTGTCACTGATATACAGGAATGCCTTAGACTTATGAGTGTTAATTTTATATCCTGCCACTTTGCTGAATTCATTTACTAGTTCTAGAAGTTTTTTGGTAGAACCTTTTGGGTCCGTTAGGTATAAGATCATGTCATTCGCAAGTAGTGCTAATTTCAGTTCTTCTTTTCCTATTTTTATGCCTTTAATTTTTATCATTGTCTTATTGCTATGGCCAGGGTTTCGAGAACTATGTTGAATAGAAGTGGTGAGAGAGGGCATCCCTGTCTTGTTCCAGATTTTAGAGGGAATGCCTTCAATTTTTCTCTGTTTAGAATGATGCTAGCCTGAGGCTTAGCATATATAGCTTTTACAATGTTGAGGTAAGTTCCTGTTATCCCAAGTTTTTCTAGTGTTTTGAACATAAAGGGAGGTTGTATTTTGTTGAATGCTTTTTCTGCATCTATCAAGATGATCATATGGTTTTTATCTTTATGTCTATTAATGTGGTGGATTACATTTAGTGATTTCCGTAAATTGAACCACCCTTGCATCTCAGGGATAAATCCTACTTGATCATGGTGTATGATTTTTTAAATATATTTTTGTATCCGATTTGCCAGAATTTTATTGAGGATTTTTGCATCTATGTTCATTACAGATGTTTGTCTGTAGTTTTCTTTCTTTGAAGTGTCCTTATCTGGTTTAGGAATCAAGGTGATGATGGCCTCGTAGAATGAATTTGGAAGTACTCCCTCTTTTTCTATTTCGTAAAATATCTTGAGAAGTATTCGTATTAGTTCTTCTTTAAAGGTTTTGTAAAACTCTGCTGTATACCCATCCGGTCCTGGGCTTTTCTTGGTTGATAGTCTTTTGATGGCTTCTTCTATTTCCTCAATTGATATTGGTCTGTTTAAGTAGTGTATATCCTCTTGACTCAATCTGGGCAGATCATATGACTTAAGAAATTTATCGATGCCTTCACTATCTTCTATTTTTTTGGAGTATAAGGTTTTGAAATAATTTCTAATTATCTTCTGTATTTCTCTACTGTCTGTTGTGATATTGCCTTTTTCATCCCTCATGCTAGTAATTTGAGTTCTCTCTCTTCTTCTCTTCATTAGCATAGTTAAGGGTCTGTTGATCTTATTTTTTTTTTCGACGAACCAACTTTTAGTTTTGTCAATTTTTTCAATTGTTTCTTTTGTTTCAATTTCATTGATTTCAGCTCTGATTTTAATTATTTCTTGCCTTCTACTGCATTTGCTTTTGTTTTGCTCTTCTTTTTCAAGGGCTTTGAGATGAAGTGTGAGATCATTTATTTGTTGGTTTTTCCTTTTTTTTTTGAGGAATGAACTCCAAGCAATGAATTTTCCTCTTAGAACAGCTTTCATTGTGTCCCATAGATTCTGATATGTTGTGTATGTGTTTTAATTTATCTCAATGAATTTTTTAATTTCCTCATTGATGTCTTCTGTAACCCATTGATCATTCAGTAACATATTGTTCATTCTCCAAGTGATATAGGGTTTTCCCTTCTTCTTTTATCATTGATTTCCAGTTTCATTCCATTATGATCAGATAAGATGCATGGTATTATCTCTAGTCCTTCATAATTGCTAAGAGTTTCCCTATGGCATAATATATGGTCTGTTTTTGAGAAGGATCCATGTGCTGCTGAGAAAAAAGTAAATCCGCTTGATGATGTTTCATATATTCTCTCTCTCTCTCTGTCTCTCTCTCTCTCTCTCTCTCTCTCTTTCTATATATATATATATATATATATATATATATATATATATATATATCAGTTAAGTCTAGGTTATTATTTTTGTTATTGAGTTCTATAGTTTCTTTATTCTATTTTTGTTTGGAAGATCTGTCCAGTGGTGAGAGTTGTGTTAAAGTCACCCGTAATTATTGTGTTGTAGTCTATTTGTCTCTTGAACTTGAGGAGAGTTTGTTTTATGAACACAGCAGCACTATTGTTTGGGGCATATATATTGATGATTGTTATGTATTGTTGGTGAATGGTTCCCTTTAACATTATATAGTGTCCTTCTTTATCCCTTTTTATTAACTTTGGCTTAAAGTCCATTTTATTTGATATGAGTATGGCCACCCCTGCTTGCTTCCGAGGTCCATGTGAGTGGTATGATTTTTCCCAACCTTTCACTTTCAGCCTGTGTATGTCTTTTCCTATTAGATGAGTCTCCTGCAGGCAGCATATTGTTGGTTCTATTTTTTTTTAATCCAGGTTACTATCCTCTGTCGCTTAATTGGTAGTTTAAGCCATTAACATTTAGTGTTACTATTGATATATGGTTTGTACTTCCAGTCATATTTATTTATTTTGTTATTTAATATGTTTTTTTCTCTTTGATTAGTTTTTTTCCCTTTACTTATCTACTTCCCACTGTTGATTTTCATTGTTGTTTTTCATTTCCTCTTCATGTAGTGTTTTGCCCAAAATGCTTTGCAGTGCTGGTTTTCTGGCTGCGAATTCTTTTAACTTTTGTTTATCATGCAAGATTTTTTACTTTGTTGTCAAACCTGAAGTTTAATTTTGCTGGATACAATATTCTTGTTTGGCACCCATTATCTTTCATCATTTGAAATACGTTGTTCCTGGATCTTCTAGTTTTCAGAGTCTGTGATGAATAATCAGCCATTAACCTAATTGGTTTACCCCTAAATGTAATCTGCCTCCTTTCTCTTGTAGGTTTTAATATTCTCTCCTTGTTCTGTTTGTTGGATATCTTCATAATAATATGTCTTAGTGTGGGTCTCTTGTGGTTTTGTACATTCGGCATCCTGTAGGCTTCTTGGATTTGGACTTCCGTTTCATTCTTCATGTCTGGAAAGTTTTCTAAAATCATTTCAGTTAACAGATTGCTCATTCCTTTGATTTGTACCTCTATACCTTCCTTTATCCCTATGACTCTTAAGTTTTTTTTTTATGTTATCCCATATCTCTTAGATGTTTTGCTCGTGGTTTCTTACCAGCCTTTCTGAGTTGACTGGACTCTTTTCGAGATGATATATTTTGTCTTCGTTGTCTGATGTTCTGACTTCTACTTGGTCTACTCTACTGGTGATACTCTCATTTGAGCTTTTAATTGGTTTATAATTTCCTTCATTTCCAGGATTTCTGTTTGATTTTTTTGTATAACCTCTATCTCCCTGTAGAGTTGTTCTTTTGCTTCTTGGATTTGTTTATGTAAGTCATTGTTAAAGTGAACTTTTATTTTCTGCATTTGCTGTCTAATGTCCTCTTTAAGACTCCATACCAACTGAAGCAATTATATCTTGAAATCTTGTTTTGAGAGAGAGAGAGAGAGAGAGAGAGAGAGAGAGAGAGAGAGAGATTTTTTAATATTTATTTATTTATTTTAGTTTTCGGCGGACACAACATCTTTGTTTGTATGTGCTGAGGATTGAATCTGGGCCACACGCATGCCAGGCGAGCATTCTACCGCTTGAGCCACATCCCCAGCCCATATCTTGAAATCTTTATCTGACCATCTCTCTGCTGTGTCTAGCATCTCCTGTAAAGTTAAACTCTCCTGCATTGTTTGTGTTCCTTTTCTTCCTTGTTTTTTCATGATGCTCTCGTTTCTTTCCAGCTCTGTGTGACTGCTGTGTTGTTATTTTCTCCTATTGATTTGTTTTGGTTTTATATAACTTCGAGATTTCTCCTTTGTGATGGGAGACAATGTCTAGAGATATTGGTTTTAATTGTAATTTAAAGTAAGTTCATTAGTTTCATAAAAGACATACAGATTCTGATGGCATATAGAGACCTGAGTTTTGGTCTTAGGACTTTATGTTTAGGTTGAAAGATGTGATGATATGGGGGTTAGTATATCTTAGTTACTGTTGAGGATAGCTGTAATGAAGGAGGATATTAACAGAGAATAGATAGGAGTATTTGTGTGTGGGAAAGTAGTTAGTAGCATTATAGAGAGCCTCTAAACATTCACCTATTTGCATTTAGTAAATTACAAGTAGTAGAAGTAGTAATGCTTGGGAGGAAAGGTAGGGGAAAGGAAAGGAAAAAAACAAGAAAAAGAAAGAAAAAAAATTCCCTCTTAGAGTTCCATTTTCTTCTCTTCCAGTAGGTGGAGCTGTGCTTTCCAGGCTAAGTGTCTGCCCTCAGGATGTAGAAAGCAATCTGTGTGAGTCAGCTCTCCCTCCCCAGCTGGGTGTCTCTCTAACCCCAGTCGCTTATAGTTGCTCCTGGTCTCTAGCCTCCTCCCTTCTCCTGTCCGCCAGGCCCCACTTACTGGGGCACTTCTCCACAGTTCTAGCTACACTCTGTGCATGCAGTTTCCTGGATGCCTTGCTCTCTTGAATGACTGTGCACTCTCTTTATTTGTTATTCACCCAGTCCTCATGGCTGTGGAGAGCGAGAGCGGGAGTTGGAAACCAGTGACCTATTCTGTCTGATTCCCTCTGATAGCCATGCCCCTGAGAGCTGGGGAGAAATGTTTTGGTTTTTGATGCTGGTGGGAGGGGGTGCCTTTTCAGTTTCCCTGGGCTCTGATATTCACGCCCATGGAGAGCTGGGGAGAGAGTGTTTGAGTTATCCCAGCTGTGTGGAGGGGAGGGCTGGGGGTCACACACCTAATCTGTAGCCAAACTGGCTGCAGTGCGATCTGATCCACCTAAGGCTGATGATGTCAGTTCTCCAATATGGTGGCCGCAGGTTGCTGCGCTGGGTGTCAGGTGAGGAGGGTGGACCTGGGCCGTTTCTCTATTAGGTCCCAACTTCAGATCTCGGTCTGGTGCCCTGTGGAAGCGTGGTTGGCAGATCTTCACAGGATCTGAAGTTCCATTTCTTTACGCTGGCAGGTGTCTGCAGCGCTCAATCACCTCCAGCTGTGGCAGGTTGCTGTTCAGCTGGCCGGTACCTCCTTGCAGGTGCAGCTCCAGTTCTCTGCATCTGAGCCACGTCTCTGCCCCTCAGATGCTCAAACTCTTGCCTTAGGTTCCAGGTAGCCTAAATTCGCTGAATATTCCTGACAAGACATCATCCGGCCGTTCTGAACTCACTGCTGGCGCAGTGGCGCAGGTCACAAGGGTGCTCCCTCCCTACCCGCCACCATCTTCCCTAACTCAAACTTTGAAAAGCAAAAACAACATAAAGTGAAATAAGAATCCATATCATGGGTTACATTTTTGATTTCTTTATTTTTTCTTCTATTAAATGAAATTCTTTTAGTTAATAAATATTTATCATTCTTTTCATTAATCTGTTCAACATTGATTTTTTATTTTTTATTTTTTATCAGTGTATTAAATTATACATAATAATGAGACTCATTTTTGACATAATCACACAAGCATGGAATATAATATGATCCATGTGAATCCTCAGTAGTTCCCCCTTTTCCTCCCCTCCTCCCCTTTTCCTGTTCCCTTTCCTATACTCTAGTGGTCTTCCTTCTCTTTACTTATTTTGTTTTTAAAATTGTGCTTTATACATATACATAAAGATGCAATTCCCTACAGTACATTCACATATTCACATAGCATAATTTGGTCAATTTTATTCCCATCCTTCCTTCCTTCCCTTCCTGTACTCCACTGTTCTCCCCTCTATTTTCATAGAATCTGCTCCTCCACTTTTTTCTCCTTATTTTGGTATAGTTTCCACATATGATAGGAAATACTCAGCCTTTGATTTTCTGCATCTGGTTTATTTTACTCATCATAATGATCTCCATTCCTAGCAATTTACCAGTAAATGTCATAATTTTATTCTTCTTTCCAATGAGTTAAACTCTCTCTCTCTCTCTCTCTCTCTCTCTCTATATATATATATATATATATATATGTGTGTGTGTGTGTGTGTGTGTGTGTGTGTGTGTGTGTGTGTCTCACATTCTTGACTCATTCAACTGTTGACAGGCACCTGGGCTGGTTCCATAACTTGCCTTTAAACTTTGGAGTGCCTGTATCATTATAGTATGCTAGTTTTAGTCTTTTAGATAAACACCAAAAAGTGGAATAGCTGGGTCATATGGTGGTTCCATTCCTAGTCTTTGGAAGAATCTCCATACTGCTTTCTAAAGTGGTTGCAGTCATTTGCAGTCCCACCAACAATGTATGAGTGTACTTTTTCTCCTGAATACCTCACCAGCATTTATTATTATTTGTATTCTTGATGATTACCATTCTAACTATAGTGAGATGAAATCTCAAAGTAAATTGATTTGCATTTCCCTAATTGCTAGGGATGTTGAACATATTTTTGTATATTTGTTGACCATTTGTATTTCTTCTTTTTGAAAAAGTCTGTTTAATTATTTTGCCTTTTTATTGATTGGGATATTTGTTTTATTGATTTCAAGACATTTTCTCTACCTTGAAGTCCTGTTTATTCTTTTTAAAATGTTTAAAATATCTTTGCTATCATAATCTAATCCTTCTGGAATGTTTTATAGATATTATGTAGTAAGAAACAATTTTGTTCTCATATGAATAACCTGTTGTCACAGCATTCCTATTGTTCTTCCTTCTATAGAACTTTGTTGTGATAACTTGTTACATATAAAAATGTCCACTAATGTTTAGCTCCATTATGTGGCTTTACATTCCATTCCAATGCTTCCTCTGTTCATTCCTGAATCAATATAAAACTGTCTTAATTATGATTTTATAGTAAATGATGGTAACTCTTAGGATAGGCCCCCATACTTTATCTGCCTTAAAAAGTTTTTGATATTTTTTGTCCCTTACTAATTCCTTATAATTTTGGAATCATCAGCAAATAAGTTTTTCATGAGGATTTTGATGGAGTTTTATTGAATCTATAAATCATTTTAGAAATTACTCATGGTTAATCATAATTTACTTATTTAATTTCATACTGATAGGCATTAAATCAGTCTGCTAGGCCTTCCTTAACAAAATACCACAGACTAGATAGCGTAAACAACATGAATTTATTTTTCACAGTTCCTGAGTGATAGATGTCCAAACCCAAGGTTTCGACAGTGTTGATTTCTCCTAATGCTCCTCTGCTTGGTTTGCCACCTCCTCATTGTGTCCTTTGATAGCCTTTTTTCTGTGCATATTCACCGCTGGTGTCTTTCTCTCTTCCTATAAGGATGCCAGTTCCTTTGACTTAGGGCCAAACCTTATTGCCGTAATATGCATAGACTTAGAATGAAATGAATAATGTGTTTTCTGTGAAGGGACAGCAAAGTGCTGTTAACACAAGCGGAGATGGACAAAAGTTAGGCAAATGCTACAGACATTTATATTTAATAACAATTTAAAATACATTATAGTGTACATGCAGATGTTCTTTATCTTATGATGGTGTTATGTTCCAATTAAACTATCATAAATTGAAAATATCATAAACAAAATGCAGTTAGTACACCAAAACTAATGAACACCAAAGCTTGGGAACACCAAAGCTTATTTCTCCTAATGATCTCAGGCTCAAGATCCTGCTGCCCCTCACCAGCATTGCAAAAGAATATTGAACAACATGTCACTAGCCAAGTGAAAAATCAGACTTCAAAAACTGAAGTATGGTTACTACTGAATGCATATTACTTTCCCAAGTGGCAAAGTAGAACCAACATGTCATGGGAATAGATACTTTTATTTCTTTAAAGAATGTTTAATTATATTCCATGTAAGTATAATATGTCAGAATAGCCTTTACTGTTATGTACATCTAAAAAGGAAAAATTAAAAAAGAATGTTTCACTCTTTACTCTGGGAGAGAACTAATCTTATTAGAAGTTTACCCCATACCCTATAAACAATAGATAGGAAGTATTAGATATTTATCAGTGTTTACAGTAGTTATATTCTATAAGGTCTCTATGACCACTGTATTAGTAAGCACCAAGTCATTGCCCCTAGGGAAAATACAGGGTCAAATTTCCATCTGGTCACAACATTCTTATATTTTCATCAACCAAATATATATGGTTGATCCATCAGTATTGAACTCAAGGCTATAACTCAGGTTCAGATGAAACCCACATGACACGTGGATTTTCCCTGTAAGTTACATTTCTGATTTCTTGCACTTAAGAAACACTTAAGCCTTACATTGGGAGTCATGTAAAGCAGAAATATCATCAACAAAAAGCATAAAAATGCATGATACTAAATAGACCATGAAAGGGGAACTTGTTTGGAGTAGGAGAGCTGTAACAAGCAGTTGGCATCATCTGGTTCTGCCTCAGCTTAAAAAGTGCACATCAAATGACTTTTTTTAGCTCTATGTATGTCTGTGAAAGATTTTTGAAAGTTCTTTAAGTACTGATTTTAGGTTTACAAATAAACTTTAGTAACTACACAAAAATTTAAGTACAGAATCTATAAATATCAATGCTTGACTGTAGCCCAATTAGACCAGGAAGGAAGAAAATCTAATCCTATTTGATGAATCCTGTGCTAGTTGAAGGAGAAGGATCCAAGTGTGGGTCAAATATGTTCTCTTTTAACTTTCACAAAGTTACTTAGTGTTTGCTTTATATAGCTTTCCATTCGTTTTCCCTGATAGTTTCTAATTGTCTTTCTTTTATTTTGGTGAAATAAGAGCTGTTGACCTTTTATTTTAAATTTGCATAACTTAATCCCTCTGTTTGTTCAATGGTCTGATTTGAACTGAGATTTTTCTAGGCCTTCTGTACAGCTATCCTCATGGGTTTTCATTTCATAGCAGACTGTCACCACTGTGGACAAGTTCAGTGCAGTTCTGAAAAGTTCCAGCTCTGCCTTTTCCCGAGCCAGACTTTCTTATATTACAGGGCAGTGACACAGAAGGGAAAGTGGATTTCAAAGACAATTGAAATAATAAAAGGGCATGAAATGATAGGCTACAATTCTTAAAATTTTATGAACTAGTTTCCACATGCTACCCTCATCCTGTCAACTGCACAAATTCCATTTCAACTCCCTTTCAAGAATATAAAAACTCAGCAATCACTTTGTCTTTCCCTGCCTACATTTCCAGCTATCTTGTTAATATTGATCTGTTTTGCTGACCAAGTCTTATTTACTTCCCTATGACTTAGCACAACTATTTCTACTGACACAATGCATTTAACAAAGCATATTCAAACACATTTAATCCTTACCAGATATAATGCTATGTACTTCCTGTTTTATGTTTCTATTTAATCTAATAAAATTTCTTATATTATAAAGACAGATTTTCTTGCAGATTAAAATTACCCATTATTGATGGGAATGGAGATTGGTGAAGCCATTATGGAAAACAGTATAGAGATTTCTAAATATAGCAAAATAACAATCCTTCTTATGCATATATACACAAAGTAAATAAAATCATCCCCTCATGAAGATATCTGCACTTCCATGTTCATTACAGCACTACTGATAATAACTAAGATATAAAAATAACTTTGGTATCCATCAAAGGACAAAGAAAAGGTGATATATATAATTTGACCTTTAAAAATAAAAACAAGTCCTTCCATTTTCCATAATACAGATGGACCTGAAAGACTTTGTGCAAAATTAAATAAGTCAGACACCAAAAGAAAAATACTGTACTGAAGAAAACATGGGAAATGAAATAGTGAGATATAGATTAAAGGATACAAAGGAGCAGATACATAGAATGAATAAATCAAAAGTACTAACATATAATATGCAAACTATAATTAATAAATAGCACATTGCTTTCAGGATTTTGGATAAATTAGCAGATTTAAATAATGTTGCCATATGGGGAAATAAAAGGCTAATTATAGAACATGATGGATAGAATAATTTGTGTTTTCCTATAGTAACCATTTTACACACACTCTTTCTCTAATCTGCATATATATATGCGTATATATACGTTTATTTATCTTATAACATTATGTTTTATAACTTAAACATACACAATGACATTTCTTTTAAAAAATAAAAAATAAAATCAATGCTTATTAAGATCCTTTGGGATAAACTGGTATGGCCATTTAGAAATAGAAAATTAAAATTGAAAAATTACTATGTGGTCCAGAAAACCCATTTCTGGATGTATATCAAAGTAATGTATATCAAACTGTAGCTCAGTGGTAGCATGCTTGCCTAGCATGAGTGAGGCAGTACTTTGTAAAAAAACATATTTATCATGCTTCCAAATGATGCAACAAAAACCCATATTTAGCTGGATGTAGTGGTATACACTTGTGATCCTAGTAACAGGAGGCTGAAGCAGGAGGATTGCAAGTTCAAGGCCAGCCTCAGAAATTAATGAGACCCAGCCTCAAAATAAAAAATGGGGGACTTGGAATGTGGTTCAGTGGTTGAGTGCCCTTGAATTCAACTCCTAATATTAAAAGATAATAATAATAATAAGGGATATGAAATCTATATGTCAAAAAGATCTGCACTCCTATGTTTGCTACAGTATTACTAATCATAGTAAAAACATAGAAACTACCTGAATGTCAATCAACAGATTAATAAGTAAAGAAATGTGTTATATATAAGGTATCCATAGTATTCCTGAATAGGGATATTATTCCACCTTTAAAAATAAGAATTTCTTTTAATTATTACAACATGAATGAATTTAGAGTCCAAGAGGAATAAGACAAATATTGCATAAAAAGACAAATATTGTGTGATGTAGAATCTAAAAATGTCAAACTCATGGAAGATTGGAATGGTGCTTGTTAGGGGAAGGGTGGAGGGGCAAATTAAGAAGAGTCAAAGCAAAGTGTTCCAATTATGCAAGGTAAATAAGTTCTGGAGATCTATAATATATCAGTGTATATAGCTACCAATGTTGTTTGTTTTGCATACTTAAAATTTTCCAAGATATCTACTCTCTTACTACACACACATGCAAAAATAATAATAAAAGAGATAAGAGGAATCTTTGGGAGATGATGGATATGTTTATGGTGGTGATGGTTTCACATATATATACTTATCCCTAAAGTTATCAAGTTACATGCCAATCATACCTCCATAAAGTAATTTATAAAAACTAAAGCACTGTTGTGTCATTGTCCTCAGAATAAATTGATGTTCTTTTGCTTAGCTACAGGCACTTGACAATTTGCAAATTATAGGAAGATTCCAGTCTAAATATAGATGACTCCACAAAGTAGAGATGCGTAGAATGAATAAATCTAAAGGACTAACATACAATATGCAAACTATAATGAATAAATAGGACATTGTTTTCAGGATTTTTGATAAATTAGTAGATTGTAAATAATATTGCCATATGGGGAAATTATAACCTTAGGTTAGGGAACAAAGAGATGACTTTAAAGACAGATACCTAAAACTAAAACCTAAAATTGTGCCTTGCTGATCTTAGACTCGCAGTATATCTTTTTGGAATCTATGAGGTTACCTATGGCTGCACAAAAATCATCCCCTCAAATGCCTTATCATTTATGATTATCTTTCATGGCTATAGAAAGTTTCTTGGGCTGAGTTAGATGGTTCTTGTGCAAGGTCTCTCATGTTTTTACAGTAAGTCAGTGGCTTGCAGTTGGAAGCATCCTGATAACTTTCTCATTGCTGTGCTTGGAAGGGGATACTGGTTGATGGCAGAGCTATGGTTTTGAACTCCCCCACAACATCCATCTATGTGGCCTAGATTTTGCTCAGCATGAAGGTTAGATCCCCAAACCAAGCTTCTCAAGGGAACAAAGAATGCCTTGTTATGACTTATCCTTGAAAATCACATAGCATCACTTCTGGTATGAAACTCCCTAGTATTGAAGGGAAGAGGTTATTGTCCTCATCACTTTGTAGGAGAATTGTTAATGCCATATTAAAATAGGATGTGGGATTAAATTATACTGTGTAAGCAATCTTCGCAAAATTTATTCTGCCACAAAGGATGACCAACATAAATATCATACTTGTCCATAAGCAGACATGACCCCTCCATACACAATGAATTCTGAAAAATAAGTTAGGAAAACTTTGAAAGAGGATGTAGATCCTCTGGTAGCACATCAGGTATGTGTAAAGACGGAGAGCTACATGATAATCATTTTATAAATCAAGCCTTGGTTATGTAGATACTGACTCTTTTGGAGCCTGGAAAGATCACCCAAGCGATAGGGGTGTCAGAGACGTGGAACAAGACAGAGACAACAAGAGGAGGTCTGGTTCCCCTCTTTATTCAGAGCATCTTCACTTTTACTTTGATATATATAAAGACTGAACCTTGTTTCCATGAAATGTTTCACTGGAAGGAAGACATTTTGTTACTTTAACAGTTGGTAAGCTATATGGAAATAGGTCAGATTGTAAATGTACAAGTTAGCATGATTTATATTGATTCAGTTTCTGACAGTATTTTTGTTTTTTGTCTTTGTCACTTTCTGAGAATTTGAAGGGAAAATTTGAGAAAGAATTTCAGGGAAATGAATTGTAATTATATAGAGCTTATGTGACCATTTAGCCTTTCATATATCAAATGATGTTTCTTTCTCCTGATCCTTCTTCCAGACATATTCCTATAGCTGACAGTGTCCAATGGACTTAGCACATTAACAACAAAAGTTTACATGGTTGCCCTTGTCTATTGTATTAGGTTCTCAGTCTTCAAGAAATATCACCATTCTTTGTAGTTAGTTATAAATAGAAAGAGGCAAGCAAGTGAACACATTGATTTTGTTTCTTGGATGCTCGGTTAGTAAAAATTATGGATAAGTTACATCATAATCTGAGAGAAAAATAAATGGTAAGGATAACACCTGGATTAATAGGGATAGACAAAAGTTATGCCACTAATTTATATACTACACTAAGTATCAGAGGCTTAACACAAGAATTAATTGTGTTCATGTAATCTTAGTGTAGCTCAAACTAATCTCTAAATTACTGTTTTCCTCTTGGAAATTCAACTAGGTAGGCATCTTTGTTCTTGGAACTCCATCATTTCAGGATATAGTTCAACAGGGAGGAAATAGATTAAAATTCCAGTGAGGGCTTTTCACTGTGTAAGCCCTGACATGAGCCTTCAGATCACTGTCTATTGGTGAGAAATCACTGGATGTCCCTTTGTAAGTGTAAAGAGGTTGGGAAGTGTGAGAATCTGTGTGCCCAAGAAAATGAGCAAAGTCAGACACTGGAAGTGTCTACCATGATATCAAATGTCGTCAAAGTTTTCCTGCAATCCTTTTGAAAAGAAATAAGGGTGTTCTTTGACCTACTAATTCTATACTTGGAGACTTGGAGAAGTATTGTGAATAAATAATTCTCCCTCTACCCAAAAGATAGCACCTTTCCTCTCCCATAAGGAACTGTGCACTGATCTGCCCTAGTTCATATCACATTATTTTATCATTCTGTGTCTGACCTCCACATTAGTCTGTGAGATCTGTAAGTCCTATCCAAGATCATATTTATTTTTGAATCTCAAACTATGAAGATGTATACAGATAACCAACAAAGTAAGTTGGAATATAAATGCCTATAGTAGGAAACTTTTATAAGTTACAAAAGGCTAGGCTATTGTTGCCATGCCTTCAATAAGAAAGCTGGAAGAAAAGTCTCTGAGATGTCATGTTAGAAAACACTTCATGCTAAAATTTGTCTTCAACTTGGCATGAAAGATTCATTAAAGATATGGACTTGAAAGAAGGAAGCTACATTTTCCCTCTATCTCTTCATTTACTTTCCCATGCTGGTTGGTGATCTGACAGTGATTATTATATATTTACAGAGTCAGTCAATTAGTGATGGGGTCAAGAATTACTCTTGTTGTTCTTTATCTAGTGCATCTGAGGAAGAAAGGGTATAGAGCTGGGTGAGAAGGAGAAAGGATGCAATTTATTTTATTGCCACTGATCTGACTCTGGATATTATTACTGTGTGAAGATAACTTCTTCCCTTCTTTTTCCTAGACAATAATGGCTACCTCCCTGTAGCCATTATCCCTGTATATCCCTGTATATACATTGACCCACTGCAGGACTAGCCCTAGAATGCACAAGACAGAATAGGTAAGATGGTATGCAAACCAGAACCTGATTCTAATCCATCTACACTCACCTTGTTCTCTGTGGCTCCAGCCCCTTTGAGTATTAATGTCCACACTTCCTCACCAGTCTAGAATTGAGGTCCTATCATGAACCCAAGGGAATACATCTGAAATACAGGTAGTATGACTTCAGGTACAGCACAAAATGTAAGAGGGTTTAGAAGTAAGAATGTGTAAAGAAGATAAAGAAGAAATAGACTGGAGAGTGAAGCCAATGGTTTCCACTGAAGATGGTACAAGATCAGAATTGAAAGGAGGTAGAAGCTATGTCCTGACATCCTCGGATGCCAAGCTAAGAAAGTTGAATTTACCGAATAAAGAAGTTACTGTGGTTAAGTTAACTAGACCTAATATTGCTAGTAAGCCCCACTTGAGTCTTAATCTGGGTTCTGTTGCTTATTTCCTATGTGACAGTACAAATGACTCTGTCTTTCTGAACCTAATTTTCCCCTGTGAACTGAGCACATTCTTCTTGATTGAACTTTAGTGAAAATCAGAATCAATACATCCAAAACCATAAACACAATGTTTTGGCTAACCTATCTTTGAGAGTTACAAAGATATGTTAAATGACTTTTAAGGAAAAATAACTTAACAGTTTTGTGCACCTGATCATAGCTGGAACATATAGTAAGGGCAAGGAGAATGATTAATTGCCGCGTCCGGCGAATAGGACCGAGTCCGGCGGGAGACGTCGGGATTAAAAAAGACACAGGAGTCCGAGGTCCTTCATCCAGGGGGAATCTGACTTTATTATCTCAGCTCATACTTATACATTTCTTTCAGATAGAATGGAAAGTCACTAGTAGGCGGGAGCAAGGAGGAGGGGAAAACAGGTGGTTCATGTCGACTCATAATGAGCCTTCAACCAGGAGCCTTATCAGACCCAAGCAGGTCAGGGCGTCCCCACATGACCATTATAGGCTGAATAATATGAAAACAGACACCACAAGTCCTTCAAGGCCTTGTGAGCTCCTTCAAGGCCTTGTGAGCTGGCCTCTTTGACGTGCACAAAAATCAGGGCTGGATCCAAGCCCTGGGGGCCGGGGGGAGTCCGTGCCAGCAGTTAATAAATGAGTTTAATAGTAAAGAATAATTCCTTCACTAAGGTGGGACTGTTGAAAGAAAAAGTAAGGGAAAAAAGCAATACTTTGGGTATGTGTTAAGCTTATACAAGGAGAATACTTTTTGTATGAAGAAATTAAATTTTAGATTTAGAAAATAATTTATTGGGCTGGGGATATAGCTCAGTTGGTAGAGTGCTTGCATTGCATGCAGAAGGCCCTGGGTTCAATCCCCAGCACCACACACATACACACACACACAAAAAGAATTGAAAGAAATGCATTAAAATAATAGTAATTGGGATTGTTTTATTTTAATAAAATTCTGGTCTTTGCCTCCTTTTAAGATGAATATATATTAATATGTTATTTTTGTTTTAAATATTAAAATTTTATTTTAAAAGTGGTTATTATTATTATATATTTGGGGGTGGTACCAGAGATTGAACTCAGAGGCACTCAACCACCAAGCCACATCCCCAGCCCTATTTTGTATTTTATTTAGAGGCAGGATCTCACTGAGTTGCTTAGCTCCTCGCCATTGCTGAGGCTGACTTTGAACTCTTGACTCTCCTGCTTTAGACTCCCTAGCCACTAGGATTACAGGCATGTGCCACTGTGCCCAGCTTAAAAGTTATCATTTAATTGTCCAAATTTATGGGTACAATGCTATTATGCATTACATGCACAAGTGTATAATCATCAAATCAAGGTAGTTAAAGGTAGTTAATATTTCTATATTATTGAAACTTTAAAAATTTATTAATTCCTAATAATTGTGTTTATTTATGGGGTACAGTGTGATATTTTGTGACATGTTTACAAAGTGTAATGATCAAATCAATATAATTAACATTTTCATCTACTTCTCATTATTTGGGGTTTGGAGCCTTCATGTTTTTCTCCTTTAGCTATTCATAACATATGTAGTAGTTTATTGTGAACTATGATTCCCAAATGGGAGAATATTGGGACTGAGGAAACAGGTTGGTGATGAAGATGAGCCACGACTTCAGATGTTTGGAGTTTGACATCAAAGTGATAAATCCTAAACCTGATGTACACCTGAGCCAAGGGTCAAAGGGAGAATATACATTTGTATTTGGGAATTTTCTGCATATCCATTCCAAGCACAAAACAAACGCCTTCAAGATCAGGGGAAAAGAAAATCCAAGTGAAGACATGTATATTTCAAAGATGAAGTGGTTATCTTGATTATGGAATGGTGTACGCATAGCTTTCTTACAAGAGCATCAGGACCACTCTCCTATCTATACTTGCATTTTACCAATGTTATCACTAGGTGGAGCACCCACTTCATTATGTGCCTTCAGCTTTCAGAAACAATTCAGAGCTATTTACTATTTGAAGAAATCTTGCATGATAATTTACATAGCATATGTAAAAAGGCCTAAAAATAGAATTAATGTCTCTTGAATTTTGCAAAAATGTGAGTCAATCATAGCAAAACTGTTAGCAGTTCTCTTGGAGAAATTGCTTGGAGTAAATTGTTTTCTGAGGTCACTTCTGTTTAAAGCTGCTTGTTGGGCAGGAACTTTTTCACCTTTCCCAATGGCAAACTCATATATTAACCACTACTTTAATGCTAAAGAGCATGGCTTTGCGGAAAATAAAATTTAGAGGTTTGTTTTTGTTTATAGCAAAATTAAATCATCTGCTTGAACATTCAAATCTCAACATAAATCAGCCTTATTTTTCACTCTTTTACATCTAGTTAAATTTATGCTAAACAAGGTCTCTTGATTGAAGCTCTCTGTGTGCTTCTTGGTTTATCTAAGACTTTTAGAGGGAAAATTTACTTTCTTTTCTCTGAAGACATTTTTTTTCCATAGAATTATTTATTACTTGTTTAAGTTCCATTGAAATGATTACAGAAATTTAAATTGAGAAATGGCTATTTTTTAAACAAAACCCAGAAATTTCCCTTAACACAAACCATACAGAATATACTCTGGTGTGTTTGGGTTCCTTTATTGAGGCACAACCAACAAATTAAAATTGCATATATCTAAGGTGTACAACATGATGATTTCACACACACACACACACACACACACACACACACACACATTGTGAATTGATTAACACAATCAGGCCATTAACACACCCATCATTGCACATAGGTAACAGATGTGATGAGAACACTTCAGGTCTTCTCTTAATAAATGTCAGGTATATGAAATAGTATTAATAACTATAATCACCATGCTGTACATTAAGACCCCAAGAGCCTATTCATCTTATAAATGAAACTTTGTTCCCTTTGACCAGCATTTCCCCATTTTCCTCATTCTATAGGTCCTGGCAACTACCATCCACCTTCAGCTTCTGTGAATTTGACTTGTTTAGATTTCTCCTACAATTGAGATTACATAATATTTGCCTTATCTGGTGGCTGCCTTATTCCACTTAGTGTTGAGAGCTACAGACAAGTCAAGATGGCACCTGGCACTTTGCCAAGAGGAGTGGTTTGAGAAGTAACGCCAGTGAGCCATTAAGATGATAGAGATTCCTTAATGACTGACTGCTGTGTCTAGATTATGTCAATGAAGCTAAACTGTGTGTAATTATTAAGATGATGAGGATTCCTTAATGACCAATTGATGTAAATTGAAAAGAGTTGTGTATAATCAGTTAAGTGCATATATACCTCTACTGTCCAACAATAAAGCGGCTCCCGCTGTATCAACCTTCACAAGTTCCTTGTCACCCCCCAGTTGCCCAGCCCAGCTGGACTGCAGCAGACGGTGGCCAGTCCCAGGAGCCCCGGGACACTCAGGGGTAAGTGACGAGGAAAAGCTGCCCGTCCCTATATAGGATGGGCGCAAATCTGCTCACCCCTAAGCAGATAGGGCAAGAGGAAGAATGGCCATTTCGAGAAAATGGAGGTTGATGCAGTGTGTTTTTATCTTGTTTTGTCTTGGTGTATTGTATTGTCTTTGTTACGAAAATATGGAAGGGATGTTAAGTAAATTGCTGAAGAAAGGGGGCACCCCAGTGGAACCAAGAACAGTTAGGGCATATGTTGATAAAAGCCCAGGAACTCTAGTCAGAAAGAGGAAAAAAGTTCAGAGGAGGAAGGATTATCAAGGAAAAAGTTGCAGCAAAAGGCTACCATAGTGCCTTCCAGGTTCATCCATATTTTTATAAATGACAAGTTTCTTTCTTATTGAATGTTAAATATTATTCCCTCTTATACACATACATCTCATTTTCTTTATCTATTTTCCTTTGATGGATACTTAGGTTAATACCATAAACTGGCTATTGTGACCAATGTTGCAGTGAACATAGAGTACAGATATCTCTTCAAGATACCAATTTCATTTCAGATTTTGTCTCTTGGTCCCGTCTGGATGGTTTGTGTCACGTTTAGACCCTGTTTAATGTAGGTAATATGATATGATTGGACTGTATGAAAGGATTGCCTCGGAGTTCTTTGCATTTCTGTATGGTCAGTTATGCTGTTCTCTCTTAATTCCTAATTCATGATTTGAATAATTTTTTTTTGTTGGGGTAGGGGCTTGGAATTGAACCCAGGGCCTTGTGCACTCTACCAACTGAGCTATATCCTCAGCTCATGATTTGAATAATTCAAGTATTTTTTTCCTTGTGTTCACTCTAGATACATGTTCATTGATTTTGTTTATTTATTTATTTTGTTTGAATCAGCTTTTAGTTACATTGAGTTTATCTATTGTTCATATATGTGTATTAATATCTGCACTGATTTTATATATATATATAGTGTGTGTGTGTGTGTATGCCTGGGGCCCTGGATTCAATTTCCAGTGGCATCAAAAAACAAAAACAATTTTTGTTCTTTTACTATGTAATTTTTTTCTTACTAATCTGTCACTATTTTCTTCTGTTCAATTTCATTTTGTTTCTCTTTTTCTTTTTTTTTAGAGAGAGAGAGAGAGAATTTTTTTCTTTTTTTTATTTTTTTAATTGATTATTTAAAGCATTACATAGCTCATGATATATCATCTTTCATACATTTGACTCAAATTGTGTTTTGAACTCCCATTTTCACCCCAAATACAGATTGCAGAATCACATCTGTTACATATTCACATTTTTACATAATGCCATATTAGTGACTGTTGTATTCTGCTACCTTTCCTATCCCCTACTATCCCCCCTCCCCTCCCCTCCCCTCCCATCTTCCCTCTCTACCTCCTCTGCTGTTGTTCAATTCTCTCCCTTTTTTCCCTCCCCCTTGCCCCTCATAACCTCTTATAATTTTATGTATCATTGAAGGTCTCCTACTATTTCCATGTGCTTTCCCTTCTCTCTCCGTTTCTCTCCCCCCATTTGTCTTTGTTTACTGTAGTCTTTTCCTCATGCTCTTCCTTCCTGTTCTGTTCTTAGTTGTTCTCTTTATATCAAAGCAGACATTTGGCATTTGTTTTTTAGGGCTTGGCTAGCTTCGCTTAGCATAATCTGCTCTAATGCCATCCATTTCCCTGCAAATTCTATGATTTTGTCATTTCTTAGTGCTGCATAATACTCCATTGTGTATAGATGCCACATTTTTTTATCCATTCATCTATTGAGGGGCATCTAGATTGGTTCCACAGTCTAGCTATTGTGAATTGTGCTGCTATAATCATTGATGCAGCCGTATCCCTATAGAGCGCTTTTTTAAGGTCCTCAGGGAATAGTCCGAGAAGTGCGATAGCTGGGTCAAATGGTGGATCCATTCCCAGCTTTCCCAGGAATCTCCATACTGCTTTCCAAATTGGCCTCACCATTTTGCAGCCCCACCAGCAGTGTACAAGTGTACCCTTTTCCCCACATCCCCGCCAACACTTATTGTTGTTTGACTTCATAATGGCTGCCAATCTTACTGGAGTGAGATGGTATCTTAGGGTGGTTTTGATTTGCATTTCTCTGATTGCTAGAGATGGTGAGCATTTTTTCATGTACTTGTTGATTGATTGTATGTCCTCCTCTGAGAAGTGTCTGTTCAGGTCCTTGGCCCATTTGTTAATTGGGTTATTTGTTATCTTATTGTTTAATTTTTTGAGTTCTTTGTACATTCTGGATATTAGGGCTCTATCGGAGGTGTGGGGGGTAAAAATTTGTTCCCAGGATGTAGGCTCTCTATTTACCTCTTTTATTGTTTCTCTTGCTGAGAAAAAACTTTTTAGTTTAAGTAAGTCCCATTTGTTGATTCTTGTTGTTAACTCTTGGGCTATGGGTGTCCTATTAAGGAATTTGGAGCCCAACCCCACAATATGTAGATCGTAGCCAACTTTTTCTTCTATCAGACGCAGTGTCTCTGATTTGATATCTAGCTCCCTGATCCATTTTGAGTTAATTTTTGTGGATGGCAAGAGAAAGAGATTCAATTTCATTTTGTTGCATATGGATTTCCAATTTTCCCAGCACCATTTGTTGAAGATGCTATCCTTCCTCCATTGCATGCTTTTAGCCCCTTTATCAAATATAAGATAGTTGTAACTTTGTGGATTAGTCTCTGTGTCTTCTATTCTGTACCATTGGTCCACCTGCCTGTTTTGGTACCAGTACCATGCTGTTTTTGTTACTATTGCTTTGTAGTACAGTTTGACCTCTGGTATCGCTATACCTCCAGATTCACACTTCCTGCTTAGAATTGCTTTTGCTATTCTGGGTCTTTTGTTTTTCCATATGAATTTCATGATTGCTTTGTCTATTTCTACAAGAAATGCCATTGGGATTTTGATTGGCATCGCATTAAACCTGTAGAGAACTTTGGGTAATATCGCCATTTTGATGATGTTAGTTCTGCCTATCCATGAACAGGGTACATTTTTCCATCTTCTGGGATCTTCTTCTCTCTCTCTCTTTAGGGTTCTGTAGTTTTCATTGTATAAATCTTTCACCTCTTTTGTTAGGTTGATTCCCAAGTATCTTATTTTCTTTGAGGATATTGTGAATGGAGTGGTTTTCCTTATTTCCATTTCAGAGGTTTTGTTGCTGATATACAGGAATGCCTTTGATTTATGCGTGTTGATTTTATAACCTGCCACTTTGCTGAATTCATTTATTAATGCTAGCAGCTTCTTTGTAGACTCTTTTTGGTCTGTTAAGTACATTATCATGTCATCTGCAAATAGCGATAGTTTAATTTCTTCTTTTCCTATTTTTATGCCTTTAATTTCTTTTGTCTGTCTAATTGCTCTGGTTAGTACTTCGAGAACTAAATTGAATAGAAGTGGTGATAGGGGGCATCCCTGTCTTGTTCCAGATTTTAGAGGGAATGCCTTCAGTTTTTCTCCGTTTAGGATGATGCTAGCCTGAGGTTTAGCATAGATAGCTTTTACAATGTTGAGGTAAGTTCCTGTTATCCCTAGTTTTTCTAGTGTTTTGAACATAAAGGGATGCTGTACTTTGTCAAATGCTTTTTCTGCATCCATCGAGATGATCATGTGGTTCTTGTCTTTAAGTCTATTGATGTGGTGAATAGCATTTATTGATTTCCGTATATTGAACCAGCCTTGCATCCCAGGAATGAATCCTACTTGATCATGGTGCACAAGTTTTCTGATATGTTTTTGTATTCGATTCGCCAGAATTTTATTGAGAATTTTTGCATCCAAGTTCATTAGAGATATTGGTCTGTAGTTTTCTTTCTTTGAAGTATCTTTGTCTGGTTTTGGGATCAAAGTGATGTTGGCCTCATAGAATGAATTTGGAAGAGCTCCTTCTTTTTCTATTTCTTGAAATAGCTTGAAAAGTATTGGTATTAATTCTTCTTTGAAGGTTTTGTAGAACTCCGCTGTATACCCATCCGGTCCAGGGCTTTTCTTGGTTGGTAGTCTTTTGATGGCTTCTTCTATTTCTTCTTTTGTTATTGGTCTGTTTAAATTGTGTGTGTCTTCCTGTCTCAATCTGGGCAAATCATATGCCTTAAGAAATTTATCGATATCTTCATTATCTTCTATTTTATTGGAATATAGGGTTTCAAAATACTTTCTAATTATCTTCTGTATTTCTGTAGTGTCTGTTGTGATATTGCCTTTTTCATCCCATATGCTAGTAATTTGAGTTCTCTCTCTCCTTCTTTTCGTTAGCATGGCTAAGGGCTTGTCTATCTTATTTATTTTTTCAAAGAACCAACTTTTAGTTTTATCAATTTTTTCAATGGTTTCTTTTGTTTCAATTTCATTGATTTCTGCTCTAATTTTAATTATTTCTTGTCTTCTACTACATTTGCTGTTGTTTTGCTCTTCCTTTTCTAGGTTTTTGAGGTGTTGCGTGAGTTCATTTATTTGTTGTTTTTTTCTTTTTTTGAGGTAAGAACTCCAAGAAATGAATTTCCCTCTTAAAACTGCTTTCATTGTGTCCCATAGATTCCGGTATGTTGTGTCTGTGTTATCATTTGATTCTAAGAATTTTTTCATCTCCTCCTTTATGTCTTCTATAACCCATTGATCATTCAATAACATATTGTTCATTTTCCATGTGATGTAGGATTTTTCCTTCCTTCTTTTATCATTGATTTCCAATTTCATTCCATTATGATCAGATATGGTGCATGGTATTATCTCCACACCTTTATATTTACTAAGAGTTGCCTTATGGCATAATATATGGTCTATCTTTGAGTAGGATCCATGTGCTGCTGAGAAGAACGTGTATCCACTTGATGATGGTTGATATATTCTATATATGTCGGTTAAGTCTAGGTTATTGATTGTGCTGTTGAGTTCTATAGTTTCTTTATTCAGCTTTTGTCTAGAGGATCTGTCTAATGGCGAGAGCGGTGTGTTGAAGTCACCCATAATTATTGTGTTGTGGTCTATTTGACTCTTGAACTTGAGGAGAGTTTGTTTTATGAACATTGCAGCTCCATTGTTTGTTGCATACAAATTGATGATTGTTATGTCTTGTTGGTGGATGGTTCCTTTTAACAGTATATAGTGACCTTCTTTATCCTTCTTGATTAACTTAGGTTTGAAGTTGATTTTATTCGATATGAGTATGGCCACTCCTGCTTGCTTCCGAGGGCCATGTGAGTGGTATGATTTTTCCCAACCTTTTACCTTCAGCCTGTGTATGTCTTTTCCTATCATATGAGTCTCCTGAAGGCAGCATATTGTTGGATTTGTTTTTTTGATCCAGGTTACTAGCCTATGTCTCTTGATTGGTGAGTTTAGGCCATTAACATTTAAGGTTACAATTGAGATATGATTTGTACTTCCAGTCATGCTTCTTTATTTATTTATTTTAGTTTGGCTAGTTTTGCTTTTTGGTTATTTTCCTCCCCCTTTACTGAGATACCTCCTGCTGTTAGTTTTGGGCACTATTTTTCAATTCCTCTTCTTGTAGTGTTTTGTTCAAAATGCTTTGCAGAGCTGGTTTTCTTGCTGCAAATTCTTTTAGCTTTTGTTTATCGTGAAAGATTTTAATTTCATTGTCAATTTTGAAGCTCAGTTTTGCTGGATATAGTATTCTTGGTTGGAATCCATTATTTTTCAGCATTTGAAATACATTATTCCAGGATCTTCTTGCTTTCAAAGTTTGTGATGAGAAATCGGTCGTTAACCTAATTGGTTTACCCCTGAATGTAATCTGCCTCTTTTCTCTCATAGCTTTTAATATTCTCTCCTTGTTTTGTACGTTGGCTATCTTCATAATTATATGTCTTGGAGTTGGTCTATTATGGTTTTGAATGTTTGGGGTCCTGTAGGCTTCCAGGATTTGGCAATCCATTCCATCTTTCATCTCTGGGAAGTTTTCTAGAATTATTTCATTTAATATGCTGTCCATTCCTTTGGTTTGAATCTCTGTGCCTTCTTCTATCCCTATGACTCTCATATTTGGTTTTTTTATGACATCCCATATCTCTTGAATAGATTGCTCGTGGGATTTAAGCATCTTTTCTGTGTTGACTATATTCTTTTCAAATTGATAAACTTTGTCTTCATTATCTGATGTTCTGACTTCTACTTGATCAAGTCTATTTGTAATATTCTTGTTTGAGTTTTTAATTTGGTTTATAGTTTCCTGCAATTCTAGGATTATTGTTTGATTTTTTTTAAAGATCTCTATCTCCTGGTAGAGCTCATTCTTTGCCATTTGAATTTGTTTAATTCATTTTCAAAATATACTTTTATTTCTTGGACTTGCTGTCTCATGTCTCCTCTAATATTCCTTTCCATTCGAGTTAGGTATGCCTTGAGTTCTTTCCCCATCCCTGTTTCTGATGTTTCTATGTCCTCCTCTAGAATTGAGTTGTCTTGCATTGTTTGTAATCCTTTTTTCCCTTGTTTTCTCATGTTGTCCACGTTACTTTCCAGCTCTTTTTGATTGTCGTGTTTCTGCTCTCTTCTATAGATTTGTTTTGTTTCTGTATTACTCTGATGTCTCTCCTTTGTGTTGTTAAACTATGCCTGCTAACGTGGATTCCGCTGGGAAGGAATTCCGACGTCCGAGCTCCAGTGACACTACTCTGCTATGACGGGCCCCAGTCTCCTTGCTGGGGTGCCCTAATGGGGGGGTATGACTGGACTGTCTCTGTTTGGTTTCAGCTCCCGGTCGCGGCAGGCGGGCAGTCTCCATCCACCCAGTATCACAGGCCGCGGGCAGGTGATCAGTCGCCAGCGGGTGGGCGTTCTCCTACCGCCCAGTTACACGGGCAGTGGATGAACTGTTGCCCGCGGGCCTGCAGTTTACAGCTGCCCAGTCGCGAGGGCCTTGCCTCTAGTCTCCTGGTTTCTCCTGCTAGTCTTGATTTCTCTTGTTTTGTTGTTGCAATCTGTCGGAGAGTGGCGGTGGATACTTCACCTCTCCAAGATGGTGGCCGCTGGTTGCCTTAGTGGAGTGTCCCTTGTGGGGGATGGGACTGTACCGCTTCCTTCCCCATCTGCAATCCCGAACTCAGCCCGGGGGTCAGTGCGGGCTTGGCTGGTGGGATACCACCGTGTCGCAGCCACTTATCTTCCTGCTTACCAGTTAATCCCTTCTCTGCGGCACCACACCTTCTGTAGCCGCAGGGCAGGCCGCGCGAATCAGACAGCCTGGATCTCCGGGGTCACACTGTTGGCTTTTGGGATCCCCGGCACTCTCGAGAGAGAATTTTTAATATTTATTTTTTAGTTCTCGGCGGACACAACATCTTTGTTGGTATGTGGTGCTGAGGATCGAACCCGGGCGGCGCATGACAGGCGAGCACGCTACCGCTTGAGCCACATCCCCAGCCCTTGTTTCTCTTTTTCTAGTTTCATAAATTGAGGTATTATTTATTGATTAAATATTTAATGAGTTTATTCTTTAAAGAAGTCTCTGTCATTGGGCATTTATGAAAAATGTTGTCTCATTTTCACATATGTGTGAATTTTCAAAATTTCTCCCCATTATTGATTTCTAATTTTAATCCCTTTTAGTGGAATAATGTATTATGTGCAATCTAAACACTTCACAATTCACTTGTTTTGTTTCCTAATTTGCAGTCTGTCCACATTTCTATGCACTTGAGAAGAATGTATATTCTTGTGTTAGGGTGAAGTGCTCCACAAATGTATGTTAGCTCTGCTTGGTTTATAGACTTTTTCTTTAGAATCTTCTGTTTTCTTGTTGATCTATGTCTAGTTGTTTTGTTTTTGATAAAGTTTTGTCTTTCTTCCTCACAATACTTTCTATTAGCCTATCTTTCAGTTAATAGATGTTTTCTTCTGTCACCTCAAATCACTTAAGTGATTATATCCAGAATTTCTGCTCTTTTAAAATATTTGTCTAACTATTTATATCCTCTACTTGTTGATATGTCTTAATGTTATTTTTTGACTCTTTGGGCATTGATTTTCTTTTATGAACATAGCTGATTTAAAGTCTTTGTTTATAATGTCTAAAGTTCAGGCTTTCTCAGAGACATTTCTATTAACTGCATACTTTCCTGTGTATATGCCATAATTCTCTGTGGCTTTTGAGGTTTTTATGCATTTTTTTGTTGAAACACAGTGACTATGGAAATCAGATTGTACTCCAAGAATTTAAAATTAATTATCATATTTGCTGTTTTAAAAATGACTTTTCCTCAAAGTGTGTCCTTTTTCTTTGTCTTTTTCTTATTTGCAGACTCTAAAGTCTCCAGATAAAAATGGAGATTTCTTTCAATGTCTGAATCCAGTAAGTCTCCAAGCCTTAATGAAGGTGTGTGTGTGTGTGTGTGTGTGTGTGTGTGAGAGAGAGAGAGAGAGAGAGAGAGAGAGAGAGAGAGAGAGAGAGAGAGAAATGTAGCCACAGAGGAAAAAAAATGTTTGCCCTGGGAGTGCTCCCAAGTCAGGTCAAGTAAAGTCAAGTCCTGAGAATGAAGCTCTCAAGTAAGCTTTCACACAAGGCAAATTGTCAACAATTCTTTGGGGGTGGGCTTTTGGGTCTTCCCAGTCATATTCTGAATCTTCCGGTGGGTTTTCTTTTTTTCAGATACTGTCATTCTTTTTTTTCAGATGCAGATACTTCTTGGCTTTCAAGGCTGCTGTGGAGCTAGAGAGATGGATGGAAATAGGCTAAGCTAGAACGTCACAGAACTTACTCTACATACTGGTGTTCAGTTGTTTTTCCCAATTCTTCTTGAAGTTTTGCAGGCCTTGAGTTAATTTCCAGAGTTCTAAAAATTCCAATTTTGACAATTTTTGCTATTTTTTTCATGACTTTGATGGAAAAGCAGTCTTGGAGCAATATTTAGCCCCCTATTCATTCTCCTTTAGTTTTCAGCTCATTTCTATAAGGGTTTTTTTCCTCTTTATATGTTTTCTCTCAACTCCAAATTGTTTGGTCAGCCAGGAACTCTGACCTCTTTCTCCTACGTCTTAATGTGACTCTGATTTCTACTTGACTCCCTTGCACTCTGATAACAGGAAATTCCCACAGGGGAAAAAGAAGAGTGAGAATGTAGTTAACCTGGTATGCTTCCTTTCTCCCAGAGGTTATACATCTTCAGTTATTGACGTGTTAGTTTCTTCTCAGTGTTTTAGATGTTGTTTTATATATATTGCACCTAGCTTTCATAGGTGTTTTTGGAAGGAAGGTTAGTGCAGTATGAGATACTCTGTTATAGTTATAATCGTAAAGGTAGCCTTTCTTATATTTTCTTTTTTTTTCATTTCCTTTACAATGAGCCAATAAAAGAGATATGGAATATCTACACTAAAGAGTGTCTTGCAGCCTTATCAAAAATTTTACATCTTTTTATACACTTTAATTTCTAAGATGAATTATTAATTATAAAAAACAAGGGAAGGAATAGTACCCATTATGGTAATTACAGCAACTCTAATAGCCAAGTGTTGCCCTCTGGTCTCTGCTATTCCCAAATTCTGTAATCTTTGTTGATACTCTGGAACTATTTCCATGAAAAATCACCTCAAAGTTATTCCTTGTTGGTAAAATATGCATGTGACAGAGAAGTAGGAAACCACTGTAGAAAAGCTTATTGGGTCTAGTAGTCTGGAACAGCAGTTGTTAAAGTCCTTGGGGTCAGAAACCTTTTATGCACACTAAAATTGTGGAAGATTTAAAAGAAATTTTGTTTATGTGAGTTATATCTGTTAGTATGTACCACATGCCAATCAAAACAGAAAATAGCTATTCATTTAAAATAAAAATAGTAAGCCCACTATATGCTAACATAAACAATTAATGAAAATAACTACATTTTCAAAATTAATATATTTTAGATTGGTATTGTTAGAGTAGACATCTGTATTTACGTATCTGCTATTATATCCAATATGTTACACTGTTTTGATGAGGTTGTGAAGAAATCTATCTTCATATAGATAGTCATCTTTTCAGAATTTCTTTGTATACTTCAACCAAAGCAACCTAGTGGGGCATGTTGAAAATGTCATCCATTAGTCAATATGTCATCCATTAGTCAAATGTGTCTATTAAGCAGTTGAAATGTGAAAATGAGATTGGAGAACTAAATGTTTAATTTTATTTCAGCTTAATCGAAAGTTAAGTTTAAATAGCCACAGTGACTTTTGGTTATCATATTGGGCAGCACATCATGCATTGATCATTTGAAAAAGTATTCATTTCCTGAGTTAGGAAGCCCTTCCAGATGTTGACAAACTTTACTATGAAATATCAAAACATCGCTTCTGTTCATATCATTACTAATCTCATCAGAAAGTATTAAGAAGCTATCAAACCCACGATGATGAACACATTTTCCAAAATGTGAATTTTTGCTTGAAAGCTTACATTTTACCTTTAAAAACAAATGCTCCAGTCATTTTGTTTGAAGTTACTTGCTATGCTTTAGTCAGCTTTCAATTACCACAACAAAATACCTAAGATAATACGATTTTGAGGATAAAAATTTAATTTGGCTCATGATTCCAGAGGTTCCAGTCCATAGTCAGATGGCTCCATTGCTATTGCAGGAGGCAAGTGACAGAAGAAGTGAGTGGTAGAGAAAGATGTTCACCTCACAGAAGCCAGCAAGCTGAGAAGGGGCATGGGGGGGGAGAGAGAGAGAGAGAGAGAGAGAGAGGAGAGAGAGAGAGAGAGAGAGAGAGAGAAGGAAAAGAAGGAGGGGGAGGAAGAGAAGGAGGGGAAGAAGAAGGAGAAAGAGGAAGAAGAGGAGGAGCAGAGTGGGGGAAAGAAAAGAGAGGAGGAGGAGGGAGGAGGAGGAAGAAGAAGAGAAGCAGGAGGAGAGGAGGGGAAAGAGGATGTGGTTTCCAGAGTCCCAGTTTCCTTTTCAAAGGTATCTCCCAATGATGTAACTTCCTTCTACTAGGCCCTACTATCTAAAGATTCTATTATTCCCAACAGCCCCACAGAAGGGGATCAAGCCTCCAACACATGCTCCTTTGTGGAAAATTACTGAACCAAACTATAGCATGTAGTCTTAATCATTTGAGGAAAAATATTTCACATATCCAAATAGGCCTGAATAACTGTGGTAATCTATCATTTTGTTAGAAATGGTGTTCTGGGAAAATGGAGTCATTAGATAATTTTGCAATTCACACAATACACAATGCTTGTTCATTAGTCAACCACTCATCTTCAAATTGCAGCAGAAGTACATAATGTAGATTTCTGATTTATTCACCCAAAGTACTTATGCACAGAGAGTTAAAATTTAATGAAATTGATGATTTTTGCTCCTTTATCAATGGTATTCTAAAGTGACTCTGACTTTTATCCCTTTACAAATGCCTGGTGGTGAAATTCATTGTAAAGGTACAATTTGGTACCATAGAATTGATTTCATGCTAATACATCAGCAGTTTTGCCCACTGTTGCCTTTTCCTTGTCAGAATAGTGTCAAATAGTTAAGAACATATGGCCTTACAAACATTATGAAATTAATTGGACCTCAGGATCCCCTAACATGATTTTAAGGACTTCTCAGTACTCATGGGTGATTTTTTGAGAACTGTTTACTATAGTTTAAACGTTTGTGTCCCTGCAAAATTCATATGTTCAACATAATTGCCAATGTGATAGTATTAAGATGTGGGGCCTTTGGGGGAAAAATTAAGACATGTGGTCTTCACCCTCATGAATATATTAGTGCTCTTACAAAGGAGGTTGAAGGAAATGTTCTAGTTTTCTTTTTGCCCTTCTTTCTCTTCTGTCACTTGAGAACATAGCTTTCATCCTTTTTTCCCTCTTGCCATGTGAAGATGCAGTAAGAAGGCATCATCTTGGAAGCAGAGAGCAGCTCTGTCCCAGACAACATATCAATTGATGCCCCGATCTTGGACTTCTCAGCTTCCACAAGTATGAGAAAAAGAAATTATATTATTTATAAAACTGGGACTCTGGAAATCACAGGTATTTTGTTATAGCAACCCAAATGTACTAACACTCTGTTGCTCTAGAATTTCCTAGGATATCCCTGTGGTAATGGACAAAGTATGGCACCTATTAATGGCACAATGGTAATTATACCATTAACAAACAGGTATAGAACTTGGTGAATATCTTTTCACTTGGAAGTATTGCTGCAGCTCCTGTATTGAGTAACTTGGAAGGTAAAGAATTCTAAATGGAACTCAAAAACAATGCAGAGGTTTTACAGCAGCTCCAGGCTGTATTACAAGTTGTCCTAATCCACAGGCCTTGTGGCTTGGCAAATTCAGTAATACTAGAGGTACTCAAAGTACTAAAATCTCTTTGTGGTTCCTCTAGGAAACTCCAAAAGGACCACAAGAATATAATCCCTCAAGGTTTTGGTCAAATGCCAAGCTTTCAACCCCACTTCATAAACAACTCCTGGATACGGAAGAGACCAACCCTGACCATGTGATTATGCAATTAGAACTGGCCATGATGAGATAAGTATTATAAGATTCTTAAAGTTATATGTCAAGCAGATGTGCAGCAGACCAGGAAGGGTTTAATTATATCTATATTTGCCCTGTGCTCATTGGAGGGTCTTCATGACAGTAAATAAGTAAATACAAACACAGTATCCTGATGACAACAATTGCCCTTATCATAATATGTTGGGAATGTTGCTTAATAAAGGGGGAAACTAAGAGTACAGAGCTCAGACAATTCCTCCTGGATTTTCTCAATTCACATTCTTTGTGATAACAATAAGTGACTAACTTATTCAACCATCCTCTTTGACAAATATAATAGCCACATATTTCTCAGCAATAAGAATATGGGTTAGACAAACCAGTCAGAAAAACCAAGAGTGGAAGGAATATAGACAAAGAGGACCCATATTTCTCTTAATGCTATGAAGCGTCATAGTATCAGAATGGATTTCCTATAGGATATGAGTATATTTGAGCAATATCTGGACTGTATCAGATACCCTACCCTGTATGTGCTTTGTCCACCTGAGTTGTATTATAGTTGCAATGGAAAATTCTGGCATCTTACCAGTTCTTACTCCAAGAACCTGACTTCCTCCATTTCAGCCTGAGGACTTTCATTCTCACTCTCCATTGATCAGCCTCACCACTGTGCAGCCTAGATGTGCTGTGGGTTTAATATGCATGGGATGCTGCTAATGGGATATAACTCAATGGATAAATATGCCCACTTCTTTAGTAGGATTTTATAAATACTCAAATTGGTCCTTAGTGGAAATAAACTTAGTTTTCTATTACAATAACCAGCTCATTAACACTTTCTTCATTAGCTTCACCCAAATATCTACTTTTGATACTCTCAATTGTGCATCCAAGATCATCTCCAAAATATATTAGCTACATCCAGTTTCTTAACATAGGTTTTGCTTTTCACAAACTCACAAGTCAAGCAAGTGATATTAGATAAATAGATGTGATTTTTCAATAAATAGATATAATCCTCATACTTTTTCTTGTCTGTTTCCAGACTTCTAAGCCAGGACTAGAATTTTCTTTTTCTCAATGTACTTTATTCAAGGTCAAGAGGTCACTTTGTGGTAGTTAACTCTTGCTGTTTCAAAACCTGATTTTCAGTGGGAACATTGTCTAAGAAATGAGAAGTTGTTATGAATTTTTTAAATGATTTTAACCCACAGTATACCAGTCTTTTGAGAATAGGCAGGCTCATTTCCCTCAACTAGTCTGTGATTTTAAATATTATCAAATATTTTATCACAGAAGCATTTTTCTTTTGCAATTATTACCACTAATAACAGATTTTTTTCCTACTTACCATGATAATAACAACAGATTCAGATTAAGTCAAATCAAAGTAAGAGGTTCATATTACACATGGAAAATAGACAAGCTCCCTTTGAGCCTCATGGAAGAACAAGTTATCTGGATTCAAAAGCATATTTATTAATTGCCTGGGTATCATCCATTCTGCTCTGAAATACATGATTCCTTATCTTTCTGGGTAATTCATCCCCCCGATGTCTTATAGTTTCTTCTCTTCTATCATTTTAAGCTTATTTAAGACTTTGGCTTCTTGTGGTATTACCCTAGCCCCAACTCTACATGACTCTCACGTTCAGTTCCCCAAAGCTAATAACCCTGTCTTTGAAGTCTGATCCTCAATTCTCAGATGAGGCTTGTGATTAATCATAACATGGTCCACACTAGCCCATTAAGTTGTGCAGAAGTCCACAGAGTGTTTGCCTTCCCTTTTAGATGAGGAAATGTTCTACAACCTGAATCCTATTCCTGAGATAAAACACATCTTCTGGAAGGAGGTAGAAAATAAGACTGAGAAACTATACTAGATTATGTATCACTTTGCTATTTCTTTATCATTGTGATATTTCCCAGTGCTCTTGGAGTGACAAACACATCCATGGACTTTTGTTTGACTTAATGATGGTGTTTCTAGGTTCCGTAGAGGTCACAACTATTACTGAATCACATAATATAACCTTAAGACTTAAACCACTTGTAATGTCCTGGGTGATGCCAGAGAAACACTCTATAAGAAAGAAAAAAAAGGAAGGAAGAGGAGGAGGAAGAGGAGGAGGAGGAGGAGAAAACATCCTCTCCATAGCATAATGGAAATGGTTTAAAAATTAAAATGTGATGACGGGGATGCAAGGACATACTCTTTATACTCTTACGCAGGGAAATTTGGTTCTTCTAGGGTTGACTTTAAAACCACCTGAAGAGCTTCCAGACTGTGATGTCACATGTGTGGTACCTTATAGACATCTCTCTATTGACCAACAAAAAATTGTTTGCTTTATGAAAGGCAGCTTCATGTGCATGGATAGCATCGTCACAAAATAACTGACAGAAAAACTGTTACTGAAGAAGGAAAAAAATTGGCCTGGGACTGATTGTATACTCTTTTCCTCATCTGATGGAAAAATTGAGCAAGGGTAAGAGCTCTTATGGTTGAATTCTTCCAGACCCATATTTTGTGGCCAATGGTATAGTCAAATGGTGATTGGAAAAGCACTGAAAAAGTTGACCATTATCGAGATGCCTATATGAGGGCACAACATGTGGAAATCACCTTGGGAGTTTAAAGGACACATTAAAATAGGACAATGCTCAGAAAGACTCCATTGCAGGCTTAGAAAATGGCCAGAACTAGCAAGTGGATATCTGTGCGCTCACTAGAGGTAGCCAACCTAGCCCATGAGAGTGGATGGGGGAAAGGAGGCTGAAACAACACAGAAATGGACTGATGGTCAACTCATTCCTCTCAGTCTTTGAGACCCCAAATGCTAACAAATATTGTCTTGTCTGCAAGCAAAAGAGGATGTAGACAGCCATGATCAGATTCATCAGGGGGAAAATTCCACACACATCTAGTAAGTAGAGTAGATGGAACTGGTGCCAGTAGCCTTAAAGGCTACAACTGGGTCCTGATAGAACTAGAAATTTACTTTGGAATGGGATTTGCTTACCTTATTGTAAATGCAAATACTCAAAATACTATAAAAATTACCATGTCAATTTGTACTGTGAATTTGCTGTTTTCTAAGCAAAAGAAAACACTTTGTAACCTATCGCATCCAGCAATGGGCAATGAATTATATATATATATATATATATATATATATATATATATATATATATATATAGCTTATCATCCTCAGAGTAGTGACTTGAGAGATAATAATAATGAGCAATTTAAATATTTGTTGTTTTTTTTCCTGTTGAATTTTTTTATTGATTATTTAAAGCATTACATAGCTCATGATATATCATCTTTCATACATTTGACTCAAATTGTGTTTTGAACTCCCATTTTCACCCCAAATACAGATTGCAGAATCACATCTGTTACATATTCACATTTTTACATAATGCCATATCAGTGACTGTTGTATTCTGCTACCTTTCCTATCCCCTACTATCCCCCCTCCCCTCCCCTCCCCTCCCATCTTCCCTCTCTACCTCCCCTGCTGTTGTTCAATTCTCTCCCTTTTTTCCCTCCCCCTTGCCCCTCATAACCTCTTATAATTTTATGTATCATTGAAGGTCTCCTACCATTTCCGTATGCTTTCCCTTCTCTCTCCCTTTCTCTCCCCCCATTCGTCTTTATTTACTATAGTCTTTTCCTCATGCTCTTCCTTCCTGTTCTGTTCTTAGTTGCTCTCTTTATATCAAAGCAGACATTTGGCATTTGTTTTTTTAGGGCTTGGCTAGCTTCGCTTAGCATAATCTGCTCTAATGCCATCCATTTCCCTGCAAATTCTATGATTTTGTCATTTCTTAGTGCTGCATAATACTCCATTGTGTATAGATGCCACATTTTTTTTTATCCATTCATCTATTGAGGGGCATCTAGGTTGGTTCCACAGTCTAGCTATTGTGAATTGTGCCGCTATAATCATTGATGCAGCCGTATCCCTATAGTGCGCTCTTTTAAGGTCCTCAGGGAATAGTCCGAGAAGTGCGATAGCTGGGTCAAATGGTGGTTCCATTCCCAGCTTTCCCAGGAATCTCCATACTGCTTTCCAAATTGGCCTCACCATTTTGCAGCCCCACCAGCAGTGTACAAGTGTACCCTTTTCTCCACATCCCCGCCAACACTTATTGTTGTTTGACTTCATAATGGCTGCCAATGTTACTGGAGTGAGATGGTATCTTAGGGTGGTTTTTTTTTTATTGGTTGTTCACAACATTACAAAGCTCTTGACATATCATATTTCATACATTAGATTCAAGTGGGTTATGAACCCCCAATTTTACCCCAAATGCAGATTGCAGAATCACGTCGGTTACACATCCACAATTTTACATAATGCCCTATTAGTAATTGTTGTATTCTGCTACCTTTCCTATCCCCTACTATCCCCCCTCCCCTCCCCTCCCAACTTCTCTCTCTACCCCATCTACTGTAATTCATTTCTCTCCTTGTTTATTTTCCCATTCCCCTCACAACCTCTTATATGTAATTTTGTATAGCAATGAGGGTCTCCCTTCATTTCCATGCAATTTCCCTTTTCTCTCCCTTTCCCTCCCATCTCATGTCTCTGTTTAATGTTAATCTTTTCTTCCTGCTCTTCCTCCCTGCTCTGTTCATAGTTGCTCTCATTATATCAAAGAAGACATTTGGTATTTGTTTTTTAGGGATTGGCTAGCTTCACTAAGCATAATCTGCTCTAGTGCCATCCATTTCCCTGCAAATTCTATGATTTTGTCATTTTTTATTGCTGCATAGTACTCCATTGTGTATAGATGCCACATTTTTTTCTTATCCATTCATCTATTGAAGGGCATCTGGGTTGGTTCCACAGTCTAGCAATTGTGAATTGTGCTGCTATGAACATCGATGTGGCAGTATCCCTGTAGCATGCTCTTTCAAGGTCTTCAGGGAATAGTCCGAGAAGGGCAATAGCAGGGTCAAATGGTGGTTCCATTCCCAGCTTTCCCAGGAATCTCCAAACTGCTTTCCAAATTGGCCGCACCAATTTGCAGTCCCACCAGTAATGTACAAGTGTACCCTTTTCTCCACATCCTCGCCAGCACTTGTTGTTGTTTGACTTCATAGTGGCTGCCAATCTTACTGGAGTGAGATGGTATCTTAGGGTGGTTTTGATTTGCATTTCTCTGACTGCTAGAGATGGTGAGCATTTTTTCATGTACTTGTTGATTGATTGTATATCCTCCTCTGAGAAGTGTCTGTTCAGGTCCTTGGCCCATTTGTTGATTGGGTTATTTGTTATCTTACTGTCTAATTTTTTGAATTCTTTGTATACTCTGGATATTAGGGCTCTATCTGAAGTATGGGGAGTAAAAATTTGTTCCCAGGATGTAGGCTCCCTATTTACCTCTCTTATTGTTTCTCTTGCTGATAAAAAACGTTTTAGTTTAAGTAAGTCCCATTTGTTGATTCTTGTTATTAACTCTTGTGCTATGGGTGTCCTATTAAGGAATTTGGAGCCCGACCCCACAATCTGTAGATCGGAGCCAACTTTATCTTCTATCAGACGCAGAGTTTCTGATTTGATATCAAGCTCCTTGATCCATTTTGAGTTAACTTTTGTGCATGGCGAGAGAAAGGGATTCAGTTTCATTTTGTTGCATATGGATTTCCAGTTTTCCCAGCACCATTTGTTGAAGATGCTATCCTTCCTCCATTGCATGCTTATAGCCCCTTTATCAAATATAAGATAGTTGTAACTTTGTGGGTTGGTCTCTGTGTCCTCTATTGTATACCATTGGTCCACCCGCCTGTTTTGGTACCAGTACCATGCTGGTTTTGTCAGTATTGCTCTGTAATATAGTTTGAAATCTGGTATCGCTATACCGCCTGATTCACTCTTTCTGCTTAGAATTGCTTTTGCTATTCTGGGTCTTTTATTTTTCCATATGAATTTCATGATTGCTTTATCTATTTCTACAAGAAATGCCATTGGGATTTTGATTGGCATTGCATTAAATCTATAGAGAACTTTTGGTAATATCGCCATTTTGATGATGTTAGTTCTGCCTATCCATGAACAGGGTATATTTTTCCATCTTCTAAGATCTTCTTCTACTTCTCTCTTTAGGGTTCTGTAGTTTTCATTGTATAGATCTTTCACCTCTTTTGTTAGGTTGATTCCCAAGTATCTTATTTTTTTTGAGGATATTGTGAATGGAGTGTTTTTCCTCATTTCCATTTCAGAAGTTTTGTTGCTGATATACAGAAATGCCTTTGATTTATGCGTGTTGATTTTATATCCTGCCACTTTGCTGAATTCATTTATTAGTTTTAGTAGTTTCTTTGTAGACCCTTTTGGGTCTTCTAGGTATAGAATTATGTCATCTGCAAATAGTGATAATTTAAGTTCTTCTTTTCCAATTTTTATGCCTTTAATTTCTTTCGTCTGTCTAATTGCTCTGGCCAGTGTTTCGAGAACTATATTGAATAGAAGTGGAGATAGAGGGCATCCCTGTCTTGTTCCGGATTTTAGAGGGAATTCCTTCAACTTTTGTCCATTCAGAATGATGCTAGCCTGAGGCTTAGCATAGATAGCTTTTACAATGTCAAGGTAAGTTCCTGTTATCCCTAGTTTTTCTAATGTTTTGAACATAAAGGCATGCTGTACTTTGTCGAATGCTTTCTCTGCATCTATCGAGATGATCATATGGTTCTTATCTTTAAGTCTATTGATGTGGTGAATAACATTTATTGATTTCCGTATGTTGAACCATCCTTGCATCCCAGGGATGAATCCTACTTGATCATGGTGCACTATTTTTTTGATGTGTTTTTGTATTCGATTCGCCAGAATTTTATTGAGGATTTTTGCATCTAGGTTCATTAGAGATATTGGTCTGTAGTTTTCTTTCTTTGAGGTGTCTTTGTCTGGTTTCGGGATCAGGGTGATGTTGGCCTCATAGAATGAATTTGGAAGAGCTCCCTCTTTTTCTATTTCCTGAAATAACTTGAAAAGTATTGGTATTAATTCTTCTTTAAAGGTTTTGTAAAACTCCGCTGTATACCCATCCGGTCCTGGGCTTTTCTTGGTTGGTAGTCTTTTGATGGCTTCTTCAATTTCATCTATTGATATTGGTCTGTTTAGATTGTCTATATCCTCCTGACTCAGTCTGGGCAAATCATATGACTTAAGAAATTTATCGATGTCTTCACTATCCTCTATTTTATTGGAATATAGATTTTCAAAATAATTTCTAATTGTCTTCTGTATTTCTGTAGCATCTGTTGTGATATTGCCTTTTTCATCCCGTATGTTAGTAATTTGAGTTCTCTCTCTTCTTCTCTTTGTTAGCATGGCTAAAGGTCTGTCGATCTTATTTATTTTTTCGAAGAACCAACTTTTAGTTTTGTTAAATTTTTCAATAGTTTCTTTTGTTTCAATTTCATTAATTTCTGCTCTGATTTTAATTATTTCTTGCCTTCTGCTACATTTGCTGTTGTTTTGCTCTTCCTTTTCTAGGGCTTTGAGTTGGAGTGTGAGCTCATTTATTTGTTGGTTTCTTCTTTTTTTGAGGAATGACCACCAGGCGATGAACTTTCCTCTTAAAACTGCTTTCATTGTGTCCCATAGATTCCGATATGTTGTGTCTGTATTTTCGTTTATCTCTAAGAATTTTTTGATTTCCTCCTTTATGTCTTCTGCAACCCATTGATCATTCAGTAACATATTGTTCATTTTCCATGTGATGTAGGATTTTTCCTTCCTTCTTTTATCATTGATTTCCAGTTTCATTCCATTATGATCAGATAAAATGCATGGTATTATCTCCACCCCTTTATATTTACTGAGGGTTGCCCTATGGCATAATATATGGTCTATTTTTGAGAAGGATCCATGTGCTGCTGAGAAGAAAGTATTTCCATTTGATGATGGTTGATATATTCTATATAAGTCAGTTAAGTCTAGGTTATTGATTGTGGTATTGAGTTCTATACTTTCTTTATTTAACTTTTGTTTGGAGGATCTGTCCAATGGTGAGAGAGGTGTGTTGAAGTCTCCCATAATTATTGTGTTGTGGTCTATTTGATTCTTGAATTTGAGGAGAATTTGTTTTGTGAATGTCGCAGCACCATTATTTGGTGCGTAAATATTGATAATTGTTATGTCTTGTTGGTGAATGGTTCCTTTTAACAGTATATAATGACCTTCTTTATCCCTTTTGATTAACTTAGTCTTGAAGTCGATTTTATTCGATATGAGGATGGCCACCCCTGCTTGCTTACGAGGACCATGTGCGTGGTATATTTTTTCCCATCCTTTCACCTTCAGCCTGTGTATGTCTTTTCCAATCAGATGTGTCTCCTGGAGGCAGCATATTGTTGGATTTGTTTTTTTAATCCATGATACCAGCCTATGTCGCTTTATTGGAGAGTTTAAGCCATTAACATTCAGAGTTACTATTGATATGTGCTTTGAACTTCCATCCATGTTTGATTGTTTATCCTTTTTTTAAAAAAAAATTTTAGTTTGTTTCTCCATGATTGTCTTTCCCCTTGCCCTCTGTCTTTACTGAGGCACTTCCCACTGATGGTTTTGGTTATTGTTTTTCATTTCTTCCTCGTGTAGTGTTTTGCTCAAAATGCTTTGCAGTGCTGGTTTTCTGGCTGCAAATTCTTTTAACTTTTGTTTATCATGAAAGATTTTTATTTCGTTGTCATACCTGAAGCTTAATTTTGCTGGATACAGAATTCTTGGTTGGCATCCATTGTCTTTCAGTGTTTGAAATACATTGTTCCATGACCTTCTTGCTTTCAGTGTCTGTGATGAAAAATCCGTGGTTAACTGTATTGGTTTACCCCTAAATGTAATCTGTCTCCTTTCTCTTGTAGCTTTTAATATTTTCTCTTTGTTCTGTATATTGGATATCTTCATAACAATGTGTCTTGGCGTTGGTCTACTGTGATTTTGTGTGCTCGGTGTCCTGTATGCATCTTCAATTTGTATATCTGTTTCCTTTTTTATTTCTGGAAAGTTTTCTGTAATTATTTCATTCAGCAAGTTTCTCATTCCCTTGGTTTGAATCTCTGTACCTTCTTCTATCCCGATGACTCGTAAGTTCGGTTTCTTAATGTTATCCCATAATTCTTGGATGTTTTTCTCGTGATTTTTTACCAGCCTTTCTGAGTTGGCTAGACTCTTTTCAAGATGGTATATTTTGTCTTCATTATCTGATGTTCTGGTTTCTACTTGCTCCACTCTGTTAGTGATACTCTCAATTGAATTTTTAATTTGGTTTATTGTTTCCTTCATTTCTAGAATTATTGTTTGATTATTTTTTATAATCTCTATCTCCTGATAAAGATGCTTAACTTCTTCTTTTATCTGTTTGTGAAATGCATTCTCAATGTGTTCTTTCGCTGCTTGAATTTGCTGTCTTGTATCCTCTTTAATGTTCCATTCCATCTGTCTTAGGTGTTCCTTGAGTTCTTTATATGACCATTTTTCTGATGACTCTAGGTCCTCCTGAATATTTAGGCTGTCCTGCATTGTTTGTACTCCTTTTCTTCCTTGTTTTTTGAAGCTGCTCATGTTGCTTCTTGTTCTGTTTGACTCTTGAGTTACTGTTTACTCCTATAAATTAGTTTGATGCTTGGGAGGAAAGGTATTTGAAGGGAAGGGAAGAAGTCTCTAAAGAGAATGAGAGTAGGCAGGTAGAATTCAAGGAAAAAGGGGGGATAAGAAAAATGAAAAGACTAAAGAAGAAAAAGAATAGGAACTAAAAAAGAAAAAGATTAAAAAAAAATAATAATAATAATTAAAAAAATTTAAATTAAAATTAGTAGAAAAAAAAATTTAAAGAAATATTTTGTAAAAAAAAAAAGTAATAAAACAACAAGAAAGAAAAAAAATGAAAATGAAAGAAAAACCTAAATCAAAAAAAAAAAAAATAAGGAGAAAAGAAAAAAAAAAAAAACCTAATAAATGCAGTCTTAGAGTTTGATTAACTTCTCTTCCAGTAGATGGCGCTGTGCCCACCAGGTCAAGTTTCTCCTGTCAATACGCGGGAACCAATCACTGTGCTGCAGCTCCTCCCAGACTGGGCGAGTCTCCAATCCTGAGTGTCTAGGGCCTCCTCTTGTGTCTAGTCACTTCCCACTTTTTCTCTAGCCAGGCCCCTCTCACCACAATACTGGCTACATGCCAAGTCTGCTGCTCCCGGGAGCCCTGTTTTCATGAACGACTGGGCTCACTCCTCCAGATTGCCATTCCCTCAGACCCTAAGCTTGTAGAGTTTGGGGCTGAGAATCCTCAGCGGCTTTTACTTGCCCTCTGGTATCCACTTCCCCGTAGGTGGTGCAAGAGACCTCAGCAGTCAGCCCTGGTGGGAGCGGTAGTTCCGCTCGCGGGACCCGCACCACCTCTGATTCCCTCGGGCTGGCTGAAGCACTCACAGGAGAGCTGGGAGAGGCCCTTACAGGAGAGCTGGGAGGGGCTCTTAGGGTTTTCCCGATGTGTGGAGAGGCAAGGCTATGGGATCACACACCTGTTTCCACGAAGTTATCTCCTCCGCAGCAGTTTGATGACTTCGTTTCCCTTTGCCGGGCGATCAATTCAACGGGTGGGTCCTTCTCTCCCAAGCCCCGTTTCAAACCTGTGGCCACTACTTATGAAGGCTCGGTAGGCATTTACCTTCGTATGATGAGAAGGGCTGACCAGTTGTTTCAGCGGGATGAATTAATGCCGAGTCATAGCTATTTGTCTGCTGGAAGCAGGTGACCGGGAGTTTGAATTCAGCGGGTCAGAGCTCAGTGCGTGTTTTCGGATCACTTGGATTTTAAATTGTCGCTCATCTTATCAGCTGTTTCATATAATTCGGCAGCTCATTCGCGCGGTGAAGAGTCTGCTCTATGGTGCTCCGTGGGAGGCGGCGGCAGCAGCGGCGGCGGCAGCGGCGGCGGCCTTCGGGACCCCCGGGGAGGGGGTGCGGGTTGGGGGAGGGGAGGCGGCGCCTCAGGGCCGCGAGGTCCGGTACCAGACACACAGGAGAGCGGGCGGGGTGGGGGAAAGAAGTTGAGATCTAAATTTAGAGACTGAGCTTGGGAGGAGAGACGGCTGGGGAGAAAGAAGCAAGGCGGAAAGGCGGAGAGGAGAAGGAGAAGGGGCTGAGGGAGCCGGGCGGCTCGGGCTGCAGCCTTACTGCTCGCGCTGAAGTCGTGCTGTACTCCCTTCACCTTGGCTGGATTAGTGGCTGATTCACTCCACCTAGGCCCCTTTCTTGACACGGTGCTGGGTTTTTGTCGACAGATCTCCTTTAATGATCTTTACCTCATCTTTTCAGACGCCGCGGCGCGGGGCTCAGAGCGGCTTACTCACTTCCTGCCGCCATCTTCCTTCTCCCCCGCCATCTTCGCCGTTGGGATTTTGATTGGCATCGCATTAAACCTGTAGAGAACTTTGGGTAATATCGCCATTTTGATGATGTTAGTTCTGCCTATCCATGAACAGGGTACATTTTTCCATCTTCTGAGATCTTCTTCTCTCTCTCTCTTTAGGGTTCTGTAGTTTTCATTGTATAAATCTTTCACCTCTTTTGTTAGGTTGATTCCCAAGTATCTTATTTTTTTTGAGGATATTGTGAATGGAGTGGTTTTCCTTATTTCCATTTCAGAGGTTTTGTTGCTGATATACAGGAATGCCTTTGATTTATGCGTGTTGATTTTATAACCTGCCACTTTGCTGAATTCATTTATTAACGCTAGCAGCTTCTTTGTAGACTCTTTTGGGTCTGTTAAGTACATTATCATGTCATCCGCAAATAGCGATAATTTAATTTCTTCTTTTCCTATTTTTATGCCTTTAATTTCTTTTGTCTGTCTAATTGCTCTGGCTAGTACTTCGAGAACTAAATTGAATAGAAGTGGTGATAGAGGGCATCCCTGTCTTGTTCCAGATTTTAGAGGGAATGCCTTCAGTTTTTCTCCGTTTAAGATGATGTTAGCCTGAGGTTTAGCATATATAGCTTTTACAATATTGAGGTAAGTTCCTGTTATCCCTAGTCTTTCTAGTGTTTTGAACATAAAGGGATGAAAAAAAAATAAAAATATTTGTCAGGTGCTTTTTATGTGCACCACGCTGTGCTCAGCATCAGAATACAGTAGCAACAAGACAGGCCAAGCCTTTGTCTTTGAAGAGTGAGTAAACAAACCCAGTGACCTCAGCCTCTTGGGTAAGTGCCCTGCAGAAACAAAGCCTCCTTCCTGGAAGGGACAGTGTGCTGTCCCAGAGAAGTAAGAGGCTGTTGGTGATGCTCATGAAGAGAAGCAGTGCTCAGTGCCCAGTCTCTGGCCTCAGTGTGTGGCAGACCTGAGTGTTGTGTAAAGCAGGTGCGTTGGGAGCTCAGACTTTGGGATCACATAGGATGTGACTCTTAGTCCCTCTTCATGGTTTTCTGCCTTTGGAATCCCGGTGCTTCTGTTTCTTTATCTGAAAAATGGGAATAATAAAACTTACTATGTTGGTTTGGAGTAGAAAAAATAAATAAATAAATATTTGTTGTTTAAAATGGAAAGATATGGGTGTGAAAATCCTTGCTTATGTGCATTTATGAATGGGTGCTCATATCCAATGTGATGAGGTACTAGATACTTTTCTTCCTTCCTTCTTTCCTCCCTCCCTCCCTCCTTCTCTTTCTTTCTTTCTTCCTTACTTACTTTCTTCTTTTTTCCCTCCCTCCCTTCCTTCCTTCTTTCCTTGTTGGTGTAGTTCAGGCTGACCTTGAACTTGTAATTCTCCTGCTTCAGCCACCCTCAGAGGAATGTAACTAGGGTCCTAGTTAGATTCTGACTTTTCTTGGGAATGTTTGGAAAGACAGGGTCACTGCTGATATTCATGTATGTATACAGTCCATTTCCACATCAAATAAATTTCCCTATTTCCAAACCTAATTCAGTGATCTTGAGACAGGTTTACATCTGTGGGTGTTAGAAGTAGGGATTATTCATAAACAAAAATCTGTAACTATTTAAAATAGTGTAGAATTTCTAAGAGCTCGATGAGGGGATACTGTGCATTTATTTTACTTAGAAAAACTGGAGTTGACAATGAATTCAACTACATTACCTATTGTTTGAGAAGACCCTAGTTCCTTTTTTATGCAACTCCACATCATATGAACAGAAACTAATTGAGAGAGAGGCACTTGCTAAACTGATATTGTAGTCAGAAATCTGTACCAGCAAGTTGCCTGAACCTAACAACTCAGTGACAAATGAAGAGGAGGACAAATATCAAGTGAAGACTAAAGAATGAACAAATAAGTTACACAATGAGAGAGATTCAGGTTTATTCAGGGGCCTCAAGAAAGGCACATAGCAAGAGAAAATATTGTCTTGATTTAGACACTTTCAGATGCCTGAAAGTGAAGCCATATGTCTGTCAAGTTTCTATTTTAGGAATCTGACAATGTCAAATGTAATCAAATATATTCAGGTGGCATTGTTCTGAGAACATGATATGATTATATTCTAGACCAATTTTTAATCACTTGATGGGCCTCTAATAATATACAGGTGTCTTTTGACTTTTATTCTTCAGGTTAGGTCTGCTACCATTCTGTGATAGACTGTAAGACTTGCGTTATTGAAAAGATTCAATTACTTTATGTATATGAATCATATGATATTGAGATTGATGCTCAAATGTATTGGGAGATTAAATTAAAATCTCTTCAGGGTGAAGTATCAATGGAAAATGGAATGAGGAAGAACTGTATTTGGATTTACATTATTTAATTTCAATGATAAATAGTTCAGTACATGTTTCTCCTAAGGTATACTTAGTGCTGCATCAAGGAAGATTGTATAATCAAATTAGTATAAAATATGAAAATGTTTGTACTTGTTTCATGTAAACTTGAATGGAACTTGGGGCTCAGATATTTGGTCAAACATTATTCTAGGTGTTTCTGTGAAAGTTTTGTTTGATGAGATTACCATTTCCATGGGTGTACTAGGTAAAACAAGTTGCCCTCCACAATTTGGTGGGCCTCATCCAACCAGTTAATAAACCTAAACAGAATAAAAATGTCAATAATACACCCTAATAAGAGAGAATTCTTACTGCTTGATGGCCTGTAAACTTATATCAACTTTTTTTCTGCCTTTGGACTTAAACCAAACCATTAATTTTCTTGAGTCTCCAGTTTACAATTCATACTGCAGATTTTGGGACTTATCAGCCTCTATAATTGCACGCACAACTAATTCTTAATATGCTCTCTCTCTCTCTCTCTCTCTCTCTCTCTCTCTCCCCTTCCTTACTCTCTCACTCTCTCTCTGTCACACACACTTACACAAACACACAACACACATGCACACATATCTATTGATTCTGCTTCTCTGGAGAACTTTAACTAATAGAGATTAATGAGCCATTTCTTTAAATCTATCCCTTAACCTGATTTCTGAAGTGTTAGACCTATTTACACTGACAACTATTGGGGTGTGTGTGTGTGTGTGTGTGTGTGTATACTATACAAATACTATTCTAGATACATATTCTCAGACAAAATGATTATTTTTCTGTAATATAAAGGGCCGAAGGCAAGGAGATACACTGCAAAAAAGGTCAATTAGCAAATTTGGGGTGGTCAGGCCCTGCTCATTCTAAAGAAACTGGTCTTTGTCTAGTTCTTGGGAAGTAAATTTAAAGCTGTTGGAATATCATTTATTTTTCAAAGCTTACAATTTTTTATATTCCAATTTTATATTGACAATATGATTTATGATAGGGACCTTGGGTCACATTGCATCTATTTTGACTTCCAATGGTGTTAGAGACATCTACATTCATGTAGGTGCTCCTTGTTTCCATGTTCAACTCTCAATTAACACCTGGAGCTCAAAGCTTGGGAAAGTGTTCCTGATTTGTAACACTCTGTGTGTACTGTCACATGCCATTGCTGGGAGAAATTCAATGCTGCTTGGGAGAGGGGGACAGGAAACCCCACTGGAAGAGAGAGACAGAAAACTCATACCTTGTCTCTTCTAGACTTTTCCTCACATGCATTTCACCTTTGCTGATTTTAATTTGTGTTCTTTTCTTGTAATAAACCATAATGATAACACCTTTTTATGTTATCTGACTTTCTATTAAATCAAGAACTAAAGTCTGATTTGATGGAATCCTGACACAAAATGAACCACAAAACATTATTACTGGTGGATTTTAAAATATATACATACTCACATACATTAGACTTATTACCTGTATAGGTTGTATGTGTGCTTGCTTAGAAATTCATTTCATTCCTATTGTGGGCTGAGTCATTACAAACAAATTTTGATATTATAATGTTTCAAATTAATCAATTACTAACTAATAGTTACTTAGTTCTAAACAGGATCCATGTCATATGTCAGAGACTTTACTTCATTTTCCAAAATTTACGTTGAAGGAATGTAATTTTGAAACAGGAAAAATTCAGACTTAGATAGATTGACAGATTGCCTGCAACAGTTTGGATCTTGAATGTTTCCCGGGAGGCACATGTGGTAAAAGCTTGGTCTCCAGGATGGTATTTTTAGAAAGTGGTAGAACCAATAAAAGGTGGGACCCAGTAGAGTGTCCTTAGGTCTTTGGAGGGTGTCCTTGAAGGGGATAGTGGGATTCTAGCTCCCCTTTTTTTCTTTATTTCTCTCTGCCTCATGTGTGAGCAGTTTTGCTCCACCATGCAGTCCTGCTATGAAGTGCTGCCTTGTCATAGGCCTGACAATTGAACATGGACCAATTGAACATGGACTGAGGTCTCCAAAACCATGGGCTAAAATAACCCTGTTATCTTCATAATTATCTCAGATTTTTCATTATACAGGTAGAAAGATGACTAACACATTACATAATATGTGCAGTGTCTCATCACAGCTAATGGGTTCAATCCCAGCTTTATCTGACTCACTGGAACCTGCACTTCCTGGGCAAGTCCACCTTCCTTGTTTCCATTGATGTTTTGCTGCCCAGTTGCTGCAGCATCTCTTATAGAGAAAGATCTAAACAAAGGTGTCTTTTTTTTTGGTATTCATGCTATATATTATATTTTATTTTTTACTTTTTAAATTTTATTGGTTCTTTTTAGATATACATGACAGTAGAATGTACTTTGGCATATTTTACATACGTGGAGTATGACTTATACTAATTAGGATCCTATTCTTGTGGTTGTATATGATACAGAATTACCCTGGTCATGTATTCAAATACAAGGAAAAGAAAGTTATGTCCAATTAATTCTACTGTCCTTCCTATTCCCCTCTCCCTCCCTTCCCTTCTTTTCTCTTCATCTTAAAATAGATGCTTATGCTGGATTCTCCAAAGAGCACCCAGTCATTATTGTCCACATTTCATGCATGAGGGAATGTGGAGCTTCAGAGTTGTTAGAACTGGCTCAACCAGCTTGAGCTCTTCTATTGAAGCCTCTCAATCCAAAGTGCAATCACTTTGCATGCGAAGTACAAGATTTGGGTCTTTGTTCTCCCTGAGTCCTTGAAAATGCAATGACTGTTAGTGTAAAACCTCCTGCTTGCTATTAAAGTATAATGGGATCCATTCTTTTAAAAACTCTGCAAAAGCACTTTTGTTATCTATTTTCTAAAATTTCCCCACTGCTGGATTTTCCTTAAAAATGACCAAATAGAAGCAATTGGCAATACTTTGCCATCTCGTTTAATTTAGCTTTTGTTTTTTGTGTTTGATCCATATTGAAATCAAATCCCTTATTATAACATTTGGCTTGTGCAAACCGGAGGCAGGTTGATTTACCCAAAATATCTTTCCATGATTTTTCCACAATTAATACTTCATTCCTTATGTACTGACCCCAGAAAGACAATGTCATAAAGTTGTTAGATTCCTGAGGCTTAAAAAAATCTGGAAGTCCTACCAAGAAAGATACAAAATATGTATTATCGTATACTAGGAAAAAACGATGAATGCCTTTACTCATGCAGAACTAAATTTATTTGAAGAAAGATTTGTTAGGTCTTTATATAATAGTATGGGATGTAAGATAAGGACAAGCCATAATCTTAGAAGATGTAGCGTTCAGCCTTGGTTCTGTGCATGTGATACCTTGACAAGTCATTTTATCATTCTCAGCTTTGGATTTCTCATCTGGGGAGTGAGGAGATTGGGATAAGTAATGGTTAAAACCTCTCTTCATTTTTTCCTCTCTTTCTCTATTTTTTTACATTATAGTAAATTATTTTTTTCTGACAGCTTTGTTGAGAGACTAAATACATGAAATTAATTTTTTATAAGCATACAGTTCAATGAGCTTTAGTATATTTACAGAGCTGGGCAACCATCAATGCAATCCAGTTTTAAAACATTCATCATCCCCAAAGTTTTCACATGCTGTTGTTTCTACATCCAGCCCCAGATAACAACTGACCTTCTTCCTCTTCCTCCCTTGTTTTAACTTTTCAAGAACACATAAATGGAGTCATGTAGTACTCTGTTTTGCTTTTATCACTTTGGTTTTGAGATCCATTCACTTGTTGTAAGTACTTTGCTCATTTTTATTGCTGAGTAGTGTTTCTTTCAATGTCTGAAATCTATAATTCTCTCTTTGGGATATCATTCTGGTTTTATAACTCCTCTTTATACAGACTTTGCTGTTCATAGTTTCCTCATAGCTCTGCAATTGTATGCATCCAAAAGTCACCTAGCTCAAACGTGCTGTAGAAGACACAAAACAATTCAAAACAATTTGCAGCACAAAATATTTCATATATAATAACAAAGTTGCTGTTGTCATCCTTATTGTAGGAAATTATCTTTATCTCATTCTTCCAAAGCTATCATTGTCCACTTATTTACAGGACAATGTTCTTGATAAAACTAGAGGTGGTTGTTTAAATTCACAAATGAAAAGATAATTTTAAACTTCTTGCATTTTGAGACCTCTTCTGCTTTCCTTAAAGTTTCTTCTAGTTCTATTATTTTTCTATTAGCAATCTTTTATGTGCATGAAAATATGATTTGATGTTATTCTTGAATACATGCATTTTACCAGTTCAGGCATAAAGACAATTAATTCCAGAAAATAGTTTCATTTCCCTTTCATCAATCTTTCCACATATATGAACTTAAGAAAGTATAAATGTTGAAAAATTAACCATGAAAAGATTAGAAGTGGGCCAGGTTTGGAGAAGGTATTGGTGTTTTCAGGATACCACAATTTTCAAGACATTTTTAGAGGAAAAAAAAGGTGAAAAGGAGGAAAGAAAAATGTTCATACAGAGCAAAGGAAGCGCTAGTACCAAAGGATAGCAGACAGATGTGACTGAGGGAATGAAAGGAACTGGGGAAGAAAATAGAAACTAACTGAAGCTCTGCACTCAAAACCTTTGCCTTTCCTGTATTTCATTTGCATCAGTCGTAGTCTGGAGTTTTCCTTCTGCTAAAACGAAGAACAAACGAAGAAACAATACATAAACAAAAATATGGGCAATTGTTCTCTAGTTAAAAAGCTATATGGGGAGTTATTGGTAGTTTAAACCCCTATAAGAATAACTCAAAATCTTAATGCATGTAAGCCAAGAGGGAGGAAGTCCATTCTACTTCCATCCAGTACCCTGAGGCTCAATGCTCACTTTTGCAGGGTTGCATGTGATCCTTCTAGATGTTTAAGAATCAATCAAACTATTTATTTATTTATTTATTTAGTTGTTTATTTATTTTTGTGGTGCTTCAGTACATCAGGAATGAAGTATTAATTGTGGGAAAATCATGGAAAGATATTTTGGGTAAAATCAATCTGGCCTCAGGTTTTTGCATGCTAAGCCCATTCTCTAACCCTAAAATACATCCAAGCTCCTTCCTTTATGCTTACTTTTATATTTATTTATTTATTTGCAGTGCGAACCCAGGGTTTTATGAATGTTAAGCAAGTGCTCTACCCTAAAATACACCCTGTTGCATGCTTTTAGCCCCTTTATCAAATATAAGATAGTTGTAACTTTGTGGATTAGTCTCTGTGTCCTCTATTCTATACCATTGGTCCACCCACCTGTTTTGGTACCAGTACCATGCTGTTTTTGTCACTATTGCTCTGTAATATAGTTTGAAATCTGGTATCGCTATACCGCCTGATTCACACTTCCTGCTTAGAATTGCTTTTGCTATTCTGGGTCTTTTATTTTTCCATATGAATTTCATGTTTGCTTTCTCTATTTCTACAAGAAATGCCTTTGGGATTTTGATTGGCATTGCATTAAACCTATAGAGAACTTTTGGTAATATCGCCATTTTGATGATGTTAGTTCTGCCTATCCATGAACAGGGTATATTTTTCCATCTTCTAAGATCTTCTTCTACTTCTCTCTTTAGGGTTCTGTAGTTTTCATTGTATAAATATTTCACCTCTTTTGCAACAAAATGAAACTGAATCCCTTTCTCTCGCCATGCACAAAAGTTAACTCAAAATGGATCAAGGAGCTTGATATCAAATCAGAGACTCTGCGTCTGATAGAAGAAAAAGTTGGCTCCGATCTACAGATTGTGGGGTCAGGCTCCAAATTCCTTAATAGGACACCCATAGCACAAGAGTTAATAACAAGAATCAACAAATGGGACTTAATTAAACTAAAACGTTTTTTATCAGCAAGAGAAACAATAAGAGAGGTAAATAGGGAGCCTACATCCTGGGAACAAATTTTTACTCCTCACACTTCAGTTAGAGCCCTAATATCCAGAGTATACAAAGAACTCAAAAAATTAGACAATAAGATAACAAATAACCCAGTCAACAAATGGGCCAAGGACCTGAACAGACACTTCTCAGAGGAGGATATACAATCAATCAACAAGTACATGAAAAAATGCTCACCATCTCTAGCAGTCAGAGAAATGCAAATCAAAACCACCCTAAGATACCATCTCACTCCAGTAAGATTGGCAGCCACTACGAAGTCAACAACAAGTGCTGGCGAGGATGTGGAGAAAAGGGTACACTTGTACATTGCTGGTGGGACTGCAAATTGGTGTGGCCAATTTGGAAAGCAGTTTGGAAATTCCTGGGAAAGCTGGGAATGGAACCACCATTTGACCCTGCTATTGCCCTTCTCGGACTATTCCCTGAAGACCTTGAAAGAGCATGCTACAGGGATACTGCCACATCGATGTTCATAGCAGCACAATTCACAATAGCTAGACTGTGGAACCAACCCAGATGCCCTTCAATAGATGAATGGATAAAAAAAATGTGGCATCTATACACAATGGAGTACTATGCAGCAATAAAAAAATGACAAAATCATAGAATTTGCAGGGAAATGGATGACACTAGAGCAGATTATGCTTAGTGAAGCTAGCCAATCCCTAAAAAACAAATACCAAATGTCTTCTTTGACATAATGAGAGCAACTATGAACAGAGCAGGGAGGAAGAGCAGGAAGAAAAGATTAACTTTAAACAGAGACATGAGATGGGAGGGAAAGGGAGAGAAAAGGGAAATTGCATGGAAATGAAGGGAGACCCTCATTGCTATACAAAATTACATATAAGAGGTTGTGAGGGGAATGGGAAAATAAACAAGGAGAGAAATGAATTACAGTAGATGGGGTATAGAGAGAAGATGGGAGGGGAGGGGAGGGGGATAGTAAGGGATAGGAAAGGTAGCAGAATACAACAATTACTAATAGGGCATTATGTAAAATTGTGTATGTGTAACCGACGTGATTCTGCAATCTGCATTTGGGGTAAAATTGGGGGTTCATAACCCACTTGAATCTAATGTATGAAATATGATATGTCAAGAGCTTTGTAATGTTGTGAACAACCAATAAAAAAAAGATAAAAAAAATAATTTCCTAAGCTAGATTATGTTCATTTTACTTATCAACAGTCAATAAAGTTTTTTTTTGTCGTTTTGAAAAAAAATAAAATAAAATACACCCCAGTTCCCTCCCTTGTTTTTAAATGTGAATGGGAGCCAAGAAAATCAGTACCCTAAATGTATATATTGTGGTTTAGATACGAAGTGTCCCTGAGGATCTCATGTGTGAGATAATGCAAGAAAATTTAGAGGTGAAATGATAGTTATTAGAGATTCAAAACCTAATTATGCATTAATCTCTTAATACAGATTAATTGGGCTGTAACTATAGGCAGATAGGATGTGGTTGGAGGAGGTAAGTCACTGGGAGCAATCCTTTGGAGTTTATGTTTTGTCCCTGGTTAGTAAAGCTTTCTCTCTGCTTCCTGATTGCCATATCCTGAGCTGCTTTCTTCAACCACACTCTTCTTCCATGATGTTCTGCCTCATCTCAGGGCCCAGAGCTATGGAGTTGGTCATCTATGGACCGAGACCCCTGAAACTATGAATCCCAAATAAACTTTCCTCCTCTTTGTTGTTCTTGTTACCTGTTTTGATCACAACGATGAAAAAGCTGACTAAAACAACATAGAAGGTGACAAACAATAGACTAAAAGGTTAATAGAACTAAATGTGCTAATAAGCATCAGAATTTAGGAGGAGAATTAAAAGTGTCACAGGAAAGTGGGGAGATAAAACTCCAAACCTCAGTACTTATGTTCTGATGAAAGAAAATTTAAAGTCAGACACCAAAAGCCATGCAAGAGAACTTAATTTAGGTAAAAGCAAAGTAAGGCTCAAGCAGGGAACACTCTCAAGAGAGAGTGTGTCTTCTCTGAGCAGAGAACAAAGGAGACAATGCTGTCTCCAAATTTATTATTGTTTGATGTTTACCAGGAGAACTGGGGACCACCTTCTGTACTCATTGCCAATCAGATGTTCAACTCTTCCTTCACATTGGGCAGTGCAGTTTTTGCCCCTAAATGGTCCTCTCAGGAACTGTCATGGTGGCCATCCTATTTAAAGGAGCTTCATCTGCAAGTCAATCCTATGTTAGTGTGTAATCTGTCAGAGTCACCTTAGTGCACCTAAAGATCTTCCTTCCCCAACAAGTGGCAACACCTATAGCCATAATTCCTAGCTTCACATCAACCTCAATGGACCCTGTCAAGTTAGTCCCATTATTCCTTTTCTTTTGTTGTATTTTCCAATTAGGTCCTTCGCTTCTGTTTATTTTCTACAAATTAACTACTACCCTTTGCTTTCTTATCCACATTGAAAATAGTATAAAGAATACCCTAAAGTAATTTAAAGAATGCTTGTGAGCTTGCCATACATTTGACTGTTCATAGTTAGCTACTACCTATCAAAAATAAAAAAGCAAGCAAATATCTTTTTTTTTTCAGAGAAATTCAAAGAATATTTCATCTATAAAATCTAAGTATGATGTTATCATAAAACAGATTGTCAGTAAAGAATTAAAAACTCACTGGAGACTAGAAATATAATTTCAAAAGCAAAAATTCAATAGGAGAATTGGAAGAAAAAGTTGAGTGATATTGTCAAACTCAGAGAAAAATCAGAAAGATAATAGGAAATATAAAGATCAATGTATAAGTTCTGACTTGTGACTAATAGTAGTTTCTGAGAAAGACTGCTATGCAGCTTTGAAATGGTTCCAAATGCATAGTTTGCTCTGTGATGTCTTTATTTTGGCATGTCTTTTCCTTTCAGAGTTACAAAGCCCCATATGTGGGAATTTGAAGTGAACTTTCTCTGCCCTTTGGGGATGTTATGTCAAACTTGAGTAGACCCTTCATATATTAGTTACTCTCCTAGTTATTGACCTCAACTACTGGACTTCAAATCATATAAACTCAAGGATTTGACCAATACATTGTCAGTTGTCAGTTTAGATTTTGGCAGGCTCCACTCTGTCAGTCACTTCTCAGAAAATGGAGTGCTTATGCCATGACAGGAAGCCTGCCTTCAGCTACTTTTCCAAATCCTTAGAGCCTTGATTATGGAAAGTGACACCTGTTGGCTTGAAAGCTAATCTCCAGAGCCTCAACAAATAATACTGGCACATCCCTAAAGCATTGAGGGACTTCATATGTCATCACAGAACTGCACTGAGGCAAGCCAGCTTCTGAGAACTGTTCCTATGAAGGAGTACCTAAATTTCAACTAGACTTCCACAAGAGCCTGCTTCCATCCTGACAGAGAAACTGGAGTTTTGTAACTCTGAAACTTCCTCATTATATATTGAATATGCTTCAGCTATAAGGTATATTCTTTATATTTTTCAGATTTTTCTCCCTTGCTTTAAGCATTATGAACAAAAGAAACATTCTTTTTGTAAGGTAATAAGCCACATGATTCATAAAATCAGACTTTGGTCATCATCTATTTCCAAAATACACAACAAAAAAACAGTGGAGATAAAGAAGTCATTGAAGACATAAAAATGAATATTTTCCAGAGATGAAGAACATATTTCCCATCATTGACTATCTGTCAGGGTGAATGCAGCAAAGACCATTGCCCCAATACACCATTAAACATTGTTTAGTGTCCAAAAATAAGCAGGAAATTGAATAGAATTCTAGAAAACAAACAAGACTGCCAACAACAGGAAAAGAAACAGACTGGATGAGAAGTTCAAAATAAGCACTTGATTGTAGAAATTATCATGGTCAATTTACCAAAACCTTTGCTATTTTAGAGTTTTTTAGATCTAGGCAATAAATCAAACAATAGAAAACATTTTTAATAAAGCTAGGAATAAGAACATTTACCTTATCTGTATCTAAAATAAAGCTACTTGAGAGAGGAATAAAAACCAATAAAACTGAGTTAAGTATGGCTGGCTGAATAAAAGCCCTCCCATCAGTCCTTGTTCTGATCTCTCATACCTCTAAATGTTGCCTATAGGCTAAAGATAATTTTGCTGATGTGATTAAGTTCAGAAACTTGAGATAGGAGATTTTTCCTGGATTATCCAAGTAGGCTCAAAATGAACATAAAGACAGTATAATAGAGAAGAAAGAGATCAGGGTGAATAGTAAAATACTTGACTCTGTAAATTGAAGGTGGGAATGAAGTGTGGAAGGAGTTAGAACACAATGAACATAGACAGCTCCTAGAAGTTGAGAAATAAAGGGAAATAAAGATCAATTAAGAAACTATGTTTAAAATAAAGCACCCTAGAAAACCAATGGGAATTAAAAAGCTAACTCCTTAGCAGTCAGGGAAATGCAAATCAAAACTATGCTGAGATTTCATCTTACTTCAGCTTAAATGGCAGCTATCAAGAATACAAATAACAATTACTGGTAAGGATGTGGGACAAAAGTTATGCGCATGCACTTTTGGTTGGGCTGCAAATTAATATAACTACTTTGAAAAGCAGGTTGGAGATTCCTCAAAAGACTAGAAATGGAACCACCATATGACCCAACTATCCTACTACTTGGAATATATCCCAAAGAACTAAATTCAACATATTATAGAGATACATACACACTGATTTTTATAGCAGTGCAGTTCACAATAGTCAAATTATGGAACCAGACTCAGTGACCATCAGATGAATAGATAAAAAGAAAGTGTGGCACATATACACAATGGAGTTTTACTCAGAGATAAAGAAGAATGAAACTATATCATTTGCTGGCAAATAGATGGAAATGGAGAACATTATGCTAAGTGAAATAAGCCAGACTCAGAAAGCCAAGGATTGAATATTTTCTCTCATATGTGAAAACTAGAGAAAAATGAGGATTGAAAATGGGGGAGCTTCTAAAAATAGGAGGGAGGGCAGTGGAGTAGAAGAACGGAATTTAGAGAGAGGGAAAAGGGACAGGAAATGGGAAGAACAGAATGAAATTGAACAAATTAATTTATGTGCATGTATGAATATATCACAAAGAATTATACTTTTATGTATAACTGTATACCAAATAGAAATAAATAAATAGAAGGAAGAACAGTGGAGTACAGCAAGAGGACCAGGGAGAGGGAGGAGGGAAGAGAAAGAGGAACTACTGGGGATTGAAATGGAGGAATGTGTTACCTATATTTATGAATATATTAAAATAGACCCAATTATGTATTAATGCACTAATAAAAATAAATAAAATGTGATGCAAGTCCATTTGTAATACAGTTGATGTTTGTAATATTCCTGAGGGCCATGACATTGACTCATATAAAAGAGTGTATAATATCACAATAACCTTTGATTTATAGTAAACTGTTTTCAGGAATATATATATAGTTTTTATTTGTTTTAAATTGTTAGGATGAACAGGTAGTTACAATACAGGAGCTTAATTAGGATTAGAGAATATGCAAGTATTGCTAAACTTGACCATTTTAATGGTCTGATTAAAAGACTTTGGATGCCAAAAGAGGAAAATGAGCTGTGGATAGAGGTAAAGAAACTAATGTATGCATTCTACATTGTTATATAACTTTCTACATTGATGGCACAAGTTATAGACACATATGCATGATGATAGATGATTGGGTAGATAGATGATATCTGTCCTGGCCTTGAGAACTCTCACTGTACACCCTATTGAACATGTCATTTGCACTTTAACATGCTATTTGTCTTCTAACTCTGTAACAGCCAGGACTTCTGAGAACAAATAACAAAAACAACAAAAATCCAAATTTACTTATACTGGAAGGGAATTTTTAATCAGAATTTTGGATAGCTTACAGAATTGATATTAGTTTCCAGTGAAACTCCAAAAGCAGGCAGATGGAAAAGGTAGTACACCAGCCAGAAATATAGTCAAAATCATGCTACAGGAAGTTTATTGTTATTGGATACTGTGATCTCTCTTATGTAATAGACTCCAAAATTCTATTAGTTTGAATATTCCAGTGTCCTTTGTTGCTTTACATGACTTGTTTCAAATTCAAAATATTGAACAAAATCATTAAATTGCCTGGGTTATAGTGGAGGCATATACAGCAGTTGCCATGAGTTACAGAGAAATTGTATATTGTATCTTGACGTTTTTGCCAGTTGTAATAACAACCCTAAAGATTGCACAAGGAACTTTTGTACAACTTGAAGAATTTCCAGATTCTTATGTTAAAAAAAAGATGTGGATCCTAAGATGGCGGCCGGCGAGGAAGCAGCACGTTCAGTATCTCCACAGTAACGGGATCAAAAAGGATCCATTAATACACCCAGATTCTACCTACTGATGAACTTCGAGCAAAATTCCGCTGAAAAGAGACCTGCCGGAAATTAGTAAGTTTATTAGAGGTGACAGTTTGTCCCAGACGAGTGAATCTTGGCCACGCGGTGCAGAGGACCAGTCCCGCTGCCAGCCGCCGCCAAACGGCTGCCGGCGCCGCCCGCCCGGTTCTGCAAACGGCCCCCGGCGGTGGGTCCTGGCGCGGCGAGAAGGGTCCCCGCCGCCTGCCCGGTTCTGCAAACGGCCTCCCGCTGCGCGACCTGGCGCAGCGAGAAGGGTCCCCGCCCGCACATCAAACAGCCCCCTGCCCACCCAGCCCAGGAGGCGACGTGAAGGGAATCTAACCAAGCCTCTATGAAATAATGAACTGGGCTGCGTACGGGGGTGGCTGAAGTGCTGAGCCTGGAGCTCAAAGTAGAGGCTTTAATCGAGTCTTTGCGCAGCTTGTTAGAGCTCCTTTCACCATTAGTCTGTAGTGGACCACCCGGCCAAACAGCAGTAAAAACAAAGAGATTGAAAAAGAGACGCTTGGCTCCCGGACGCTTTTCTGCTGAGAGCCACGGGCGCTTTGCGCCCATCTGCTTCCTCTTCCACTTCGCTCCCCGCAGAGAAGCTGAATGGGTAATCAGCAGTGGATCCTAAGTACCTGAGGCTAAGAAAGCTCAGTACACCCCCGCCCTTTTTTTTTTTTTTTGAATATTGTCTATACAGGGAGAATTAGTGGACTGAAATTGTTGGCTGGGCTGGGGTTTCGGGGCCGAAAATCCACTCCGCGGGAGCCGCCATTTGCTTTCGGCATGCTGTCTTGAGGGCCCTGTCTACACGGTCTAGCTGCCGCATCTAGAGACTAGAACTGGGCTGCGTGCCGAGCCCTGTCCTCCGAAGGCTGGGTCGTTCGGCATCCCCCTGCGAGAGGACCCGTGCTCCGGAGGAGACGGTTGGAGAGCCGCGGCGGCAGCCACTTGGGACCCGGGAGCTAGGCACCGGGCCGAGGAACAGCGGAGGCCGCGGCGGCGCTGCTATCTAAAGCCTATTTGCTCAGGATCACTAGGCAATGCTGAGCTGACGTGGAGCTAGGGCGTACACTTTGGGCCCCTCAGAAAACACACACTGAGCACGTATCTGCTGCGTTTAAGCCCCGGATCGCCTGCTTCTCGTGACTCAGCACTAACGACCCAGCTGAAATAACTAGTCGGCCCACCTGATCTCACAGAGGTAAAAAAAAAAAAAAAAAAAAAAAAAAAAAAAAAACCAGAGCACCATAGCCAGACCCAGGGAATCAGGAGTGATGTGGGATTAGCGGCACAGAAATCCCGGCTATCGCCCCCACCAGGGCTGACAACAGAGGTCCCTTGCACCACCTACCAGGGGAGTTGCTACCTGAGGGCAAACAAATTCGCTGGGGGTCCTCAGCCCCAAACCCTACAAACTTAGGGCCTGAGGGAGGCAAACAGAAAGGGTGTGCCCAGACATCCATGAAAACAGGGCTCCCAGGAGCAGCAGACCCGATGTGTAGACAGTAATGTGGTAAGCGTCACAGGCGAGTGGGGCCTGGATTGAGGAACCACAAGAGAAGGACCCAGGCATTCAGGATTGGAGACCCGCACAGTCTGGGAAGAAGAGCTGAGGCACAGTGATTGGCTCCCACCTATCAAGAGGAGAAGCCTGGCCCAGTGGGCATAGCTCCACCCACTGGAAGAGAAGTCAATTGAGCTTTATGACTGCATTTATTATTAGTATTTCTTTTTTTAATGATTATTATTAGTATTTTTTTTTATTCTCACTTTTTGTAGTTGACGTTGTTGTGTTCTTTAACTTTCTTACTAATGGTTTCAATTTTTTTGTTAATTTTTCTTATTCTATTATTATTACTATTATTTTTTTAAACTTCAATTTCCATTTTTTATTACCATTATAATTTTTTTCGTTTGTTTTAAATTTTTATTTTTTTCGTTTCTTCTCTCTTTCTTCTCACTTTTTTTTCTTTTGTCTTTTCATTTCTTTTCAACTTTCTTATTCCCCCTCTCTTGAACTCCACCTGCCTACACTTACTCTCTTTAGTGACTTCTTCCCTTCCCTTCTAATACCTCTCCTCCCAAGCATCAAATAAACTTATAAGAGTAAACAGTAACTCAACAGTCAAACAGAACAAGAAGTATCATGAGCATAAAAAAGCAAGGAAGAAAAGGAGTACAAACAATGAAAGACAGCCTAAATATTCAGGAGGACCTGGAGTCATCAGAAAAATGGCCATATAAAGAACTCAAGGAACACCTTAGACAGATGGAAAGGAACCTTAAAGATCACATTGAAAATGAATTACAAAAACAGATAAAAGAAGAAGTTAAGCATCTTTATCAGGAGATAGAGATTATAAAAAAAAATCAAACAATAATTCTAGAAATGAAGGAAACGATAAACCAAATTAAAAACTCAATCGAGAGTATCACTAACAGAGTGGAGCAAGTAGAAGCCAGAACGTCAGATAATGAAGACAAAATATATCACCTTGAAAAGAGTCTAGCCAACTCAGATAGGCTGGTAAAAAATCACGAGAAAAACATCCAAGAGATTTGGGATAACATAAAAAAACCAAACTTACGAGTCATCGGGATAGAGGAGGGCACAGAGATTCATGCCAAGGGAATGGGTAACTTACTGAAGGAAATAATTACAGAAAACTTTCCAGAAATAAAAAAGGAAACAGATATACAAATTGTAGATGCATACAGGACACCGAGCACACAAAATCACAATAGACCAACGCCGAGACACATTGTTATGAAGCTATCCAATATACAGAACAAAGAGAAAATATTAAAAGCTACAAGAGAAAAGAGGCAGATTACATTTAGGGGTAAACCAATAAGGTTGACAACGGATTTTTCATCACAGACGCTGAAAGCGAGAAGATCCTGGAACAATGTATTACAAACACTGAAAGACAATGGATGCCAACCAAGAATCATGTATCCAGCAAAATTAAGCTTCAGATACGACAATGAAATAAAAATCTTCCATGATAAACAAAAGCTAAAAGAATTTGTAGCCAGAAAACCAGCATTGCAAAGCGTCTTGAGCAAAACTCTACACGAGGAAGAAATGGAAAACAATAACCAAAACCATCAGCGGGAAGTGCCTCAGTAAAGACAGAGGATGGGAGGAAAGCTAATCATGGAGAAACAAACTAAATTAGGGAAAAAAAAGAGATAAATAATCAAACATGGCAGGAAGTACAAACCATATATCAATAGTAACTCTAAACATTAATGGCTTAAACTCTCCAATAAAGCGACATAGGCTGGTAACATGGATTAAAAAAACAAATCCAACGATATGCTGCCTCCAGGAGACACATCTGACTGGAAAAGACATACACAGGCTCAAGGTAAAAGGTTGGGAAAAAATATACCAAGCACACGGTCCTTGTAAGCAAGCAGGCGTGGCCATTCTCATATCGAATAAAATCGACTTCAAGACTAAGTTAATCAAAAGGGATAAGGAAGGACATTATATACTGTTAAAAGGAACCATTCACCAACAAGACATAACAATTATCAATATTTATGCACCAAATAATGGTGCTGTGACGTTCATAAAACAAACTCTCCTCAAGTTCAAGAATCAAATAGACCACAACACAATAATCATGGGTGACTTCAACACACCTCTCTCACCATTGGACAGATCCTCCAAACCAAAGTTGAATAAAGAAACTATTGACCTCAATATCACAATCAATAACTTAGACTTAACTGACATATATAGAATATATCAACCATCATCAAGTGGATATACTTTTTTCTCAGCAGCACATGGAACCTTCTCAAAAATAGATCATATATTATGCCATAGGGCAACCCTCAGTAAATATAAAGGGGTTGAGATAATACCATGCACTTTATCAGATCATAATGGAATGAAACTGGAAATCAATGATAAAAGAAGGAAGGAAAAATCCTACATCACATGGAAAATGAACAATACGTTACTAAATGATGAATGGGTTACAGAAGACATAAAGGAGGAAATCAAAAAATTCTTAGAGATAAATGAAAATACAGACACAACATATCGGAATCTATGGGACACAATGAAAGCAGTTTTAAGAGGGAAATTCATCGCCTGGAGGTCATTCCTCAAAAAAAGGAAAAACCAACAAATAAATGAGCTCACACTTCATCTCAAAGCCCTAGAAAAGGAAGAGCAAAACAATAGCAAATGTAGCAGAAGGCAAGAACTAATTAAAATCAGAGCAGAAATCAATGAAATTGAAACAAAAGAAACTATTGAAAAAATTAACAAAACAAAAAGTTGGTTCTTTGAAAAAATAAATAAGATCGACAGACCCCTAGCCATACTAACGAAGAGAAGAAGAGAGAGAACTCAAATCACTAACATACGGGATGAAAAAGGCAATATTACAACAGACGCTTCAGAAATACAGAAAACAATTAGAAATTATTTTGAAAACCTATATTCCAATAAAATAGAAGAAAGTGAAGACATCGATAAATTCCTTAAGTCATATGATTTGCCCAGACTGAGTCAGGAGGAAACTCACAACCTAAACAGACCAATAACAATTGATGAAATAGAAGAAGCAATTAAAAAACTTCCAACCAAGAAAAGCCCAGGACCGGATGGGTATACAGCGGAGTTCTACAAAACCTTTAAAGAAGAATTAATACCAGTACTTTTCAAGTTATTTCAGGAAATAGAAAAAGAGGGAGCTCTTCCAAATTCATTCTATGAGGCCAACATCACCCTGATTCCGAAACCAGACAAAGATGCCTCAAAGAAAGAAAACTACAGACCAATATCTCTAATGAACCTAGATGCAAAAATCCTCAATAAAATTCTGGCGAATCGGATACAAAGGCATATCAAAAAAATTGTGCACCATGATCAAGTAGGATTCATCCCTGGGATGCAAGGATGGTTCAATATACGGAAATCAATAAATGTTATTCACCACATCAATACGCTTAAAGAGAAGAACCATATGATCATCTCAATAGACACAGAAAAAGCATTTGACAAAGTACAGCATCCCTTTATGTTCAAAACGTTAGAAAAAATAGGGATAACAGGAACTTACCTCGACATTGTAAAAGCTATCTATGCCAAGCCTCAGGCTAGCATCATTCTGAATGGAGAAAAATTGAAGGCATTCCCTCTAAAATCTGGAACAAGACAGGGATGCCCCCTATCACCACTTCTATTCAATATAGTTCTCGAAACACTGGCCAGAGCAATTAGACAAACGAAAGAAATTAAAGGCATAAAAATAGGAAAAGAAGAACTTAAATTATCACTATTTGCGGATGACATGATTCTATACCTAGAAGACCCAAAAGGGTCTACAAAAAAACTACTAGAACTAATAAATGAATTCAACAAAGTGGCAGGATATAAAATCAACACACATAAATCAAAGGCATTTCTGTATATCAGCGACAAAACTTCTGAAATGGAAATGAGGAAAAACACTCCATTCACAATATCCTCAAAAAAAATAAAGTACTTGGGAATCAACCTAACAAAAGAGGTGAAGGACCTATACAATGAAAACTACAGAACCCTAAAGAAAGAAATAGAAGAGGATCTTAGAAGATGGAAAAATATACCCTGTTCATGGTTAGGCAGAACTAACATCATCAAAATGGCGATATTACCAAAAGTTCTCTATAGGTTCAATGCAATGCCAATCAAAATCCCAATGGCATTTCTTGTAGAAATAGATAAAGTAATCATGAAATTCATATGGAAAAACAAAAGACCCAGAATAGCAAAAACAATTCTAAGCAGGAAGTGTGAATCAGGTGGTATAGCGATACCAGACTTCAAACTATATTACAGAGCAATAGTAATAAAAACAGCATGGTACTGGTACCAGAACAGGGGGGTGGACCGATGGTACAGAATAGAGGACACAGAGACTAATCCACAAAGCTACAACTATCTTATATTTGATAAAGGAGCTAAAAACATGCAATGGAGGAAGGATAGCATCTTCAACAAATGGTGTTGGGAAAACTGGAAATCCATATGCAACAAAATGAAACTAAATCCCCTCCTCTCGCCACGCACAAAAGTCAACTCAAAGTGGATAAAGGAGCTAGATATCAAATCAGAGACTCTCCATCTGATAGAAGAAAAAGTTGGCTCCGATCTACAGATTGTGGGGACGGGCTCAAAATTCCTTAATAGGACACCCATAGCACAAGAGTTAATAACAAGAATCAACAAATGGGACTTTCTTAAACTGAAAAGTTTTTTCTCAGCAACAGAAACAATAAGAGAGGGAGCCTACATCCTGGGAACAAATTTTTACTCCTCACACTTCAGATAGAGCCCTAATATCCAGAGTATACAAAGAACTCAAAAAATTAGACAATAAGAAAAGAACTCAAAAAATTAGACAATAAGAACTCAAAAAATTAGACAATAAGAAAACAAACAACCCAATCAACAAATGGGCCAAGGACATGAACAAACACTTCACAGAGGAGGACATACAAACAATCAACAAGTACATGAAAAAATGCTCACCATCTCTAGCAGTCAAGGAAATGCAAATCAAAACCACCCTAAGATACCACCTCACCCCAGTAAGATTGGCAGCCATGATGAAGTCAAACAACAACAAGTGCTGGCGAGGATGTGGGGAAAAGGGTACTCTTGTACACTGCTGGTGGGACTGCAAACGGGTGCGGCCAATTTGGAAAGCAGTATGGAGATTCCTGGGAAAGCTGGGAATGGAACCACCATTTGACCCAGCTATTGCCCTACTCGGACTATTTCCTGAAGACCTTAAAAGAGCACACTACAGGGATACTGCCACATCGATGTTCATAGCAGCACAATTCACAATTGCTAGACTGTGGAATCAACCCAGATGCCCTTCAATAGATGAATGGATAAAAAAAATGTGGCATTTATATACCATGGAGTATTACGCAGCACTAAAAAATGACAAAATCACGGAATTTGCAGGGAAATGGATGGCACTAGAGCAGATTATGCTTAGTGAAGCTAGCCAATCCCTAAAAAACAAATACCAAATGTCTTCTTTGATATAATGAGAGCAACTAAGAGCAGAACAGTGAGGCTGAGCAGGAAGAAAAGATTAGCATTAAACAGAGACATGAGGCGGGAGGGAAAGGGAGAAAAAAAAAAGGGAAATCACATGGAAATGGAGGGAGACCCTCATTGCTATACGAAATTATATATAAGAGTTTACGAGGGGAATGGGATAACAAACATGGAGGGAAATGAATTTCAATAGATGGGGTAGAGAGAGAAGATGGGAGGGAAGGGGAGGGGGGATATTAGAGGATAGTAAAGGTAGCAAAATACAACAGTCACTAATATGGCAGTATGTAAAAATGTGATGTGTAGCAGATGTGATTCTGCAATCTGTATTTGGGGTAAAAATGGGAGTTCATAACCCAATTGATTCTAATCTATGAAATATGATTTGTCATGAGCTTTTTAATGTTGTGAACATCCAATAAAAAAAAAGATGTGCCCAAATAGTCCACCTCTTTGATTACTCATCATTCATACACATCTCTCTTTCCCTAAAAATATCAGACTTAAATGGAAAATATCTTTATAGAATGGAAACTATGTACCTACACTCTCCCTGAAGAGAAACATCAGAAAATCTTATCAGCAACTACATTAGACAATGAATTCATGTATCTGATAGTCATTTCTCTTTTAACCTTATCAACACTTCTTTGTAATATCTCTCACACAAAAGCATGAAGGAATAACATTTAGTAGAATCAGATTTTCAATTTTGGCAATAATGAAATAGTTTTTATAGCATGAAGCTTGCTGCTAACACAAACCCCCAAAGCTTGTTTTAAAAATAAAGAAAAAATGCACCAGGCATTGGAAAGTAATCAAAGTATCCTAGAGTTCAGTAGTTAACCTGAGGAGAAGGAAAACACTGAATTTATTTTTTTTATTTTATTGAATTTAGCTTGGTGTTCCCCTCCATACATTCCCTCAAGGGCATTTGTTGATTTGTAGCATTGAGCTGATATATAGCAGAGAAGCATATAAGAAACTAAATTGAAAAATCTTCAAAAGGAAAAAATTACTAAAACTAAAAAACTTAAATGAGTATAGAAATAGATTGAACAAAGAAGGACAAAGAATGAATGCAAAAACAAATAAATAAATAAATAAATAAATAAATAAATAAATAAGCAAACAAACAAATAAATAAATAGTTAAAATAGAGAATATCCACATTGAAGTCAAAAGAACAAAGCATGGAAAAAATCTCAGTGGTAAATGAAGTATGGTGAAAATCATATATTTCAGGTATTTTGAAAGGAGATAATAAGATAATGAAAGAGACAGCAATAATGAAATAACAACTGTCCACAAATTTTCTAAAATTGTTAAAATAGGTCAAGTCATATAATCAAGAAGCTCTATGAATTCAGTAAAACAATAACAAACTACTCTCTTACATCACAGAAAAACTAAAAATCAAAGACAAAAATGAATCTATAAAATATATAAGAAATGAAGACATCACTTTTAAAGGAGAAACAATAATATTAAAATACAACCATAACCAAGAGCATATTTTTAGTCAATTTGTATTGTTCATTATATTTACAGAATAAAGAAGAAAAAGAAATGTGATTATCTTATAAATAAAAAAATTAAATTGAATAATTATTTATAATAAAAACAATATTAAGCAAAATGGAACCTTCTAATATAGTAGGAGTGGCTATGATCAAGCCAAGAATAGTGACATTCACCTTTAATTCCAGCAACTCAGGGAGGAAAGTTGGAGGATAGCAAGTTTGTGGCCAGCTTGGTATCAAAACAAAAAATAAAATGTGCTGGGTAATTAGTTCAGTGGTAAAGCACTCCAGGGTTCAAATAAATAAATAATAAATAATGCCTATGATCGGAATAGATTCTTTTGAGAAGGATCTACAGAGTCTCAAAATAAGAAATATAGACAGCCAACAAATATATATAGATAGGTAGATAGAGATAGATATAATGAACCCCCACCACACACACACATACACACACACATATATATCCTCACACACTCTTATTAGAGTATTATAAATTAAGACTACATTGAGATTCCATCTCATCCAAGTTAGAATGGCAATTATTTGTATTATAAATACTGGCAAGGGTGTGAAGATAAAGGAACCCTAATATACTGTCAGTAATATGTAAATCAGGATAGCCACTATGGAAAACAGTGCGGAGGTCCTCAAAAAACTAAAATAGGACTACCAAATGATCCATTTATTCCTGGGTATATGTCCAAAAGGAATGATGTCAGCATTCAGAGAGATGCCTATACACCCATGTTTGTTGCAGTACTATCAATAGTCAAGAAATGGAATCAGCCTAGGTGCCTGTCAACAGATGAATGGATAAAATAAATGTGGTGTATATATACAACAGTATTATTCATACATAAAGAAGAATGAAATCCAGTCATTTGTAACAAAATGGAGGAAACTGGAGAATATTGTGTTAATAATAAGCTGAACAAAGAAAGTTAAGTTTAATAAGTTCTCTCTTATATATGGAAGCCAAAAGGGGAAAAAATAGGTTAACCTGACAGTAGAACAGTGATTACTATGATTGGGAAGAGGGTGGGAGAATGAAAGAGAAGAGTAAAAGAAGGAGATGTGGACATGACCAATGCACACTGTATGCTTATATGGATATAGCAGTGAATCCCATTAATTTGTATAATAAATTCATGTTAATAATTTTTTAAAAAATAAAGCATAAATTTGATCTCTAAAAACAAGAACAACATCTTTGGGCATTTTATTAAAAAGTTCTGATAAATTATACTGAAAGCAATTTTTATTAAATCACATATTTTAATAACAAACACATTGTATTGTGAAATATCCCAGCTATATGAAGAATTTTCTTATCCTTTCAAAAATGAAAATAAAGCAGGGCATGGTGGCACATTCCTGTAATCCTAGGTGCTCAGGAAGCTGAGGCAAGAGGATTTCAAGTTTAACGCCAGCCTCAGCAACTTAGCAAGGCCCTAAGCATCTTAGCAAGACCCTGTCTCAAAATAAAAAAAAAAGGGAGCACTGGGATGGGGCTCAATGGCTAAGAGCTCCTGGGTCCAATCTCTAGTACCAAAAATAAAATTAAATAAATAGATAAATAAATAAATAAGAAAAGAAAATGGATGCTTTGGAACAAAAACAAAGACTGTCTATGATAAAACCAATAATTCACACTTTAAATAATGATTACATATTGAATATTTTCCTTGAGGTGAGGGACAACACACAGATACCCATAATATAACTTATATTAAGTATTGTACTGGATGTTTTATAGTGTGTTAAAAAGTAAGAAAATGAAATTAAAAGTATGAACAGTCAAAACTAAGAAAGCAGATATGTGCTCTTTATAAACTACTTAAACAGAAAAGCTGAAAGAATATACAAATGATTTGGTTTTAGTGGTCTTGTTGACATCAAGGTCAAAACAGCAAGTCAATTTAATTTCTATTGAATTTCTGCACACTATGAACAGATAATGAGAAGGAAAATATTAAAAAGCAGTTTTAAATAATGTTTTAAAATAGCATTTAGGAAGTACCATAAATATAAAACTACCTATGAACAAACCTAATAAAGATGTTCAATACCACCATATTGAAATCTTTAAAATGTTACAGAGGCATTTTTAAAGTCATAATTAAACGGAGCTATGCACTATTATAGTGGGTAATACAATGATATCAGTTTCCTTTGTCCCCCAAATTCACCTATATATTTAATGTAATACAAGCAATCTATTAAATTGGGATTCTAAAATTTATATGAAATAGAATACAGGCAGCTAGAGCAATCCTGGTAAGATAAACAAATAAAAGAGCAAAGCTCAGGGCATATGGTAAACTATCAATAATGAATAGGTGTGAGAATGGGATAGGAGAAGCAATAGGATATTGAAATACTGCAGCAAACAAGAAAAGTGCCTGTAAGCTTGCAGCCACCAGATTTACAACAACTAAGGAAAGGGTAGCATTCAGTAGGAAAATGATGATAGTCAATTCAATATACGAAGCTCCATCAACTGAATAGCCACATGTAGTAAAAAAATAAATCTTAATGCCTAAGACTATACATGAATAATCCATTTAAATGATTGTAAACCAAAATGTGAAAGGTAACAGTAGTAAGATTTATAGTAGAAAACACTACAAAATATGTTTATGACTTTAGCATAAGAAGATTTCTTAAACGGGCTTAAAAACCCATCAACAATAAAAAAAGACTGATAAATTTGACTATCAAAATTAAGAACTTCTATTTAATAAAGTACAAAATTACAAGAATAAAAATAATGCATGCTTCATACAGGGAGGAGGTATTTACAATAAAATAAATTGAACAAGGCACTCATATCAAGAAATTTTTAATACTTTTTTTAGTTATGCATGGACACAATATCTTTATTTGGTTTATTTTTATGTGGTTCTGAGGATTGAACCCAGTGCCTCACATGTGTGAGGCAAGTGTCCTGCCACTGAGCCACAACACCAGCCCTCATATCAATAATTTTTATAAATTATTATAAAATACTAATACACCAACATAAAATAAGCAAAATATAAAATGAGTGTTTTTTTTAAAAAAAGATTTTAAAATCTGCTTCACTTACCACTCAGTTTACTTGGTAAAATTCATATATTGATGGCAGAGTATCAGTAAGTGCACCACTTTGGTAATATTTACAGTCTCTACTATACACTTCAAAACAGGCAGTACCATACCTTTATCTATACGTATAGATACATAATATGGTCTAGTGATTTGGGGGATATGCCACATACCTAAAGGCAAAAGTGCACACACTTACCAAAAGGCATATACAAAAATATTTACATTGGCATTATTCAGAGTAGCCCCAAACTGGAAGCAACCCAAATGTCCATTAATAAAATAGAAAAATAGGTATGTTAATAATATTAAATACAACACTGTAATAGAAAGTATTAACCTTTGCAACACATAGTGATATGATGAATATCACATATAAAGTCGATCGATTTTAAAGGGGCCATACTCAAAAGTGTATATCTTGTATGCTTCCATTAATATTAAATTAAAAATAGTAGATGTTATCTCTGTTGATAGGGATCAAAATAATGATTATATTTGTGAGGGTATCATCTAGAAGAAATCACAAAGGCATGCTGAAAATACTGTCCAGCTTCTTTCAGATGATCATTATTTAGGTAAATGGATATCCAAAATTAATTGAGTTATACAGTTCAAATTTATGAACTCTGTTCTATTTTAGTTATATTTTAATAAAAGAAAAAATATAAAGATAAGTAAAAACTTCACAGAAAGCTCAAAAATATTACTGAAAAAATTAAAGAAGATCTAATCGTTAGAGGAATATATCATGATCTGGAATTGGAGCACACAATATAGTAAAGATGTCAGCTCTCTCTAAGTTGATGTATAGATTCAATTAAATTGTCAAAATTCTAGCAGCATTTTGTAGAAATTTATAAGATGAGTCTTGTAAAGATGTAAGAAAAACCAAGAACATATTTGACAAAACTAAAGGACTCATCCCACTGGATATCAAGTCTTATTTTAAAGCTACTATAATTAAGAAAGTACAATATTGGCACAGGGAGAAACAAAAAGATTAAAGTAACAAAGTATTTTAAAGTGACACACTCAAGTATCTCTCTCTCTCTCTATCTTCATCATTACAGTGCAATGAGGAAAAATGGCCTTTCCAATAAATTGCACTAAATGCATTAGTTTCCAAGAAAATGATCATGAACCTAACTTCATGCCATATCCAGAAATCAATTCCAGATGGTCTTTAGAGATAAGCAGAAAGATTAAAAACAAAATTTCTCTAAGATAACACAGAATGACATCTTCATATGTAAGAAGCGGCACACCAAAATCATTAGCCAAACAGAAAGAGTTGAAAATTTCACATTCATGAGAACTTCTGAGGTAGAATATATATGGACCTCCTCCAAAACTCAACAGGCAAAAACCAGAACACTGGTTCCAAAAATGGACAATAGGTTTGAATAGATATTTCTCATAAGGCTCATAGGTATGCAAAAAAATGCTCAATATCACTTATTATCAGGGAAATTCAAATCAAAACCACAGTATCACCTCACTCCAGTAAGAGAGGTTATTTTTAAAAAGGCAAAATATAACAAGTGCTATCGAGGATGTGGCAAAAAGAGAATACTTGTATATTATGGGTAGAAATGTAAATTAGCACAGCCACTATGAAAAAGAGTATAGAGGCTCCTCAAAAAGTTAAAATGAGAATTGCAATATAATTTAGCAATCACATTATTAAGTATATATCCAAATGAACAAAATCATGTATTTCAAGGAGACATCTGAAATCCTATGTTCATTCCAGCAGTATTCTTAACCGCCCAAAAAATGGAAAGAATGTAAATGCTTATCATCTGAAGAGTAGACAAAGAAAATGTGACGCATATACATAATAAAATACTGTTCAGCCATTAAGAAGAATGAAGCTGTCATTTGTGACAACATGGATGGAACTGGAGACCATTATATTAAGTGAAATAAACTAGGCACATAAAAAAAGAGATCTCATTAACTACACTCAGACCTGATATGTAAATAAGCTGATCTAATAGAAATTGAAAGTAGAATAGTAGTTATTAGTGGGATGAGGAAAGGTTGATAAATGTGTATTAAATTGCAATTGGATAGCAGTGAGACGTTCTAGTGTGCTATTACACACTAAGGAGACTACTGATAGCAGTTGTGCACTGTGTACTAAAACTAGAAGAAAATATTTTAAATGTTTTGCCATAAAAATTGATAAATAAGGAGATTGCACAATTTAGATATGTATAAACATCATATAGTAACATATTAATATATACAATTTTTGTTTTAATATATGTTTAATAATTTAAGTAAAAAATATAATTTTGTAGCAAAGACACCATTAAGAAAGTGAAAGGATTACCATAATTGAGGATTTCAGCAATCAACTTATTTATCAATTCACATGGTTATGTTTGTTTTTTGTTTTTGGTTTGGGATTTGTCGGGGGTACTGGAGGTTGAAAACAGGAAGATAAACTACATCCTTGTCCTCTTATTTTTTTATTTTGAGACAGGGTCTTGCTAAGTTGCTGAGGCTGGGTTTGAACTTGCTATTTGTTTCCTGTATATTTTATGCCTTTATTATTCCATGATTTATACATTATTATCTTATTTGTGTTAAATAGATATTTTCTAACGTTCCATTGTAATTCTTTTGCCACTTCTCTCAAAAATTTTATTTTTTTCTTAATAGTTGCTTTGGAGATTAAAATTATGTTTTTACTTTATAATAACCTAGATTAAATTTACACTAGTTTACCTTCAACCATCTACAAAGTTTTGTTCTTTTTCTTGGACTTTTCTTTTTGCTACTACTGCCATACAAAATACATATTTATATACTAAATACCATCAGTACAGTTTTATGAAAATATATATAAAGCCATGTATTTAAATATATATAAATTTATACATATGCATGTATATGTACACATAAATATACACATACACATGGTTGTCTTTCAAATGAGATAGGAAAGATAAATTAACAAAAATACATAAATACTGTCTTTTAAATTTATTTACCACAATTTTATCTTTGTCAGTGCTCTTTATTTTTTTAAATGTGGATTTGAGTTACTATATAATATTACTTTACTTCAGTCTACCCAATTCCCTTTGGCATTTATTGTAGCGCAATTCTGCCAGGGAGGGTATCTCAGTTTTTATTTATCTAGTGATGTCTTAAATTTCTTTTATTTTTATAGGCAAGCTTGCTGTATATAAATTTATTGATTGGAAGTCTCATTTTTTCAGTACTTTTAATATCTCATCCCATTGCCTGCTGGCCTACATGGTTTCTAACTAGAAATAAATCATCAGTCTTATTGAGGATCCTTTATATATGATGGATCACTTCTCTCATGCTGCTCATTTTTAGGTACAGTTTCTATTTACTACTTTTCTCCCCTGATAGGCCATACTTTCCTAAAAGTTTCTTAGCATGTGTCATAATTTTTGTTGCAAACTAGAAAATTTAATATAATTTAGCAGTATTGGAAATTAGACTCCTCTAGGGTTTGCTGTCATTGCTATTGGGTTTTTGTTATTGTTGTTGATGTTAATTAATACTGTTTGCTTATTTAGTGATTTTCTTCAACTAATTCTATAAAAATTGTTTTGGAGAGGTTTGTTTTATTTTGTCCTCGTGGCCACTGAAGTCTGCTCAATTTGTTTCATACTTAGCTAATGATTGTACAGAGATTTCCTTAAATGTCTTGAGTTTATAAGTGTCCTACCTTTTGCCAAGGTGTTTCATGCATTCCTTCCATGCTACTTCATGAAGTTTATAGCTGAATAGCCTTTACTTATTGCTTTTCAGAACCTCAAGCTCAATCATAGGTGAAAGAGTTTGACCTTTCTATGATATATGCCTGACCCTGTTCATCCACATGGTTTCTAGATTTTACAGAGAGTTTTTAAATAATTCTACAAACATCATAATTTCAAGGTCTTCCTTTAAATGTTTTGGACAATCTCTTTTTCCTTATACTTGCTTTAACAGCACCTCAGGCAGCTGAAATTAATTGATGCTGATTATTTTAAACAAATGCCAGAAGAAAAAAGCTGTTTGCAGTGAGTGACCTCTGAGTCGGGTCAAGTAAAGTCAAACCCTGTGAGTAGGGGTTCATGGAATGCTGCCAGATTGGTTAAATAATAAAGATTATCTCAGAAAAGGTATGTTCTGAGGACTCCAATTGCTTCTTCCCCTTCTAGAGACAGTCCAGATACTGATTTTCAGAGCCACTATCAGTTTTTAAAATATTTTTATTTGCTTTAATTAGTTATACATGACAGCAGGATGCATTTATGAACTTTGATATATCATATGTATCATTCTAAATGGAGAAAAATTGAAAGCATTCCCACTAAAAACTGGAACAAGACAAGGATGTCCTCTTTCACCACTTCTATTCAACATCATCCTTAAAATACTAGCCAGAGTAATTAGAAAAAAGAAAGAAATTAAAGGGATATAAATAAGTTAAGAAGAACTCAAACTATTACTATTTCCTGATGACATGATCATATATCTAGAAGTTAAAAAAAATTCCACCAGAAAACTTCTAGAACTAATAAATGAATTCAGCAAATTAGCAGGATATAAAATCAACACTCATAAATCAAATGCATTCCTATACATCAGCGATTAATCCACTGAAAGAGAAATTAGGAAAACCACTCCATTCAAAATAGCCTCAAAAAAACCACACAACAACTGGTAATCAATCTAACAAAACAGGTGAAAGACCTCTACAATGAAAATTACAGCACAATAAAGAAAGAAATTGAAGAAAACTGCAGAAGATCTCCCATGCTCCTGGATAGACAGAATTAATATTGTCAAAACAGCCACACTACCAAAGTGTTATACAGATTTAATGTAATTCCTATTAAAATCCCAATGACATTCTTCATAGAAGTAAAAAGCAATCATGAAATTTATTTGGAAAGGTAAGAGACCCAGAATAGCTAAAGCAATCCTTAGCAAGAATAGAGAGCCTACATCTTGGGAGCAAATTCTCACCCCTCACAATCAGATAGAGCACTAATCTCTAGGGTATATAAAGAACTCAAAAAACTAAGCACCAAAACCCAAATAACCCAAACAATAAATGGGCCAAAGACCTGAACAGACACTTCTCAGAAGAGGATACACAATCAATCAACAAATATATGGAAAAATGTTCATCATCTCTAGCAATTAGATAAATTCAAATCAAAACTACTCTAAGGTATCATCTCACTCCAATCAGAATGGCAGCTATTATGATGACAAACAACAATAAGTGTTGGTGAGGATGTTGGGAAAATGTACACTCATATGTTGCTGGTGGGACTGCAAATTGGTGCAGCCAATTTGGAAAGCAGTATAAAGATTCCTTGGAACACTGGGAATGGAATCACTTTTTGACCCAGCTATCCTTCTCCTTGGTCTATACTCAAAGGACTTAAAAACAGCATACTACAGGGACACAGCCACATCGTTTATAGCAGCACAATTCACAATAACTAAACTGTGGAGCCAACATAGATGCCCTTAAGTAGATGAATGGATAAAAAATGTGGCATATATACACAATGAAATATTACTCAGCAATAAAAGAGAATAAAATCATGGCATTTTCAGGTAAATGGAAGGAGTTGGAGAAGATAATGCTAAGTGAAGTTAGCCAGTCCCCAAAAAGTAAATGCCAAATGTTTTCTCTGATATAAAGTGACTAACTTATAGTGGGGTAGGGAAGGGGAGCATGGGAGGAATAGATGAGCTCTGGATAGGGCAGAGAGGTGGGAGGGTAAGGGAGGGGGCAGGGGATTAGTAAGGATGTTGGGATGTGATGGACATCATTATCCAAAGTACATGTATGAAGACATGAATTGGTGTGACCATACTTTATATACAACCATAGATATGAAAAATTGTGCTTCAATTAAAAAATTAAAATAGATAAATAAATAAATATCTCATAAGCCAGAAAGAAAGAAAGAAAGAAAGAAAGAAAGAAAGAAAGAAAGAAAGAAAGAAAGAAAGAAAAGTGAAGCAGGAGGCATCACGATACCAGACCTTAAACTATACTGCTGAGCTATTGTAATAAAAACAGCATGGTATTGTCACCAAAATAGACTTGTATACCAATGGTACTGAATAGAGGACACAAAGACAAACCTACATAAATATTGTTATGTCATACTAGACAAAGGTGCCAAAAACATTCACTGGGGCCACTATCATTTTAAGGCTATTTGTTTTTATTTGTTTTCAAGGCTTCTGCAGTGGAAAGAATGAAATGAAATAAGGGTGAATTAAAATATCATAAAATTCATTGTTCTTAAGATGTGGTTCATCCTTGCTTTTTAAATAAACACTCCTTAGATTGTTCCAATGCTTAGGTTAATTTTTGGAGTTCTAAATTTTTGGAGTGTTTATTTGGAGGAGTAGCTTTTCAGATTTTTTTTTTTAATCTCACTCTTTTTTTAAAAAAACAGAGTGAGAGAGGGGAGAGAGAGAGAGAGAGAGAGAGAGAGAGAGAGAGAGAGAGAGAGAGAATTTTTAATATTTATTTTTTAGTTCTCGGCGGACACAACATCTTTGTTGGTATGTGGTGCTGAGGATCGAACCTGGGTCGCACGCATGCCGGTCGAGTGCGCTACCGCTTGAGCCACATCCCCAGCCCCTCAGATTTTTTTAACATTCTTTGAAGAAGTGCTCCTGTCCCCTGTGACATTTTAACCACAAATGAAATGATGAATTTTATATGGCTAAGCTTATTTTATGTTGACCTTTCTAGAAACCATAGGCATTATATTAAATGAAATTCAGTGAAGATAGAATAATCTCTTGCCTTTGGGGAATTTAAGATCAGATTAGTGCATAAGACATATACATAAGAACAACGACTAGAGCAAAACACAAAACTATATGCAATCTATTGGCCAAAAAGGAATTCCCTATAACTTTGGAGAGAAAAAAAGAACCTTAGGAGAGAAGCAAAAGAAATAATGTTTGCTAAAGAATGAAGATCGCCATGGTCTAAGACAGTCATCTCTGTTCTCAGTGAAATTTGAATGAATGAACATATATTTTCACCTTTAAAATTTTCTACTTTATTTTAAAGCAATTTTAATGTGATATAAAATTGTAAAGGTAGAACATATACAGTTGGCAAGATGGTGAAGTGGAACTGGGCAGCAAATCATGACTCCTCCGTGGTTTGGAATCGAAAGAACAGCTGATTAGAGAGGTTAGGGAGAGAGGGAATGCACTAACACATAGTATTGAATAGTTAATGAGCTGGAGGAACTTGGACATTCTGATTATAGAAACTGAAACTAGGACAGAATTTGTTAATCCTGAACCTTGATTAGGGTACGTCAAGGGAGAGTGGTAACAAAAGGAAGAAGAGGGAGAGGCAAAGCTGACAAGCTTACTTTAGAAACCATGGTAGAAAAGGAAGGCAGACTCAGTTAAGCTGTGGCAGGAGCTGCAAAATCACTTGATTAGGGAAACCTGCACAGCTTATTTCAAACTGCTAACAGAAAACTGGCAGGCAGCCATTCGGTAGAGACCATGCCTAAGACTGCCTTGCTGGGAGGAATTAAATCTCACAGATTCTTCACGTGGAGAGATAATAGCAAATACAATCATAGAGAATGCCTTTGAAATAAGCTATCTGAGTAACCTGTGAGGTAGGATCTTTGCTGGCTGAAGGTTGCTGAACCTCCCTTTCTTCACCACTGACAAAGGAAATGGGACATATCAGAACAGAGAGTTATTCCTTCTCAGAGAGTACAGTATGAGGGAAAAGCAGATGCCCCAGCCTCAGTCCACAGGTGCTTGAGCCCCAGATACTGGTTGTACCTGCATGGGTCCCAGCACAGGACAGAAGCACCATGCATGCCCCAGAAGCCACCAGCCAACACACATGCCCTAGATCTGGACTACCTCGAGAACCCTCCCACAATGGCCTACCAATGCATACACCTCAGCCACAGGCCAAAGCTGCATACTCCCCATCAGCAGCCTGCTAATGCATCTGATCCAGATGCCCTCCACCACTGAGAGAGCTCCTGCAGCAGCCCACTAATGTATGTACCTTGGCCACAGACCTAAGTAATACATGCTCTAGCATCTTCCCATATGCACAATGCTCCTGACCTGAGCTACCAGCTGGCACACACTAGGATCAACCTGCTGACATGTATGCCCCAGATTTAAGCCCACCTATGCATGTGTAAGATGCCCCATACCTCTGCCATGGACCACACAGTACCTCTGCTGTGTGCCACCACACTTTATGCACACTAAGATCTACACCAGTGAGCTCACAGGTGTTTTAACAGCTCTGGGCACATGAAGAATTTCTACAGGCTGGCATATAAGACTGCAGCCCCAATCAGGGAGAGGCCTGAACACCAGGCCAGACAATTAGTATACATTTCCTCTGAAAGATATTAGGTGCCTGGATACATTAAAAAAAAAACCTTCAAGAACCTCTTAGAGCACATCAAAAGTGAGCAGAATGATGTCTGCAGGGATTATTTTATGTCAAAAGTTTTTCACAGTTTTTTCAAGAAAAAGGTGGAAATGGCGGGGGGTGAAACATAACATATAGTTACCTAACTTTACAAATAGATGGTGGTGTTTTTGTTACCTCTACACTCAGAGACATTTAGAGATTAGCTAAGGAGGGATAGCCAATTAATTACTGAGCCTCCCAAAACCTGATGGAAATCCTTCCACCTCAATTAGCTTAGCAAGAAATGATTTTAAGATTCTCTAATGCCAGTTTTTTATTTCACCGATATTTTGCTTTGTGTTAATTTGATAGATGCCCCCTATTATTTAATAGTGTATTCCTTAATCAAATATTATGTATTTATTTTAATAGTTAATGTATTTATTATAATTATCATTTCTGTATGTTTATCCTTGGTCATTTATACACTTTCTTCTTTTTTTTCTCTGTTTCTCTTCTTGCATTATCTGCCTTTATCTCCCATCCCAATATTTTTCTTTTTCCTTCTCATGCCCCATATAGTTCATTGTTATTTTATTTTATTTCCTACCTAATTCTCAGTCTATTCTACAGTATTACTTTCTTTTTCTACTTTAGGAATAGTGGAGTTATATAAAACATTTTAAATATTTTTAAAGGTTTATTAGTATGTGGCTTTGCTCTGGATTAATTATAGTTATTAATGATTATTATCCCCTCTCAACGAGCTGCTAGCATTGAACAATGATTGTTTGAGTGGTAGTCTTGAACTCAGCTATATTCCCATCATGGGCTTATAGTAAAGAGAAAGCATCTCACTAAAAAGTTCTTTTTTAATGGATTTTATTTTTAAAATACATGACAGCAGAATGCATTTATATTCTTATTAAACATATACAGCACAATTTTTCAAATCTCTGGTTGTATATAAAGTATGTTCACACCAATTCATGTCATCATACATGTACTTTGGATAATAATGTCCATCACATTCCACCATAATTGCTACCTCCTGCCCCCTCCCTTGCCCTCCCACCTCTCTGCCCTATCTAGAGATCATCTATTCCTCCCATGCTCCTCTTTCCTACCCTACTATGAGTCAGTCACCTTATATCAAAGAAAACACTTGGCATCTGTTTGGGGGGGATTGGCTAACTTCACTTAGCATTATCTTCTCCAACTCTATCCATTTACCTGCAAATGCCATGATTTTATTCTCTTTTATTGTAGAGTAATATTCCATTGGGTATATATGCCACATTTTTAAAATCCATTTATCTACATAAGGGCATCTAGGTTGGTTCCACAGTTTAGTTATTGTGAATTGTGCTGCTATAAACATTGATGTGGCTGTGTCCCTGTAGTATGCTATTTTTAAGTCCTTTGGGTATAGACCAAGGAGAGGAATGGCTGGGTCAAATGGTAGTTCCACCCCCAGTTTTCCAAGGAATCTCCATACTGCTTTCCATATTGGCTGCACTATTTTGCAGTCCCACCAGCAATCAATAAGTAGGATGGACTCAAATTAAAAAATTTCTTCTTAGCAAAAGAAATAATCTGTGAGGTGAATAGAGAGCCTACATCTTGGGAGCAAATTTTCACCCCTCACACATCAGATAGAGCACTAATCTCTAGGGTATATAAAAACTCAAAAAGCTAAGCACCAAAAAAAGCCAAATAACCCAATCAATAAATGGGCCAAGGACCTGAACAGAAGAGGATATATAATCAATCAACAAATATATGAAAAAATTTTCATCATCTCTAGCAATTAGACAAATGCATATCAAAACTACTCTAAGATTTCATCTCACTCCTGTCAAATTGGCAGCTATTATGAAGACAAACAACAATAAGTGTTGGCAAGGATGTGGGGAAAAAGGTACACTCATACAAAGAGTTCCTTATATAATAGTGGATGAAATCCATTTTAGAGAGGTGCAAATATCAACATAGAACTACATGAAAGATGAGAAAATGGTAATAATCTGTACCCCCCATTCATAATAATTCAATAACTGATTTCGTAGACATAGAAGTGGAGAAAATTCCAGTTTAAGTATTTAAAAACTGATTATTAAAATGATAAAAGAAGATCTAAAGAATAAACTAAGGAATAAAATGAAAAATATGAAAGAGTATTTGAATAAAAAGGTAGGTATTCTAAAAAAATCTAGAAATCCTGTAAATAAAAACTTATTTAAACAAGTTTTAAAACCCATTTGAAATTCTCACTAATAGGTTACATTCGTGTAGAAGAGAAAAGTTCAGGCCTCCAAGATGAGGTGTATAGAATAAAATATTCAGACAATGATAAGCAAAATAAATAAGAATATATGATCAAAATATTTAAGATCACTGGAACAGCATTAAGAAACTGAACAAGGCTCATTGGTATTAACAAAGGAAAAGAGATATAAGCAAATGGCATTGATAATATATTGAGTGAAACAATAGAAGAAAATTCCCAAATTTTAAAAGTAAGATTGACATTCACATATTGGAGGTATTTAGAACCCAATAAAGAAAACCAGAAAAGAATTTCCTCATGACACATTAATTAAAAATGCCAAAAATTTAGAACAAAGAAAACATTTTTAAAGGAGATAAAAGAAAGAAATGACAGAGCACTTACAAAAGCAAAGCAATGAGAAATTTAGTAGATTACTCAGCACAAACCCTAAAAGCCAGGGGGATTTGGAACAACGTATTTCAAGCCCTGGAAGAAAGTAGCAGTCACCCTAGCTTGCTGTACTCAGCGAAGCTGTCCATTAGAATTGAAGGAGAAATAAAAACTTTTCAAGATAAGCATAAATCAAGGAAATTTTGTGGAAACTGGCCAAAATCAGAATTGCAGAAGATATTTAAAGGAATCTGACACAGACAAGAAATAATAAAACAAAAATGAGTGTTTAGGAAAAAATAAATATCATTAGAAGAATAGATAGAAAATGAGAATTGGAATCAAATCAAACATTAAAAATAAAACAGGAAGGAATATATTCTTTTCTAAAATAACACTGAATGTAAGTGGTCTCAATTCTCCAGTTGAATGATATAGACTGAAAGATTGGTTTAAAAACCAAGAACCAAGACTACATTGTCTGCAAGAAAATACCTCATGGATAAAGACATTCATAGGTCGAATGTGAAAGGATGGTAAATGATATTACATGTATAGTGGAACCCCAAAGCAAGCAGAGGTAGCTATTACTATGTTTGACAAAGTGGGTCCAAACTAAAGTTAATCAGAAGCGACAAAGAAGGTCATTAAATATTGATAAACGGAAAAATTCAATAAGACTATATAATGAGTGTAAATATTTATGCCCTGAACAGCAACATACATAATTTCAGAAAACAAACATTATTCAATAAAGGAATAGATGGACCCCCAATTCAATAAATACCTTTCTAACTAATAGGTCATCCAGACATAAAACAACAAGGATATTACAAAGCTAAAACACACAATAGATCAAATGAACTTAACAGACATCCACAGAATAGTTCATCCAACAACAAATGAATGCACTTTCTTTTCCCCTGTTTATGGAAGTTTTTTCAAAACAGATAATGTTTTAGGGCACAAAATATGTCTTAACTAATACAAAAGATGAAAACAATGTTTTTGCATCTTTTCTCATCATAATGAAATAATACTAGGAATCAACAGCAAGCAAAAATACACAAACCACAAAAACGTGGAGATTGAATAATACACTTTTTAAAAAAATATGTTTTAGGGGCTGGGGATGTGGCTCAAGTGGGAGTGCGCTCGCCTGGCATGCGTGCAGCCCGGGTTCGATCCTCAGCACCACATACAAAGATGTTGTGTCCGCCGAAAACTAGAAAATAAATATTAAAAAATTCTCTCTCTCTCTCTCTCTCTTTAAAAAAATATGTTTTAGACACTGATGAACCTTTATTTATTATTTATTATTAATTAATAACCTTTATTTTTTAATTATATGCAGTGCTGAGAATCAAACCCAGTGCCTCACACATGCTAGGCAAGTGCTCTACCACTGAGGCACAACCCTGAATGATGAGTGAGTCACTGAAAAAAATCAGGAGATAAGTTAATATTCCTAGAACCAAGTGAGAATAGAAATACAACCTATAAGAATCTATGGGATAAAATGAAGGCACTTTTAAGAGAAAAGTTTATATGGGTGCCTACATAAGATAATAATAAATAAGCTTATGGTCCTTTTCTTGTTCTTAGAAAAATTAGAGCAAACCAATCTCAAAACCAGTAGAACAAACAAATCATAAATATCAGAGCCAAAATTAATGAAATGGAGAACAAATGTACAAAGAATCAATGAGAAAAGTAGTTTGTTCTTTGAAAAGTAAACCAACATCAATAAACTCGTGAAAAGAAAGAAAAAAGAAAGAAAGAAAGAAAGAAAGAAAGAAAGAAATGGATGACACAAATAAAAAACATAAACAAAAAAAGGAGGATATTAAAACAGATACCACTGAAATCCAGAGATCATTGGAGACTATTTTTAAAATTTATATTCCAATAAATTAGAAAATTTAAAAGAAATGAATAAATTTATTTTGGGGGGAGGTACAGGGATTTGAACTCAGGGCATTCACCTACTGAGCCACATCCCCAGCCCTATTTTGTATTTATTTAGAGACCATATCTCACTGAGTTGCTTAGCACTTTGCCATTGCTGAGGCTGACTTTGAAATTGTGATCCTCCTACCTTAGCCTCCTGAGCCTCTGGGATTACAAACATGCACTTACCACACCTGTCAAGAAGTGGATAAATTTCTAGACACATATAATCTAACCAAAAGTGAACCAATAGGATATAGAAAACCTAAAGAGATCAATAACAAGCAATGAAATTGAACCAATAATAAAAACCCATACCACAGAAAAAGCCCAGGACCAGAAGCATTCACTAAAATTTTAGCATAAACTAAAATTCACTAAAAAAGCATTCACTAAATTTTAGCATAAACTAAAATTTACCAAATCTTTAAAGAACTAACACCAATCTTTTTCAAATTTACTCATGTAATATAAATGGAGGGAAATCTTCCAAATTTATTTCCCCAAAGCCAGTATCACACACTCATACCCAACGTGGATAAGGACACATTAAGAAGGAAAGATTACAGTCTGATATCCTTGATGAACAGAGATGAAAAATCCTTCATAAAATACTTGCAAATCAAATTCAGCAGCACATCAAAAAGATCATACTTCTTGTTCAAGTTGACTTCATTCCAGAGATACAAGAATGGCTCAATATTTGCAGATCAATAAACATATCACATAAGTAGAATCAAGGATGAAAGCCACATGATCATCACAATAGATGGAAGAAAACCCCTCCTTGGGGCTGGGGATGTGGCTCAAGCGGTGGCGCGCTCGCCTGGCATGCGTGCGGCCCGGGTTCGATCCTCAGCACCACATACCAACAAAGATGTTGTGTCCGCCGAGAACTAAGAAATAAATATTAAAAAATTCTCTCTCTCTCTCTCTCTCTCTCTCCTCTCTCACTCTCTCTTTAAAAAAAAAAAGAAAACCCCTCCAGCAAAATTTAATACACCCTCATAATAAAAATCCCCAAAATGCTAATAATAGAAGCAAATTACTTCATCATAATAAAAACTATAAATGACAAATCCATAGTCAACATCATTCTGAGTAGGTGAGAAATGGACACATTTCCTTTAAAATCAGGAACAAAGCAAAGATGTCTACTTTCACCACTCTTATTTAATATAGAACTAGATATTTAAGCCAGAGCAATTAGACAAGAGAAAAAAATAAAAGGGATACGAATAGGAAAGGAGAGAGCTAAATTATCCCTATTCACAGATTATATGATTACAGGACTCTAAATAATCTATCAGAAGATTTCTACATACGATAAACAGATTCAACAAAGTAGCAAGATAACACATTTAATGTCTAAAAATCAATGTATTCTATACACAAGGGACACACTGAGAAATCAGTAAAGTGATGCCATTCAAAATAGCCTAAAAAATTTAAAAATCTTAGAAATAATTCTAACCAGAAATATGAAAGATTTCTACAGAAAAATTTACCAAATAAAAAAAGAACTAGAAAGCAATAGAATATAGAAAGCCCTCCTATGTTCTTCAATAGGCAGAATTAATATTGTTAAAAATGACCATACTAGTCAAAGCAATTTATTGATTCAATGCAATCTCCATCAAAATTCCAAGACATTTTTCACAGAACTAGAAAAAAATGGTTCTAAAATTCGTATAGAAGAACAAAACACCCAAAAGAGTTAAAACAATTCTGAGCAGAAAGATAAATTCTGAAGAGTTATTACAATACTCAATTCCAAATTATACTTCATCACCATAGTAACAAAAACAGCATGGCATAAAAATAGACACATAGACCAATGGAAAAGAAGACACAGAGATAAACCCACACAAATAATCATGTGATCCTCAACAACGGTGCTAAAATCATACATTGGAGAAAAGTTAGCCTTTTTTAAAAAAACAAATGGAGCTCGGAAACCTGAATATCCACATGTAGAAGAATGAAACTAGATCCCTCTCTTTCACTCATACAAAAAGTTAACTCAAAATGGATTAAACCTAGGTATAAAACCAGAAACTTTGCAAGTGCCAAAAGAAAATATAGGGGAAACACTCCATCCTATAGACACAGGCAAATACTTCCTCAGTAGGACTCCTTATAGCTCAAGAAAAAACAAAAATCAATAAACAGGATGGCATCAAATTTAATAGCTTCTTTACAGCAAAGGAAACAAAGCATAGCATGAAGACAGAGGCTACAGAAAAAGAGGAAAATTGCCAGCTGCTCTTCCAATAGAGGATTAATATCTAGAATATATAAAGAACTCAAAAAACTTAACACCCAAAACCCCAAATAATCTAATCAATAAGTGTGCAAACTCAACTGTTTTCAAAAAAAGAAATAAATAGGATCAGCAATTATATGTAAAATTCTTCAACATCTCTAGCCATCAAGGAAATGCAAATCAAAACTACACTGAAATTTCATCTCACTCCAGTCAGAATGGAAATCATCAATCCAACAAATAATAATATATGCCCATGAGGATTCAGGGGAAAGGAAACTGTAAAAATTTTGGTGAGAATTGAAATTATTAGAGCCATTATGGAAATCAATACAGAGGTTTCTCAAAAAATAGGAATGAAACCAGTATATATGATCCATATATACTCCTACTTAGTATTTACTTGAAAGAATTAATGCATACCAATGTTTGAAGCAGGGCAGTTTACAATAGTCAAGTTGTGAACCCTGTCTAAATTTCTATCTACTAATGAATGAAAAGTAAAGTGACATATATCAACAATGGAGTTTTATACAACCATAAAAAACGATGAGGACTGGAGGTGGAGCTCAGTGATAGAGCACTGGCCTAGTGTAGATGGGGCCCTAAGTTTGATACCCAACACCCTCCCTCAAAAAAAAAAAAAAGAAAGAAAAGAATTTATGTCATTTCAGGAAAATGGATGGAACTGGAGAGCATCATGTTAAGAAAATCAAGCCAGGCTCAGAAAAGCAAGGGTCATATGCTTTCCCTCATATGTAGAAGCTAGTGAGGAAAATGAAAAAGGGATCTTATAAAAAAAAAAAAAGGAATGAAGAACATTAGGGTACAAGAAGGTAATGAGAGTATAACAGACAAGGGAAGTTATGTTAGACCAGGATGCAAAAAAAGACCACTGACTCCAAATAAAATCAAATTAAAGCAAGCTTATCATTTCGACCTGCCGGGCTGCCTCTCCCACCCCAAACCGCAGGAACAAGACAGCAGCCGCGGCTTTCCTGCAGCCCAGCTTAATAGCCCAGAAAGTTACAAAAAGCGGGGTTACAGATAACAGAACTCTGAGGAGCATAACACAAATGGTAGTTTACATTTTTTTGCTGGCCCCAACATCAGAATTTATGAGGATCATTAGAGCCTCAGAGAGGGTCGTTGTCTGGCCAGGGAAGGCCAAGATTTGTGAGGCATCATTAAAGTTTCAGAGAGGGCTGCTATCTTGTCAGAGAGCCAGGCATGGGTGAGTTTAAGGCACGGGCAGACATTCCAAGCAGGTTCAGAATTTGTAGTAATTTATAGTAAAGCCGAAATTATCTTTTCATGGCTTTGTGGCGAGATGGCTCCCAATTTTAAGAAAAGATCAGGTTGGGTCTATCAGTTACTGGGGCATGAAATATTTCAAATTAAGTCATGTGCATGTATGAATATGCCACAATGAAACCCACTATACTGTATAATTACACTCCAACTAAGAATTTTTTATAAAAGATAAAAAAGACAGTTTCCATTACTTCACAGTAAGTTTTTTAATTAACATTTTACACTTCTATGGTGCATTTGTTGTAACTAATGATCCAAAATTGATGCATTCTTATTAAATAATGCCTATATTCAAATTTTTCTGGTTTTTATCTAATGAGTTTTTATACTTTTCCAGAATCCCCATGCAGGATGGTAAACTTGGTTGCAGTGTCATACATAGTTTCCATGCCATATCCTAATACAGTTGCTATGTCTTCTTAGGCTCTTTGGGGCCTTGAATGTCATTTAATTATTCTTGATGGTTTTGAAAGTGTTAAGAATCACTGGTTGGGAAATTTGTAAAATTTCCTTTGCCTTAGATTTTTCTGATGTTTTTTATGCTAGTAAAATGCATATATATGTTTTGGGGATGAAGAATGTAGAGCTGAAGTGCCATTTTAATCTCATCTATCAAGGGTGTGTACTACCAACATGACTTCACACTATCCATGTTAAACTTGTCCACCTGCTGACATAATAAATAATAAGGTGGAATCATACCAAAGCAAACCCAAAGTTCAATAAGACAAATACTAAATCATATAGGTGCTTGTCTGGACCCCAGGGCACCTGGTGGCATGATACGAGCTAACAGAGCTTGAGCAGCTCTGCCTCTCTGACCTTTCTGGCTGCATTCCACATGGCTACTTGGTTGAGATGGATGGCTCTTCTCACTACCTAGAGTTTCCCTCAAAATACTTTCCATGTTCCTGGTATTTAAAACTTAATGGGGGTCTCCATTGCAGATTTGGCTTTCCTTTCAAAGGTTCATCAAACTTCACCCTGTTAGAGGCTCCTTGCAGGGGCTCTGACCCTGCCACATGTTGCTTGATATTCCAGTCTTTTTTTTTTAAACCTTGATGCAAGCCTCAATGACTTTCATTCTGCATGCTTGCAAAAAGGTCTGCTACTAGTGTGGGGAGTACTGAGACCCACTTGAAACACCACTGCACTGATTACTGAAGAATATGGGGAAATAATTCCCTAAATTTCCCTGTATGAGCAGAGTACCCAGGGCTCTCTTTTCAAACAAAAGTCTTTGAAATGAGTACATTTTTACATTTGAGTCTGTGATGAGTTGCCAACTGCTGAGATTTCCTCAAGGCATCTTTCCTATTGTTCTGCTGCAAAGTACTTAGCTTTAAAAAAATGTTGCTAATCTCTTTAGCAACTGTACCCTCATTGGCAGTACTTTGAAATGTTCAGCTTCTCTAGCCAAAAGTTCATTTTTCAAAATCTTCTTTTGTTTTGTGCTCCTGATTGCAATTGTAAGCTTGAATAAAAGCAACCAATAACATCCATGGCACTTCCTGAATATAATACTGCCTTGAAATGTCCTCCACCAAATAGTCAAGTCCATTACCTTTAATTCCATCCTTCCAAAAAGATTTAGAGCAATGCAGTAAAATTTCTTGCCACAGTACAAAATGGATGGCCTTTAATACAATTCCCAATAGATTTCTCATTTCTGCTTGAAATTTCATGAGCCTTATCTTTTTGTCTGTGCTTTTATCAGCTCTTTGGCCTTCTGAGAATTCACCATAATCACCCATTAAGCTCTACTTACAACATACTGGACTTTCTCTAGCCTGCTTCTCGAAACTTCTCCCCCAATCCTCCCACAAACCAATTCAAAAGCTTTCTGAACTCTATCATCCGGTACAGTCATAGCCAATTCTCAGTACTAAATTTCTATGCTGCTTAGCATTCTATCACTGTGACGAGATACCTGAGAGAATAAACTCATGAGGAGGAAAGGCTTATTTGGGCTTGGTTTCAGAGTTTCAATCCATGCTAAGTTGTCCAATTGCTTTTGGGTCTGTGGTGACACAGAACACCATGACAGGAATATAAGGTGGAGCAAAGCTGACCTGACGGTGGACAAGGAACAAAAGAGAAACAGAAAGGGTCAGGGGCCTGTTATTCCCTTAAAGGGCATGTCATCAATGACCTCATTTCCTTTCACTAGACTAACACCTCTTAAAGATTCTAGCACCTCCAGAGAGCATCATGGGGTGAAGACCAAGCCTTTAACACATGGATCTTTGTAGAATATATGAGAACAAAACTATTCTGGTAATTATTCTTCTCTTAAGGTTATTTTTTCTGCCTTTGAAACATCTTGTAATATTTTGTTGGAAGCCACATAAGGTAATAGGAACTGAGATAAATAGGATTTTCCTATTTAGAAAATATAAATGTGAGAACTTATGTTAATTTGTTTAGGAAGGGTGGCTAGTGTTTGTTGTAGCTGGAAGTATCAGAGGCTTCAGCTTCCTTTAGTATTTTGCTTTTGGTAAGTCTTTTGGTTTATAGGCTTTTTCTATACCTTGACCCTATCCTTACAGGCTTTCCTATACCTTGAGAATCTGTTTCTCTCTGATGGCTTTACCCTAGAGCCTTGTTGGTGAGGTGGTAGGATGTTAGGAAGAGGGAATATTCTCCTTTCTTCTGAGTAATATCAGTCTTCTCCTGGGCAGGTGTCTTATGGCTGTGATTACCCCAGGAATATCTGTTCCTTTTCCAGCAGTGTGCTTTCTCCCTCTTTCCCTGCCACACTCCTTTCCCTGATTGCAGAACTCAATATATTTCCATGGAGTCCTTTCCCCTGTTGTTTGTGATTTTTCTCTCCTAGGTGAAATTTTAAGGATCAGTAAGGATGAAATGAGAAGGAATTCCTTCCCCCTCCCATGTTTGGATAAGTTTTCAGAATTGGGCTCTGGTGCATCCTTTCCCTCAAAAGTAGGTCTTATTTTCACAATTATAATTTGTATTCTCCCTGTACAAAAGTCAAGATCTCTTGGAATTCTTACCATAAAAACGTGGTGGGTTCTTGAGAGTCTCTGAAGTCACTCAGCTCTCAGCAATTTGTTAAATTTTTATTCCAGCATTTCTACCAGTATTTGGCTCCAGAACCTTCTGATTTATGAAGCATATTTTACAGTTGCTGTGTCTCTAGTCACACCTATCTCTCCAGATTTAATAATTTTTCTTGTGTAATGTAATTATTATGCTTACTATGCAGAATTATGTCTAACCTCACAGGTAAAAGTCAAGTTCCCCACAAATTGCCCTCATTTTAGATGCCATGGTCTAAAGTTCAGAGTTCCCAGGTCATCCACACTTTAGAAACTGGTTACAAAGTTTAGGACTCCCAGCCCCTCATATGTGATAGTTTTTTTTAGAATGACTTATAGAAATCAGAAAATTGCTCTACTTATTATACTTTCTCATAAGAGCATATAAATCAAGATCAGCTAAAGGAAGAAACCATCAAGTGAGGCTAGGGGAAGCTTTGATGCAAAGCTTCCTGCTCCTCTGGACAAATCACCCTCCCACCATATCAATGTGGGTTAACCAGGAAATCCCAGTAGAACTACAGAGTCCAGAGTTTTTATTAATATTTCATTATGTACTCGTGACTGAACCTCCAACCTCCATGTTCTCCTAAGAAGTTGGACTAAAAGTACACGTTTGGAAGAACCAAGATTCTAATAATATGGTTGATCATTCTGATACTACCAGCCCCATACTTGGTCATTTCATTAGCATAAACTGAGATATTGTCTGAGGGGTAGACCATGAATAACAATAATATTCTTAATACTTTGGAAGTTCCAATGGTATAGAGAGGCACCCTCCCTGGAATCAGAAACAAAGATCAGCCAAATTATTTACTATACAATAAGATACCACCTGTTCTTTGGCTATAATTCTTTCTTATGCCTAACACTTAAGAGACCCAATTTGAGACAGTGATAGATGATTTTAACTCACTTTTCTAATACATTTGATCCTCAATATTGTTTTTATAATCATACTAGTAATGGCTGCATCCTACCATATCACTATATGGTAGATATATACTGACTGTATTTTATCTGCCCTGAAACATTGGAGCTACTTGCATATATCTGTCTGAAAGGTTTTCGTTGAGAGTTTTAGTCTATATTATGTTGCTCTAACAGAATACCACATACTGGGTAGTATATAATGAATAAAAAATTAGTTGGCTATTGGTTTTGGAAGTTTGAAAGTCTAAGATCAAGGGATTCCATCAGGTGGGGACCTTCTTGATTCATCATAATATGGCAGAATCCATCACATGAGTGAGAGGAAAAGATGGAAAGGGGCCACTGCCTATGATAATTTCTAAGACACTGGTATTAATTCCTTCATGAGGACATTGTCCTCATTACCTTATTAACTGTTAAAGGTCCCACTTCTCAACTCTATTGCACTGGAATTTAAGCTTCCAACACGTGAATATCGTGAGACACATTGAAACCATAGCATCAACCCCAGAGGGATGTGTTACTTCCCTGTGGAAAACGAGGTCCTTGTAGTAGCCTCATCCAGCATGGGCTCCTATGAGAAAGATCTTCTTGGCTCTTCTGACATGGATTCTAACAGTTACTTTACCCTAAAATATGGGATAAGCTTATGACATCTTATGATGATCCCCCTCAACACATTATCTTCTCCTTACACATAAACATTGTCCCTGGAATCATCGCACCTATAAATCTAGAACAAATAGTACTGTGCCATTGTTGGTATCATTGTTCTCCTCCCTATTCATGGCTCTTACTTTTAAGTCATGAGAAAGATTATGTAGATTTCTATAGATGCTTTCTTAAGTCATGATCTGAAAGGGGCCCTGTCTTTCTCTTTTTATATCCTATCATCTCATGTGTAATGAAAATTCTTTTCCCACTCTTGACCTCCAATATCCCAGGTTCCCTCTATTGAGGTAACCTCTTATTACCTCTTTTCAGAGTATCTCTCTAAATTATTTTCTATTCTATGTACTTAATTCAAATTCATATCATATTCCACATAGACTTACAAATACCCTCCAACTATTCTCCCAAATTCTTTGATTACATAGTTTGGAAGTTTCATAAGAAAAGAAACTTTGTTAACTTACTTCCATTATTCATAACATGTATTATTCAATATATGAATTAATTATTCACTGTATATTGTTCACTACAGTTAGAACAGTGGCTGGTAACAAGAGGCATTTAACAAATGTTTGTTGAATAAATGAAAGTATGTCCCAGGCCAATGTAAAAGAGACAGGTTCTTATATGAGTTTCACTCTGTCATGAAATTTCCATCTTCACTATAGTAACACATTGTGTTCCTGACTCGCCAATGAAATTCAGGGCTTTCATTTATAAGCGCTCCCTGTTTGTTCCTCATATCCCGAAATTCCTAGAAGTCATTATATGGATATATGGGAGTGAGGGTATTTTTGCCTTTCCCTAACCTCTGTCCTGATTTGCCGCTGTGATGAATGTCTTTGAATGGTCCTAACATGGGGGTACAGAAATAATATATTTCTTTTAATAATAAAATTAACCTATGCTGAAAATGCTTTTGTTTCTACACAGATTTCATGACCAATAATACCCCCTGAGAAACCTTGAAGTACTTACCCAAAGTGAGGGAGTATTGTTGTTTATTGCTACCTATAGAACTCTGGAAGGGAAAACTGACAACCTTTATCAGTATGGCTAGGAACCTTGTTTTCTGCAATTGTTCCTGTAACTTCTGTAGTTCTCATGGAGAATGTGAGCTTGATGGATTTCCTAACTTCTGGATTCATAGAATGTACAGAGGTTCTGAGCTAATTCCTATTTTTAATTTTTCTCAATGACTAGCCAGGTACCATGGCCCTTGTTCCTTGGATTTCAGTGTTAGCACATTTTAGAGATGTAACTTTATAGCTTTCTATATATTTACACAATGCGTGCACACACACACAAACACACACACACACACACACACACACACACACACACACACACACACAAGCTATTTTCTTGACATGCCAGCATGGCTAGATCAGAGCAAGTGCCACTAACAGATTGCTCATGAACTTTTGGAAGGGATGAAGTATATCAAAGATAGTATTCTAATTTTGCTTCCATCAGTGACATGGCCATTCCTATAAGTTACCTGTAGCTCAAATTGATGTTTATTGTTGATATTCTACCTGCTCATTCCCCAGCTATTATCCATTCTACAGCAATATCTTCCCGTGTCCAAGGTGCTACTACTATGTCAGCCCAGAACAACTGGTAATACCTCTAGTGATGAAACTGAGTTGCTCTGGGACATTTATCTCAGTAGTATTTTAGGGCTTTTTAATGAAATAAACTTGTTCCCAGCTGGCAGACAAGTATGACCCATTTCTATCTTTCATTGCCACTTATTGGTTCAAGTTGACATCAGTTTTTACCGGATGCTTTCAATATGTCTGAACCTCTCATCTCCCTGACTTTTCATACCTTTAATGTTTATGAAATTATGTCAGGACTTCCCATCACTATCTGCTATATTCCTGGAATGTCCTTCTACACTGTGATATACCAAACTCCTTGAAGACCTGTAGTCTCCTCAGCTCTTTCTCCTTGGGATCCTTGAGGCACATTTGACCTCACTGCGACAGTGAACATGTGTGGTGGGTGGGCTTTGAAGAAGCATTTGTCACTTGGCAGTGTTATTTTTGTTTTTTAACCTCTGATGTCTCCCTCAGTAGATGCCAGCTAGGTATTTCCAAATAAGTAAGAGAATAAAATGTTATTACATTCTGAGTTTCTTATCCATAACTACCTTTAGTGGAAATTGTATCATTCTGGCTCTGCTATGCTGCTATTAAAAGAAATATGACCATGCTAAAATATGACCATTCTTGCTCTGAGGAGCAAGGTCTGTGTCATATACTGATCTTGTAAAGTATTGCCACCTGCTATTTTGAATCCTAGTTTTTGCAGATGGGTATCATAAAGACAAGTGGAATATATCTCTTCTGGGATAAATTGTCATTCTTTGAGGAAGGCGTTGTCAGCAGTGGTTGTATAACCAGAAGGGATAATACATTTACCATCTTTCCTCAACCCAGAAGGAGAAGTCATATCAGCACTTGAGGCTATGATTATGGAAATCTCTGCAGAGAATAAGAGAATCTGAAATGTTCCACAAGCAAGATAGATATTCAAATTAGTATTTGTGACATCAAGCAGGAACATGACCTTTCTTGAAATAGAATATATAAATAATGTTTATCTAAAGCATTCAATCCTTCTAGACTGGAATACACATTAGGAATTTATTAATAGCATAAAAATATCTCTTTCCTTTCAAGAAGTTTGATAGCCATATTTGTCCACTCAGAATTCTATATATCTTGTCATTTGCTTCATCTTCTTGAACCTAAATGCTCAAACACATTAGAAACAAAATAGCAGAGTATAGTATAACACAGAAAGACCTTGCTACATCAAAAATTAAAATATGGTTATACATGTACATGAATGTACATACATGTATCAATGAATATGTCCACATGATTATATGGATAAACTAGAACATACTACAATGTTTTTCCCATGTTGGCAAGGGTTGACAGTTGGTAAATGGATGAGTGAAGTATCCAAGTTTCCTGCAATGATTATACTGAGTTTAATTATCTTAATAATGTAGAGCTTATATTGACATTTGGCATTTACTGTTTGAGTGGCTGTGAGCAAGTTATCCAATTTCTCTATGTTGTGGTTTTCTTCTCTGTAATCTGAAATACTATAGCATTTATTCAAAGGGCTAGTGTCAGGATTGAGTGAAAATCACTTAACATGTTTCTTGGACCATACTAATCACATAATGAATGGTCATTTTAAAAAGGTACTCTTCAATAAAGTATAATTTGTTCTTAGGTGCCTTGTTTCATAATATTGGAGTTTCAAAAGATAGCTGAAGATGAGTTGTAAATTAGTTACCAAAATATGTTTGGCATGAATTTTTAGCCTCTGCCAAGTGAATTTTCTTGACAATTTCATTGTTATTAGTATATGTCTAATGTGTGCTTGCATGTGTTTTATTACCAAAGAAATAAAGTCTCATGATGTATAAACCAAACCAACAAACCCTCTTAGATTCAAGGTATATTAACCAGGATTCTTTTCTTTGTGGGTTTTTTTTTCCAAAAGATGAAGCTTCTCTCCTAAGCAAGCAAGTTAACAGTAGAGATGACTTCACATGGAAATAAATACAGATACAGAAAAATTAAATGATATTTGCTCATTATCTCTTCATAGCCATTGCTCTTACTTTTTCCAGATTTCTCAAGGTTTGATGTACATATTTAAGGTGTATATTGTGATCCTTGGGCATACTTGTAAAATTGAATTGATGGCCAAAATCAAGCTAATTTATGCATTCATTACCTCCCCCAATTATGTCATTTTATATTTTGGGTGAGATTCCTAAGATCTAATCTTAGATCAAATTGTAAATGTATAATATATTATTATTAACTACAGTCACCATGCTGCATATTAGTTCTCCAGAAATTAGTGATTTTATGACTAAAAGTTCGCACCTTTTGACCAGCATGTTATTTTTCCACTTCCCACCAACCCCAGCATTCTCTTGGTTAGTATTCTGCAAATCTATAGAAGCTGGGCATTCATTCACTATGCTCTCACTTTCCTCAATGGGAGGAATCGTAGACTGGGGAGGTTTTTCTTGGCATTGAGCTGTGCTACCATGGCATGTAAAACTAAGCTATTTTTCTTTCCATCTCTAATGTATTACTCTATTACAATGAATCTGATGTTTTTAGATTTCACATGTAAGTAAGATCATGAAATATTTGTCTTTGTGTCTGGCATTATAGATTCTTATGATCCTGTTCATGTTCATAACTATTACACAAATGGACTTCTTCTTATAGTCTAGTAAAATATTTGTCAATTTTTAAAAATCTTTTCAAAAAACAATTTATTTTCTTTTTCTTGTGGAACATCTCTTGATGGAGTTCCACAAAGCTTGTAAGTTTTCTTTTTTTCCTTTTCATTCATTCCTCACTTCTTTTGACTGGATATTTTCAAATGGGCTGTCTTCAAGCCCATAGTTGCTTTCTTCTGCTTCAGTGGCAAATACTATTGATTGCATTTTTCATTCCATTCACCATATTATATAACTCCAGAATTTCTGTTCAGTTCTTTGTTTTATGATTTATATTTCTCTATAAAACATCTTGTTTTACTTTTCCTATTTCACTTAATTTGATTAGGGCTTGTACCTGTTTTAAAGTCTTAAATGATTACTTTGTAACTAGTTAAACAAAATATAAAATAGGTTATAAAAATATAGTTGACTCTATAAATATATGTGACTAGGTATACATATGCATTTGAGAACTATATCTGTCTAAGCCTTGTCTAAGGGTTACGTAAAAGTTTATAAAATGAAAATTTGTGTAAGTTTACCAGTAAGATAACCAATAAGTTCTCTTTTGTACATTATATCAGACATAGAAGTGTCACACTGTCATATCTGTTTGCTTTGACTAATTCAATTTCTGATTATTAACATCATATCCTAAATGTATAAGAGATTTAAAGCTATTCCTCAATTTTTGCTAGTATTGCTAACCCATGCAGATCTGTGATTATTGTTACCATTCACGATGTATTCTAAATTGTACTTTAAAAGTTAAACTTAGTTAAAGGTAAAGCTTAAGGGAGAGCATTTTACCAAGCTGGTGTTCTTCAAACTAAAATTATCTGTAGCAATATTCTTGGATTTGTATAGAAGTAACAATTTGTTTGGTATTTGTTCATGTCTTTTGATGTTGGATAATCAACATCTGGATGAAATAACCTGTTGTCAATAAGTTATATGTACAACTTTGTGTGGCTCTTCACACTGAAGTAGGAATTTAAATGTATTTTTTGAAAAGTAATAAGGAGAGATCTTCACCACCAACAGTAAGTTCTGCTGTGCTTAAAGGTGCTATTACCAATCCCAAGTGGCTCATAGTTATGCCCAAGAAGAAAAGTATAAACTGAATGAGTATATCATTGCCAGTCTCAACAGCCATGCCTGTTGGACCCTAAGAAGTCCAGATCTCAAAAGATGGCCACTGCGTACAGGGGTTGCTGAAGTGCTGAGCGTGGTGCTCGGAGCACCGGCTTTAATCGAGATTTTGCGCAGCTTGTAAGAGCTCCTTTCACCATTAATCTGTAGCGGACCACTTTGCCAAGCAGCAGAAAGAACAAAGAGATTGAAAAAAGAGACGCTTGGCTCCCAGACGCTTTGCTGCTCAGAGCCGCGGGCGCTTTGCGCCCATCTGCTTCCTCTTTCACTTCGCTCCCGGCAGAGAAGCTGAATGTGTAATCAGCAGTGGATTGTAAGTACCTGAGGCAAAGAAAGCTCAGTGCGCACCGCCTTTTTTTTTTTTTAAATATTTTATATACTGGGAGAGTTTGTGGATTGGGATTGTTGGCTGGGCTGTGGTCTCGGGGCCGAAAATCCACTCTGCGGGAGCCGCCATTTGCTTTCTGCTTGCTGTCTTGATGGCTCTGTCTACATTGTCCAGCAGCCACATCTAGAGGTTGGAACTGGGCTGCGTGCCGAGCCCTGTCCTCCGAAGGCTGGACCACGGCCTCGGTCGCCTGTTCGCCGCTGCACTTTCGGGCAGAGCCTGCTCTGGGGTCGTTCTGCATCCCCCTGTGAGGGGACCTGTGCTCCGGAGGAGGGGGATGGAGAGCCGCGGCGGCAGCCGCTTGGGCCCCGGGAGCCGGGCACCAGGCCGAGGAGCGGCGGAGGCCACGGCGGTGCTGCTAAGGCCGCTGACGAGCACGGCGCCTGTGAGCGCGGCCCAGAGGTGGAGGTGACGGCGGCAGGGTTTCATTTCTAGAAATCTGGACTGGAAACAGAAGCAGCAGTTTGTATAATCCCAAGATCTTGCTTATGCCAGGAAGTTGTAAGGGTAACATGAATATCATTGAGGAGATGTAACATGGCGGCAGGCGCGGAGAGATTAAGTCTCTGACCTCTTCAACTGCGTGGGCATAGGGAGCTGTAAATTATCTAAAGGCTGTTTGCTCAGGATCACTAGGCAATGCTGAGCTGACGTGGATCTGGGGTGTACAGTCTGGGCCCCTCAGAAAACACACACTGAGCACGGATGGGCTACATTCAAGCTCCGGTTCGCCTGCTTCTCGTGACTCAGCACTAACGATCCCGCTGAAATAACTGGTCGGCCCTTCTGAACTTAGAGGTAAAAGCCAACCGAGCCTTCATAGGCAGTGGCCACAGGACTGAAACGGGGATTGGGAGAGATCGTCAGGACCCACCTGTTGCATTGGTCACCCGGCATAGGGAACGAATGGTCACCATTTGCATGGGATACCACCTTGGCAGAGAACTGACGTCATGGGCGGAGGAGATAACTGCATTGAAACCAGCGAGACAGGTGTGTAATTCCCTAGTCATCTCTCTCCAGACTGCGGGGGAACCTTAAGGGCCCCTCCCAGCTCTCCTGTGAGCGCGATAGCCAGACCGAGGGAATCAGGAGTGGTGTGGGACTCGCAGCGTGGAACTCCAGGCTACCACTCCCACCAGTGCTGACAGCTGAGGTCTCTTGCACCAGCTACCAGGGGCGTGGCTACTGGAGGGCAAGCAAATTCGCTGGGGGTTCTCAGCCCCAAGCTCTACAAACTTAGGGTCTGAGGGAGGCAAATAGGGAGAGTGAGCCCAGGCGTCCATGAAAACAGGGCTCCCAGGAACAGCAGACCTGGCGTGTAGCCAGTAATGTGGTGAGTGACACAGGTGAGCTCGGCCTGGCTTGAGGAACCACAAGAGAAGGCCCTAGGCACTCAGGATTGGAGACCCGCCCAGTCTGGGAGGAAGAGCTGCTGCACAGTGATTGGTTCCCACCTATTGAGAGGAGAAGCTTGACCCAGTGGGCACAGCTCCACCTACTGGAAGAGAAGTTAATCGAACTCTAGGACTACATTTATTATTATTATTATTATTATCATTTTTTTCTCTTTTTTCTTTTTCTTTCATTTTCAATTTTTGTTGTTGTTGTTGTTCTTTAACTTTTTTAAATGTTTTTAATGTTTTTATTTTATTATTATTATTATTATTTTAATTTTAATTTTAATTTTTTTATTATCATTATTATTTTTGTAAAAAAAATTTTTTTTCTTTTATTTCTTTATTTTCTATTTTTTTGTTTGTTTGTTTTTGTTTCTTTTGTCTTTTCATTTCTTTTCAATTTTCTTATTCCCCCTTCCTTGAATTCTACCTGCCTACTCTCATTCTGTTTAGTGACTTCTTCCCTGCCCTTCTAATATCTTTCCTCCCAAGCATCAAATAAATTTATAAGAGTAAACAGTAACTCAGCACTCAAACAGAACAAGAAGTAACATGAGCAGCATAAAAAAGCAAGGAAGAAAAGGACTACAAACAATGAAGGACAGCCTAAATATTCAGGAGGACCTAGAGTCACCAGAAAAATGGTCACATAAAGAACTCAAGGAATACCATAGACAGATGGAATGGAACCTTAAAGAGGATATGAGACAGCAAATCCAAACAGTGAAAGAACACATTGAAAATGAATTACATAAACAGATAAAAGAAGAAGTTAAACATCTTTATCAGGAGATAGAGATTATAAAAAAAATCAAACAATAATTCTAGAAATGAAGGAAACGATAAACCAAATTAAAAACTCAATTGAGAGTATCACTCACAGAGTGGAGCAAGTAGAAGCCAGAACATCAGATAATGAAGACAAAATATATCATCTTGAAAAGAGCCTAGCCAACTCAGAAAGGCTGGTTAAAAATCACAAGAAAAACATTCAAGAGATATGGGATAACATAAAAAAACCAAATCTATGAGTAATCGGGATAGAGGAAGTTACAGAGATTAAAACCAGGGGAATGAGTAACCTGCTGAATGAAATAATTATAGAAAACTTTCCAGAAATAAAAAAGGAAACAGATATACAAATTGTAGATGCATACAGGACACAGAGCACAAAAAATCACAGTAGACCAACGCCAAGACATATTGTTATGAAGATTTCCAATATACAGAACAAAGAGAAAATATTAAAAGCTACAAGAGAAAGGAGGCAGATCACATTCAGGGGTAAACCAATAAGGTTAACAATGGATTTTTCATCACATCGCTGAAAGCGAGAAGATCCTGGAACAACGTATTTCAAACACTGAAAGACAATGGATGCCAACCAAGAATTCTGTATCCAGCAAAATTAAGCTTAAGGTACGACAATGAAACAAAAATCTTTCATGATAAACAAAAGCTAAAAGAATTTACAGCCAGAAAACCAGCATTGCAAAGCATCTTGAGCAAAACACTACACGAGGAAGAAATGAAAAACAATAACCAAAACCATCAGTGGGAAGTGCCTCTATAAAGTCAGAGGGCAGGGGGAAAGCTAACCTTGGAGAAACAAACTAAAAGAAGATAAATAGTCAAACATGGCTGGAAATACAAACCATACATCAATAGTAACTCTAAACGTTAATGGCTTAAACTCTCCAATAAAGCGACATAGGCTGGTAACATGGATTAAAAAAACAAATCCAACAATATGCTGCCTCCAGGAGACACATCTGATTGGAAAAGACATACACAGGCTGAAGGTGAAAGGATGGGAAAAAATATACCACTCACACGGTCCTCGTAAGCAAGCAGGGGTGGCCATCCTCATATTGAATAAAATCGTCTTCAAGACGAAATTAATCAAAAGGGATAAGGAAGGACATTATATACTGTTAAAAGGAACCATTCACCAACAAGACATAACAATTATCAATATTTATTCACCCAATAATGGTGCTGCAACATTCATAAAACAAATTCTCCTCAAGTTCAAGAATCAAATAGACCACAACACAGTTATTATGGGTGACTTCAACACACCTCTCTCACCATTGGACAGATCCTCCAAACAAAAGTTGAATAAAGAAACTATAGAACTCAATATCACAATCAACAACCTAGACTTAACTGACATATATAGAATATATCAACCATCATCAAATGGATATACTTTTTTCTCAGCAGCACATGGATCCTTCTCAAAAATAGACCATATATTATGCCATAGGGCAACCCTCAGTAAATATAAAGGGGTGGAGATAATACCATGCATTTTATCTGATCATAATGGAATGAAACTGGAAATCAATGATAAAAGAAGGAAGAAAAAATCCTACATCACATGGAAAATGAACAATATATTACTGAATGATCAATGGGTTACAGATGACATAAAGGAGGAAATCAAAAAATTCTTAGAGATAAATGAAAATACAGACACAACATATCGGAATCTATGGGACACAATGAAAGCAGTTTTAAGAGGGAAATTCATCGCCTGGAGGTCATTCCTCAAAAAAAGGAAAAACCAAAAAATAAATGAGCTCACACTCCATCTCAAAGCCCTAGAAAAGGAAGAGCAAAACAACAGCAAATGTAGCAGAAGGCAAGAAATAATTAAAATCAGAGTGGAAATCAACGAAATTGAAACAAAAGAAACTATTGAAAAAATTAACAAAACTAAAAGTTGGTTCTTCGAAAAAATAAATAAGATCAACAGACCCCTAGCCATGCTAACAAAGAAAAGAAGAGAGAGAACTCAAATTACTAACATATGGGATGAAAAAGGCAATATCACAACAGACGCTACAGAAATACAGAAGACAATTAGAAATTATTTTGAAAACCTATATTCCAATAAAATAGAAGATAGTGAAGACATCGATTAATTCCTTAAGTTATATGATTTGCCCAGACTGAGTCAGGAGGATACAAACAACTTAAAGAGACCAATATCAATAGATGAAATAGAAGAAGCAATCAAAAGACTTCCAACCAAGAAAAGCCCAGGACCGGATGGGTATACAGCGGAGTTTTACAAAACATTTAAAGAATAATTAATACCAATACTTTTCACGTTATTTCAGGAAATAGAAAAAGAGGGAGCTCTGCCAAATTCATTCTATGAGGCCAACATCACCCTGATTCCAAAACCAGACAAAGACACCTCAAAGAAAGAAAACTACAGACCAATATCTCTGATGAACCTAGATGCAAAAATCCTCAATAAAATTCTGGCGAATCGGATACAAAAGCACATCAAAAAAATTGTGCACCATGATCAAGTAGGATTCATCCTTGGGATGCAAGGATGGTTCAATATACGGAAATCAATAAATGTTATTCACCACATCAATAGACTTAAAGATAAGAACCATATGATCATCTCAATAGACGCAGAAAAAGCATTCGACAAAGTACAGCATCCCTTTATGTTCAAAACACTTGAAAAACTAGGGATAAGAGGAACTTACCTCGACATTGTAAAAGCTATCTATGCCAAGCCTCAGGATAGCATCATTCTCAATGGAGAAAAATTGAAGGAATTCCTCTTAAAATCTGGAACAAGACAGGGATGCCCTCTATCACCACTTCTATTCAATATAGTTCTCGAAACACTGGCCAGAGCAATTAGACAGACGAAAGAAATTAAAGGCATAAAAATAGGAAAAGAAGAACTTAAATTATCACTATTTGCGGATGACATGATTTTATACCTAGAAGACCCAAAAGGGTCTACAAAAAAACTACTAGAACTAATAAATGAATTCAGCAAAGTGGCAGGATATAAAATCAACACGCATAAATCAAAGGCATTTCTGTATATCAGCGACAAAACTTCTGAAATGGAAATGAGGAAAAACACTCCATTCACAATATCCTCAAAAAAAAAAAATAAAATACTTGGGAATCAACCTAACAAAAGAGGTGAAAGATTTATACAATGAAAACTACAAAACCCTAAAAAGAGAAGTAGAAGAAGATCTTAGAAGATGGAAAAATATAAACTGTTCATGGATAGGCAGAACTAACATCATCAAAATGGCGATATTACCAAAAGTTCTCTATAGATTTAATGCAATCCCAATCAAAATCCCAACGGCATTTCTTGTAGAAATAGATAAAGCAATCATGAAATTCATATGGAAAAATAAAAGACCCAGAATAGCAAAAGCAATTCTAAGCAGGAAGCGTGAATCAGGCCGTAGAGCGATACCAGATTTCAAACTATATTACAGAGCAATAGTAACAAAAACAGCATGGTACGGGTACCAAAAGAGGTGGGTGGACCAATGGTACAGAATAGAGGACACAGAGACTAATCCACAAAGCTACAACTATCTTATATTTGATAAAGTAGCTAAAAGCATGCAATGGAGGAAGGATAGCATCTTCAACAAATGGTGTTGGGAAAACTGGAAATCCATATGCAACAAAATGAAACTGAATCCCCTCCTCTCGACATGCACAAAAGTTAACTCAAAGTGGATCAAGGAGCTAGATATCAAATCAGAGACTCTGCGTCTGATAGAAGAAAAAGTTGGCTCCGACCTACATATTGTGGGGTCGGGCTCCAAATTCCTTAATAGGACACCCATAGCACAAGAGTTAATAACAAGAATCAACAAATGGGACTTACTTAAACTGAAAAGTTTTTTCTCAGCAAGAGAAACAATAAGAGAGGTAAATAGGGAGCCTACGCCCTGGGAACAAATCTTTAATCCTCACACTTCAGGTAGAGCCCTAATATCCAGAGTATACAAAGAACTCAAAAAATTAAACAATAAGAAAACAAATAACCCAATCAACAAATGGGCCAAAGACCTGAACAGACACTTCTCAGAGGAGGACATACAATAAATCAACAAGTACATGAAAAAATGCTCACCATCTCTAGCAGTCAGAGAAATGCAAATCAAAACCACCCTAAGATACCATCTCACTCCAGTAAGATTGGCAGCCATTATGAAGTCAAACAACAACAAGTGCTGGTGAGGATGTGGGGAAAAGGGTACTCTTGCACATTGCTCGTGGGGCTGCAAACTGGTGCGGCCAATTTGGAAAGCAGTATGGAGATTCCTGGGAAAGCTGGGAATGGAACCACCATTTGACCCAGCTATTGCCCTTCTCGGACTATTCCCTGAAGACCTTAAAAGAGCATACTACAGGGATACTGCCACATCGATGTTCATAGCAGCACAATTCACAATTGCTAGACTGTGGAACCAACCCAGATGCCCTTCAATAGATGAATGGATAAAAAAATGTGGCATATTCTGCAAAGATGAGGGTCACTGGAGAGGAAAATGTCCCTGATTCTTTCAAGAGAAGCCATAAATGATCAACAAGACTCTGACCCATCCTGGCAGATGGCATCACTGGTAGAGGAAAGCTAAAGGAGCCAAGAGGGTTTACACACATCCCCAAACAATCTCTGAAAAATCCCAGTGGACTCTTTAGATAGGAACAAGGTTGGTTTTGACCAACTTGGTCTTAAACATCTGGCAGGAGAGTATAGCCTAAGACAATACTACATGGGCTTTTAGAAGGAAAAATAATGTTTGTTTTAATGACACTTGAGATGTACACTTGTGTCAGTCCTACCAAAAATAAGTAAAGCTGGAGACTATAAAGGAAGGGCTCTTATGTGAGAGTACCTAATAATAATGATCATAAAAGACTCAAGCGTTGCAAGTTTGTCCTGAATTAATTTGAGCCTGACCTCATAGATTTACAAAGCTTCCTAACATTCTACATTAATCGACTCCATCTGTTTTTCACTGATATGGTTATGAGTTACTGTCTTCATTGTTTTCAAAGACTGGGCTAAATACTAATTGTTTTGTGCTAATAGTTTATGAAAAAAGTAATGCTTTTCTGTCTTGTTTACTGTTGTCTCAGCATGGTCCCTGCCCTATGTATGTACGCCTTGTCCAGTCACCTGTTATCTGCCACTGTGAATCTCTGGATTGCTCTGATGCTGAATACCTTTAACTGTTCATGCCTTCTGCCACCCCATAGAAAACAAGGATTTGGGGTTACTCCCCCCAACCTCACCCTCTTTTAGCAAGAAGCAGCTTGGAGATGTTGTTGCCCATTTTCCAATGGAAATGAAATGTAGTGGGGAAATGTAACAGTGGTCCACTTTATGCTTTGAATATAGCCCTAGCTGCTTTGCTACTGCAACTTATTTTTAAAGTGGACATGTTTCTCTTCCTCTCTCCCTATCCTCCCTAATCTCTCTTCCCTAATATCAGGGGAAATAGGATTATCTTTCTTCCTTATCCTAGACAGAGTTATCTGTCCTTGGGCACTCACCCATCATAGGTATGAAGTAATCCAGACTTTAGGGATGGCACCAGAAGATCTCAGAAAGAACTATCTCCCAAATTAACAAGTGAATTACATCTCCTACAGAGAACACATGGAAAGTAGCCTTTGAATCACCTCTTTAAAGCCTCCAGTTCCTGCTGATGGGCAGAATCACAGCCTCTGGGACAGGAGTTCCCTGTGTTTCTCCTTTGCTAGCAAAGCAATAACCTATTTTTTCCTTAAAAAAAAAAAGGCATCTGGAAGCCTGGAACCTCTGATAGTACTGTAGAGACTATTTTTCCCCCTTTGCATACATACCTATAATGAAGTTTAATATATAACATAGGCAGATGAGCAGATTAATGACAATTCTTGATATATCTTAGCAACATCAGCACATGAGCATATGATTTTTTCTTTCCTTATTAAATTAAGAACTTTCAGCTTTTCACTTAAAAGAAGCATTAACAGATTATTTTTAGTATATCAGAATTGATACCATCAGTACTCTTGTGCTTTGGGGCTATTAAACACTGTTTACTTAAACACAGTAATGTGATACCTCTGAGAGTGGATCTGATAACTGAGATGGTTACTGTGTGACTAACAGTAGTATATGAAGTCAGGATATGCTGGACTCTTCCTGGGCAGCATGGAGTGGAATGTCAAGATTTCATCACACTTCTCAGAGCAGCATGAATATTCAACTAATGGTTTTTTTTAATTTCTGGAATTTTTATTTAATATTTTTGTATCTCAGTTGATTGCAGGTAACTCAAAGCAGAGAAAGTAAAAGCATGTTAATGGGGCATACTGTGACATCTTTGAAATCCCCTTCCTTTTTAGTTTTTATCCATTAGTAAACACTATTATCTTGATTTCCAACATATCCATCAATTCTATCATCAATTCAACTGAGGCCAGCAGCATCGTTGCCAAAATTACTGTATTTTTACCACCCTCTTAACTTTCACTGCCAACATCCTAAAATCCATTCTTCATATGACAATCTTCCTAAATATATCAGCCAGTTTTATTCATGTTATACTTCAAACTTTCCAATGTTTTCTTGTTACACTCCAAACAAATTCATGGTCCATGATTGCTTCTGAGGAGGTCTTCAATAATCAGCCTCATAGTCACACATGTAAGTCTAGTGATCTTTAAAATAATACCATCAAATGTTTAACTTATTTTATCAAAGGAAGGAATATAACTTCTGTGTACTATGTGACTTTTTCATCTGTTAAAAATCATTAAATTTGGTGCTACCTTTCAACATGTGATTATTTCATCTGGTATGAAAGGAAAATTTCCTTTTAATTAATTAGTTGCTTTCAAAAGTATTTTTCTTACACTTGTACCTTTTCAATTACATATGAATTTTAGACTAATTTAAATTTATTCCTGTATTACAGTTATAGGTAAACCTCATGATAGATGACTTTTGATAGTTGAATAATTCCATCTAGGAATATGACTTTTTGAACACAATATCTTTATTTTTATTTATTCATTTTTATGTGGTGCTGAGGATCAAACCCAGGGCCTCATACATGCCAGGCAAGTGTTCTACCACTGAGCCAGCCCTAGGAATATGATTTTTACATCAAATGTAACTCATTGTTGTGAGAAGGGGTAAGATCTGGCCAACAACTTGGTTGATGTATTACTATTGCCTCAACTAATGATGATAGAATTTGTGAGTGTAATAATAGTCTGCCAAGCTCCAAATCAAGAGAATCAATTGAAAACTTTATTTTCATCTAAATAAAGTCTGAATATCATCTAGAAATATCAAGTATAGCCAGAGGTCATGACCAACTTTAAAATGGATTCTGGTCTTGCTTTTCTGGGAGGAACCACTCTTCCTCCCAGAGCTCCATGAAGCATCAGCACAAAGACCCCATCCATGCAGCATGTACACTTGTCTCTAAGGTGATTGCCACAGAACATTCACCTGGTCTGCCGCCCTAAGTGGGTCAGTCCCTCTGCCAATAAATAGGTGAGGGTAGGAAAGAAAAAAATGTAAGAAAGAGAGAGAGAGAGAGAGAGAGAGAGAGAGAGAGAGAGAGACAAATAGCACATATGAGTGACAAATATGCTACCACTAGGAAGAAGCTGAGCAGAGAGGAGAGAAGAAAGAGCAGTTTTTATTTCCCTGGCTGTCCCTGCCTGGGTTTGGAAGGAGGGGGAAAAATGGAAATTGTATTAGTAGGTTTTACAGAAAAGCAGAACAAATATGATCTTTATATACACATAGAAATTTATTTTAAAGAATTGCCTCATGAGATTACAGAAACTGCAAAATCCAACATCTAAAGGGCAGTCTAGCAGGATGGAGACCCAGGGCAGAGTCACAGCTGGAGTTTGAAGACAGTCTGGAGGCAGAATTTCTCAAGTAATTGCATCTGTTTTCCTTTAAGGCCTTCAATTGGATGAAGCCCACCCAGCTTATGGAAGGGAATCTCCTTTATTTGATATCTACTGACTTACATGTTAATCTCATCTAAATAAAATCTTTACAGCAATATTTACACTAATGTTTGACCAAATATCTGTGTAGTGTAACTATATTAGCTTTCCATCACTAAGATGAAAATATGAGGTAATCAAATTATAAGAAATAACATTTATTTTGGGGTCACAGTTTTGGAGATTTCAGCTCATGATCAGTTCACCCTGTTGTTTGGGGCCTGTGGCAAGACAGTGCATTATGGTGGGAGTCTGTGGCAAAGTAAAACCCCTCACCTCATGTCTAGGAAACAAGAGAGAAAAGGGAAGGATTGGGTTCCACAATCCCCTTTAAGAAAACACCCCCAATGACCTAAAGACCTTCCCACCTTATAAAGGTTCCTTCACCTCTCAATAATGACACTATGGGAACCAAGCTTTTAACATATGGAACTCTGGGGGCCATTCAAGATCCAAGCATTAACATTATCCTAGCTGATTGACATAAAATTCCATCATAGTAACAAAGTGATCATAAATGTGCAAGAATGCTGGGATGTTTTTAAATGACCTTGCTTACTTTTAAATTTACAATTAATGCTCACATCTGTTTCTGATAATCACAATTAAATCTGCTACTGTTCTATGGTTACCAATTCCTGGTATAATTCAAGCCCCTAATAAATAACATAGATTCATATTTTCTCCTCTCATAAGAATAATACATCTTGGGAAATCACACTAGAAATACCTCTCCAGACTTCAGTACAATGTTATGTGTGTTGGGGAAAATAAAAGCAATCCCCAAACGTATTCAACATACTGAGCAAAGTTATCCTTTTTTTTTAAATGAGAAATGAAAATTCTTCTCTGTGATTCCCTGTTTGGAATGACATGTATGTATGTACGAATATAAAATATGACATAACATTCTGTAGCATTTTGTTTTTTTCATACACACTATCTCCTTCAATTTTAACAGTAATTATACAAATTTCTTATTAGTCCTATTTTTCACTTGGTGAAACTAAGAACCCCCAGCTCAAATTCTGCCTCATCAGGGCATCCAGGGCCATAAAGTTCGTGACCTTTTTACTGTGCCACATTTTCTCTTCTTTGTACGTGGCTCCTTTTTTACTTTATTAAAAGTAAATAGGTGTGGTTCTTTGGAAACAAGTCCTATGCTCATATGAAAAAAAAAGTGATCTCAAAATGCCTTTTCCAAATATACCTATAAAGAAATATCATATGATCCAACTACCCCATCCCTGAGTATATGTCCAGAGGAAATATAATCAGTATACAAATGAGATGACTGCCTATGCCTATGTTTTTTACAGTACTATTCACAATAGATATGAAATCAGCCCAGGTGGCCACCAACATATGAATGGATAAAGAAAATATAGTATATGTATACTCAGTGGAGTATATTATTCAGTTACAAAGAAAAATAAAATCCTCACATTTTCAACAAGATCAATATAACAACATTGATCTTGATCTTGGTGGACAATATGTTAAGTGAAATAAGCCAGATATGGAAATGCAAGCATTATATGTTCTTTCTCATATAAGAAATCTAAAAAATAAAGTCACCCAAAAACATAAAATAAATTATTAAGAACTATTACTAGGAAGAGTATTAAGGGTTGGAAGTAAAGGGGAAGGAGGGTGGATGAATATGATCAATGTATGGTATAGACATATATAAAAATATCACATTGAGTCTGATTTATAAGTAAAATGAATATATATTTTTAAAGAAGGGAAATGTCAGAGTCTAGTGAAGGACTTGGCTTTCCTTCAAGGAAGGTGGCTTCTTCCTCAGGTGTCTGAGATTTCCTTTTCTTTTCACAAAAGGGTTCATTTGCATTCCCTGAAGTCTACAAATACAAAATGCCAGTGTGGCAAATTAGGATTCCCTTATTTTGAAAATAAATAAGTGTAAAAATCAGCATTGTATCTGGCTTCCCACAACATTCCAGGGCCTGGAGATAAACTTGGTTCTTTTTATTTTTGTACCAGGGATTGAATCCAGGGGCATATAGTCATTGTGCCACCTTCCAACCCTTTTTAAATTTATTTTTATTTTTATTTTGAGTCAGGGTCTCACTAAGTTGCTTAGGCCCTTGCTAAACTGCTTGGGCTGGATTTGATGTTGTGATCCTCCTGAGGGACTAGGATTATAGGCATGTGCCGCCATGCCCAGCCCTCAAACTGCAGTTCTACAGTTATCTTGGCATTAAAAATCATTAGACAAACGTGGCTAGACAGAAGGAGAGGAAACCAAAGACTGGGTTGAAGACATGCCAATGAACAAACTGGCTTGTACAGTGCTTACAATTGGACAACAGATGATAAGGGCAGATGTTGGTGCAGACCAGTCAGAGCAGCAAAGAGAGAACTGGGGGTTGCCATTTGATAACTGCAGACGACAGCCCATTTATGAAAGATGTACACTTCATCACAGAAATACTGTTTTATTGAGGTTATTTCTCAAAGTTGATAAATAAATGGAAGTTATTTAACTCAGAAAAGATGGTTTTATATGAAAAATGATGTCCCAAATTGGAAAATAGTTCATTAGATTTAAAAAGCCTCATATATGTTGATTTAATGAAAAAGAGATGTTTGTTCCCTTTAAAATGAAAAGATGACTTAGCCAATAAATTGAGAGGGTGATTTTTTTTCTGTGAACATTATTTTGTATTGCCAGTTTACTTTAACAAGAATTTGAAATTCAAAAGAAAAATAAATAAAAAGCTAAGTCAGGCAAATCACAAGGAAAAGAAAATGATGGTAAAAATTAACTGAAACCAGAAAGACATAAACTAGTACCCAAATAGCCCACTTCAATCCTGAACACTTTGCTAAAGCTGAAAAACAAAAAAACTGATCAGAGAATCTAGCAGTGTCAGAGGGAAAAATCATTATTCATATGATTTAAATACTTCTTGAGAATCAAAGGTGCACAGATTTCTAATTCTGAGATCTGATAATTCTCTGATACTTCCAAAAAAAAAAAAAAAAAGGTATGATATGCTGCCAGGCATGGTGGTACATGCCTGTAATCCTAGTGGCTCTGGAGGCTCATGCAGTAGGATCATGAGTTCAAAGCCAGCCTCAGAAACATCAAGGTGCTAAGAAATTCAGTGACTCTAAATAAAATACAAAATAGGGTTGGGGGTGTGGCTCAGTGGTTGAGTGCCCCTGAGTTCAATCCTTGGTATCCACTCCCACCCCCGAACAAAAGGGCATAATATGAGCAAGTCTTGTCTTAGGCTTGGCTGACAATATACTCACCTTTATTAATTATTTTGTCTAGTGAGAAAATAATAAACAATCACAAAAGACATGGATAAATAATAGTGACATGAACATAGGTCTTCACAAGATACCATCCAGTGGTCTCTGAAGCTCACAGAGTATGAGAGCTCAAAGCAATCAGGGTCCCTGGAGCAGAGGCCTGCAGCACACATGCACATGGGTCAGGAGAGAAGGATGACTGTGCCACATGGAGCTGAGGACTAGGTTTTATCCTCAGGGGCAGTACCAAAGGTACTATTCCAGTTTCTTTAATCCCTTGTTCCTTACTGTGCCTTTGGGCCTCCATGGAATTTCTGTGCAGCTGATTAGGCCACATCTCTGATACACTCAGAAATCAGTCTCAAATTCTGAAGAGTGTTTCCACTTTATTCTCAGCAGGATTAACACCACTCATTGAATTTCCATCTCCTCAAAGCTTTGCAAAATTGGAATTGATTGTGGGGAACCTAGAAATACTTCAGTCTATGTTTCAAATCCCAGTGTAACCTGAGTAATGGAATTGCATGTTTTTCTCATTGAAAGTTCAAATAACTTAGTGATGGTTCTGGATTCTCTCCTGTTGGCCTCTCAATTTATTAGATGGAATGCTCTTTGAGATCATTATGTTTAAGGAAGTCATGGTAACATATGCTCTATTTCCTCAGCTTGAGCTATTAGAATGGCTTCCCAAGGACTTAATTCTTCATTTTCCTTTCACCCATTCTATGTTGTGCAGCATGACTGACTCTTTTTCTGATGTTGAGCTCAGTTCCACTCATCTCACAACTCTGATCAAAACATTGTAATGTCTTATTGTCCTTTAATATGTCTTAAATCCCCATACTCACTCTAATCTATTCTTTCCCAGCACAGTGCCATTATTCATACTGCTCCCAAAATCTATTCCATCCTCTGTAATTTCCCACAGTACCCTTCTGTCCTAAAACTCCATGATAACACAGGGGGAAAAAGGTCTTCATAGAATTTATTAACCTCAAGTTATAAGGAATTTCTCTTGAGAGTCAGTATACCCCTCTCCAAGTTTGATTGAGAGAAAACAGCATTAGTAATGGATTTAATGGTCCTGAAATTACAATATCTCCTCCTGTCTCAAAATTCCACAGTTCTGTTACTATGACAACCTACATTTCAAAGAAGTAAATTTATTTAGAGGTCAAGAGGGAAACTTCAGTATTTTCACATCTTTTGCCATCCCATACTTTACAGGTCACTGTTAGACCCCTCTTTTCATTATGACCTACACCAAATCCCTAAGTGATATATCTTTTATTTAAAAAGCTACTGAAAATACGCATTCTCTAAGCATCCTTGTTGTGTCAATAAAACCAGCCATAGTGTCAAATTTCTTTAGACCATCTTCTAGAGACAAACATTAGGCATTATAAAATGCTCCCATTGTGAAGACAATTCTATAAACTAAGCTGTTTGGCCTCAGAAGACTCCTGGTTTGAGGACAAGGAAGATTTTTATACCATTATCTTTAGGCTGTGTATCTGGTATATTTCACCCATCTTGTTGTGCATTTCCCATTACACTGCCATCCACCTTAACCACTGTGTTTCAAGGCATATCCCAAATATCCCTTTTGTGTGAACTGCCTTCCAGAGTAAGCATAGAACTCAAGACTGGGGAACCAACTAGGGATGGCTTGAGAAATGTGGCTTGCAGTCAGCCAATCTTAAACCTGCCAGTTTGCCCATGATCAACTCAACTCTACATTGTTGTAACCAAAAGATCTGACAAGAACAACTTAGAGGAGGAAAAGATCATTATGTCTCATGGTATCAGAGATTTCAGCCCATGGTAAGCTCACTCCTTAGCTCTGCACCCAGGGGGTGAGGTAGAACATCATGGCAGAAGAGCACAGCAGTAGAAAGAAGCTCCACACATGGCCACAGGAAGCAGAAAGAAAGAGAGGGGAAGGGACTGCAGAGAAGGTGAAATCATCCAGGGTATACTTCCAATGACCCACCTCATCTAACCAATCACCACCAACCCAGAACAGTAATCCTTTCAAATCAGGAGGATTGATTAGGTTATAGCTCTCATAATCTAATCTTTTCTTTCACCTATGAATACTCCTGTATTGACAGAGGAGTTTTTAAGGGACACCTCATATTACAAACCTAACATCATATGTGAGGAGGGCAACATGATCAGGCCCCTAAGGACTGGGGATCCAGTCATACTGAAAGAATGATTTTGGCTAGTCAGGTGAAAGGAATACCTGGGGCCAACTGTAGTGAGTGTCAGCAGGAAGGAAGACAGCCTCAGGAAAGTCATTCCTTAAGGGTCCGGTGCTATTTCCTCTGTGCTACAGAGTCATTCATTGCTGGGGTGAAGCTAAGAAGGGACTGAGTTATTATAGGTGATATCCTTTATGTGTCCTCTGTGATACTCTCTGGTCCTCTTAACTCACACAATGTTTGAAATCTCATGTCACTTCATTGGTATCTCTCTGTGGCACTGGGCATCTTCTATTAATATTATATGCATGGTGTGGTATTCTTTCACCCTTAATTTGTTGCTGCTTACCTGAGCATGGAGAATAGACCACTCCATCTTTGCCTCTAAACATCAGGTGTAGGACCTTGTACTTGGTGATGTGTGTTCATAAGATTTTTTTTTTTTTTACTTGGGTTCATGTGGTGAGGTTCCTCTTAACAGGTATTGCAAATTCAAATGCCTTTAGGGCTGACCATACATCTCAGGGATAGAGCATTTGCCTAATATGAATAAGGCATTGGCTTTGATCCCCAGCACTGCAAAATAAAAACAAAATGAAATTGTGAAACTGATTAGAAAAATTTTGATGATCTTATCTGATAAAGTATTTGAAAGGAATGATGGGAGATGGTCTATACTGAACTCCAATTGATAAGTTACAGAGATACAGGAGAATAGTGATATATGCCACCACTTTCATATTTTATAACATTACAATTTAAAGCTCAACTTTAATATTTTTCTATTTATAATCCACCATAATCATTGACCATTGTTCTTGAGTTCTGGCAATGAATTTCAAACTCTAAGACACTATTGTAAATATATTTTGTCTCATTGAGATTTAGCTCATAGAACACATCTATTAAGCATAAAAAATGGGCTGGGGATGTGGCTCAAGCGGTAGCGCGCTCGCCTGGGATGCGTGCGGCCCGGGTTCGATCCTCAGCACCACATACCAACAAAGATGTTGTGTCCGCCGAGAACTAAAAAATAAATATTAAAAAAATTCTCTCTCTCTCTCCCTCTCTCTCTCCTCTCTCACTCTCTCTTAAAAAAAAAGCATAAAATATTCGGTTTCAAAAAAATAAATAAAAAACATTGATAACTGCACACTAGTTCTTAACTTTCTTATCAACCCATACTAGATTTCTCCAACCCTTAGTTCCAAAACCAGAAATTAGATTAGAATAGTTCTACATAATTTATGTTTACATTAGGTATTTATTGCTGTGTGACAAATCATCCCTAAAGATAGTGACTTAAAAATAGTCATTATTTTTCACAGTTTCTCTGTGTTAGGATCTGTATATGACTTAAATGCATTCTCCAGCCCAGAGTCTCTCACAAGGCCACCATGCAGGTGTCACCTGGGACAGCAGTCTCACCTAAAGACTTGACTGAGCAAGTATCCACTTCTAAACTCAGTCACATGGCTGTTGGAAAGATTCAGTTCTTTCCATGTTGTTGTGCTGAGGGTCTCCTTTCCTTGCTGTTTATTGGCCAAGGTCACCCTTGTTTCCTTTCTATATGGCCTCTCCATAGGGAATTTTATGACACAGAAGTTGGTTTTCCTCAGGAAAGTGCCCTAAACAGAAGCTATAGTCTGTCTGTAATTTGATCTCAGAAGTGACATCCCATCACTTTTGCTGTATTCTGTTTGTTAAGAGTCACCAGGTCCAGCCCATACTCACTGGAGAGGAAACACCAGGTGTGAGTATTAGGAGGCAGGGATCAACAGGGGCCACCAAGAGGCTGTCACCACAATTTGTCAGCAAGTTTCTGGAGTTCATGCCCCTCCCTTCTGAAATTTGGTAGATTCACAAGGGAAAAGCCCTTGATTCAGTCAGTTCTCTACAATGCTACAGTGAAAAGTCAATTTGAAATATTAAGGGTAACTTTATAATTTTTAAATAATTGCTACTATCCCCATCATTACCAAAGTTGCTAGGATCAGCTTTTTAAACACTCACTGAGGCCATTTGTGTTTAATGCAAATTGGCCATGTGCTCATTAGCAACCTCAATCTTCATCCCAGGACAGGATGTTTCAAATAACTGCAGAATGATATGGAAGAAAAATCTTTGCACAACATCAGTTATGGAGTGGCCTCTCTATGACCCATATTGGAGTTTACCTCAGAGGTAGATTATAGGCTTTCTGACTTTAGGAGCCTTTGAAATGAGTATTAAACCAAATCATCTGCTCCAGCCTAAGTAATATCCTATGCAATTCTCCTAAACATCTCTATTTCAAACTAGAAATAAAATCAATGTTTAACCTGAACATTGTGTAGTAAAGTGGTATCAGATCAAGACAGTATCAGTCTATTAACAATTAACACGAAGTACATTTTCATCTATTAAAAACAGAAAATGCAACACAGGACAGTCAAGATTGTCTTGTTGAGAAGAAAGAAAAGAGGATTATTGTTGGCAATGGTGGGCTAAGCACAAAGAAAGATGGGGAAGGATGACCCCAAACTGACTCCCAAGCTCATTCTTTCCCACCTATTATAATATCAACATATTAAGCAGCAGTTTCCTTTTAAAAATCTGTAACACTCTTCTGGCATGAATATTTGTGTCCACTGCCACATTAATATTCTTCATCAAAGAATGGGTGGAAAGGACTCTACATTACTCCTTGAAAGAAAGTGGAAATTTAATTTTTAGATGAGTCTTTTACCTTAATGCAAGTCCATTTCATTTGGGGACAAACATTTACATGTCCTGCAACATAATACCTTAATGGAATATAAATTTTTAGAGCCAAACAAAAGTCTTTATTGAAGATATTTTTCAGATGGCAGAGAAAGATATTCATTGTGTGGGGGCAGTATTTAAAGGGAATATTCTTTCAAAGCTTATTAAAACTAAAGAAAAATGTTCTAGGACTCATTTGGAAACATTTCATTAGTAGGAGGTGAAATTTTTTCTTTTTTTTTTTTCTTGACTAAGCTGAGAAGGGCCAGTTCTGTGATACTACAAAGGACAGAGAGAAACAGATCTTTATTATGGTGATTTCCTGTTTGCCAGGGTTAAATTTCCCCTATTAATAACCCAGCTGACATGCTGGCCTTACTTTTCTATTAAGGTGGAAAAACCATATCTAACTTATTCAGTTTCATTCCAACAAACTCACGAACATCTATTTTCCTCTTAATCTTTGGAAAAAAGCAAAGAATGAGGAAGAACACTTGCTAAATATATCCATCAAAATATAGATATTGAGCCTTCATAGTTTCTGGGCTCTGAGCCAGGTTTTAGAGTTATAAGAGTTTAAAAGGAAAAAGAAATGTATAATCCAATCAGACTTTCTTAATCAAATGAACCCACAGACCTGATTTATTTAGTAAACAATGTGTTCAGCTAAACAGAAATCTTTTGAGTTGAGCATATTAGCTGCTTAGGCATTTACTATGTATGTCTATATTTTTGAAGTTTCCATAGCTATAAACTTGAGATTCTGTGCTTTCAAGCTTGGAAACTTCTTTACATCAGTTCATACAAGGATAGACCTCTGAAAGGATGACTCTCACAAATCAAACTTACAGGAAACCATTGAATAAATAAGTGTTTATGTCATTTATAATGAGAAGATTTTCATTACCAGCACTAGAATAGACCATATCATTTTATACCTCTTTAGAGGAGAACATTTTAAAATGCCAGAAAGTATACCAAAAATTGCTTTTAATTGGATACCTGAAAAAGTAAGGTAAATTCTCAATGCAAATATTAAGAGGAAACTACAAACCAAAATTGTAAATGTGAGTGAAACTTTATCATTGCCTCAAGGCAGGAAGTGGTACATTGGCTGCATTGGGCAGAAATTAGACTAAAATCCATAGTGTTACCTGAAGGCTGATGTAACAACACCCCTCCATGTTAAGCAAGAAGGTGGAAAACTTGCACCTTCCCATAGGCTCAGAATTAATAGGAAGCCTGTCTCAGGTTCCAGGTGGTAAAATAAAGTCTCTCCTATGGACTTAGAGGCAAAGACTGGAGCCTCCAGTGTATTTGTGTCTGAATTTAAATTCTACTTATGGCTTGAAAGTATACAAGTTAAGACATGGACAGAAATTGTTTCCTGGCTGGTAATACTGCTGGGATATTGTCATGGAAAACAGGCTTTGAGACAGAGACAAATATGCAGGAGATCTGTATGAGAATGTGGCTGGAATTTACAACCAGAAATAAGGAAGAAGGCAGGACTGAGCAGAGATATCAACACTCAGCCAATCCTGTAGGGAGTACAAAAGAACCAAGGGTCTTTAAAAATTATTCTGGGTAAGGCAAGAGTCAGGGCCTTCAGTGCTCCCAATTTACATCTGTGTATGATCTGGGAGGATGTCATGACCTTGGATTGTGAGAGAATATCAGAAGGAGACTGGCAACAGAGGGCTGTCTACTGGTGGCACTGCCAGTCTCAGGAGCAATAAGCCTTTTATTCCTGAAGGGACATCAGGATAGATATCACTCTGTCCAATACCTGAGTCTAGCAGAATTAAACACAAAAATGCTGGGAAGGGGAAGACCTTCCATCGAGGATTCCAAGGGATCCATTCTAGTAGGATAAAGATGTAAAACGATGGTCATTATCATTTTAGCACCAATGCTTAATTTGGGTTTATAAGAGCTAGGTTCTGACAAGCTGATTCCTTTGTCTTCCACAGGGCTGCTGCTTTAGTCAGATTTTTCACTGCTGTGACTAAAAGACTTGAGAAGAACAATTATAGAGGAGGAAAGTTTATTTTGAGTTCACAGTTTCAGAGGTCTCAGTTCCTAGACAGTCAACTTCATTCCTCCAGGCTCCAAGAGAGGCAGAACATCATGGCAGAAGAGCGTGATGGAGGGAAGTCTCCTATGATGCTAAGGAAGCAGAGAGAGACTAAGCTCAGCTCACCAAATTTAGACCCCAAAGGTGTGCCCCCAGGGGCCCACCTCCTCCAGCAGGTTTACAGTTCACAGTTTCCAATCAGTTAATCCCATCAGGGGATTAATTCACCCATTGGGTTAAGGCTTTCATTAACCCAATCTTTTCACCTATGAAAACTCTTGCATTGTCTCACACATGTGCTTTGGGGGACACTTAATATATAAATCATAACAGTGGTTAGTGTGTCCTCTCGGGATGGTGACTGGATTCACACCTAAACAGAGAGAGAGAGAGAGAGAGAGAGAGAGAGAGACAGCACCAGGCAGAAGCCATACATTTTATAATTTAGCATCATTTCTGCCCCATCCTATTTGTGAGAAGGTTTTCACTAAGTTCACCCCACATTCAATGGGAAGGTGGTTAAATTCCAACTTTTGACAGAATGAATGACAAATATGTTGTGAATATATATTTAATACTACCTTGGAATTTTTGAACCAAACAGAAATAAAAGCATCACAGGGATGTGAAGCAGATAAAATAGTGTTCAGAAGAGGTAGAAGTAAAAAGATTAGACAGAAATTAGAGTGAATAAAATATACAAGATAGCTGATATTAATAAAATACAACACAAAGACTAAAACTGAATATTTTAAGGAACTAATATAACAGACAATTCTTAGGCAAGATCTCTTATAATAAATAGAAAAGGGCACAAATGGAACAATATTTGGATTAAAAAATACTTAATGCCTATAGATGCAATAGCAAATTATTTAAATGATAAAGAAATACAGGTTGGAGAATATATATAAAACTTTATTTGCCTGGTTCCTGGAAAAAATATATCTTACTTAAAATAATTGCAAAATATAAAAAGCATTATGTGCATGAGAATTAAATCAATTAAATCAGCACTAAGAAATCAATTTCAATGGAAGTGCCAAAATTGTTTTTGCTAACAAATTCTATTTGAGGAACAGATACTTTTAGTCTAATACCATCTTTTTGGAGGCTAAAAAACATAGAGAGAATAAAATAGAAAAAATACAAGATAGTATAAGAACAAAACATTATAGTCCAGACTCACTTACAGAGAGGAATGCAAATATTCTACATTTTAAAAATTAAAGAATATAATTTTAATACCTACCAATAAAGCAATTTGCCTAAATATAAATATAGCATAGGTAAGCAAAACTTTTGTGGCTACCTATAAGTATCATCATATTTCAAAGACAGAAAGTAAAAATAAATGTTTTTTCATCAGAATTCTATTACATTTAATAGCTAAATACAATGCATTTTCATATTGAATGGCAAAATGTTCTAAGAGCCTTCTCTGAGATAAGAAATTTTAAAATAGTGTTCTATTGTTACCATGGCTATTCAACCTTATATTGAACACCCTAGTATGTACTCTGAGGTGAGACATATTCATGAAAGGCACAAGATTGATTGGATCATCTTGAAGTTGTAGAAAGCAAACAAATGCTAAAAAAAAAAAGTAGGGCATGCCAAAGAGAAATAAATGCCAATCTGAAACAAGATAAACTGCACAGTATTGTGCTACAACCTAAAGTATAAAATAAATATACATGAGTCTGCACTGATATGAATAAATGATTGAATAAATAAGTAGGTTAAATGGAAAGAACAAACCTTTAGAGAATAACTCCAAATTACTTATGTGTATGCTGCCTCCTCTAGGAAGTGGACTTTAATGCCATTATCGCCCTCTACCCTGTATGTAAGCTAGACAGTGATTCACCTCCCCATAAGAGAGTATTGAAAGCAGAAAAGTAACTTCGCAGTGAAGAAATTTAGCAAACACCACTTTAAACAAATGACTAAGTGTCACATCTCTAGTGATATCATATTGATATCACATATCTTTGATATGTTTTGCTAAAGGGGGAATTTTACCTTGATAGAATCTTTGCCAGCACTTATCACTCCAATCTGAGCATTTAAAAAAAATACAAACCCAAATTGAGGTGCATTCTACTACGAAGTATCTGATCACTATTCCTCAGAACTAAAAAGATCATGATAACAAAGAAAGACTGACAAAATGCCACAGAATAGGAGAAGCCAAAGAAACATAATGATTAAATGCAATATGGAATCCTAGGTTGGCTACCAGGTACAGAAAAAGAACATTGGTGCAAAAACCAGTGGAATCTGAATAAAACTGGCTTTTATTTAACAGTAATGTAACATAATAAAATATTGGTTTCTAAGTTTTGGCTTTTGGGGAAGCTGGATGGGAACTCTCTATATTATATTTGCAATTTTTGCCCTTCCCTGGCAGGGTAGACACCCAACCAGAGTGCAGGACCGCACCTTCCAACCTTGATTACCACAGGAGGTCAAGCCCAGTAGCCCAGATCCACTCACACCAACTTGCACAGGACCCAGATCCAGGATGCAGTAATGTTCATTGAGGGACACCAGCAGGTTCTGGAAGCCCAACATCAAGGTGAGGTATAGATAATCTGCATGGGCACTACAAGAAAATAAAGAAGAAACTGTAATATCTCAGATCCACACTGCAAGAAAGAAAGACACATAGACAACATAAAAAAACAAGGGAGGAAAGTGCCCCAAACAAACCAGGACGCTATAATAACAGAACCCATGGACAGCAAAGATGATGAAATGTCAGAGAAGGAGTTCAGAAGGTTCATAATTAAAATAATCTGTGAATTAAAGAATGACCTAAATGAGTAAAAACAGGCAAAAATTGATCACTCCAACAATGAGATAAGAGAGCAAACATAGGTAGCAAAAGATTACTTCAAGAGAGAGATACAGACTCTAAAAAAAAAAAAAAGAAATCCTTGAAATGAAGGATACAATAAATCAAATAAAAAACTCAATAGAAAGCATAACTAACAGACTAGATCACTTGGAAGAAAGAACATCAGATAATGAAGACAAAGTATACAATTTGGAAAATAAAGTTGATCACACCGTAGAGATTGTAAGAAACTCTGAACAGAACATCCAAGAATTATGGACAGCATCAAAAGACCAAATATAAGAGTTATTGGGATAGAGGAAGGCACAGAGTTTCAAACCAAAGGAATGCACAATCTCTTCAATGAGATAATATCAGAAAATTCCGCAAGTGTGAAGAACGAATTAGAAAACCAAATTCAAGAGGCTTACAGGACACCAAATGTACAAAATTACAACAGATCTACACCAAGGCACATTATAATGAAAATGCCTAGCATACAGAATAAGGATAGAGTCTTAAAAGCCACAAGAGAAAGGAATCAGATCACATATAGGGGGAGACCAATTCGTATCTCAACAGCTTTTTCAACCCAGGAGACTGGAACAACAAGCTCTGAAAGAAAATGTGGAATAACAAGCTCTGAAAGAAAATGATGCCAAGCAAGAATCTTATATCCAGCAAAACTAATCTTTAGATTTGATGATGAAATGAAAACCTTTCACGATAACCAAAAGTTAGAAGAATTTACAACTAGAAAGCCTGCACTAGAGAACATCCTCAGCAAAATATTCCAAGAAGAGGAAATGGAAAAAAATGATGAAAATCAGCAGAGGGAGGTATTACACTACAGGAAAATCTAATCACAAGAGAAACCAAGTCACTTTAAATACCAAAAATAAACAAAAATAGCTGGGAATACAAATCATGTCTCGATAAATTTTTAAAAAATCATAGTTGTAGAGGAACAGCATGCCTTTATTTGTTTAGTTTTTTATGTGGTGCTAAGAATCGGACCCAGTACCTCACCCATGCCGGGCAAGCGCTCTGCCACTGAGCCACAACCCCAACACTATTTGCAACTTTTCTATAAATTCAAAATCATTCCAAAAGTTTAAAAGTTTGCTATATAAGAGTTGAAAAGAAGTAACAAAACTTTTATCTTAAATCTGACATGGAAAATCAACTTTCCAGGATTAAATAAGTTTTTTTAAGTTTTTATTAATTATATTTTATTTTTTAATTGACAAAAATATCATATATTTATAGTAAACAACATGATGACTTGAAATGTGTTCATCGTGGAATGATTAAACTGAGCTAATTAACATATGCATTAATTCACATTCTTACACTTTTGGGGGGTGAGAACACTTGTGGTAAGAACCCATTTGGCAAGGAGAAAGGCATACAGCTGTGGTAGCTAGTCTAATCACTCCCAGCTGCTTACTCTCCTCCCATCGATGTGTGATATGCAATAAACCCTACAAATGAGGAGCTCTCAGAGGCCCCCACCGTGGCTGGCTGGGGCAGATGAAATAGGACCAGAAGTGGCAGTGTGCAAGGTCCACTGGATAGTTGGGATAGATAGGAATTAGAAGGAATGATGGGAAGTGACAGGGACACAGTCATAGAGGAAATAAAATCAGATTTCTCAATAAGAGAGAATGTGCAGGTGCTGGGGGTATGCTCAGTAGTAGAGTGCTCATCTAGCACACATGGGGCACTGCGTTCAATCCTCAGCACCACATAAAAATAAAATCAAGGTATTGTGTCCATCTACAACTAAATAATAATAATAATAATAATAATAATAATAATAATAATAATAGTAATAATAATAAAAAGATTGGATGTGCAACCACCTCTCTCAAGAGAACAAGATGTCTCAGCCCTGATCACAGGGGACCTACAAACTGCAAGGGCAGAACAAAGACCCCCACTACCTCCCCACATGCAAAACAAGCCTTGAAACATAACCAATTAGTCAATATTACCCAAATTGAGCACTGAAAAGGAACCTATCAACACACCAGCTTGGTTGGCATTAATAGGGTTCTGAGGCCTGACAAAACTGGAAACTAACGGGGTGCATAGATAGGATCCCCTGGGGAAAACCAGTGTCGTTCTCATGCTGGAGATTGTACCATTTGATGTCTATGCCGAGTGAAATTTTGCTTTCAGTAAATCTTTGATGTGCACACCCACTTGTGGTTCCTGTGTGTGTGTGTGTGTGTGTATACGGGCACACGCACGCACATGCGCGTGCCACCAATAATCCTGCCTGATTGGGACACAGGAACTGAAGGACCTACTTTTTCTTTCAACATTCCCATCCTTCCCACGACACAAGCAGACCTTTCACTGCAACATGAATATGGCATTTCCCAAGAGTTGGGTAGTTCCTTCTACCTAGACCCTGGAGCAACGGAGGACATGAGTCAGAGCCACAAATATATAATCCAGATAGGAAATATCTGTTCATTGCTGTAAACCACTGAGATTTTTGAGGTTGTGTGTTCCCACAGGAAAGCAGGGGAAGGAAAAATGTGCCCAAAGTGAAGGAGAGAAGGCACACACAGGTCTGGATTCAGCAAGGTCTGGACCAGAAAGAATAGAATGCTCTCAAAGAATATGAGTCATGCAAATCTGGAAAATTATCTCAGATTCATAAAGGTTTATAGGAAAGTCCAGACTATTCTCTGTCCCCTAATTGTCTCTCATGTTCAGAGTGTGAAACAAACATTATCAATTATTACTACTCAATTCTTATTAATCAGTTGTTAAATGCAATTTGTTATATTACAGTTGACTTTTGTTGTTTATGTTTTTTCTGTACACTTGGGACTATCTTAGTTTCATATCTCTTTTGTATTAGGGCAGATTATTTAACAATAATGATGGTTTATACCATCATTTTATTTTTTTAAATATTTAATTTATAAATTTTAACTATTCAATTGACAAAAAATAAATATATTCCATGTGTATAGAATGATGCTTTGACATATGTTTTCATTTTGTAATGATTACCACAATCAGATTAAACAAATCCACCACCAGCCATACTGTATATTAGATCTCTAGAACTTGTTCATCATACAGTTTTAAGTTTTCACCCTTTGACCAACATTTCCCTGTTTTGACCAGAACCTATATCATATATTCTATATAGTCTTTTTTGATTCCCCAGTTTGGAAGAGGAAGATCCCCCTCTGTGAGGTTGGGGGCACCGTCTCCTCCGTGAGGGGGGGTCTCGTGTAATAGAGATTTATGCTATGAACACTCGAGGGGTAGATACAGTTTCTTCTATACCAACTGGTATCATACTGTATATTTTGTTGAATTTATTCTAGAACTATTTGTTTATATTGTATAAACTATGAAATATCATTTTTGATGGAATATTCTCTCAACCTTGATCCCAAATTCTTTTAACTACAAGAAATTATTACTCTACAATCCTATAATACAAAACTGAATAAAAATAATTGGAGCATTTTCCTCTTGTTATTTTTGCCCAAAATAAAATGAGTGGCAAAATTTCAGTAGTTCAACCCCGAAAACAAGGGGAGAAAAAAAAGAAAAAATGTGGTGAATTGGCTTGCTCCCAAATGCACAAGAAGCATAACATCTCCTGGGAAGAAGAAAGTATATGGATCATTAGAAACACATTGCTCTTTGTTGAAACTCCACCTCACATTTCTCACAAAGTTCATACATTATTACCAGAATAGGAAAGCATCTATATATATTGAAAAAAAACCCTGAACTTAAACATTCTTGGAGGCCTTGAGTAGTTTATATATTCCATAAGTAGCTTCATTTCAAGGAACAAGAAATTTGCCCCATCATTTCAACATTGATTCACATAGAGTTTGAAAACAAAAACTTTTGGAATTGGAAGAAGAGGAACTTTCACAGGAAAGGTGAAGCCACATTTATGGATGGATATTCCAACAGTAAGCTGGCACTGGAAGTCATAACCATGAGAGCACACAAATTTAGAGTTGGAAAGGACCTTGTGAATTACCCCACAGAGTCTCCTAAAATCCAAAGATTCTCTTCAGAGTATATACAGTATTGAAACCTCCTCTAAGAGGCAATCTACCTCATTTCAGAAAAGGTCTTGTTATTATATATTTATTTGTATGACAGCTCTCAGTTGTCTTGGAATTTCCTCTCCTTCATCCTAATTCTGCTATTTGGAGATAGACAGAATACATGGATTACATATGTACAAGATTCTTCTTTAGAGTAAAGAAAACCAGTGAAAATGATAGATGCTGGATATGCATTTACATGAGCTTATGGAGGGAAGAAACTCATTTTCTTTCTGGCTATGAGACTGGGCTTGCATTGAGTAAAAGACATAATATTAATAAAGTGAGAAAGCAGAGGCTTGTGGCTTAGGATCACATTAGATCCAGATCTGTCCCTAGCTAGTTCTGTTTTGGGGAAATTGAACAAGCTACTCAGAACTTAGTTTCCTCTTCTGGAAGATGAACAACTTATAAAGATCAAGTCAGTTTAGTTTAATAATCCAGCCCCATGTTTATATCTTTCATTAGTATTTATTACTCCTTGGGTAGTCTAGGTTTCTACATGAGGTGTTTTTTCAAATTCCCTATCATCTATCTGTGTCACACTCTCTCTGTCAGTATCATCCTTGAAGTAAAATGTCCTGCTTGCAGCAAAATGATTTATCCAAGGATGTTTGTCTGAGTTTCCTGAATGAGTTCCAAGGAACTCACCATAAACTAATTTCATTTTTACTTTTATGAAGGGAATTTTCCATCCTTCACCATTTTGTCAGTTAACAGAACTAACAAAAGTCATCTTAAAATGATGAATGTGAAGGGGAGAAAACTCTTCTAATATTTTCAGGAATTGAATATTTATTTTGAATTATTTGGATAGTTCTATCCATCAGCTGATAAGTGATTAATGAAAAGGTGGTACATATATGATAGAATACTCTTCAGCCATAAAAATAATGAAATCCTATCATTTCTGACAACATTGATGGAAGTGCTAAGTGAAATAAGCCAGGCACAGAAAGACAAGGACAGCATGATCTCACTCGTATCTGGAATCTAAAAAGTTGATCACATAGATATTGAGAACAGGATGGTGTTATCTGAGGCCAAGTAAAGTGGAGGTAGGGCAAAGATAAGGGAAGTTTATTCATTTTGTACTAAGTTACAGCTAAATAGGAGCAAGGATTTCTCATATACCATTGCACAGTATGGTGACTATCTAACAGTAATGTACTGTATATTTCAAAAGCTAAAAGAAAAGACTTTGAAAGTTTTTACTGTAAACAAATGATAAATGTTTGAGGACATAAACATGATTAGCCTGATTTAAACATTACACAATATATACATTGTGTGTGTGTGTGTGTGTGTGTGTGTGTGCGCGAACATTAGAGTGCTCCATTAATTTGTACAATTTTGTGCTTTTATGTATCTATTAAAAATAAAAAAAATTAAAATTAGATGATTTTTTTAAAGAGAGACTTTCAATTTTCTAAAGCCACTGAGAATATTACTATGTATGACTATGGCACTCATGGTAAAATTTTCCAATAGCTGTAAATGTACTTAGAATGTAAAAATGCATTAAGAGAGGAAATACAATTCTAGCTGTACTAATACCCACAGACAAAGCAGTGGAACTATTGCCACATTTAATTTGATAGCTAGATTTCAATTGTTCTATTTTGGCATGCCTCATCACAGGATTTGTTCATCTGAGGTTTCATTTCTCTAAAATTTCATTCATTCCTCACATGAGTCATCACCAAGCCAGAAATCCTATGTAACTCACAAGTGACTTCCTGTAATACAGGCTATTCCATTTTTTCCTAATACATTTGATTTTATTTTTCTGTAGCTCCTCATTCTCATCTGTCAATGACATCTTTTTTTAAACTTGACTCTATCTTCTGTGGCTATGGCAGCTGCAAACTGGTCTTCACTTGAGCTTCTGATAAAAGTATTAAACAATGTATACCAATAACCCACAGCTAAGGATAACTTATCAATTTGACACAGATCTGGTAATCGATACACTTTAGTGATTTAGTTAAGGGTCTACTATCCTACCTAAGAAATTAATTTATCCATCAAGATATGGATACTATTATCAAATACTTAGTTAATATCAAGATGTACAACACATTCTGGTCTAAAGGGCAATAACAATATTTTTTTTTGGTTCTAACTTACTTCTAGTAAGTCTGGATCAATGAAGCTGTTATATATAGGAGTTTCTCAATAAATTCTAAGTACTAGTATTAATGTTGTCAGTTTATAGCAACATACTGTCATTTAAATTCTCCCATAGAGTTTGAATATTTGATAAATGGTTGGGTTAAAATAATGTCTTTGTATTTTGAAACCAGGAGACTAGATGTTATGGTTTAAAGATCCCCCAAAGGCCCATTTGCTAAAGGCTTGGCAGCCAGCCAATGACAATATTGGTAGGTAACAGAATCTTGGAGGAAGTTAGGTCATTGGAGGTGTGTTTTCAAAGGGGTTATTAGAACCTTAGCTCCTTCTCTCTTCTCTTTGCTTCTCCGCCACCATGAAATGAACAGTTTTGCTCCACTACACACTCCCCAACATGATGTGTTGTGCTGAGGGCCATTGCCAAGTAGAAATGACACATCGAAATTTCCTTGCTAGCATACCCCATGTTAAATGGATTTCGCTGTTGACATTGCATGTAAGGTGACCTTGCTCAAGGAAGGCGGATCCGGGTTTAGAGCTGATCAGGTTTGAGGAAGTATCCCGGTCCTTGGGTTTAGGGCGTTCCCGGTTTAAGACAATAGGGGTTTTAGGGAAGTTGGAGGTTGAAGATTATTGCTGCCGGGATTAGTGTGTTCCTGCTGCCTGAGCTCCCATTGAGTTCTCCGGAGATTCAGAAAGGATATTGGAAAAAAACCTCGTGGAGTAGGTGAATTGGGCGGCAGCAGAACTGGGATTGCCCCAGAACGTGTGTGGAGGCCGGTGTGAGTTCGGGAATAAAGATTGCTGTTTGAATCTACAAAGCTGTGTGGTGGCTCGTGATCTTGTGCCCAGCCAAGACTGTGGCAGTGTTGCCTTTCCACAGGCCCAAAAACAATGTAACTAAGTGACTGTGAACTGCAAGCTTTGAAACTGTGAGCCAAAATAAATCTTGACTCCTCATAAGTTGAGGAATTTGTCACAGTTATGGAAGTTGACTAACACACTGGTGAAGATTGACTTCAGTTTGGCCATTCAGTAACACATATAAGGTAGCACCTACAAGACACTGGGCCACTTGCAAGATTTATTTTTAGAATCATGCTATGCTAAAAATATAATCTCATTATGCATATCTGACTATATTGGAGCTACTCTAGGCACAAGTGTGGGGTTGCAGAGAAAAACTTAATATAGTGTTTCTACTTGCAAAAACTATTGATCTAGCAAATAAACACAAGTTAACTATGCAGGTAAAGTTTTCTTCATTGCTGTATATCAACATCTGGTATAGAGACTAGTTTGGTAACAGGAAATCAGCTAAGATTAATGAATGGATAAGTAGCAATCAGAAGAGAGCTCACTGATGTGGCAAACAGTATGTGTGTTATGCATCCCAATTCTCCAATTGCTTTCAGCTCTTGCTCTTAGAGAAGAATTGTGCCCTCAGAATGAGGCACACAGGATGTGGAGGCAATTACTACACAGAAAATTATCCAAATGCTCAGAGTTGATGGTGTCACTTGTGAAGTCCACCAGGCAGAAATGACAAAGATGAAGACTATTAGTCATGTGTAGATTGCAAATTGCTTCTCTCTTACTATGGAAAAGGGATAGGAAGACTGCATGTTCTTAGATTTTCATAGCTTTTCTCATGGGAGAGATTGACAAATTATTTCTGTCCAGTTCTATTTTATCAGGATAGCAAAGCTGCTTCTGTGCTTCTTAGAATAGTAAAATGCAAATGAAATCCAGCATGGGAAAATAGAAAGAAAGAACCAGGAGCCCTTTGGTGAGCATGGTCAAACCACCCATGCAAATGTTTGTGCATATCCTTCAGGGACACCATGTACAATGTTAGTTATCATAGACTTGTATGTGTTTTACAACAATTCTCTAGCAGATGGCAGTAGAGGATCTTATTCTATCAATGCACTGTATAAGAAATAGAAGTTAGGTGAGCTAAGAAGTGTTTTTCTCTTTTTATTTATTTTTTGTTGCTACTTTGTAATTATTGTTGTTTGTTTTTTGTTGATTTGAAGGTTGTTGTTTTTTTTTTTTTTTGTACCAGGGATTGAACCCAAGGGCATTGAACCACTGAGCCACATTCCTAGAGCATCTTTACATTTTGTTTATAGACAGGGTCTCGCTAAGTGGCTTAGGGTCTTGCTAAATTGCTGAGGCTAGCTTTGAACTCTTGAGTCTCCTGCCTCAGCCTCCTGAGATGCTGGGATTACAGGTGTTTTTCTAAACCTCATGGAGGTATCATATGGGCTGGCGATTGCCTTATGTCTGGCCTCTTCTTTCTTTGTGCTATGAAGATATATATTTAAATAACTGCCCATTGCAAGCAAAGATGAGAAAACCTTCAGTTTCCTGTATCTTGTGAAAAGTAGGTACTCATGTAACATTTATTAAGACTAGAGATGTGCTAGGTCTCCCAGGAATTTTATAAGGTAAAGACAATAGATACAGGCTTTGGAGTCAGACAAGCTAAGATTCAATTTTTGACTATTGCCTAGGGAGGATGGAATAAATTATCCACTGTCCTAATAGTGTCATGGTTCTTGGTAAAATGTGATGAAGAAAATTTGTAGGATAGAGAGGAGTAAAGGTTCTGTAAATGGTGAGTTCATGGTTAGTACGTGGTTGGTTTTCAGTCCAGAGTAGCTAGAGAGACAGTAATGTGTGATGGTACAGTGTAAATTGTAATATATGCCTTCATGTTCATTGCAATATTATTTACAATAGCCAAGACATGGAATCAACCTAAGTGTCCATCAACACATACATGGGTATAAAAAAATAGTTTATAGCCACAGAGAAAGAAATGAGGAAAACAATTCCATTCACAATAACCTAAAAAAATACCTAGGAATAAACCTGACCAAGGAAGTAAAGACCCCAATAATGAAAATTAAAAAAACATTGAAGAAAGAAATTGAAGAAGAAAATAAAAATATCCATAGACTGGATTAAAATGGCCATACAACCTAAAGATTAGATGGAATTCTCCACTAAAACGCCAATGACACTCTTCAGAGAACTAGGAAAAAATAAAACCCTTAAAATCACAATAAGGGTTTGGAGGGTTAGTGAAGAATAGAAGTACTTTGGATTAGATAAAGAGAATGAAGTAAAGGGAGGGGAAATGGGAATAGGAAAGATAGTAGAATCAATAGGACATTACTATCCTATGTGCATATATGATCACACAACCAATGTAAGTCTACATCATATACAACCAGAAGAATGAGAAGTGGTACTCCATGTATGTATAATATGTCAAAATACATTCTACTGTATGTATAACTAATAAGAATAAATTTTTAAAAAATTAAAAATCAAATGGAAATCCCCCAAATCCTGAATAGGCAAAGTGATCTTTAGTAGAAAGAATAATGTTGAAGTCATTACAGTACTTGATTTCAAAATATACCATATAGAGCCATCAGAAAAAATCAGTTTGGTATTGGTATAAAAATAATCCGGTAGACTAAAGGAATAGAATAAAGAACTCAGGAGCAAATTCAAACATCTACAACTATCCATCTAATTTGTTTGTTTGTTCGTTTGTTTGTTTAGGGTACTAGGGATTAAACCCAGGGGCACATAACCACTGAGCCACATCCTTAGCCTTTTTATATTTTATTTGGACACAGTGTCTTGATGAGTTGCTGAGGGCCTCACTAAGTTGCTGAGGCTGGCTTTGAACTTGAATCCTCCTGCCTCAACCTCCCAAGCTTCTGGGATTACAGGCATGTGTCACTGTGCCCAGCCAGCCATCTGAGTTAAAGGATCCGAAACATAAATTGGTGAAAAAATAGGCTCTTCAACAAATAGTGCTGGGGAAACTGGAAAGCTACCTGTACTAAACTGAAACTAGATCACTGTCTCTCACTTTGTACTAAAATAAAGTAAAAATTGACCAAAGACCTTAATGTAAGAGCTGAAACTTTGAAACTACTGGAGGAAAATATAGAGGAAGCCTTTTGAGATATTAGCACAATGACTTCCTAAATTCCTCCAATAGCTCAGTAAATACTGTCAAGAACTGGCATACAGGATTACAGCAAATTAAAAAGCTTTTGCACAACCAAAGAAACAATCAACGGAATGAAGAGACAGCCTACAGACTAAGAGAAAATCTTTTCCAGCTATTCATTTGAGAGACGATTAATATACAGAATATATGAACAACTCAAAAAATTAACACAAAAAGAACAAGTAATCCAGTCAATAAACGAGTAAATGAGCTGAACAGACACTTCTCAAAAAAATAACTAATGGCTAATGGTTATATGGAAAAAATGCTCACCCCATTAGCCATCAGAGAAATGCACATCAAAACTACATTGGGATTCCATCTCACTGCAGTGAGAATGACTATTATCAAAAACACAAAAACAAAAACAACAGAAAAACAATGTTGTCAAGTATGTGGGAGAAAACAAACATTTACACACTGTCAGTGGGAAGGCATAGTCACTATTGAAGAGTACTAAATACTAAAAATAGAACTATATATGATCCAGTTATAATACTCCTGAGTACACTGACCTAAAGGCATCAGAATCAGCATGCAAAAGAGATACCTGCACGCCCATGTTTATCACAGCACAATTTATAAGAGCCAAGTAATGAAATCCTCTTAGATGTCCATCAATAGATAAGATAAAGAAAACATGATATACAAACATAATAGACGGTTTGTTATTCAGCCACAAAGAAGAATGAAATAATGTAATTTATAGGAAAATGAATGAAACTGGAGATCATAATGTTTACCAAAATATGGCAGTTTCAGAAAGTATGGCAAGTTTAATCTCCTATAAGAAAATATAAAAAATAATAATTAAATTTTTAAAAGAAGGCCACATCAATGTTTATAGCAGCACAATTCACAATAGCTAAACTATGGAGCCAACCTAGATGCTCTTCAGTGGATGAATGGATAAAAAAATGTGGCATTTATACACAATGGAATATTACTCAGTATTTAAAAAGAACAAAATCATGGCATTTGCAAGTAAATGGATGGCATTGGAGAAGATAATGCTAAGTGAAGTTAGCCAATCCAAAAAAACAAATGTCGAATGTTTTCTCTGATATAAGGGGGGGGGGTGACTCATAGTCGGGTAGGGAGGGAGAGCATGGGAGGATTAGATTAATTCTAGATAGGGAAGAAGGGTGGGAGGGAAAGGGAAGGAGAAGGGAATTAGTAAAGATGGTGGAATGTGATGGTCATCATTATATAAAGTACATGTATGAAGATTTAAATTGGGTGTCAACATACATTATATACAAACAGAGATACAAAAAATTGTGCTCTATATGTGTAATAAGGATTGTAATGCATTCTACTGTTGTCGTGTATTTTTAAAAAATAATAAAATTAATTTAAAAAAAGAAAGTAGAAGGGAACCTGTTAACGAAAAGGAAAGAGACAAGGGTGGAAAGGATGGTGGACAATAGAGGACAATAGGGAGAGTGAATACTATCAAAGCATTATATGAATATATGGAAATGTCACAATGAAACATTAATTTGTAATTTTAATTAATTGTTATACAGTTACCATTCACCATAATATAATAATAATAAATTTAAAAAGAAAACATAGTGTATAAACACAACAGAATACTATGCAGTTATTAAAACAAAGGATATATCTATAATTTGTGATACAACCATATGGAACTAGAGGACATTATGCTAAGTGAAATAGCCAGCCACAGAAAGACAAATAATGTAATTTCATTTATAGATAGAATCATATAAGCAGAAAGAAGAATGGTGCTTACCAGGGGCTGATGGGGTGAGGTTGAGAGATTGGGGACATGTTGATAAAAGGATACAAATATTCAGTTAAATAGGAGAAGTAAGTTCAAGAGATCCATTGGCTAACAGACACTGTAGCTAATAACTATGTATTATTTACTTGAAAATTGCTAGATTTTAAGTTTCTCATAACAAACAAGTGATTCATACATTAATTATATTGATTTAGCCATTCCATCATGTATACATATTTCAAAAAATCATGCCAGCTGGGCATGGTGGTGCACACCTGTAATCCCAGCAGCTCAGGAGGCTGAGACAGGAGGATTGTGGATTCAAAGCCAACCTCAGCAACAGTGAGGCACTAAGCAACTCAGTGAGACTGTGTCTCTAAATAAAATACAAATTAGGGCTGGAGCGGGGGATGGCTCAGTGGTTGTGTGTTCCTGAGTTCAGTCCCTGATACAAAAAAAAATCATGACCTACTTGATAAATATTATAATTGTTATTCATTAATTTAAAAAAATAAATAATAAAAAGCATGCAGACTTTGGAGTCAAATTGCCTGGAATCAAGGCTAAGCTCTATCTATATGAGTTGTGTGTGATTTACAACAGGTCCCCAAATCTTTCCCCACCTCATTTCCTATTCTGTAAAATAGTTTTCGGAGAAGCAAAGGACATTACACATGCAGGTAGTCATTGCGTGTCACCTAGTATCTGACTCTGCTTCCCAGGTACACCCCTCCCCTCGCAATCAAGTAGGGACTTGTGAGTCCAGTGGGCCCATGGCATCTGGTTTTGTGTCACCTCCAGGTGAGTGCTTTAAGAGACAATGTGTGATTTAATACTTCTCTACATCTGCCAGGCAGTAAAAAATAACAAAGCCAATCAAAAATGGACATATAATGTGAATCAGAAAGAAGCTTTAATCATTGAAAATTCTAATAAAGTTCTATTAAGGTACCATGTCATACCCTATATTTTTTCTTATTTTTTTTTAGTTATTCATGGAAGAAGAGTCCATTTTGATAAAATTATACATGCATGGAATATATCTTATTCTATTTAGGACCCCAATCTTGTATTCATATACATACATAGGAAATTGATGTCAAATTCTTTTCACTGTCTTTCACATTCTTATCCCCCCGCTCTGTTCACTTCCTACCCAATCTTATTAAAAGCAGCTTAGTGCTTGAACCAGTGCCTAGCATATAGTGCTGAGTAAATGTTTATTATTGTCATCATTGATATTTATATTTACATTTGACATAACCCCAGCTCTGCCTTGACTATCAATGAAGTTCATGATTTTAAGGACTCTGGATTCTGACTCTGGGAGAGAATAGAGTTTCATATTTGGCATAAGAAAAGCAGAAAGCCCTACTTCAAACACCTGCTGAATAAGTATGTAGGCATCTAAAAGTGACTCATCTCTGAACCCTGATTTTCTTGCCTTTAAAAAGAAGATGACACATAATGAGTGAAAATTTGTAGACAAATGTGTGGACTGGAACAGGACCAGGAGCTGACAATTTCTGTTTCTCTCTCCTACTGCCTGAGTTTTCTTCTTTTCTAGCACTGATCCCAGCTCCCTCTGCCTTCCCATCCTACATTACTCGCCAGTTTTGAGACCTTTTTTTTTTTCCTAGCTGCTGGTTTCTCCATGACAAGATGGAGAGATCCTTTTGGTGTTGGCAGTTAAAGGAAAAATCACGCTCATCAGGAGAGTGTGACCAAAATAACCTGTGGAGTTTACTTACCTCCATAGTTCTTAGCCCACAAAGGTAGCTATGAAATAAATGCAAAAATGAGAATCATTTGTGGTATTAAAATAACCCAATGCATCAAGCTTCTAGTGAAACCGCATGGTGGCCTTTATTTTCATACTTGGCCCTACCTAGTGATCATTTCTCCATTATCTTGACTTTTCTAGGTAGTTGTGAAGGGTAAAGCTCTGGGCATGTGAAGGCAAATGGGTCATGACCCCGGCACCACTGCTCACAGCCAATACCAAGTATAATCATGTTCCAGAATCCTCCTGAAAGTAGCTTTTCAAATCACTGAAAGAAAAACTAATTAAACAAGTTGAGCATTAATCACTTCTGGAGGATAACCAAATCCAAGCCCTTATGCCAGTTGGTCTTAATCATAACCCTTTAATTTAATAACACTCTTCTCTGGAAATTATAATATCACGTGAGGCAGAACTGGCAAGCTTTTTCATCTGGTTCCAGATGGGAAATTTAATGGATCTGCTCAAATTTCTTCACACAGCTTTAAGGTATGGAATAAGACCCAAAGCCCCATGTTTCCACACCCTGTGGAGTCCTCACCACTGAACCATATGCCTTTCAAGGGAAAGAGATCTTAATTTGTGTTAAAGGTTTCAATGCCTGTAGTGCTTCTTGTTAAGGATTTCAATAATTCAGAGAATGTGATACTACGTATCTTAATGAATATTCTTTTTTCTTCCCCTCCTGCATTCCAATTTCTAAGTATTACTAAGGTTCATGCTGATTGTCATAGGTATCTTATATCCCAAGTCATTTATTGAAAACTTGATGTGGTAAAATGACAAGATTTTTCATGCCTATTAGCAAGAAAACATGATAAAATCTTTACGATACATGTGAATTTGTTAAAGTGAGTCATCTGAAGTCAGAATGGTAACTTGTGGGAGCATATATGTGACATGCTGTGAAGAAATAAGCTCCCGTGTATCATGCTGGTTTTTATCGTCAACAAAGCAGATTATCAAAAAAGCTTATTAGTTTAGCAATAAGTATAAAATGTGTCTGCTCAGCCATGCAATTTCTAGGAATTATTTCTAAGTAAATAAGGATATACACAAACGTTTAGCCAACAAATATGGTTAAAGTTTCAGAAACAGGGTATTTTTGTGGGTTATTTAGAATAATCAGACCATGGTTCATACGAACTGAATCCTTTTACATTCAGAAAAATGACAGCATAGGGATTTAGTTACTCATATAAATGTGGAAAATTAATTTAAGTTCAGAGCAGGTTGCAGAGCAGATTGGATGTCATTATTCCACTTTTGAGAAAATGAAGGTGGAGAGATAGAGCCATGGTCAGAAGCACATATTCTCAGATAGCAGTAATATAGTGATTTCCATTTTCCTGTCCCCCACATTTCAAAATTATTCCACACTTAATATGATTATTTGTATAATTAAAAAGCTGTGTTTTTTAAAACAATGTGCAAAGCCAGTGTCCATTGCTTTCCTATTTTGGATTAACTTTGCTTACAGCTTTGTCATAATGTTAAGATAATAACATCCAGTGTCATTTTGCCCTTCACTCATTGTGACAATTTTTGCTCCAGTGAGTTCTCAGGGTGTGGTTCACAACTTACTCTAGCATTCTCCCTAAAGAGTGGCTCTTGACTATTGGCCTGAAATGGGAATTTTGATTATGACGGAAAACAGGGCACTCCATTTCCTGGCTGTGAGCTCCCTGACAATGAGGCCTTAGATTTCTTCATCACTGGGCTTCTGTTCTCCTTCCCACCAGCATGTGGGGCCATGGCTGCCTCATGGGGGTCCCCTAGCAAAAGCTGTTCAGTTGATCCAGTCTCATTCTGGGTGAGATTGTAGCTTGTCCACAATCACATAGCACCTGTCCCAGGCTTCACTCGTAGATGGCAGTAGTTCTGGCTAAGAAGAAGAAGAAGAAGTCCTTCTGGAGTAGACCTTCTGGAGAAGAAGAAGGAGAAGGAGAAGAAGGAAAAACTATGAATATTTCTCTGAAGATAAATCTTTCCTTTAATCACATGCATTCAAACAACAACAAATTGTGTTGCTTGTGATTTATTTTTGGGATTTAAGAGGAGACAGCCTGCCCAACAGAAAAAAAAAAAAAAAACAAAGATGTTTCCACAGAGCCATATGGCTCTGAGGTGGCCATATCAGTTAACAAAGAGTGTCAACCTGAATATTCTCCTGTGGCCTGAGGAGAGGAATAGTGGTATTGACTAATGTTCAACATGTGCCAAACACTTTGTGGATGGTGTTTGGCCTGAAATGGGAATTTTGATTATGAAGGAAAGTAGAACATTTCAGATATCCTTCTCTGGAGGGAATGAGGCACAGAGGTAATATGCCACAGGGCTAGAATGTGAACTTTGGTGGCATATTGATATGCATCACTTTTAGGTGAGCCTGAGAACGCAAGCCATTCTAAAACTGATCTTGACTTGATGTTCATGGGACATTATATACAAACTCACTTGACCTTTTTCTCTACAATACTAGAGATCTCTTCAATTCCTTGCATAAAATTACATATGTTGTTTCCCAAAATGCCATTGGTTTGGATTTGAAATCTTCACAAACAGTTCTTAAACACACACACACACACACACACACACACACACACACAATTCCTACCTGCTTCCTTAAATGGGACTTTGTGTTTGTCATAGGATGTGATGCAAATCTCATTTTGTAGTTCTCATTTCAGAGCTTCTCTGCAATGTCACCTGATCATTCAGAAATGGATCATTCTGTTCTTTCCAGACAGTTTGCTGTGGAAAGAAAGAAGACCTTTATGAGGTGGTGATTTTACTTCCTTTGGACACATACCTAGAAGAAGGATTCCTGGATCATGTGATCATTTTGTTTATCATTTCTTCAAGAACCTTTGTGATGCTTTCTTTAGTAGCTGCATGGATTATATTCCCAGTAAAGGTGTATAAGGGTTCCCTTTCCCCAACCAAGACTTTTTATCTCTTTCTGGTTAACAGCCATCCCAACTGGTATGATGTCATATTTCATGGTGGTTTGATTACATTTCCCTGATGATTAGTAATGTTGAACATCTCTTTTCGTTAACATGTTGACCATTTTTATTTCTCATTTGTATAAATGTCTATTTAGATATCCTACTCATTTTTAAATTGGGTTACATGTTTTCCAGCTACTGATTTGTATGAGTTCTTTATAAACTTTAGATGTCAACCATTATCAGAAATATGGTTAGCAAACATTTCTTCCCAGTCTACAGGTTGCCTTTTCAATTTGTTGATTGATTGTTTCGCTGTGATAAGCTGGTTAGTTTGGTTAATTCCTCATTTATTTATTTTTTCTTTGGTTATCTGAGCTTGTGTTATGATACAAAAAAAATCATTGCCAACTTTAACATCAAGGAGTTTTCCCCCTGTGTTTTCTTCTAGGAATTTTATAGTTTCAGGCATTACATTTAGGCATTCTAATCATTTAAAATTGACTTTTTGTGTCTGTTGTAAGATAAGGGTTCAATTTTATTCTTTTGCATGTGAAAATCCAGTTTCTCCAGTGTACTATTTGTTTATTTATTTATTTGGGTACCAGGGATTGAACTGAGGGGCACTTGACCACTGAGCACATCCCCAGCCCTATCTTGTATTTTATTTAGAGACAGGGTCTCACTGAGTTGGTTAGGCTAGTTTTGTCCAGATCATCCTGCCTCAGCCTCCAGAACTGCTGGACCCAGTACTGTTTATTGAAGAGGCTATTCTTTTCTCAATATGTTCTTGTATTTTGTTATTATTATTATCATTATTATTATTGTTATCTTGTACTGAGGATTGAATTCATGTGGCACTTAACCACTGATCCACATTCCCACCCCTTTTTATTTTTTATTTTGAGACAAGGTCTCGCTAAGTTGCTTAGGGCCTCACTAAATTACTGAGGCTGGTTTTAAGCTTGTGATCCTCCTGCCTAAGCCTCCCAAGCTGCTGGGATTACAGGCACGTGCTACCACATCCAGTCTAAATGTGTTCTCTTGGTACCTTTTTTAAAAAATATATATATTTGACCATACATGTTTGGAATTATTTCTGGTCTTTCTATTCTTTTCCCCTGATCTATGTCTTTTTTTTTCTTTTGCCATCCATGTGCTGTTTTGATTACTATAGCTTTGTAATATAATTTAAAGTCAGAAATTGTGATGCCTCCAACTTTATTTATTTATTTATTGATTTCAGTATTTCTTTGGTTATTAAAGGACTTTTGTGATTTCGTATAAACTTTAGAATTGTTTTTGTATTTCTATGAAAAAAGCCTTTGGCATTTTAATAGGGATTGCACTGGATTAACATATTGCTTTGGATAGTATGGACATTTTTAACAATTTTAAGTCTTCAGATTCATGAACATGAGATATTTTCCACTTATTTGTGTTTTCTTTAGTTTCTTTCATCAATGTTTTATAGTTTTCAGTGTAAATATCTTTCATTTCCTTTGTTAAATTTATTTCTAAGGATTTTTAATTTGTGTTTTTTGTTTATTTGTTTTGGGTCTTGGTTTGGATGCTATTATAAATCAGATTGTTAACTTGATCATTTTTTTGCTGCACTATCTTTTTTTATAGAAATGAAACTGATTTTTGGATGTTGATTTTGTATCCTGCACCTGTACTAATCTCTATTTTATTAGTTCTAACAAATTTTTGGTGTAGTTTTTGGAGTTTTATAAATATAAAATCATGTTATTTGCAGAAAGAGATAATTTTACATTTTTCTTTCTAATTTGGATACCTCTTATTTCTTTTTCTTCACTGATTTCTGTGGCTAATGCTTCTAGTATAGTGTTGATAAAAGTAGTGGCAAGAGAGTGGTTATTCTTGCTTTGTACTGGATTTTAGAGGAAAAGCTTTCAGTTTTTCACACATTGATTTTGATGTGCTAAAATCATGAAAAACTGTGGCTTTTCATAAATGGCCTTTACTATGTTGAGGAGCTTTTAATCCTACCTAAACCATTGGCAGTGTTATTTAAAAAGAAAAAAAAAGGTTGGATTTTATTGATTCCTTTTCATTCATCAGTTGAGATGATCATGTTTTTATCTTTCAGCCTGTCAGTGTGACATGTCACAATGATTGATTTGCATATGTCAAATCAGCCTTGTATGATGTGAATAAATCTCACTTGATCATAGTGCACTATAATATTTTTGACATGTTGTTGAATTCTGTTTGCTAATGTTGAATTGAGGATTTTTGCATCAGTGTTTGCCAAACATATTGGCTTAGAGTTTTTTTGTGTGATATCTTTGTCTGGTTTTAGTATCAAGGAAATGCTGGACCTGTAAGATGAGTTAAGAAGTGTTCCATTCAGCTCCCATTTTTGGAGGAGATTTAAAACATTGGCATTAATTCCTTGAATGTTGGTAGAGTTGAGCCATGAAGCCCTCTAGGCCTAGGCTTTTCTTTGTTGGGAGGTTTCTAATTACGGTTTCGACCTCTTTAATTTGTTCTTAATTTGTTTTGGCTCTCTATTTCTTCCTGATTCAATGTTTGTAGATAACATACTTGTGGGAGTTTATCTGTTTCCTCTAGGTTATCCCATTTGTTAGTGTATAGTTGTTCACAGTATTCTTTTTCATCCTTTCTTCTTCTTAAACATCTGTTGAAATGTCTCCATTTTTGTTTCTGAATTTATTTATTTATTTGTGTTATCTCTATTTTTCCTCACTCTAGCTAAGCATTTGTCAAATTTTTCAAAAAATCAATTTTAAGTTTTATTGATTTGGGTTTTTTCCCCTAGTTTCTATTTTATTAATTTCTATTTTGGTATTTCTTATTTCTTTCCTCCTGTAAACTTTGGGATTAGATTGTTCTTTTCTATCTCATTGAGGTATAATGTTAAATTGCTTATTTAGGATTTTTTCTTCTTTTTTTAACATATTTATTGAACAGAACTCTAAAGCATCTTTAACTTTGGTGGTAGAGACATGAACTTACACAGGTGGTAAATTTGTACAGAAATATATTCCCACAAATGCAAATTCACAGACACAATAACTATAAGGAGCCCTAGGGAAATCTGAATAAGATTGGTGAGTTACATCAATGTCAGTGTCCTGATTGTGATATTATACTATAATTTTGTAAGCAGCTATTTTGTAAACAGCTATCATTTGGGGAAAATGGGTTAAATATATTTAGAATTTCCCTGTATTATTGCTTATATCTTCTCATAAATTAACAGTCGTCTCAATAATACTTTCAATTTCAAAACCAGAATTGCATATCTTTCCATTTATCTGGCTATCATCTATCTATATACCATCTATCATATATCTGACATGCTTCAGGGAAGGCTTGTGGATTTATATTTACAAAGTGAGGGAAAGGTAGTGACTTATTCCCACTTTTCTTGAAACAACAATAATTAATCAAGAAATCTGTTTAAGCATCCAGTGTACATATTTCACATCTCAATAATGCTGTATGGTAAATGACACACAGTTAGTTTTTACATAGTATACTCAGGAATTTAACTAGCAGAATCTTAATTTAACTATACAATAACATTGTAAATTAATCTATGTGTATCATATTTTACAAGAAACCAGCAGTGAGTATGACAAAATACCCTCCAAATGCCCCACAGGTTGTAAATGATAGGCAGGGAGTTAAATGTATCTTTTTGTCCAAGTCAAGCATACTTACACTGTCTCAGCTTATTCATCCAGAGGTTCTACCACCTAGGCCTGAAGTACTTACATTACTTTTCTTCTATAGGGAGAAAAACAGTACTATTTAATTATTGATGAAATGCAAAATATTTTCTTCAACCCTCAGACATTCACCACCTTTCGATTCATGCATTCATTTATTGCCTCTGTTGATGCTGTGAACACCATGGTCAGGCTGTCAAGTCATGTGGACTCTAAGAGATGCCCTCTCCAGAGATGGGACTCACCAGCTCCAGAGACCCCCTTGTCTAGATTTGAGAAATCCCCAAAGATTCACTTATATGCAGCCAAACTTTTTCTATTTGTAATTTCCACATGTAGAAATTATACCTCTGGAGAAGGAAGTGCCAGAAGAAAGGAATCATATTTTCTGAGACAGATCTCATGCTGTGTCCTGGAAGCACCCTGGGAGAAGTAGCTGGTGCAGGAGGAGAATCAGTTAGCAAAGGACCCTGGGGAGTCCTTTGTCTTAGTGCACTGAGAAATGGAGGGGACAACCTGAAGGTATCTAGCTCCCCTAACAGCTGACACATGCTGGTCCTCATCCTGACAAAGAGACAAGAATAATGTTTGGAGAAAGAGTAGTAGAATCACGGAAATGGCATTCTAGGGATCAAGTTGCTTTGAATTTGGAAATATGACTTGCTTGGGGGAAAATTCTACATTGGAAATAAAGCAAAGTTATGCCAATTAAGCATTTTGTTTTCAAGAACTGTTGTCTTTCACTCTGTCCTGTGACCTGCTCACTGTCACATGATAGTAGTAAGCAGGGCTCCTGCATCCAGGCAGTAAAAGAGGCAGAAATGAAAGTCTATGCCCCAACTCTTCTTCAGTGCTCAAGTCAGCCCCCTAACTTAATTTGTTTTGTTGAAGTGTAGGCTGCCCTTCCAGTCTCCCAGACACAGATGCATAGATGACTGTCCACCAGACAGACAATTTAACACCTGGTGAATACATTATTCTCGCTTTAACTTTTTCCTATAACATTTCTCCTCCTTGGGTGTCTCTTCCTCATCTGTCCTTTCTACTTCACCCCATTTCCTTTTTTCCTCCCTATTTTTATTCTATTTTTGTATCCCTTAATTTTATCTGGAAGAGCACATCTGGGTCCTCTGGTCTACTATCTGCTTCCCCCTCCTGCCACTGCCCCTTCTTCACATCTGCATTGCCCCTGCTTTTCAGGAAGGACACTTCTGTCTCCAGGAAGGAGAAAGGATGCTCAAAATCCATTCCACAATAGTGTAATGAGAACATCCTGAGTGCTACATGAGGCAACGGTCTTTAGGTTACCCCTACCATATGGGGTACAAGAGATAAGCAAGATATGCCCGAGACAAGTATTTAAAGAGCATCAAAGCCACGACGTTTCCTTCATTCCTCTCTATTCTCTGCATCTGTGAGCATAGGCTGGCACCAAAGACTCAGGCCAAGTATCAGAGAATTTAACCTGAGAGTAATCAGCTCTTTTTACTTCTCTACTTCACCACTTCTGGGGTGTAAAATTTTTTTTCCTCATTTCTTCTTCCCCATTCATCCCAAATACCAGCTCCTCCAAGGATTCATGTTCAAAACCCTTAACCATGGGGAACAAGCATCAAGCTTAACATGAATCATGTAGAATTGGCTCCAATTAATTCCCACAGAGTCCCTACCTATTCTAGGGCAGGGATATCTGGAGGAAAGTAGAGTGACCAGAAGGCCTTGGGAAATCTCGGTCTTTTTTAAAAATTGGCATAACTACTGTCGTGGCTACTGAACATCAGAGATGCTTCTCAGTGCTATCATTATACTTCTCTATTTTCATCTTTCAAAGATATTGCAGGAAGGAGTTTCTAGGTGCCTTGGTCAATATCTCCATCCTTTCAACCTCAGGACCAACTCTGGCTGCCACCAGAGGGCACCCTCCCACTACAGCTTTGAAAGCAAAGCCTACCCCTGGCCAAGCACATTGTTCCTAAGACCCCCTGCTTTCATTAACAAAGTAGGATTGAAAAAGAGTCTCATAACTGGAAAATATCATAAAGAAAGTGAGTTTCATTGTGAGGGAGGTCTGGGTTCCTGTGGCTTCACTCTGTTGATTTATTTCTCCTGAACCTTGCCTTCTGTTGAAGAAACAACCTCAAGTATTTCATTATGTTATACTTCAATTTCTTTTTTTTTTTCTTTTGAAGAATTATATATGCTTATGGACTAACTTAGAGACAAATGCCTGCATCTCCACTCTCCTTACTTTGGCCAATAAGGAGTTCTTTTTCCAATCAGTAAATTCTCCTTTTTAATCTATTTAATAATCAAAATATCCCCCCCCCAAAAAAAAGCCTTTCTTTCAAAGTCCCCTATGACTCTTGGTCTTTTTTATTGTCACTATAGGGGTACTAAATTTATCGATAAGCTGCAAAAGGCACAAGATTTTCTGAAATGTGAGGTCATAATTATAAAAAATCAGTTGGTCTTGGTGAGTCAGTGTTGAAAGCCCTGTAGTTGACAGAAATGAGAGGGAACATGTGAAATGCTATACATACTTTAAAAAGAAAAATGTAAAACCTGTAACTATGAATAGTGCATGAGATCTTTCTTCTTCCTCCATGTTGAACTTGGTAATCTTGCTGTGAGGCTGACTGAGCAAATGTAAAGGCTTGCCCACAAATCCTCACCCTTTTGTTCCTATTTATCCTTTCTGGCTTGAGTGAAAGATTGGGAGGTAGTGAAGGCTGAAGAAAATTGCCACTGACTTCACAACCTGAATCATCCAAATTGCAAGACCAGAGGGTCAATGAGGTTCCTACATGAGATCATCAATCACCACATTTTACAAAGGGGAAAGGTGGAGCATGCTCTTCTGTATAACAAAATGCAAACCTTTAACCTCACATTCAGTGTGGTTCTTGTAAAGCATTTCTTTCCTCACTCATGGTTTCATGTTCAGCAATCAGGGAAGTTTGCTTTGCTGCCATCATACAAGGTCACCAGTTTACTTTTCAAGGTTCTACTTTTCCTCTCTCTCTGAGAGCTTATCCTTTCATAGCTGAAACCTCACCTCTGCCCGTATATGACCCTCAAATCAATTTTTTCCTCTTCATGCTAATCTCTCCTAAGCTGTTTCAATGGTCTTATTTGGATTTCCTGATTGCAGCATTTTCTGCATGACAGCAGTAACCAATTCCGCATATAATTGGCAAAACTGCTTGCATATCCACAGTGAAGGTCTATTCAGCCTCCCAGCCATTCCCTTATTCATTTTATTCCAGTAGTCTTCTGTAATGAAGGGATGATGTTTACCTTGGCAACTCAGCACCTATATAGCACAACAGGGGATGATAGCCATTCCTAGCTACTTTTTTTTTTTTTTTTGACCCCAGGGATCCATCCAATTAGACAATGAGGTGCTGGCACATTGGTCACCAGTGTGTTTGTCAATGATCTCCCAGCTCAGAATTGCATCTCAAGTTATTTTCCTCCTTATTAGAAACAGATCTTCTGGCATGTCCTGTAAACTATAACTCCTATTGTCCACATGGAGGGTATGACAAGAGACATCAGTAGACATCACTAGGAAGACAGACAAATCTAGTCTTGTGGGCCAATCTGCATCTCCCCTTCCTATTCATTAGCAATTCTAATGAGCTCCTCCGGGTTCAAAGATCGCCTTACCCCCAACACTCTAAAGACCTCTCTCCTCTCTCCATGTAGATGCTAAGCCTTGTAGCAGAGAAATGCCATGCCCTTTGCTGAAACCTGCCAACATGATACACTCCTTCCTGTAGCATAATGAATTGATAAGGAATTCTGAGATGCCCTACATTTAGTAGCAGGCCAAGAGGGTGGAGAAAGGGAAGAAATAAGGAGAGTTGATTTAACTGACAGCTTCAGGCTGAACCAAAGAAGAGAAAAGAAACGAAAAGCTCCACATTCCTGAACTGTATAGTGAAGGTTAGCCATCAAAGCAGCATCACATCTGCTTTCAAAATTGACCAATCAAAAAGCATCAAGCTCTTCGTATAGGTCATTTTCTTACAGGTCGTCTTCCTATCCCAAGGCTTTACCCACTTTGTGTTGTCCTGCCCCTTTTATCAATAGGAGGTATAGGCTCAAAGTAAGTGATTTATGTTTCCTTATCCTCTGAGTTTTATTATAAAATACTGTGGCTTTGGAGATCTAGTAGACATTTTTTTTTCTAACTCTTATCTAATCATGCTGCTTGTGGCTTAGGGAATTCATCCCAGGGAGGACCTCTTGTATTTTTAACTAGTATTAGCAACAATTCAACAAAACCCTTATTTCAAAGATCTCTTGGTCTTTAAATTTTTATATAACACAACAATGAATGAACACTCACTTTATGGCAAGCATCAGATGAGGCATTAGAGGTATAGGAATCTAAAAGCCAGATATAAGTATCCTGTTTTCAGGTCAGTTGGGTGTGGGGGAACATTCAATAAATAATTGAACAAATAATTAATAATTATCTTTGTGATAAGCACCAAGGGGGAAAAGATAATTGTCATAAAACATACAACAGAATTTGTTGCTTTTGTTGTTGTTTGAACTGTGGTATGGGTAGGAGTCAAGAAAGGGTGTCTCAGGAAGTGATGTTGTCACCTGGTGATGGTGACCTTAAGCCAGTCCCTGAATATAGGGCCCTGCAGTGGGGGAAAACCTGGAGTGCCCCCAGAAAACGAAGGCCATGGCAGCAGGAAAAAAGGTGATAAGGAATGACCAGTAGGTATGCAGGCCATGGACAAGGCTTTGAAGTGGCCACAGATGTTTGGATTTTTTCTTATGTTTTTCCCAGTGAAATTAAGAATAACCGTGATGAGAAAGATACAAAGTAAACTTTGGGGAAAATGAAGAGTGCAAATATGGGCTGAGTGGGAGCTAGAGTAGCAGAACAGCTTAGAGAAAGTGCACAGATTGTTCTGGGCCTGGGGTCAGTGGGATTTAGAAGTGCCCAGGGGCAGGGCATTGCAGGAACCCAGAGTACTGGACAGATGTGGTGTGGGGAGCACCCAGGGGGGCTGGGGAGGAAGGAAGGCAGATGGGCCACAGAGTCAGCATTGAGTTTTCTGTAATTCCATAGACCAGGGTCTTCCAAATGTTTTTCTTGAACTTTTAAAATTATATATTATTACTGAAGTAAAATGTACATTTACACACAGAATGAAGCACAAGGCAAAGGAATGAAATGGAAACCAAGGTCTGCTCCATGTCTATGGGACCTCTGGGACCCAACCTTTTGTTTTCTTTTTTGGTACCAGGGGATTAAACCCAGAGGCACTTAACCACAGCCACATCCCAAGCCCTTTTTTTGTATTTTATTTAGAGAAAGGGTTTCACTGAGTTGCTTAGGGTCTTACTAAGTTGGGGAGGCTGGCTTTGAACTTGAGGTCCTTCTGCCTCAACTTCCTGAACCACTGGGATTACAGGTGTACACCACCATGTCTGGCTACCAACTTTTTCTCATATTGTACCTTTAGAGGATTTTTTATTCCTCGCTTCTTGATTTAGACACTATTACACCTCACCTCTTCTCTTCCACTTCTCCCTCTCAATTTTTAATAGATGTATTTTGATGTTCACTTCTTCTGCCTTTACAACTTTTTAAGAGTTATGTGTGCCTATTTTTTGGATGACATTGATTGAATAGTCTCTTTTCTTTTTTTTTATATGAGTGAAGAAAATACTTGTCCCTGCACTTCCCATCCATCTACTATCTGGACAATACTTAATATTTACCATGCTTCAGCATTTATACTCCTGTTCCTTAATTCTGAATCTTCCATGTTTGCTCTTATAAAAGTAAACTAGAAACAGGAACTGAAGAATCCCTGAGCAGATAAAGTCGATTAGGCTTCATAGGGACCCTCAACCTTGCTGAATTTGCAAACATAAGTGAAAATTAACTTGAGCTATTTCTTGTAAATGTCTAAATTAATCAAAAAGAGAATGTAAGATCAACCAATCAAAAACAGCCAATGAACTTAGGTAACTAGAGACTTTCTGATGGAATAGACCAAATAAGGTAACTACGTAATCATAACCAATCAAATATTTTCTTTGCTTTACTTCTAAATTCATCTTATAAAAGACTTCCACTGTGTTCCCTTGGAACTCCTGATCCACTTCTGATTTGGAGCTGCTTGCTTCATGAATCATTTTTTTTTACATAAACTCTTTATATTTTACTGTGCTTCAGTTTTTTATTCTTTAGCCATTAACTGAAAACAAAGAAACAAAATTCACAGTACTAGGATGACATTAATGGCCACCACTGCAAACACGAGGAGAGCACACTTGGATACAGAGAGAAGGATCTAGGATTCCCAAATTGATGCATCTAAGAGGCATATACCAAAATGAAGCCATATGAAGTTTCAGAATTTTTTTTCAGACTGTACAATGGTCTAAGACATGGCTTAGCACATTTTTTTCGGAAAAGCGTCAAATACTCAATGCTTAGGTTTCAGGCCATCAGGTCTCTGTTACAGCTGCAGAGGGAAGAGCCATAGAAACTGCATAATAAATAAGCATGACATGTCCCAATAAAATCAACTTAAATAATCAGGTCACTGCCAACCCTTGATCTACAAAAGTGGATCCTATATTTAGGAATATAGGAAGAAGCTCAAGCTTTTTATCTAAAATGGCATAGTATGTGCATATAATCTACTTACTTGTAGACTCTCATATATTTTAGAACATTTATAGATGACTTATAACATCTAATAAAATGTAAATGCTATGTAATTATTTAACTATGTTGTTTACATAATAATGCAAGGAAAATTTTGTATATATTTAGTAGATATATATTTTTCCCAAATATTTTTATTCTATTATTCGGTTCAATCTAAAGATGAAGAGCTCAGATAAAATGGATTGATGGTATTATGTAGTTATACTAATTAAGACAATGTAGTATTAACAGAAGGACAGACAAAATATGCATAAAAATAGAGAATAAATATAATAAGTCCATTAGAGTTTTTGACAAAGATACAAAGGTTTCCAACAGAGGAATGATAATTTTTGGCAAACAGTGGTGGAACAACTGGGCAAGCAATAGAGAGAAGGAAGGAAGGAAGGAAGGAAGGAAGGAAGGGAGGGAGATAGGCAGAGAGGGACAAGAAGGAAAGGAGGGAGAAAGACAGGCAGGCAGAAAAGCATTGATTTAAACTTCACAGCTTATACAAAACTAACTAAAATTTTGAAATGAATCATGGATATAAATGTAAAATTAGAAAATATTTTTTAAAAATAAAGGAGAAAAGTCTTCAGGATATATTACTAGACAAAACTTTTTAAGACATGGTACCAAAAGCATGATCTATAAAAAAAAAAATGAGTAAATTGGACCTCACCAAAAATTTGCTTTGTCAGAACCCATATAAAGAGAATGAAAAATGAGGGAAAATATTTGTGAACAACATATCAACAAATTACTGGTATCTAGAACATATATAAAGAAAACTTAAATTCAACAGTTAAAAAAATTGTGAAAATAGGCAAGATGTGTTTTACTGAAGAGAATTCACAGATGACAAATAAGCACATCAAAGACTTGTTCAACATCATTAGCTGTTAGGAAAATGCAAATTAAAGTTACAAGGAAATATCATTACACACCTATCAGAATAGGTGAATCAAATAAATAATGAGGACAAAATAAAAAACCGTGGGGACACCATATCCTGGCAAGAATGACAGGTAAATAGATCACCATACACTGTAGGTGGAAATGTAAAATGGTACAATGGTAAAGTCACTCTGGAAAAAAACTGATACTTTCTTACAAAACACAATAAACTTATTATACAGCCTAGCAATAGCACACCTGGGCATTTATCCCAGAGGAAAAAAAAATCTAGGTTCACATAAAAACCTATGTATAAGTGTCCATAGCAGCTTTATTCACAATAACTGAAAACTGGAAATTACCCAACATCCCTCAGTGGGTAAATGGCAAAACTGTGGTATAGTCATACCATGAAATATTCTCAGCAATAAAAAAGAGCAATTGGATAGAGCTCAAGGAAATACTGCTTAGTTTTTAATAATATTCATTCTAAAAACGTACACACCAAAGTATTCCATTAATGTAACACTGTTAAAATGACAAAATTATAGAGATAGAGAACAAATTAGCAGTTGCCCTGAGTTAGAGATAGGAGAGTTCAGTTACTTTAAAAGTTATTAAAAGAGCTTTATGATGGATCTGTTTTGTGTCTTTTTTATTTGTACTAATTATTTATATATGATAGTAGAATGTATTTTGACATATCATACATAAATGGAGTATAATGTCTCATTTTTCTGATTGTACACGTTGTAAAATCACACCAGTTATATAATCATCTATGTACATAAGGTAATAATGTCCAGTTCATTCTGCTTAATACCTCCTCCCTTCCTTTTATTTCCCTCTTCCTAATCCAAAGTACCTCTATTTTTCCCTAGCCTCTACACCCACCCATTGTGAATTACCATCCACATATCAGAGATATCATGGTGGTCACACAGATCTATAAATAAGTAAGGTACACTTGAATAGAAATAAATATCCCCATACAGACAAATGAGAACATATAAAATAGGTAAAATCTGAATGAGGTCTATAGATTGCATCACAGCTAATCCCTTGCTGATATTGTACTATTGTCTTGCAAGATGTTACCACTGAGGGGCCTTGGTGAAGAGCTTCTGGATGTTTCTTAGATCTACATATAAATCTGTAATTATCTCAAAATCAAAAGCTCTAACATATATAAACACATCATATTCTGGCTCCAAACCTACCACTAAAATCTGGAGATAACTCTGAACTTTTCCCTGGAGCCAGGGCTTAGAAGCATAGCCAGCATTTCAGAGTGAATGGATCTTTGCTCATGGGACCAATATACTCAAACTCATGCTTGGGGTGCAGTAGAGCAAGCCTGGGAAGAAAATGTGGGGTTGAAGGATTTTAATAATTGATATTTTAGTATAAGCATTTCAGTAGTCATAATGAAGCATAATGGGTGGGGGGGCTTGGAGAGGAAAAATAAATAAATTCAGACAGAAAGAAAAATTAGAAAAATCATCAGTTTGTAAACTACAGTAAAATAAGTGACTTTAAGATCATCAAGGGATGCCAAAAAGCACTTAAGCAAGATGATGAGGAATGACATATTCCTATAGTTTCATAATGTCACCCAGTAGAGCCCTTGCTGACTGGAAAGGGGGAAATGTACCTTCATGGTAGAGCAGGCTGGTGGTTACACATAACCAAGTAGTCAAATTAGCATCACTAACAGAGACTTACTAACATTATGTGCCTCCTGGTGATGTGAATCACAGATGCTGTATTCTTGCCAAAAATATCTAGTGCAAATTTAAGCATGCTTTTGAATCTAATATCTTAATTTTGTACAAACCATGGAAAATAGAAGAAGGAACCATACAATTTCAGTATATGTACTATTCCATAAGCCCAGTTTCTTTGATAAATCAATATTCTCACAAAAAATTAAAGGAGAGGATTATCTGTGCTGAAGAGTATACAAAAACAACAAAAAACAACAACAACAACAAAAAAAAAAACTATGGCCACACCACCTTGAATGTGCCTGATCTGTCTGAAGAGTATACTAACCAAATGTAATGCATGGATGCAAATTGTTTTCTAGTTTCAATAAAAAGTCATGGTGGTGGTGGGGGCGGAGAAACATAAATAGACATTACTCAAAGATATTATGGAATTACCTTTAATTTTCTTAGATTTTGAGATTGTGATTTGATAGCAGATTGTTCTTATTTTGAGGAGACACAAGATGGACTTTTAGTGGGAAAAAGACCATGATATCTGCACTGGTCTTCCTTCTGAGCAAAGGTTTGTAAGAGACAGACACTGATTAGGTAGAGTACTTCAGCAGTTTCTCAGCAGTGTTTCCTGACCAGGTTTGCAGATCCTCGGATGCATGATGTTTTCTTGAAGGAATTCCAAGGGAACACAATCAGGAGAATATGAAGTGCAGACCTTGTGCACAGCACTTTTTGCATGGGTTATTTTGTTTAATCTCTTCAACACCCCCATGAGTAGGAAATGCAGAAGACTGGACATGCAGCTAATTGAAGAATTGGAGTCCTTATTACAGAATGCTTTTAAGAAATTGAACTCCTAAGGACCAAATACATTCATTTTTGTCTTAGCACAATGTTAATAGTTTAAGTGGCATCAGTGATATCTTATGAATATTATAACTCTCATTCTTCCTATACCAAATATCAATTTAAGTAATAAAAATTTAGAAGATTCTGCCTCTGTTATATTAACTCCATAGTCAGTTGTGAGTCAGCAGCACTTATGGATGCACAACCCACCTATGATGGAGAAAAGGAAAACTCAGCAGGCAGAGACAAAAGATGTAACTCCGGAAAATCTAATTTTTATAGTAACCTATCATATATTTTATGAATAACCAGAAGAGAGGGGTTGTAGGGATATAGCACAGAGTTATAATGAGATGAAAGTGTTAATTGCCCTGATTTGATCAATACATGTTATATTCATATATTGAAATTTACGCTGTATGATATAAATGTATATAATTATTATGTATTAATCAATTTTTTAAAGTTTAAGGAGGTTTTAGTGTTATATCCCCTGATTTGATCATTACAAGCTCTATAATGTGTAAAATTTTGTTACTGTATCTTACAAAATTGTACAATTAATTATTTTAAAATCTGAATTAATTACAAGTATATTTCCTGATGCTCTCATAGATCTAAAAAATATTCATGAACTACTTCATAATCATTAGGCAGAACTTTCAGGATTAATAGCATCAAGCAGTCTTTCCTATATATCTAAGGGCTATAACCTCTAGCGATGTGTATGAAATTTTAAAAAAAATCTAGTGGCTACAGACTTTGAAGCTAGTACATATTTTTTCAATTTAGTCTCTTAAACTCTCTATTTAGCACTTTAAAATTTGAATTAAATGAGAAAATTAATTTTACTGACCCTTCTGGAATTAATAAAATGGAAATCTTTCAAAGAATTATGTGAAATGTCAAATAAACATGGAAGAATTTATGAATGAAGATGAATCGGAAATGGAGAAAAGTTTAATGGCCTGAAGCACTTTGTGAGCTGCAGACTGAGAAGGATAAAATGGCAATGTTGAACCTCATGCCACTGATGGCCAAATCTCTTACCTCAGACTGTATGAAGTGGTCATTACCTGATGAACTGGCATTTCAGCTCAATGACTTATTTGATCCTACTGGTATTAAGAACAGTCTGGTTCTTGTTGATCTGAACCTGGAAATTAAAAGGAGAGTTAACAGACTCTTTTTTATAAAGAAATCCATTCGTGTCCATTTGGTCTTTTGAATTTTTTTGCAATAAAATCTATACATTGTATGAAATAATTCTATTAATTTTGATTTTGAGAGAGACTGGACTTTTACCAGATAGGTTGTTGATTTTGTTTTCCTGGAGGTTTTTAAATACTAGATTGACAAATTTCATTAAGCTTCAAAACTGGGTTTTGTTATAGTTGTTTGGTTTGGTTTTAAGGCAGCAGAAAAGCTCTATAAGTAGAGACATAACATTGATATAACAATATTTTATAACTTCATTTATCCAGCTTTACTTTGATTTGCTAACAATGATTCCTCCACAATAATACAAGGGGAAATGAGTTATAGAGAAATGTAAATATGTGTTTGAAGTAAATCTATCCTTTGCCACCCACCCTTGTTTATAGCCCCAAACAAGAATTATTCTATAGACAGCTTATATGAGTGCTCTCCTAGTTAGGCACATTGGTTTCAGTAATCTTAAACAAAAATCACATTAAAATAGAGAATAAGAAACCATTGAATACTCTAGCAGTACCTGAAATGCTAATCTTTTAAAAATATTATGTTTTAGTTGTAGTTGGACACAATACCTTTATTTTATTTATTTATTTTTATATGGTGCTGAGGATCAAACGCAGTCCCTCACACATGCAAGGCGGGCACTCTACCGCTGAGCCACAACCCCAGCCCCTGAAATGCTAATCTTAAGGGATTATTGAAATACTCAAATTTTTAAAGGTATCCTTTAGAGAAATAATATCAGAAGAAAATATTTTACAGGAAAAACACAATTCAAAAAAGAAGCCACTTATATTTGTGAAAGAGTATGTCACTAAATTAAAGGAGAAGCTACTCTCCAAGATATGCCCAGATATTAACCAAAATTCTCTGTGGGGACATTTTCTTTTTTTTTTTTTTTTTTGGTTTTTAGATAATAAATTTTATGTGTTTTCCCACAGAAACAAATAAATGGAATTGTTATATACTAACATTAAACAAAAATAAAATTAGAAACATAATAAAAAATGTTATTGGCAATAACCAAAAAACACTTATATATTTATATATTTGAAAAGATATATCCAAGATTTGTATGTAGAAAGATTTCAAAGGTATACAATAATTTATTTTTTGTTTTACTTAGTTACACATGACAGTACAGTGATCTTGACATATCATACATTTGAATTAGATGGGATATAATTTCTCATTTTTCTGAGTGTACAGGTTGCAGAATCACATTGGTCATGCAGTCACATATATACACACAGTAATAATAATGTCTGTTTCATTCTACTATCCTTCCTATCTCCCCAATCCCTCCCCTCCCCTCCCTCCACTTCTCTCTACTTAATCTAGGGTAACGCTATTCTTTTTTTTTCTTTCTCACATCTTCATACATGTATTTTGTATAACAATGAGGGTCTCCTTCCACCATCCATGCAATTCCCTTTCTCCCTCCCATTCCCTCCCATTCATCTTCCCTATGTAGAGGTAATCTTCTTCCCATGCTCTTTCTCTCTTCCTGTGGGGACATTTTCAAGGATTACAACTATAGTGGTTTCCTTATCCACAGGGTTAAGATCCCCAAAAGGATGCTTGAAATTGTAGATAGCACCCAACTCTAAATAAACTATATTTCTTCTATGCATACATAGCTATAAAAAGTTTAATTCATAAGTAATCCTCAGGGAGAAATGAACAACAATAATAATAAAATGGAATCATTATAACAATATACTGTAATAAAAGTTATTTAAAACTTATGAATTATTTATTCCTGGAATTTTAGATTTAATATTTTTGGACTGTGGTTGACTTGACTGTGAGTAACTGTAAATATGGAAAGCAAAATTGCAGATGAAGAGGGACTCCTGTATTTCTTATAAGAATGTGCAAATATAGCACTAGAGTTTTTCACAAAAATGGAGGTGTCACGTCTACTGCATGGAAGCCTAAAGAAAAAAGGAAAAGATATTTAAGATCATCCAAGCAGAAAATTTTCACTGAGAAGAACAGTGTTGAGGTTTGGATATGAAGTGTCCTCAGAAAGCTCCTGTGTGAGACAAAGCAGAAATGTGTAGAGGTGATATGATTACATTCTGGGAGTTATAACCTAATCAATGGATCAATTAATCAGCTGGATTAGTCATCTGAATGGATTAATGGGTGGAAACTATAGGCATGTAGGGCTTGGCTAGATGAAGTAGGTTACTGGGTGGGCATACCTTTGGGAATTACATTATTCCTGCCCCTCCCCCCACACATACCCATCCCCGACCCCGCTTCCTGGCTTTCTGGTTTCCATGAACTGAGCTGCTTTCTTCCTCCATGCCCTCTGCCATGATGTTCTGCCTCATCTCAGGCACAGAGATTGAACCTCTCAGACTGTGAACTAAAATAAGCTTTCCTCCTCTACATTTTTCTTGTCAGGTCTTTTGGTGACAGTGATGCAAAGCTGATTAAAATAGATGGCTGTTTTGCAGAGCATTCCTGCACCAAAGGAAGAGAATGTCATGAATCCTCTTCATGAGAAATGAAACCAATGACAACTCTTTTTTGCAACAAAATGTTCCATACTTCCATAGAAGACAAAGAGAGAATATCTGATGACAATATCAGAGCAAAACAATGAAGAATTTAAGCAAAATGCCTCTTAATGTGATTACAGGGAGAAAAAAGCATAGCCAGGAAACAGTCACTGGCATCAAAATAGTTACCATTATATGTTCCATAGCCACAGTTTTAGGCTCTTCAAAACTAAATCAGGATGCTAGAAAATCATGCTAAAGTAAGGAAACACTCTTGACTTAGAAGGGTGAAGAGTTTAATAGAGAAATGAAGCTAGACTACATCTGCATCTGACTTCATGTTGTATGTGACTTCATGTTATATGTATCATTCTCCTTCAAATTGAGCAATTGATTCTCATGGTCCAAATGCTGAATCTGTTTTAATAAATGATTGGATTAACAATGAGGACTACTCATTAGAATGCAATATTGCTGCTGTTCAAGGAAGAATATATTATAAAATTTTCTAGTCAGTTTATTAGAAACAAAATGTTTTTATTTGTACTATAAAGTATAAGTAATTTTGCTGTCAACTCTGAACTTTTCTATTGAAAACTTCTTTAAAATTTTGCTTTTGGAATTTCTTATGAAATTACTTGAAAGTTACATACTTAATTTAATAAAACCCTTTAGCAAAAAAATAATGGATATTTAATTCTATGCCAGATGGAACTCTCCAAATGGAGAGATGATATACAGTGTTGCTTAACAATGGGGAAACATTTGAAAGGTATGTTTTTAGGTGATTCTGTCATTGCATGAACATCATAGAGACTACTTACAACAATTTAGATTGGTATAGTCTACTACACACCCAGGCTATATAGCATATAACTATCCATATATGTTTTCTGTCTTTGATTGAATCTTTGTTAGGAGATGCATAACTGTAGGTGTAGCCACGCTTTAGAATTGTCCTTGAAGCCCAGAAGTTTGCATGGTGAGTCACTTTGCTTCCTTGGAGTCTGCTAATGTGGACATTTCTTTCCCCTGGGTCTTCCATTATTGCAGTGAAAAGGTTGTAGAGACATGCTAAGACTGCATGTTGGTCATATTTTCATAACTGACCAAAATACCTGACACAACCAACTTGAAAGATGGAAGTTTTATTTTGGTTCACAGTTTCAGAAGTTTGAGTCCAAGGTCAGTCAACTCCATTGCTTTGGGCCTGGGGTAAGGCAAGACATCATGGCAGAAAGGCTTGGTGGAGAAAAGCTTCTCAACTCATGGCAACCACACCCCCCAGTGACCTATTTCCACCAACATTCCCCACCTGCCTACCACTTCTACCTCCTTCCAGTAGTCCATTAAACTTATTAATCCATTAATTGGATTAATCCAATGGTGAGGTTATAGCCCTCATGATTCAATCACTTCCCCCAAAGTTCTACTTCTGCACATTGCTGCATTGGGTACGAAGCTTTTAAGTACATGAGCCTTTGGGGACATTTAAGATCCAAACAATAGCAGGATGTCATAACAAAATACCATAGTTTCAGTGGCTTAAACAACAGAAATTTACTGTTTTAAAACTCTGGAGTTCAGAAGTCCAAAATCAAGATGTCAGCAGGTCTGGTTCCTTATGAGGTGATGGAGGAATGATCTGTTCCAGGTTTTTGTTTAGCCTGCAGATTGCCATCTTCTCCCTGCACGTCATCAGACATCTTCCCTCTGTGTAGTATGTCAGTTTATTCCAATTTCCCCTTTCGATAAAGATATCAGTGATTTCTACATCAGGGCCCAATCTAATGACCTCCTTCTAACTCATATCTCCAAATAAGGTCACATTCTGAGGTACTGGAAATTAATCTTTAACCTATGAATGGAATAGACACAATTTAGCTCATAACAGAATGGATTCCACTTCTGGGGCTATGCTACTCATATTAGCCAAGGAAGAGTACCAGGGTCAAGGAACTTGAGAAATCATGGCCTCTTATTTTCCAGGCTTGAGGTTTCTGCCTTGCAATACAATCTCCCTGTATGCCCCACTGCCTGCCTGTTGAATTTGTCAGAGACCCCCCAGTACTCAGTGACTAAGGCCAGAAATCTTTTGCATGAAGATCTTAAGTGTGCAGCTGCCCTCACAATATCACTGACTCTAAGCTCATGTTTCTAAACATTCCCCATGTCTCAGATAAATGTTTTCTGCCTTCCTCTCTGCCCCTAACTACAAGCAGTAAAGTATCAACCTCTACTTGCTGGACAGGTACTACTTGAGAGGCTGCATGTTAGGCTCTTCACAGTTGTTGTCTTATTTTATCTTACTCATAAACCCAGGAAGTAGGTAATGGAATTTCTGTTTTAAAGATGAAAAGACTAAATTGTTAAGAAGATTTGCCTTCATCCTTTCATTTAATGAGATACCTTATCCATCACACTTTTTCATTTTTCAGAAACAGAATGCCACTTGTGGAAAGAACAGAGAAGTAAAAAAAGAATGCCATTATTCTTTAAGCTAAAGACCAAACCTATGATTAAAGAGATCATCCTGTATGTTCATAACAGCACAGTTCACAAAATCCAAAAGGTGAAACAACCCAAATGTCTATCATTGTATAAATGAATAAACAATGTGGTATGTACATACAAGAGAATATTATTCAGCCTTGAAATAAAATAAATTTTTTAAAAAGACACACTATTCACAAAACCCAAAAGGTGAAACAACCCAAATGTCCATCAGTGGATAAAGGAATAAACAATGCGGTATGTACATAAAAGAGAATATTATTCAGCCTTGAAATAAAATAAATTAAAAAAAAATACACCTGCTACAACACAACATGGATCAATCCTAAAGACATTATGTTGAATGAAACAAGCCAGTCATTTTCCTTGCATGCACAGGCCCTGGGTTCAATCCCCAGCACCACAAAAAGAAAGAAAGAGAGAAAGAAGGCAGTCATAAAAAGACAAATAATCTATTATTCCATTTTTATGAGGTACCTAGAGTAGTCAAATTCTTAGAGACAGATGAGTAGAATTCTAGTTGTCAGAGACAGACATAGGAGGAGATAGGGAGGAATAGAACATTAGTTTTTAATTGAACGGAGTTTCAATTTAGTTTAGTTTTGTAGATAGATGGTGATGATAATAGCATAACAATGTGAACTTATTTAATGGCATCCAACTGTATACTTAGAAATAGTTAATATGATAAATTTTTATTATTCATGTTTACCACAACTTAAAAATAAGGGCAATAACTTCAATTCACACACTCAACAGTTTGAAATAAGATTTCTTTGCAAAGACATTAAAAAGTCTTTTGACCCAATTACTCAAAAAAGAGGTCCAGAGGAATCCCTGAAATTTTTTTGCAAAAGAATAGTCTTGAGATAGAAGCCTGTTTTACAACCTGTCTCTGTTTATCATCAGTGAACACTTACGTAATAAATCATTGCTTCACTTAAAGGAAGATCTCAAAGACCCATCGATAGACATGGGCTTGCCCTCATTGTTCACATACCAGAACAGCACCTGTAAGGTGGTATTTGGAACTCCTCATTAAGGGCAAGATGTCTTGTTACCAGTTCTTCATGGGGGAACCGAAGCAGGGCATGTGGTGACAGGAAAGGTAAATATGGAAATGACCAGGGGAGCATCCTCTGGCTCAGCCCTGATTGCAGAATGAAGGAATGCTTGAATAAAGGATGTGGTCAGTCCTTGATAGTCTCACTGACCTTGATCAAACATGGGGGCAGACATATGACCTAGGCACTCCACTGTTCACCTCCTGTTTTCTTCCCATTGACTATCTATTTTTCTCCCCACCTCTCCAATATAACTGCTAAAGTTTGTAAATTGTCTGGTTTACTCCACACAGATCTCCTATTTTTAGTTTTGAAAATTCTCAACTCTTCTACAGATTGCAGTCAGAGTGATTATGATTAAAAGTCAATCTAAAACACTATCCCTACACCTAAAATTCCTCCACTGTCCCTATTTCCTGGGGTGCATGATTGAATCCTAAGAATGCATGCCCATATCTGCTCCCTGAACATTTGTCCATTTCTCGCCCTGACACAATTTTGCACAAGGTTCATAGTTTGCACTGGAGGGTGGCTCCAGCCTTGACAAACGGTGCTCTGTCAACCTGCAACCTCTGCTTCTCCAAACACACCCACCCCTCCACTTCCAGCTCAATTGCAAATTTTCTTTTAGCCATTTTCCTCCTGAAAGGGTTCCATCTATTTTCTCACTCTTAGTGAGAATATTTCTCTACTTAGTTTAGTTCTGGAAGTTGACTTCTAAATTTTACTAGAATTCCCAATCTCAAACTGTGGAAGGAGGTCCCATGAAGATTGATTAATATGTTTTCAAACTTCTAACACCTGGCATGATGCTAGATTTTCCATGGGATCCAGTAAACATTGCATATGAAATGCTTTATGCCAAATATTTTTGCCTCTCACTTATCCCTCATGAAACTCTGTTGATTCTTTTATACAAGCTCAAATTCATGCTTTCAGGTGTTCTTGAGAGATTCAATTATGGTGTAGTACCCAGACCTGCATGTGGCTGGGTGAAATGGGCTCTGGGCTTCAGATTTCTCTTTGGTAAGATGAGTGAATGCACTAAATGCAGTGAGAACAAATATTAACTTTATCTTTGCTTTTAGAATAATTCTCAAAATACGTTAAAAAATTTAAATTCCTGGAGATAGTCATGAGCTAGATTTCTCTTTCTCTAGAATGACTGAATTCTTAAAAAATCAAGCATTGCAGGGAAAAATAAAACCAAATTCAGGTTCACATGTATATGATGGACCCACAATATAGAGGTCGGTTAGTGATTATCAATTGAGAATCTATCTGGGAAAATCCCTTGCTCATTCTTGTTGGAAAAGACCTTGAAAGCCCGTGGCAAATGGATGAGTTCATGCTATTAAATTTTTTATTAGGCTGTCAGCCTTGTGTATCTTCTCTAAAAACATGTAGCCTATAAAAACATTCTTCAGTTCTCTTCAGCTGATTTGATGCAATTTCCTTCAATGCTGCTTAGATATATTTAATGCCCTTGTTATACTTATGTCCAACAAGCAAAGAAAATAATGCAGAGCAAGCTGTATTCTAAAATAAAAAGCATTAAAGGATAAAATAATTGAAATTCTTGGTCCCGTGAGAGAGAGAGAGAGAGAGAGAGAGAGAGAGAGCGCGCAAAGTGGACCTCATATTATATAGCATCTCTCTGAACCTTTTTATTTTCAAACTTTGCAAAGCAATAGGAAACTCGTTAACTTTTATAGCCAGACAAACAGGTAATAGCATTTGTAGCTATGGAGATGTAATTGGGCTTTTATTTAAATGTGGCAGGGAGTTTGTGCTCATTATAGGAAACAAATGAACAACAACAAATCTGCTGCTGAATCCATCATCCGTGTGGTATTGACACTGGTGGAACTGGACATTCCCCTAATGTCACTTTCTTATGTTGCAATCAAACTATAGATCTAGGGCTTGGTGGAAACCAACCTCCTGAAAGTGTCAATAGTAAGAATGATATTATTAATAATAATAATCAGATTATGTCCCCATTGCTGTGTTTCACTAGAAAAAGCAAAGCAACAAAATACAATTCTTAAATTTGTAATGGGAAAACACCATATTTGATTGTTCTTTATCTCTGCTAAATGAAAGCTCCTTTCTTAGTCTCTAATTCACGTTTCTTTCTCAATCTGTCAAATTCTTCCTTTCCTAATTATTATCTCCCTGCCCAATTAGGTAGGCTGAGAGGAACATAGAAGAACTTTTCAGAAAGGGCTCCCAGTGGGTCCACTGAGACTCCTAATAGATAGGGAATGTTGAACTAAGGCTCTTTGCTAAACATCCTTTTGTTCTCCCAAAAGCAGACGATTTTTAGTAAGTTTAAAGCCCTCTTTTTAAAAGTGCATGATATTAATAAAAAGTATAAATTGCCTTGTGTTTTACAATGACTTTCCTTATTTTAACTCTCCCTCAGAAACATCCCACCTCCCACCAAAATACACACACACACACACACACACACACACACACACACGAGATTTCTCTGATTTATGATGGTTTTACTTATTTTTTCAACTTTATAATGGTGCAAAAGTATACTCATAAAACCATTCTGATTTCTACTTCCAGAACCTTAATCAATAAATTACATGATTTATTCAACACTTTATTTCATGTTAGATAATTTTGCTAAGTATTCTAAGCATGTTTAAAGTAGACTAGGCTAAGCCATGATATTTAATGGGTTAGGAATATTAAATGCACTTTATAGTTAAGATGACTTTGTCAGGACATAATTCAGGACATCATTGCAAGAAGAATCTGAAAACACACACGTACAAAAAAAAACAGAGGAAATAATGTCTATTTAGGATAAAATAGGAAAATGTCCACAATCTCAAAGCATTTCTTAAGAGACAGGGCTATACTATGTTGCACAGGGTGGCCTCAAATTTCTGGGCTCAAGCAATCCTCTTGGTTCAGCTTCCTAAGTAGGTAGGAGGACAGGAATACAACACTGTGCTCAGCAATAATTTTAAAGAACTAAAGATAGAACTAAAACCTCTGTCAGCTGAGACCTCAGGCCAATCTAGAGATGCTCCTGAAAGTCAAGGTTCATGGTTCATTCATATATTATCTCCACAACAACTTTCACAATGGAGAAGGATCAAGGGTATATAAGCTGCAAGATGGAGAGGAAGGGCTTGAGAAGATGAGCCTCAGGTGGTTGGAGTCCTCAGAGTCAATAAATATATTTTGTTGGAGGACATTCAAGGACAAATCCAAGTTAAGGTAGTAGATAGCCTTCCTCAACCCATTTCCTGTAATACCCCATCATCCCCAGTATCAGCTAAAGCAGCTACTGACTCCCTTTCTTCAAAGGTGATTCACACAGAGAAAAACTGACATTGGCAATCAACTGGCTGCATCTATTCAATATTAGATGGAAGGAGAAAAAAAAGACAGAGACATATCAGGATGTTTATTACAAGAGGAAGTATTCAAGGAACAGAATTCTGAAAAGTGGTTCTTCATTGCTGCCCACTGAGAGCAGAGAGTGGGTCCCCCACTTGAAATAAGAGCTCATTAAAGAGTTGGATGTTCTCATGAAAGGTCCCAAGAGGATGGGAGAGTATGTGAACAGAGCTCTCAGAATCCATTAGAAATGGAAAGAGGCTAGAATACTGCAGAAATAAAAATTTGTATGAAACAACAACAACAAAAAATAAAGGCAGATGATATAATCAGGTTTTGACAGAAAGATCTAGAAGACATCTCATAAGTATTAAGAAGAACCAGATAATTTAAAAATTAGTTTAAAAATTATGGTAGAGGGAAGGGAAAGACATACAAAGGCACCACACCTCTTACCAGGCATTATGAACCCCAGCTGAACTGTTCACACTTCCAGCCCGGGGAAACAAGAGAAGATAGTGTCACAGCTTGCTCCTTTGTGCTTTCCTTGGATGAAGATGTTTCATAGAAGTGGCCTCCCTGCTCTATGCCAGATAATGTCCTTTGCTTTTTCAAATATTTTCTTGAGCATTTTTCTCTGTGAACTGTTCCTATGCACATGAATTGTGACTCTTTTCCTTTGGTGCAGTCATGACAATATCACCTAATAATTCCCTTCCAGCTCTGAATCCTATGGTCCAGAGGTGGTTGGCAGTTACCTTGACCTCCTTGCTTGACCTCCCTGCCCTCTGGGCACATGGAGAGCCCTTCATTCTCTACTTGGATGGTTTTGTGCTCTATGGCTCTGTTGTAGAGAGAGAAAAAACGTTCAATTTCATTAAGCTCAGAGGAGGGCTCCCTCTATGAAAAAGTGTGTAATCCACAGTGGAAGACCTACTGGTTATGAAAACCTGCACTTACAGACAATATGCACATTTAAAAATAAAAAAAACTACAGAGCCTATGGGAAAAAAGTAATCAGAAGCTTTGAATGCTTTTCATTTGGTCCTTGAGAGGTGATATTATCCCCCAAATGGAAAATACTTAAATCACATAATTAATCAGACAAGTTATTCATCAGATACATTTTAATTATTGATTGGTGTGGAATTTGGACTACATATATATGCATGCACTTATATACAAAAGTATACATAAACACACACATATACATATGGACACAAAAATGTGTGAAATTTAGAATACATATTTATGTATGGGTGTGATTACCATATAAACTATACATATATGTCAGATAATTTATACACACACATAAATATACATACACTCTCAATAAATTTCAAAAAGTAAAGGAAAAATAGAAAGTTGTCTGATCCCACACCTATAAATCAAACAACAAAAAAAGCATATATAAAAAACAAAACATCATGGGTTGTAAAGGAAATTAGAAACAAAATTGCACAAATTAAATAAAATAATGTTGATTAAATATCAGATTCTATGTGAAACATCTAAAGCAATGATTAGAGTGATATTCAGTTAATAATCCCAGTATCAGGTCATTAAAAGATAAGATTCATAAACCATTAGCTATTATAATCAAGGAACAAAGAAAAAGGGGAAGTATTTTTAATTGCTAAAATGATAAGAACATTTTTTAATAAAAAGACTTCGATTTGCTGTATTTTGTGAAATAAAACATGACGAAATTGGATGATTTCTTAGGAAATCCTCAGGGAGATATACCAAAAATTATCTTGAGAAAAAGTGAAATTTTAAATAGAAATTTCACAGATGAATCAGAAAAAATGATCAGCCCAAACAAGTTACTCAAACATCAAGCCTATGCACTTTAACACAGAAAAGTTTACCAAATCTATAAAAAGTGCTTAAACTCAATGATATTTAAACTATTCAGAGAATAATTTTCAAAGATAATGTTTCAAATTCTTTTTGTTTTATTAAAAAAGATAGCAATCCCAACTAAGTGCAAAAAACATAGAATCATCTTTATTATATGTGCTATAAATAAATATTATAAACATAAAATGTCAGTGTAGCATTCTTCCAGTAAAACCAGCATGGCTTAATATTGAAAAACTCATTAATATATAAGTCATTATATGTCCCTGTTATGAATTGTAGTACAAAAAAAATGGAAAAAAAGATAAGACCATCTCTACAAATACTAAAAAAATGTATAACCTTTAATATCTATTCTTAATTTTTTAAAATAAACAGTTTAAAAACCATGATGAATTATATATATGTGTGTATCTGGAGGTGTGTGTGTGTATGTGTGTGTGTGTGTGTGTGTGTGTGTGTACGCATATATATATACATGAATAAAATTAAGAATATTTCTAAATGGTAATACTTCAAAATGGGAATGATACAAGCATAATAATGTATTAGGGATATGTATATATACATATATATATATATGTAAATATGAGTATGTATGGAATATATATACATTCCTAATCCATTATTATGCTTGATAGAAGTATTATGTGTATATACATATATGTGTATATATATTAAATATTACATATTGTATATACATGGTATATATACATATACATGTATATTCCTAATCCATGATTTTGCTTGACAGAAAAAACCCAGAATCATTCTCACTATAAAGTATTACCATTAAGAAATATTCTTACTGAAGGCAAGAACAAACTAGGATATCAAGTACCACTGATAAATACTTCTAGAGTACTACTAGCTGAAAATTTTTAAAATATAAGACATTGAAATGGGAAAGGAAGAGTTGAACACAGTTAGATTACATACCTGGAAAACCCAATAGAACCAACTGATATAAGACAAGAGAACTCATGAAGGGTCTCTGTACAAAAATTAGTGTACAAAGTCATCATACTGCACCTAACAATTGAAAAAAAATCTCCCTGGATTTTAAATAAAAAATTTAAAAAGCCTCTATGAGGAAAAATTTTAAATGCTACTGAGGGACTTCAAAGAAGCTTTAAACAAAAGGAAAGCCATATACAGTGTTCTTAGATTAAAAGTAACAATAATTACATGTCAATTAGCCTCACATTAACCTACAATTCAGATTGGTTAGAACACAAATAGAGTTTTTCCTTTTTGTTCTCTTTTGAAACCACGGAAGTTGATTATAGATTTCAAGAAAATAAAGCATGAAAGAAAGAGGAAAGTGCTGCATATATGAATTATGTGGGCAGAAAGCATATTCAGATATTAAAATATATTATTATAGGTACTCACTGATTAAAAGATTGTGGTTCTAGTACATAAATCAAGAAAACAACAAAACAGAATGAAAGAATCCATAAATAAACACAATATATTCTATTTAGTCATACTTAGTCAATTATGATGGCAACCTTTCATATGAATGAGGAAAAATATAGATTATTCAATATTTGGTGTTGACAACTTACATCCATCTAAACAATAAATATGTTGGAGTTCCAGCTCCAACTATATAAATTATAAATACTTAATCTCAATTCTTAAAAATGAAAACACAAAAATACTAGGAAAGCATAGCATTTTTCATTAAGAAGTGGGATGGCAAAAACATTTTAAACTACAAAACCTAAAGCCATAAAATTATTGATTAAATCCTCTCTATGAAAATGATGCATTCTGTCTGCAAATAGAGTACAATTAAAACCAAACATTTGTTTCTCACATAGCTGTAAAATATTATACACATATACATGTAATATAATATATGGATTACATTATATGCACTATACATTTCATATCATATATATATGTGTATATATACATACTATATTCCATGTATATATGACCAAATACCCAATAAAATTGAACAAATGATAAGAAAAAACATTGCAAAGCATAGGGAAACAACACAAGAACAACTGTTGAGCCTCTTTCATCATTTAAAGAAGATTAAAACCAATGACATATTTTTATTGGTCAAATTTGATAAGCAGTTGGAGAAGGTTTGGCTGGTGGCAATACGATTTGTTGCAACCTGTGTAAAGAACAATAAAGTCCTATCTTGGCAAAACTGAAAGTTCCCATACTCTAACACATTTATTTTCGCACAATCAAGTAAGCAAGTCATGTGATGATTTACTACATGATGACTGCATTTTTTGTAATAGTAATATGAACAGTTTCACTTATGATGATTTGACCCACAATTCTGAGTTTGACTATGGTGTGGAAATGATGTAGAAGCCACTTTGGAATTTAGAATATTTTTTTTCCCTGAGTTAGAGATATTTGTGAGGATATTCTGCAATGAAGCTGAGCAGCACCCAGGAAGCCACAGTTTCCACTTAGCCCTAATTAGAAAAGTAACCAACCGAATACTGTACAGTACATTATGTTGTTAGTATATTTTAGATATTTCATTTATGACAGGTTTATCATGATGTAACTCATTATAAATCAACAGAAAGCTGGGGATTTAAATGTTACTAGATACATGCAATTTAATACTATGCAACAAATTAATTGGAAAACATTCTAAATATACTAGAGAGGAATAGACAAGTGAAAAACACAAACCAATAAGGTACAAAATAATGTATCTTGTGTGAGAACATATGCATATAAGTTTGAAGACTAAAAAATAACAAAAAAAAAACACAAGAGCTGTCTGGGACAGAAGGAAGGAAGACCTCTCACTACAGACTTCTAATACTTTTGAATTTTTTACCATGCACCTATGTTTTCAAATGCAAATCAATAAATAAGACTGTATTTTGAAAACTCAATCAAGAAAAATGGGAAAAATTTTACAAACCTCCATGCTGCTTGGGATTCATAGCCATTTGTGCTTGATTCTATTGCTACTGCTACTTCTGCTTATTCCTCGGTGTCCATCCGTCTTCCACAATAATGCACAAAGAGAAAAGAATCTCCACCAGAAGGCCACAAGTTAGAAAGCTCAGCAATATCAAGGAGCAGAGGAGGCCAAGAGCAGCATGGTAAGAAACGGGGATGAGGACGCATGAGAAGGAGGTAGTGAGGCAGCTCAAGCAGAGTGTCCAGCCCTGTGAGCGAAGTTCAGAATTTGCCTAAAATATCATGGAAGTGGTCTAAGTAGTGCTGTGGAAGACTTAATTGGATTTAAAGTTGTTTAAAGAAACTTCTTAATGGAAACAATAGATGGAGGGAGAAGGATATTAGGATATTTGAAACATGCATAAAAAAAGAAAGAGGCAGTTAATAACCAAATAATTTTTAGAAGCTCCTGGAAACAACACAAATAAAACTGATTTCAATAAAAGATCAGTTAACTGACAAATGTATGTGCTATAGTTTGGATCTGGGATGTTTCTCAAAGACCTCTGTGTAAAAAATTGTTCCCCAGATTGGCATTATGGGAAGGTGGTGAAAACTTTAGGAGGCGAGGGCTGAGGGGAGGGAGGTAGATCACTGGGGGCATCCCAGAGGGGATCATGGAATGCCAGTCACTTTCTATTTCTTTTTTTTTACTTCTCAACCATGAAGTGAGTGGTTTTGCTCCATCATGTACTCCCCACTATAATGAGCTACTTTATCAAAGACCCAAAGCCAGTTCACCAAGGCTAGTAGATCAAGGTATGAAACCTCCAAAACCTCACAAGCCAAAATAAACCCTTTTTCTGTATAAGTTTATTATCTAAGGTATTTGTTATAGTAATGGAAATCTAGTTAATTCAGCGGGAGGAAATGCTGAGGAAGCTTGGTTTACTGAGCCCCTAAATTCTAACAGATATTCTTTGCTAACTGAAGCAAGTCTTTCACTCCAACAGAAAGGGCCTCTTGATTCCCGTCTCAGGCAAGTAACCCTGAATTGCCTGAGGAAATTCTAATGGTCCCCCTGAGGCAGATGCCATGCAAGATAAATCTGATTTTCCTCAGGATCCACCTCCACTGTCCCTCTTTGCTTATGGACCTATAACTTTACTCAAGTCACAGTAGTCTCCAAAAGTTGAGGCATAAAGTATACAAAGTGATTCATGAAAAGATGTTCTATACTCCCAAAGAATTACTTAAGTTTCTAATTTATACAGACAGAAATCCAGGGAATGTGTGGGAATAGTTATTCAGTGTGTAGGCTAATGAGGAAGGAACATAAAGTTGTATATGGCTGAATTTATTCATATGGGTCTACTAAACAGAGCTTTTTCATGTTCTGTTGTAGCTCTGGGAGTTAGAAAGGCCTCTAATAGTTTGTCTGATTGACCCAATGAAACATAGACCTAAAGGTGACACAAAGTGAGTGAGTTAGAAATGCCAGATGTGTCTTTGTTTAATGTAAAAGAAAAGGATTTGAAGGCATAATAAAAGTGGAATATTCAGGGTTGGGGATGTGGCTCAAGCAGTAGCGCGCTCGCCTGGCATGCGTGCGGCCTGGGTTCAATCCTCAGCACCGCATACAAACAAAGATGTTGTGTCTGCCGAAAACTAAAAAATAAATATTAAAAAAAATTTTCTCTCTTTCTCACACTCTCTTTAAAAAAACACTGGAATATTCAAGTGGATTGCTATTTTAAGACTTGTTTACATATACTAGAATGATCCAGAGATACTTCTTTTACCATGATTATGAAAAATAAATCTATGAGGGAAGTTCCACCATTTTTGCAGATTTCCATTTGTTGTTTTCCATAAACCTTATCTTACAACAGGAACTATAACCACTGAATTGTAAAACTGAATGTGATAAGAGTAATTGGATCCCAGGATGGCAGTGGGCAAGTGGCATCAATCAACCTCTAAAAGCCAGGTGGACATAGTTACTAAAATGGACAACTGAAGCAAAGCAGCAATCACAGTTGTCTGACTTGTGTAGATGTGCAGCATTGGATTGTTGATCACAGTGTACCTAGAATTGAAATAGACAGGAAGTCTCCTAAGTTCATAGTTGATCTATACATGCAGAAAATTTCTAATCAAGTGAGAAAAATCAGTCATAACTACTCAGTTATTCCAAGACTTGAGCCAATTAAAAAAAACCCCTTAAATAAAAGGTAAGTGAAATCACCTTAAGGAAAGACCCCAGGACACAGCCAGATATATAGGGTTAATGGTTCCCAGCCTTTACCAAGGGTAACTATGGCCTTTTAATAGGGTGTCTGCACATTGGCGGAAAAGGAACAATCAGAAATTTAGAGGATTTCTGGACACTGGCTCTGAACTGACACTAATTCAGGAGACACATAATGTCACTATGGCCCACCAATCAAAGTAGGTGGTCATGCATGTCAGGTTATCAGTGGAATTTTAACTGGGGTCTGATTTACAGAGGGTCCTGGGAATTCCTAAACCCATGCCATTGTTGTTTTCCAGTTCCAAAATATGTAACTGGGTAAGACATACTCAGTGAATGGCAGAATCCCTACATTGATTCTCTGACCTGTCTAATCAGCGATACTGTTGTGAGAAGGGAAAAGTGGAAACCACTAGAACTGCCATATGGAAACAAAAAATAGTAAGGCAAAATATTACATTCCTGAAAGTATTATAGACATTATAATGAGGTGCCACCATGAGGGACTTGAAGATGCAGGGGTGGCGATTCCTACCATGTTCCCATTTAACTATGTTATTTGGCCTCTTCATAAGACAGATGGATCTTGGAGAATGACACAAGATTATCATAAGGGTAAGCAAGTGGTGACTCCAGTTGCAGCTGCTGCACCAGATTGTGGTTTCATTGCTTAAGCAAATTAGCACATATCCTGGTACTTGGAATGCAGCTAATGACCTGGCAAATGTCTTTTTCTCAATATCTGTTAGAAACAACCACCAAAGTACTTTTCTTTTAGATGGAAAAAATTGGATATTCTACCTCAGGGACATGTCAATTCACCAGCCTTGGATCATAATTTAGTTCATAGGGAACTTATCAATTTTTCTTTCCACAAAGATATCACACTGGCACATTGCATCGATGACACTATGCTGATTTACCTAGGGATAAATAAATAGCCACTACTCAAAACTTAGTAATACAATTTGTTTTCAGAGGATGAGAAATAAATCTGACTAAAGTTTATGGATCTTCATGAAATAACCCCATCTCAATGTAATTTATAGATATCTAGTGGCATAGACATGTATCTCTTTCATTTCATTCTTTTGCCTAATTGTTCTTACTATAATTTAAAGTACTATATTGAGTAGGAGTAGTGAGTATGCTTTTCTTGTCCCAGATTTTGGAAGAAATGCTTTCAGTACTTCCCATCCACTATGATGTTGAATTTGGGTCTTTCATATATAGCCTTTATGATACTGACTTTTTTTATTCCTGGTTTCTTCAGTGTTTTATCATAAATGGATGCTGAATTTTGTTAAAGGCTTCCTCTGATTCTATTGAGATAATTATAATGATTTTTGTCTTTAATTCTAATTATATGGTGAATTATATTTATTGCATATGTTGAACCATAATTACATTCCTGGAAAAAAACCAAGTTGATCATGATGTACGATCTACTTAATGTGTTGTTGACCTACAGAAATTATATAAACACCTAGAGATTCAACAATACACTTTTCAATGATGAATGGGTGATAGAAGAAACTATGGAGAAGTTTTTTAAAATTACTATAATCAAACAATAGTGATACAACATGCTAGAATATCTGGGACTCTATGAAGGCAGTTCTAAAGGAAAATTTACATTAATGAGAAAAAAATATAGCTATAAGAAAATCATGAAGATCCCAAATAAAACAAATCTACTGATATATCTGAAGGCCCTAGAAAACTAGAACAAATCAACTTCAAAACAAGTAGAAAAAAGGAAACAATTAATATGACAGCTAAAATCAATAAAATGGGGAGTAAAAAAAAATACCAAGGATAAATGACACAAAGAGGTGTTCTCTGGAAAGATAAACAAGATTGATAAACTCTCAGCCAAACTAATCAGAAGAAAATGAGAGAAGATCCAGATTAATAAAGTTAAAGATGAAAAAGGTGATATCACAACAAACATTGCAGAAATCCAGAGGATCTTTAAAAACTATTTTGAAAACTTGTACTCCAATAAATGGAAGACCAAGGATTAATAGATATATTTCTAAACACATATAACCTGCTAAAATTGAACCAAGAGGATGTAGACAACCTAAGCAAGTCAATAATTAGCAGTGAGATTAAAGCAGTAATAAAAGTCTTCCAACAAAGAAAAGCATTGAACCAGATGGACTCTCAGTTGAATTCTACCAGGCCTGTAAAAGAAGCACTAATGCCAATGATCCTCAAACTATTGCATGAAAATAATTCACTCTATGAATTATTCAATCATTTCAAACTCATTCTATTAAACCAGTATCACTCTCATACCAAAACTAGATAAGGACAGATAAGAAAGGTAAACTACAGACCAATATTCCTGATGAACATAGATACAAAAGTTCTTTTAAAAAGCTACTAATTTTGAGTGTGGTCCAGACTGGAAGTGGTTCCACAGTGATCCAGACTGCTGTGAAAACTGCTCTGAACACTTGGTCTTTGATTTAGCAGGTCCGGTGATATTTGAGATGGCAGTAGTGATAGGATGCTGTTTGGAGTGCTTTACATTCCTTACAGGTGAATCACAGAGCACTTTCCTAGGATTTGGAGCAAGATGCTTGTGATATGACTGATACTAGTCTCTATCTGAGAAATAGATTTTGGCTAGTTAATAGACTCTTATAGAAATTCAACACTTAACTATGATACCAAGTTACTATGCAATCTGAGCTAGCCATCATGAACTGGCTAATAGTTGGATTTGTACCACACTCCATTCTTAAATGAAAGTGGAATATATAAGATCAGGACAGATGAGTCCCTTAAAAAAGAATTAAGTTACATAAAGTGGCAAAATTTACATGGTCCCCACTCCTTCTACACTGTCTTCTTTCTCCCAGTCTGTACCTATGGCCTCATGGAGTGTTTCTCAAAACCAATTACAGAGGAAGAGATGTCTCAGGCCTCGTTTATAGATGGTTCTGCATAATATGCATTAACCACCCAAAGATGGACACTCTTTTGGACACCCCTGAAGAAAAGTGGTAAAGGAAAATTCTTCTGGTGGGGAGAAATTCAAGCACACATCTGGTTGTGTTTTTACTTGCAAGGATAAATTACATACCTGTAATTATATAGCAATTCTTGAGCTTTGGCCAGTGGTTGAACGGTAAGCAACATTATGAGAAGACAGATGACAAGAAAGAGGTGTGTGAATAGACCTTGTTGGGAAAAATTGTGAGGATATTTGTGTTCCCTGTCAATACTTACCAAAGGGTGAACTAAGAATGAGAGGGATTCAGTAATCAAGTGAATGGATAATATGTTCTGTACATAAAGTCAGTTTCTTTCTCCATCCATGTCTGTCGTCACCAAATGAATTTACCCTAAGATAGTGATAGAAGTTATGCAGGCTCAGCAACATAGACTTCCACTTACCAATCCTGACCGGATTATGGACACCACTGAGAATTGGACAGAAGCAGAGATGAACATTGATTTTCTTGATATAGCATCATTCCCCAGGATAATCAGTCAGTTACCTGGTGCAAGTTGATTATACTAAATTGCTTTCATCATGAAAGGGGAAGCATTCTGTTTTCACTGTAACACTTAATCTAGATATGTATTTCTATTCCCTTTGTGCAATGATTTCTGCAAAAAAACATAATCTGTGGACTTACAGAAAAGCTTATTCACCACCATGGTATTTTACACAGCATTTTTTCTAAACAAAGAACTCACTTCACCACAAACAAAAGGTAGTAAAGGGCTTATGATTATAGACTTCACTGATTCTGCGATATTTCCCACCATCCTGAAGTCAGAGGCTTGATAGAAGAGGAATGGCTATTTGAAGACTCAGTAACAATATGAGCTAGGTGGCAATACCTTGCAGAACCGAGGCAAAGTTTTGTAAGAAACTGAGTATGCTCTAAATCAGCTCCAATGCATGGTGCTTTCACTCCCATAGCCAAGATTCATGGACCCAGGAATCAAGGAGTGAAAATGGGAGTGGTGTCACTTACTAGAACCCCTTCTGACCCACTAGCAACATTTTTTTGTCCCCATGATATTATGTTTTGCTCCTCCAACAGTCGTAGTTCCAGAAGGAGGAATGCTTCCACCATGAGACATAACAATGATTCCATAGAACTAGAAGCTAGGATTGACACTAGTCTAGTCACTTTGTGTTCCTCAAGCCTGAAAATCAACTGGCAAAGAAGGAGTACTGTACTGATTGGATTAATTGATCCTGAATATTGAGAAGAAATTGAATTGAGCCCCGTACTCCACAAAGGAGACAAGGAAAAGTATGTCTGCAATACAGAGATCCTTCAAGACATCCCTTAGTAAAATCATGCCCTGTGACTATACTCAAGAGAAAATTAAAACACAGTCTAATTGTCTAGACTCTTTAGGGATAGAGGTTTGAGTCTCCCCATCAGATAATGAGCTATGACCAGCTGAGGTGCTTGCTGAGGTTATAGTGAATATAGAATACACTGGAAGGAAGTACTTATGGATACTAGCTATTATCACATAACCAGTTACAGAAATGAGGATTGTAATTGTCATAATTTATTTTTCAATATTTAATTTCCTTGTCATATAGCATAAGATGTGTTGGCTTTATATAAACCTAATATTTAAGTATTGTTAAATTTATACCATAGTACTTTAGTTCCATGATATAAAGGAAAAGAGTAAATATTATCCAATTATTTTTTAAAAACTTTTCTAGGAAAGGATTAGAGTGTTTTCTTATATGAAGGATCATTGTATCATGTGAGAAAGAAATATATCCTTTTAATTGTATCTTCTGGATGTGTGTGTGTGTGTGTGTGTGTGTGTGTGTGTGTGAAGTCCATAGGGGATGTTTATGATTGGTAATTTTTGTGTCAACATAACTCAGCATGGGGTTCCCAGATATTTTGTCAAACATTATTCTGGGCATTTCTGAAAGGGTATTTTTAGATGAGACTAATATTTTATCTGTGAACCAGAAAGTGATTAATAAAAAGATGGTGCAAATAAACTTTATTACAAAAGAATTGTAGGTCTTTTTTTTTTTGATCCATATACCATTTTCTATTTTCCAGCTCAGTAGTGGCCCAGGGTACTACAGCATGCATTAATGGTATGACTTGCCAGTGTCACTGGATAATTGGGATGAGAAGAATTATGGTTGTGTATTGTGACATGTATGGTGTTTATCTGAAAGCCTACTAGAATAGAAGCTGACCCCTGCTTCATCTTCATCAGATAGAATGGCTTTCCAGGCAGCATCTGATGCAAGCATTACCCATAGCCACCTAGGACAAATGATGGAGAGGAAGAAAGTAGCAGATGAACCTAAAGGCCTGAGAAGGAGGTGATTAAGGAGGAAGACTCTTGATGGGTACCTCAAGGATTTGAAGGGCTACTGCATACAGTGTGGATCTGAAGTGCAAAGTAAATCTCAGAGGAAAATACATTATCAGAAAAAGAAATAAGTAACCCTAGACTTGTACTTGCTGCCTTTGGACCAATATCTCCATGAAGACTAATGGTGAATTGCAAGTGGCCTATTGCAGCAATGAAGAAGCATTCCTGCTCAGGGTCAATCTGAAGTGAAAAAATAGGTGTTTTGTTTTGGCTCAAGCCATGTAAGGAAATCTTTGTCAGAGCACCGGCCAAATGAGAAGATTTCAGGAATACATGATAAGAAATTCACTTTTTACAAAAATATTTTGCCAATATGAAAAAAATGCATCCCTCAAATATCAATAACAGCAAACCTTGAGGTGGGGAAAGGATCTGATTTATAATTGCCACTAGATAATTATCAAAATATTCAGTTTTCAACAGCACTTCCACAACAACAAAAGCACAAGGCATACAAAGGAGGAAAATATGGGTCATTCAGAAGAAAGTGAACAGAAACTGTCCATCATGAAGCTTAAACACTGCACTTACTAAATAAAAATATATATATAAACTGTCTAAAGTAATCCACTGATAAAAAAGAAGAAGTATATATGTATGAAAAGAGAATATTAATGAATTGATAGAAATTATCAAAACTAACCAAGAAGAAGGTCCAGATCTGAAAATATGGTAGTTGAAATGAAAAATTTAGTAAAAGGTTTCATCAACAGATGTGATCAAGCACAAAAGAGAATCAGTGAACTTGATGATACAACAAATGAAATTATTCAGTCTAAGGAAAGGAAGGGGAAAAAGTTGAGAACAATGAACAAAACTTGAAAGACCTGTGAGACAACAGTCACACAAACATTATGGGAATCTCAGAAGGAGAAAGATAAAAGTGGAGAAAGAATAATTAAAGACATGATGGCCAAAAACTTCACAAATCTGTGGAAAGACATGAATCTAAATATCCAAGAAGAGCAACAAATGCTGTAGGATAAACACAAAGAGATCCACACTGAAGCACATTATAATCAAATCACCAAAACCAAAGTAAAAGAGATTCTTGGAAGCAGCAAAATAGAAGCAACTCATCATGTACAAAGTCTCCCAATAATTTTAACAGCCAATTTCATATCAGAAACTATGGAGGATGTAATGTGGTGAAATGACATAATTTAAGTGCAAAAAAGGAAAATAAAGCCATGATATAAAAATTCTAATCCAGAAAAATTGTCCTTTGAAACTGAAAAAATAAATTGTATTATAAGATAAACAAAAGCTGAGGTTTTTGTCAGCAATAGGCCTGCTCTATAAGAATTACTAAATGGAGTCCTTTGGGCTAAAGCAAAATACAACTACATAATAACTTGAAACCATACAAACACAAACAAAAAAATCTCTAGAAAAAGTAACTGTGTGTGTGACTATAAAATCCAGTATTTAAAATTTTTTATTTGCAAGTAGATATGTCAAACATGGTGAATACATGCTACAGACAAAATATAAACACAACAAAAAGAATATCTTAAAAACACATCCAAGTGGAAGATTAGGAAGCATAATGTAATATATAGCAAAATCCTATTGATGTAACTTTAAATATATGCAAAGAAAACAGACCTTATAGTATAATTATAATTATAATATATTCCATTATATTATAATGGAATATAAATGAAAAAATGCATTCTGGCTAATAAATTGGGATGTAATTTTAACATGCTAAGGGGATAGAATGGAATAGGCAATAGGGACAACGTATATGAAACAAAAGAGAGGTAGTAATCATGTAAATTAGGAGACTTGACCTAAGATGTATGATTAATATTTTTCTATTTTCACCTGAGTTCCTCAAATAATTGATAATCATATACATACATATACATGTATATTATATAGATATATATGAAACAAAAGAGGTTATGTTCAGACTAATGAAGGGTTTTGATCTGAGATGTATAATTAATGTTCTTTTTACCTGAGGTTAAAAACTATTTATAATTAAATATCACACCAGAATAATACATAATATGTATTTAGCACTTATTATGTCCAGCTACTGCATATGTATATGTGTATGTGTGTATTCCTATATACATAAATTATTTATATATTTAAACCTATATAAATATATAAAAATTATTTATATATAATTATTTATATATTTAAACATATATATATATATATACACACACACACACACTCTCTCTCTCTCTCTCTCTCTCTTTAGAGAGTATCTGGTAGTTATTTGACTTTATTTTTCACTTTAAGTTTCTTTTTTTTTTTTTCTTTTTTTTTTATTGATTATTTATCGCATTACATAGTTCATGATATATCATCTTTCATACATTAGACTCAAATTGTGCTTTGAACTCCCATTTTCACCCCAAATACAGATTGCAGAATCACATCTGTTACATATTCGCATTTTTACATAATGCCATATTAGTGACTGTTGTATTCTGCTACCTTTCCTATCCCCTACTATCCCCCCTCCCCTCCCCTCCCCTCCCATCTTCCCTCTCTACCTCCCCTGCTGTTGTTCAATTCTCTCCCTTTTTTTTTTTTCCCTCCCCCTTGCCCCTCATAACCTCTTATAATTTTATGTATCCTTGAAGGTCTCCTACCATTTCCATATGCTTTCCCTTCTCTCTCCGTTTCTCTCCCCCCATTCGTCTTTGTTTACTGTAGTCTTTTCCTCATGCTCTTTCTTCCTGTTCTGTTCTTAGTTTTTCTCTTTATATCAAAGCAGACATTTAGCATTTGTTTTTTAGGGCTTGGCTAGCTTCGCTTAGCATAATCTGCTCTAATGCCATCCATTTCCCTGCAAATTCTATGATTTTGTCATTTCTTAGTGCTGCATAATACTCCATTGTGTATAGATGCCACATTTTTTTTATCCATTCATCAATTGAAGGGCATCTAGGTTGGTTCCACAGTCTAGCTATTGTGAATTGTGCCGCTATAATCATTGATGCAGCCGTATCCCTATAGTGCGCTCTTTTAAGGTCCTCAGGGAATAGTCCGAGAAGTGCGATAGCTGGGTCAAATGGTGGTTCCATTCCCAGCTTTCCCAGGAATCTCCATACTGCTTTCCAAATTGGCCTCACCATTTTGCAGTCCCACCAGCAGTGTACAAGTGTAACCTTTTCCCCACATCCCCGCCAACACTTGTTGTTGTTTGACTTCATAATGGCTGCCAATCTTACTGGAGTGAGATGGTATCTTAGGGTGGTTTTGATTTGCATTTCTCTGATTGCTAGAGATGGTGAGCATTTTTTCATGTACTTGTTGATTGATTGTATGTCCTCCTCTGAGAAGTGTCTGTTGAGGTCCTTGGCCCATTTGTTAATTGGGTTATTTGTTATCTTATTATTTAATTTTTTGAGTTCTTTGTACATTCTGGATATTAGGGCTCTATCGGAGGTGTGGGGGGTAAAGATTTGTTCCCAGGATGTAGGCTCTCTATTTACCTCTTTTATTGTTTCTCTTGCTGAGAAAAAACTTTTTAGTTTAATTAAGTCCCATTTGTTTATTCTTGTTGTTAACTCTTGGGCTATGGGTGTCCTATTGAGGAATTTGGAGCCTGACCCCACAATTTGTAGATCGTAGCCAACTTTTTCTTCTATCAGACGCAGTGTCTCTGATTTGATACCTAGCTCCCTGATCCATTTTGAGTTAATTTTTGTGGATGGCGAGAGAAAGGGATTCAATTTCATTTTGTTGCATATGGATTTCCAATTTTCCCAGCACCATTTGTTGAAAATGCTATCCTTCCTCCATTGCATGCTTTTAGCCCCTTTATCAAATATAAGATAGTTGTAACTTTGTGGATTAGTCTCTGTGTCTTCTATTCTGTACCATTGGTCTACCCACCTGTTTTGGTACCAGTACCATGCTGTTTTTGTTACTATTGCTTTGTAGTACAGTTTGACCTCTGGTATCGCTATACCTCCAGATTCACACTTCCTGCTTAGAATTGCTTTTGCTATTCTGGGTCTTTTGTTTTTCCATATGAATTTCATGATTGCTTTGTCTATTTCTACAAGAAATGCCATTGGGATTTTGATTGGCATCGCATTAAACCTGTAGAGAAGTTTGGGTAATATCGCCATTTTGACGATGTTAGTTCTGCCTATCCATGAACAGGGTACATTTTTCCATCTTCTGAGATCTTCTTCTATCTCTCTCTTTATGGTTCTGTAGTTTTCATTGTATAAATCTTTCACCTCTTTTGTTAGGTTGATTCCCAAGTATCTTGTTTTCTTTGAGGATATTGTGAATGGAGTGGTTTTCCTTATTTCCATTTCCGAGGTTTTGTTGCTGATATACAGGAATGCCTTTGATTTATGCGTGTTGATTTTATACCCTGCCACTTTGCTGAATTCATTTATTAACTCTAGCAGCTTCTTTGTAGACTCTTTTGGGTCTGTTAAGTATATTATCATGTCATCCGCAAATAGCGATAGTTTAATTTCTTCTTTTCCTATTTTTATGCCTTTAATTTCTTTTGTCTGTCTAATTGCTCTGGCTAGTACTTCGAGAACTAAATTGAATAGAAGTGGTGATAGAGGGCATCCCTGTCTTGTTCCAGATTTTAGAGGAAATGCCTTCAGTTTTTCTCCGTTTAGGATGATGCTAGCCTGAGGTTTAGCATATACAGCTTTTACAATGTTGAGGTAAGTTCCTGTTATCCCTAGTTTTTCTAGTGTTTTGAACATAAAGGGATGCTGTACTTTGTCAAATGCTTTTTCTGCATCCATCGAGATGATCATGTGGTTCTTGTCTTTAAGTCTATTGATGTGGTGAATAGCATTTATTGATTTCCGTATATTGAACCATCCTTGCATCCCAGGAATGAATCCTACTTGATCATGGTGCACAAGTTTTCTGATATGTTTTTGTATTCGATTCGCCAGAATTTTATTGAGAATTTTTGCATCCAAGTTCATTAGAGATATTGGTCTGTAGTTTTCTTTCTTTGAAGTATCTTTGTCTGGTTTTGGGATCAAAGTGATGTTGGCCTCATAGAATGAATTTGGAAGAGCTCCTTCTTTTTCTATTTCTTGAAATAGCTTGAAAAGTATTGGTATTAATTCTTCTTTGAAGGTTTTGTAGAACTCCGCTGTATAGCCATCTGGTCCAGGGCTTTTCTTAGTTGGTAGTCTTTTGATGGCTTCTTCTATTTCTTCTTTTGTTATTGGTCTGTTTAAATTGTGTGTGTCTTCCTGTCTCAATCTGGGCAAATCATATGCCTTAAGAAATTTATCGATATCTTCATTATCTTCTATTTTATTGGAATATAGGGTTTCAAAATACTTTCTAATTATCTTCTGTATTTCTGTAGTGTCTGTTGTGATATTGCCTTTTTCATCCCGTATGTTAGTAATTTGAGTTCTCTCTCTTCTTCTTTTCGTTAGCATGGCTAAGGGCTTGTCTATCTTATTTATTTTTTCAAAGAACCAACTTTTAGTTTTATCTATCTTTTCAATGGTTTCTTTTGTTTCAATTTCGTTGATTTCTGCTCTAATTTTAATTATTTCTTGTCTTCTACTATATTTGCTGTTGTTTTGCTCTTCCTTTTCTAGGTTTTTGAGGTGTTGTGTGAGTTCATTTATCTGTTGGTTTTTTCTTTTTTTGAGGTAAGAACTCCAAGAAATGAATTTCCCTCTTAAAACTGCTTTCATTGTGTCCCATAGATTCTGGTATGTTGTGTCTGTGTTGTCATTTGACTCTAAGAATTTTTTCATCTCCTCCTTTATGTCTTCTACAACCCATTGATCATTCAATAATATATTGTTCATTTTCCATGTGATGTAGGATTTTTCCTTCCTTCTTTTATCATTGATTTCCAATTTCATTCCATTATGGTCAGATATGGTGCATGGTATTATCTCCACACCCTTATAATTACTAAGAGTTGCCTTATGGCATAATATATGGTCTATCTTTGAGTAGGATCCATGTGCTGCTGAGAAGAACGTGTATCCACTTGATGATGGTTGATATATTCTATATATGTCGGTTAAGTCTAGGTTATTGATTGTGCTGTTGAGTTCTATAGTTTCTTTATTCAGCTTTTGTCTAGAGGATCTGTCTAATGGCGAGAGCGGTGTGTTGAAGTCACCCATAATTATTGTGTTGTGGTCTATTTGACTCTTGAACTTGAGGAGAGTTTGTTTTATGAACGTTGCAGCTCCATTGTTTGGTGCATACAAATTGATGATTGTTATGTCTTGTTGGTGGATGGTTCCTTTTAACAGTATATAGTGACCTTCTTTATCCTTCTTGATTAACTTAGGTTTGAAGTTGATTTTATTCGATATGAGTATGGCCACTCCTGCTTGCTTCCGAGGGCCATATGAGTGGTATGATTTTTCCCAACCTTTTACCTTCAGCCTGTGTATATCTTTTCCTATCATATGAGTCTCCTGAAGGCAGCATATTGTTGGATTTGTTTTTTTGATCCAGGTTACTAGCCTATGTCTCTTGATTGGTGAATTTAGGCCATTAACATTTAAGGTTACAATTGAGATATGATTTGTATTTCCAGTCATGCTTCTTTATTTATTTATTTTAGTTTGGCTAGTTTTGCTTTTTGGTTGTTTTCCTCTCCCTTTACTGAGATACCGCCTGCTGTTAGTTTTGGGCACTATTTATCAAATCCTCTTCTTGTAGTGTTTTGTTCAAAATGCTTTGCAGAGCTGGTTTTCTTGCTGCAAATTCTTTTAGCTTTTGTTTATCATGAAAGATTTTAATTTCATTGTCAAATTTGAAGCTCAATTTTGCTGGATATAGTATTCTTGGTTGGAATCCATTATTTTTCAGCGTTTGAAATACATTATTCCAGGATCTTCTCGCTTTCAAAGTTTGTGATGAGAAATCGGTCGTTAACCTAATTGGTTTACCCCTGAAAGTAATCTGCCTCTTTTCTCTCGTAGCTTTTAATATTCTCTCCTTGTTCTGTATGTTGGCTATCTTCATAATTATATGTCTTGGGGTTGGTCTATTATGGTTTTGAATGTTTGGGGTCCTGTAGGCTTCCAGGATTTGGCAATCCATTCCATCTTTCATCTCTGGGAAGTTTTCTAGAATTATTTCATTTAATATGTTGTCCATTCCTTTGGTTTGAAACTCTGTGCCTTCTTCTATCCCTATGACTCTCAGATTTGGTTTTTTTATGACATCCCATAACTCTTGAATAGATTGTTCATGGGATTTAAGCATCTTTTCTGTGTTGACTATATTCTTTTCAAGTTGATAAACCTTGTCTTCATTATCTGATGTTCTGACTTCTACTTGATCAAGTCTATTTGTAATATTCTCGTTTGAGTTTTTAATTTGGCTTATAGTTTCCTGCAATTCTAGGATTATTGTTTGATTTTTTTTTAAGATCTCTATCTCCTGGTAGATCTCGTTCTTTGCCATTTGAATTTGTTTGTTTAATTCATTTTCAAAATATACTTTTATTTCTTGGACTTGCTGTCTCATGTCTTCTCTAATATTCCTTTCCATTCGAGTTAGGTATCCCCTGAGTTCTTTCCATATCCCTGTTTCTGAAGTTTCTATGTCCTCTTGTAGAATTGAGTTGTCTTGCATTGTTTGAAATCCTTTTTTCCCTTGTTTTCTCATGTTGTCCACGTTACTTTCCAGTTCTTTTTGATTGTCGTGTTTCTGCTCTCTTCTATAGATTTGTTTTGTTTCTGTATTACTCTGATGTCTCTCCTTTGTGTTGTTGAACTATGCCTGCTAACGTGGATTCTGCTGGGAAGGAATTCCGACGTCTGAGCTCCAGTGACGACACTACTCTGCTATGCCGTGCCCCAGTCTCCTTGCCGGGGTGCCCTAATGGGGGGGTGTGAGTGGACTGTCTCTGTTTGGTTTCAGCACCCGGTCGTGGCAGGCAGGCAGACTCCCGCCGCCCAGTATCTCAGGCCGTGGGCAGGTGATCCATCGCCAGCGGGAGGGCATTCTCCTACCGCCCAGTTACCCTGGCAGTGGATGAACTGTCGCCGGCGGGCCTGCAGTTTACAGCTGCCCAGTCACGAGAGCCTTGCCTCTAGTCTCCTGTTCTCTCCTGCTAGGCTTGGGTTCTCCTGCTAGACCAGATTTCCCCTCAGTGATGGTTCTCGGCAGTTCAAGCTATACTCTGGGCCTGTTTTGTTGCAATCTGTGGGAGAGTGGCAGTGGATACTTCAGCTCTCTAAGATGGTGGCCGCTGTTTGCCTTTGTTTTGTCCGCTGATGAGAGGGGGGGTTGAGGGTCAGGTGCCTCTAGCTCCCCTTTAGTCTTTATGCAGGCTCACTCTGATACTGCCTCCCCCTGAAAGTCTAGGAGGGATTTTATGCGAAATCCCCCTAAGTTTGGGGGCTGGGCTGGGTCACACACACCTGTTTTGTTGCTGCAATCTGTCGGAGAGTGGCGGTGGGTACTTCAGCCCTCTAAGATGGTGGCCGCTGTTTGCCTTAGTGGAGTGTCCCTTGTGGGGGGCGGGGCCTTACCGGCTTCCTTCCCCGACTGCAATCCCGAACTCAGCCCGGGGGTCAGTGCGGGCTTGGGCTTGGCTGGTGGGATACCACCGTGTCGCAGCCACTTAATTCCCTGCTGACTGGTTAACCCCTTCTCTGCGGCGCCACGCCTTCTGTAGCCTCGGGGCAGGCCGCGCGTATCAGACAGCCTGGATCTCCGGGGTCACACCGTTGGCTTTTGGGATCCCTGGCACTCTATGGTTTTGATTTTTTCTGCTTGCCCCTCCCCCAGCGCTGGCTATGCAGCTTTTGTTTTGTCCACTGATGGGAGGGGGGGTTGAGCGTCAGGTGCCTCTAGCTCCCCTTTAGTCTTTATGCAGGCTCACTCTGATACTGCCTCCCCCTGAAAGTCTAGGAGAGATTTTATGCGAAATCCCCCTAAGTTTGGGGGCTGGGCTGGGTCACACACACCTGTTTTGTTGCTGCAATCTGTCGGAGAGTGGCGGTGGGTACTTCAGCCCTCTAAGATGGTGGCCGCTGTTTGCCTTAGCGGAGTGTCCCTTGTGGGGGGCGGGGCCTTACCGGCTTCCTTCCCCGACTGCAATCCCGAACTCAGCCCGGGGGTCAGTGCGGGCTTGGGCTTGGCTGGTGGAATACCACCGTGTCGCAGCCACTTAATTCCCTGCTGACTGGTTAACCCCTTCTCTGCGGCGCCACGCCTTCTGTAGCCTCGGGGCAGGCCGCGCGTATCAGACAGCCTGGATCTCCGGGGTCACACCGTTGGCTTTTGGGATCCCCGGCACTCTATGGTTTTGATTTTTTCTGCTTGCCCCTCCCCCAGCGCTGGCTAGGCAGCTTTTGTTTTGTCCACTGATGGGAGGGGGGGGTTGAGCATCAGGTGCCTCTAGCTCCCCTTTAGTCTTTATGCAGGCTCACTCTGATACTGCCTCCCCCTGAAAGTCTAGGAGAGATTTTATGCGAAATCCCCCTAAGTTTGGGGGCTGGGCTGGGTCACACACACCTGTTTTGTTGCTGCAATCTGTCGGAGAGTGGCGGTGGGTACTTCAGCCCTCTAAGTTTCTAATGTAATCTGGAAAGGAAAAATTATGAATATTGAGTTTTTCTCTATTTTTTTTTAAAGTGTCTAAGTTGTACCTTATTGAAAGTTTATACCATTAGGTTGAATCCCTTTCAAATCTTTTTGTATATAAATTGTCCTTAATTCTATATTCTCGATACAAAAATGCTTATTTGATGCTAGATAGCTTGGGATCACTTAATGAACGGTTATAGAACAGACTTGTTTAGGTATCTAAATCTACCTTAGGTCATAGGGATTGCTGCTTCCCAGCCCTACCTGGGTCTGAAGACACAGAATAAGAACCACAAGATCATCTAAGAAAGAAAGTAGATACATATTTTCCTCACTCTCAGAGTAGAAGACCCAGCATTTTCTGTCTGTCCCCCGAGATATACCAGGGACTCTGCTCAAGTCCTAAAAGTGCACTGTTGATAATATGAAAATGTGCTTCTTGGGAGCTTTCTCAGTGGCTACAACTTTCTCAGATGACCTGCTGCCATATTAATAAAATGTTAAACCTACAAACTCCCCACTAGTCAATAAATAATGCAGACTGAAATCACTAAGTATTATGCCTCTGAGGGCTGTTTCATTGAAATTCACTGATTCAACACTATTCCAAGGAAGTTCTGCCTCATTCAGCATTCTTACTTGGAGTTTGCCAGCCTGAATACCAAGGTCCTTAAAGGCTCTTGCTATGGTCATCCTTTTCAACTCACAAACGATGGGGATCTAAGGCTGGTTCCCAGAGAATTGCAATTGTGTTTTGTCTCTAAAGACTAGTTCATTTCTACTTAGTTGCCAAGTCTGTGGAAGAAATCTAATAAGCTCTCTGTCTGACTAGTAACTTTTGCCCTTCTCCACCTCCATCACAAAGTTCAAAGGCACAAATTAGAACAACCTTTAGAAGGCTGACTCATACCCTTTTTCTTCTGTTAACAATCCCAAAGTATGAGTTCAAAAAAAATGATTTCATAATTGCATCAGGGCTCTAATTCTGGAATTTCCAGAGCCAACTCCTCAAATGGTCTCTTAAGCAAATACATTCAAGCTATGTAATAATACATTCAAGCTACGTATTATTAATGTGTCTTTCAGCAACAAGAAGTTTTTTTGTTTGTTTGTTATTTTTGTTTTTTTAAACTTGATGACCTTTCTCACGTTTCCTCCCAGAGGACAGAAGGAAGATGTATTTGGAGAGATTGTGAGGAGAGCAAAAGAGAACACAAACAGTCCCCTCTGAACAATTAATGATGGAACACAGAAGATGCTTTAAGAAAAACATCCAACATTTCACATTCAAACTCCTGCATCATGTGCTTTGAATGTGCCTCTTTGGTATAGGTAACCTAGGACATTGGCATCTGCTCACAGTTCAGTAGCATTGAGAGAATTCCGGGGCAGGTTTGATACACTGCAGGCAGGCTTGACTTCACACAAATACGTATGTTGGCCTGTGCACTTGTTTTTTTCTACTCCATCAGTCTGTGATGATTTATAAGCATTCTTTTGCATGTACTTGGTATATGGTCTAAGGGCTTATAATACTTGGTTTCAAAAACAAATGAGATTTAAGTTAAGACCCTGAGATTTTCTGAGTTAGTTGTGAGATTTTTGAACAAATAACTTTCCCTTCTTGCCCTTTTCATTTCCTCACTTGTGAAATGGGGCCCAAATACCTTTCACACATGGGCTTTTGTCTAAGGATGCAAATGAAATAATGGGTAATTTCAAGTACTGTAAACATCATGGAAAATGTAATTTGCTTCCACCATGCCTTCTCTTCCTTCTTCACTGTTATACCTTTCTTATAACTTTCATTATGTCTGCTGCCAGGGACAATATCTCTAAGAAGTCAATTTAAAGACTGACTTTTGGTATGAAATTTTATAGGAAAAAAGATGGTTAAAGAGTTGCAGGCAGGCACGGGTGCAAAAGATGGCCTAGCTGCTGCAGGAAGTGAAATCTATAATGGTCCTGGAAACCCAGTGTGTATTGTAAGGGGTCAACAGAACTGGTGTGCAGTTGGTGTTTAGAAGAATTCTTAATCCATTAAAATACCAATAAAAGCATTTCTCCAGAAGGTTAATTTCTTCCTAAGATGAGGTTTATGCATTCTAGCACACAAAAATGTTCTGTTCTAATCAGAATTTGAACAAATTTTCTTCTATGATGTTTGTAAAGTATACCAGGGCTTTGTTAATAATTTGCTAAAAATAAAAAGAAATTAAGATGTGTTTGTTCTTTGAGGCTAGAGAAGTCGTATTTGCCTACCTGCTGTTCTTCCCATTAAAAAAGGTTAAAAGTATTTGATGGGCACCACCGAGCTTGCTGCAATCAAGCAGAGACCCACGTGATTCCAGCTTAGTGTGCTAATTTGTAAAACAGCAGAGAAAGTCTTATTGCCTTTGGGAGATGGAATGGCAGGCAGGCCTTGAAAGTCTCTTGTCTTCCTCCATTCCCCACAAGAAGTCCCTGCTTTCCTTGGCATAGTTCAAGTAAGACAATCATCTTAATTCCTGGCTGTACACTTTCACTTTTATTCTTTTTTCTGTTCTTGAGAGGCACATTTTAGTGAAAAAAAAATAAATGTGGTCATATGTTAACTTGAAATATTGGCCTTCCAGCATCCTTGTACCAGTTATATTGAATCCATTCTTTAGTAAGATGATAATGAGAGTAAAGTTGCAGATCTTCACAGTGCAGACAGGGGCCACTGAACTCGGCCTGCAAGTAACAAGAAAATGATAATTATCCAAGAAATAAAATGTGCATCAGCAACAGAGCCCCCAACATACTATAACTTTAAGGGTAACTGCAGAGAAGTAATGAGGGCAGCGTGACCCACTGGCAGCAGTGCTCAACTGGCCCATACCATGTGGTCACATGCTGAGGAGTCCCTGAGCCACAGAGCCTCAGGCACAGACCTCCAGCCTGAAAGGTGCCAATCGCTCATCCTATTCCTCAAGAATATCCTGCCCCAAGTCTTTGAAACGAAACAAACATCTGGTCACAATGGGAAGCTGGAGCTTGAAAATTATTAAATACTCATGTTTCTTTGGCAAGAGATTTAATCTTCCTGACTCTCAATTGTGGTCCTACAACAGTGGATTTAAAACTATGTTTCTAAAGCACCTGAACCTGTTAGGAAATGAAAATCCATATACATACATACATACATATACATATATATACATATGTGTATATATATGTATACACATCTGCATGTACCTACACATATATATAATCCATATCTATATCCATATCATCTACATATATGCATATACATATATAGAAGAAGCTGCCTCACTTTCCTCCCTTCCCACACCATACCAGCGTGAATGATGTGACATCTGAGTACCCTCAAAAATCTCCTGCACTAAATATCCACACTCCCATATTTATTGCAGTACTATTTATAATAGTCAAGATATGGGATCAACCTAAGTTTCCATCAATGGATGAATAGATTTTTTTAAATGTGTAATAAACGTAATGTAATATGATTCAGCCATAAATAAGAATTAAATCCAGTCATTTGGAGCAACATGGATGAGTCTGGAGGACATTATATAAAATGGGACACCCCAAACCCTTTTCTCTCTTGTGTAGGCTTTTCTATTTAAAGCACTTTGAGTCACAATAAACTAGTTTCCATGGGCAGATTGTTTAACTTGTTTCCTTATGAGAAAAATGATGGTATGTGTCTCATGAGATCTTGGTTTGGATTATATGATGGACATGACCATGAAAAGTGCTTTGTGCAGTGTCTGGAGCTTAGTAAGCACTTTTCACGTGGCATATGTTTGTAATTACCAGACCATGTTTGCATTTGCAGACCTAGTTGTTATCAGCACTATTAGAGTGGTGATACACAGCAAAAATAAAAATATTTTTTGAAACAAGTAAATGCAATTTAGTAACCAATCAACTTCAGAGGACAACAGGAAAAAAGGAAGAAATTCCAGCCAGATAAAAGAACTCTCAAGGGCTCAACAAAAATCTCGTAAAATAAATGGAGGAATTAAGCATAAACTAGATGACAATACTGGGTTAGAGCATGTGGAAATGTTAGGGAAGGCATCACACATGAACAGAGCATTTAGAAATTGGTAGGTTTCTGGGTATGTGGAGGGAAGTAGTGAGGAAGAAAAAAGACATGAATGAAATAAAATCTGGATGATCACAGATTTCCCAGAACTGGAGGAGTTTGTGCTATGAAGGAGAGAGGGCTTACAGTTGAGCTAAGTATGATGAGAGAGGGTTATGGGGCCTCATTATGAAAACCCTGGAGGGCTGATCAGGAGCAAAGTTGATTCTGTCCCTCTGTCAGGATGTATAGCTCTATTTCAGAGTGGGGCAAGAATTTAGTAGGCTGAATTCAACACTGACCAAGTAAGGACTTTAGTCTTACTTGGCGTTTGCAATGAGAGAATAAGTAAGTAGCTCTAAGGAAACGGCAGAAATTCCTTCCTGGTTCCTTTAGAAGTCCATTAACACACTGCTTCTCCAGTGTATTTGCCATTAATCAATTCTGCGCTTTCCAAGTCTCTGGCCATCTAGTCAAGGTACTGCACATGAATTTTTGTAGATCTGACTTCTAGCCATCACTTATGCAGATGAAGTAAAAGCTAAATATACTGCTTAAAGTTCTGCCCACTTGGGAAATATGCCTTTAGTAGTAATCTTCAAGGTCATTCTTGAGTAAGGCTATGGTGCTGTAGGTATCCACTTGTGGCTGGTGCCAACACATTAGGTAGAACCACTTGGAATCAAATAAGGAAATCCAATGGGGTCATCAATTTAAACTGTGGAGGAAAAAGACAAATGAGCAGGAGAAGATGCAATCAGTGTCTAAGCCACCTGCTCACAAATTGTGTTTCTGGTGTTGCTCAAACCCAGTCTCTGTAAAACCACTTCCATCTCATGGCTTGGTGTCTCAGTGCATAGAAGTACATAGTGAATGGCTCGGGCCATGAGGTCACAGAGTTCCTGTTCTGTCTCTACAAAGCTTAGTGGCAGAGCAAGATGATGGCTGATTTAAAAATACTAATAATTAGGGGCTGGAGGTGTGGCTCAGCAGTAGAGCGCTTGCCTGGCATGTGCAGGGCCCTGGTTCCATCCTCAGCACCACATATAAATAAATGAATAAAATAAAGGTATTGTGTCCAACTACAACTAAAAAATAAATATTAAAAAAATACTGGGCTGGGGATGTGGCTCAAGCAGTAGCATGCTCACCTGGCATACACGGGGAACTGGGTTCGATCCTCAGCACCACATAAAAATAAAATAAAGATGTTGTGCCCACTGAAAACTAAAAAATAAATATTAAAAAATCTCTCTATTTAAAAAATATTAATAATTATACACAGATTAGAACACAGATTTTCTCCTAGATATTTACATAGTGATTATAATTTAGCTTTGACATAAGGTTCATACTGTTAAGGCATGATTCTAAAATTCCGAATAAAACTCCAGGTCTTTTTGAAGAAAAGACAAAGGATTTATTCTGGCCATTCCAAGGGAGCAGAAAGCAGACAATTCTGCAGCCCAAGACGCTGAATGCAGGTGGAGGGGCCATTTAAACAGAAAAACTACAAAGGAGGCGGGCAGGAGAGGCAAGTACAATCAGGAGACACATTTCATAAAGTGTCACCAAGTTCTCAGAATTGGCATGCCTCATATCCACTCAGGAAGTAATCTAGCACCAGCTCCATAGTTCAAAGACATGTGGTCAGGGTGCTAGTGGGTGGGGTTGTCAGCTTCTATGCAAATGAGCTCTTACAGGAAGAGGGGCTAATTTGCGCAGGTGAAATATCTGAGCAGAATGGGGTCAGCCTGACTTAACTTTCAAATCAGCCCATAACAATACACAAGTTTCACTGAATGAAACAGACATTCAGTGTCCATTACGCATGTCCATAATGATAAAAGTCCTGCTCCAAGACCCACTCAACACTTGAATCTTTTGGGGTTACTCAGTAAATAGTTGGAACAGCACTCTCAGGTATGGTATATGTTACCTCCAAAAGGGCAAAAAACTAAAACTGTACATTTTTTAGAAGTAGGCAGCAGAAGATGGAACAAATTTTCTATCACTTTGAAGAAACTGTCCCAAAATGATTCAGACCACATGGTCACAAGAAACCTCACCAAATTCATTGGTCTTGCGTTTTCATGGCTTTAATCACTTACCATTGGCCTCACATATGTCTCATTAAGACATTTAGGGTTCTTGCTATTCCTGCTCACCAGGTCCAATCAAGACAATGTCATCAGTAGTTTGGCAAGTTCTGTGGGATGCATAGATTTTTGTGCATGGAACTATCACTGAGAGCAGAAGAGTTTGAACTCACTAGATGTGAACCATCATCGATTCTGTGTTTCACTTCACTAGCCAAGCAAGCTAGAAGAGCTGCTCCAAAATGCTCAAGTTGACACATTCAGCCTGAATCTCTGTAAGTATGGATAAGTTCAGCTTACCTAGTGTTGAATTCTGTGGCTTAATATTCGAAGGTTTAATATTCTTAGAATCCACACATATACAGTTACCTGTGTTTCCAGTGCTTTGAATCAGCAATTTTTTTTCTTTTTATCTTTTTTCTCTGCTGCCCCCCAACTCTCCTGCTTATAGGAATCTCCCCAGGAGCTAGGGATGTAGATCACTAGTCAACTGTCTACCTTGCATGTGTGAGACATGAGTTCAATTCTCAGTGCTGAACAAAGACTCTCCAAATGGATCAGATTTTGCATTTGTCCCTGTGGAGCAAACTTGATGTTTATAACCCTAATTTGAGACCTCAAGACAATAAGGAATGATGGGGGTAGGCTTTGAGGGCCTCAGGCATCAACTGCAAGGGTTGTCCCCCCAGGTGAAGTTATTAAAAAGTCTTTAAATAAGGAAAAGTTGTTCTAACAGAGTGAGTGGACTGCTTTTTCCAGAAAGAAATGGTGCAGATGAAGTTCACATTTTTCAACTTTTCACAAATTCACATAGATATCCCAATTCTAACTTATTCACAAGGGTATTATTGGTAAGTCTGAGAGTTCAACTTATACTGTTGACTGCGACCTACTGAATTAAACTTGGAGTTTTATAACAGCCCTTTCTAAATTGCTACTATAAGGAAACAAGATGTTTTGTGTTAGTGCTCACTGCAGAAGCTGTCTGATTGTCTGATCATGACACAAGCCAAGAGTTTACTGAAACCACATCATGTCCTGTGACTGCTATCTTGTGCAGTCATATGTGGCTATCACATCCCTCCCCTCATTCCCATAGCACTACCACTACAAGTGTCAAGAGTGGCACCCAAGGCACATGCTACATTTCTTCCCCAGCAACCTCAGGTTATAGTTAATTATAATGGCACCACATGCTTTGGGTTGTTGGAATTCCATTTTCTACTTACCATTGAATTCAGTGTGAAGAACACACCAAATTAACCCTAAAGTCTCACATCAGAGGTTTTAAAACAGTTGTATGGTCTGAATTTTATGTATATGTTTTTACTCCTAAAAGAGTCAAGGGGGCACACAGCCAAGGAAAGAGCCCAAAT